>NW_028076767.1:15690553-16890553 GCF_014824575.4 Sturnira hondurensis | reverse complement strand
TCTGTTATGGCCTTTATTTCAAGGTTAAGGTCTTGTACAGGAAATAGGATGTTTTCATTGGAATTTAACATGATGTTTTAAATTGCCTTTATGAATTGTAGCCTTAGGCAATAATATGTTTTTAATGAAAAACTTATATCTCTAAAAAAATCACATGGTAGAAGTATACTTTTAAAAGCCTACTCTTTGAGAGAAATGTTTGGATTCTTTTAACCCTAAAGTAGCACATGAATATATTTGGTTGAAATGTCAAATAACCCTATAAAAACTTTTAACTTTCAAATATTTTAGATACTATTGTGTGATATATTGCAAATTGATATCTGTTTTGAGTATAAAATACTGAAAATGTAATTCAGTTTAAAAATACAGAAGTGAGATAGAGAATATTTAAAGCATTTGACATTGGTAAGAAATATTGATACTGTTGTTGATTTCTTATATAGGCATTTATTTGAGAATTGATATTGTGAAAAACATTTGTGTGAGAGTCATTCTTACATTTTCTTTCCTGTACCCTTCTCTTGTAATTAATTATTATAATTCTAATTAATTATTATTATAATTCTGATGAGTTCTTAATTCTGAAGTGTAAAACAATCCGAATGTTAGTGCCATGACTGTACCTGTGTTACGAAACTACTTAGTCATAGTAAATTCTCATTAACCATTATATTTATATAAAGAGAAAATTTAAGTCTTAGGAGAAGAGACTGTCCTGGCTTCTTTAAGAGGGCTGTGGAAGACTTTTAGTAGTGAGTCCTGACCCGGAAGGAGAGATTTATGCAGCAGTGGCGTGTACACAACCAGCAGGCAGAATTCGTAAGCTGGTGGACATCCCTGTGTTGCAGAGTGTAGTGCTGAACGTGGTGAAGACCGAGTCCATCTTGGAACACCTGTGTGTGACCATGGCTTGTCTCAGTGCCGCCTTGTTTGTGCTCTTGCATGGCTTGCTTATGTTGTAGTTTAATATCTAAGGAAAAATATAAAATTTGAAAACTGAATAGAGGATCAAAAATGGTGAATGAAATGACTTTGTACTCAGTGTTTCGGAGAGTTTCCCTTTACCTTGGCAGCAGGCTAGTTGGAATGACCAACCTGTGGAGTGCAGTGTGCATACAGGAGTGTATTCCATTGTAGTTTCTGAAATATAATGGATTTCCTCGGAGAGGTACCGAATCTTTCATTTTTGTTGTCATTGTTCTCAAGTGCAATATAACAATGTAACCAAACCCAGATAATTTCCAAGGCATTCTTCGTTTAGTAAGCCTAATCTAAATTGAGATTTATTAATATTTTATTAGCAGGAAGAAGTGATTCTATTGTACTATGGAAATACAAATGAAGTTATTTACTCCTAAAAGGTACATTCTACATTTTATTTCAAGCTGGACATGAACTGTTCTGTACCAGTTTTGAAACACCTTGAAATCTCCTGAAGTAACTTAGAAACTGTGTATATCAATTTCGCTTGCTACCTAAGTAACATAGATTTTCTTTATTTAGCTTCTCTTCTGATCACCCACATTGGGTGAGACGTAAAACGAATGTGTTCTAAAACATGTCATTTGCTAACTTGATTTGAATTTGTGGAAACTGGTACGATGTTCCACTTAGTGCCCAAAGTGTAACTTGTGACTGTACAATAAACGTGAGCGTATGGTGCCACTTCTGTGGAGAGACTGTACTTGCCTTATATGATACTGTTTAGTTTTGTTTTTAATTCACATGAGCAAACAGTGATGCACCAAAAAGGTGACCTCAGTGAGATGACATGCCTCTCTAAATGTCTGAATTCTTAAGAATGTTAGTTATTTGAAAAAAGGGAACACAAAAGAATTGTGTTCAGTAGATCAATAGGATTCATCCAAACTGAAGCCCAGAGGAGGAGGAGGGAAGGAAGGAAGGAATTAAAAAATAATCTGAGTCTGTCTCTGTCTTGCTTCTTAGTTCAGTTCGTCCGTTAGATTCCACATATGAGTGAGATCATATGCTATTTGTCTTTCACTGACTGGCTCATTTCACTCAACATAATGTTCTCCAGGTCCATCCATGCTGTTAACAAAGGGTGAAGTGGCAGGCTGACAGCTCTGGGTTCGGGGTAGGGGTTGGAGGTGGAGGCATCGAGCAGAAAAGAAAAGGTCTCAGGGACGCAGACAATAGGGTGGTGATTGCAGGGGGTGTGGGTTAGAGGGAGGTGGAGGTGGAATAGGGTTTAAGGGGACAAATGGTACTGGCAAAACACAATAAAAACTCCCAAGCTTGTGGGCACCTAGATTTTTTTTAGTCATTCTTTAAATCTGTATGTTCTATACACTTTTTCGTATGTATGATACACTTCTTAATAAAAATGAGGTTTAAATAAATTATAAAAGAGTCTTAACGACCCATAGGACAATCTAACTAGGGTACAAAAGGAGTCTTAGGAGAGAGAAAATGGGTCAGACAGAAGCTTCCAAATTTGATCAAAAATAGCCTACAATTTTTGAAGCTCAGTAAGCTCCAATCAGGATGATGAGAGAAAACTAACTGCACACCTTGGCCAAACGAGGAAATTCCATTAGAAGGGGCTTACCTGCTCAGCTGGAATGTCCCTAATCCCATCATCTAAATTTGGTATGGCTAAGGCTTGGGTTATGGTCTGTCCTGAGGCAAACTTCTCGATATGTGGAACTATGAAACGAAAGAAACAAGTCACTTGCTCCCAACATAACATGCTGGGAGAAGCCTACGGTAACAATCACAGATGTTCTGATTTAAAGAAGGAAAAAAGAAGAAGTCACTGATCCCAAGCAACATTAAAATCCAGCTGGGCAAACTCCATTTGGTTTAAAACAGTTCTGTGAATAATTCTCAGCAGCTCATGGCTCCACATCAGGGCATCTTTCCCAGTGACAGAGTACATTTGCAGCTGAGTATTGGTAAAATTTTGTGGGTCCAGCATGCCTTTTCTTTCATAATATGTCTGTTACATACCAAACTGGCAGTATTTCTGCTGATACACTATTCACATGAAACCCAGGGATCTCTGATCTCCAGTGGCCACTAAAGATCAACTGACTATAAATGTGTGGATGTATTTCTGGGCTCCCTACTCTGTTCCACTAGTCTGTATGCTTATTTTTATGCCATTACCATGCTCTTTTGACTACTAGAGCTTTGTGTTGTGTTTTGAAATCAGGTAGTGTACTATTCCCAGCTTTGTTCTTTTGCTCAAGATCGCTTTGGCTACTCACATGTTTTGTGTGTGTGGTTTCATATGACTTTCAGGATTGCTTTTTTCCGTGCATTTTTCTATTTCTGTGAAAAATGCCATTGGAATTTTGGTAGGGATTGCATTGAATCTATAGATGGCTTTGGGGCATATGGGGATTTTAACAATATTCATTCTTCCAATCAGTGAACATGGGATAGTTTTCCATCTATCTGTGTCTTCTTTAATTACTTTCATTGGTGTTTTACGGTTGTCAGTGTACAGATTGTTTCCCTAAGGTTTTTCTTTTAATGCTCTTGTAAATGGGATTTTCAATTTTTTCAAAAATTTTATTTATTTATCTTTAGAGGAGAGAGGGAGAGAAATATCAATGTATGGTTGCCTCTTGTGGGTCCCCTGCTGGGAACTGGCCTGCAACCCAGGCATGTGCCCTGACTGGGAACTGAACCACGATCCTTTGGTTCGCAGGCCCGTGCTCAGTCCACTGAGCCACACCAGCCAAGGCAGATTTTCTTAATTTCTCTTTCACATAGTTCATTAATAGTGTGTAAAACCAACTAATTTTGTATGTTCATTTTGTATCCTGCAATTCTACTGTATTTGTTGATTAGTTCTAACAGTTTTGGTGGAATCATTTAAGGATTTTTATAGGTCAGATCATGTCATCTACAATACAGACAAACAAGTTTGTAATACTTTCGGATTTCAATGCCCTTCCCTTTCCCTTCCCCTTCTCTCTCCCTCTTTTCTAGTTGCTTTAGCTAGGACTCCAGTACTGTATTTAATGGAGGCGGTGGGAGTGGGCACCTTTGTCTTGTTTCTGATCTTAGAAGAAATGCTTTCATTATTGAGTATGATGTTAGTTGTGCGTTTGTCATATTTGGCCTTTATTCTGTTGAAATACATTCCTTTCACACCTAACTTGCTGAGAGGTGTTTTTTTTTTTTAATGATTAAAGGATGTTGAATGTTGTCAAATATTTTTCAACATTTCTTGAGATGATCATATGATTTTTCATCCTTTGTTTTTTGACTGTGGTATATCACATTGATTGATTTGCCAGTGTTGGTGGGGGATGGCCTGGACCCTGAGTCCATGGAGGCAGACCTTGACCCTGGGTTCCCTGGAGTCTGGATCTGTGGGTGCTGGTCTGGTGCTGGGGAGGGCCTGGAGCCTAAAGCCACAGGGGCAGTTCTTGCACAGGGGCAGGCCTGAAGTTTGGGACCATGGGGGTTGCCCTGAAGACTGGGCCCAAAGGTGCTAGCCTGGGGCCTGGGGCCTTCGGGGGTGGGAGGAGTGTGGAGCCAGCCTGGCACTGGGGCAGGCCTGGAGCCGAAACTGCAGGGGTAGATTCTTTCTTAATTTTTGACAACATTTATATTTTTTCCCAGAATTATTTGGCTTCCCTATATTAATTTATCCAGTCTTCCTTACCTATACCAAAAGGTTTTATGCAATTTTTCTTACCACATATATCACACACATATGAAGCTGATCCTCATTACTCATGATTTCATATTTCTGAATTTGCCTATTTGCTAAAATATATTTGAAACCCCCAAATCAGTACTTTCACAGTTATTCCCGAAATGTGCAGAGCAGTGAAAATTTGCACTGCCGACATGCACATCCCCGGCTGAGTTCAAACGAGGCAAAGCCCTTCCTTTCAATTGTCACTGTAGACGCCAGTGTCCTCCTTATGGTCTATTTAATGACAATTCTTTTCCCAGTTTTGTAGGTTCCATTGGTGATTTTGCTGATTAGAATGACCCCTAATTTCGTAGTGCTCGAGTGCTGTCTAGTGTTCCTAAGGAAGGCAGGCATGTGTCTTCCAGAGAACACGTGTGCTACATAAGCTTCTTTCAGGCATGAGTTGCTGTTGGCTGTGAGCTCAATGTTAATGGGCCAAGAACACATCATAAATACGGTGTCTTTAAGTAGAAACACATACACAGGTTATGTATTGAGGGGTTGATGAAAATGTGACCAGAGGAACCTAACTGTATTCATCTTGGGAGCAACAGCTCAGTATTTGCTAATTTAGTGCACACAGTGACTTTACAGAACATAATTACCAAGAAGAATGAGAATGGACTCCACGTGACATGAAATTTTATATACATTATAAAAGGTATGTAAGTAAAACAGAATAACCGTATAACATTACCAAAAGAAAGTAGCAGCTGACATTTACCAAATAGTTTCCATAGCAAGAAACTCTTAAGTATTTTACATTATTTTATTTTGTTACCTTCTTTTGGTGCTTCAGTTTCTCCCACTATCCAGTTGAAAAAACAGGCCTGGATCCCTGGCTGGTGTGGCTCAGTGGATTGAGCACTGGCCTGTGAACTGAAGGGTCGCTGGTTTGATTCCCTGTAAGGGCATATGCCTAGGGCAGGCAGGTCCCCAGTAGGGGGTTCATTTTTTCTCCCTTCCTCACTCTCTAAAAATAAATAGAATCTTTAAAAAACTGAGTTCTGTTAAGTCACTCGGCTGAGTGGTGTGAGTGGTGTACACCAGAACACTGATTCCAGGGCCCTCCTCCAGAAGCAACAGTTCTTCCTCTTAAAATTGACTTACTGATTTCACCGACCCATTAAATACTGTTTAGACATTGTAGGAGGAGATGGGGACACAGCTGTGAACGTGATGGCTCTGGCCCTTGGGGAACCTACACTAGTGAGGATATAGGCAAGTAAATTCCAATTTTAAATGGAGTACTAGGGAGAAATATGAGATGTCATGCAAACTCAGAGGGGGCATATCATCAAAGGTAAGGGTGTTGGGAAATATATAAGATATATTGATTTTTATGCCTCTCTTACCAACTTTTTTGATTCACCAACTACTGTGCCTGATTGCATCAGATACTATGGCTTTTGTCTATGGCCCAGAAATTAAGCATAAGCTAGAGGTGCCATGGAGCATTTAAAAACCACCTAAAATCCATCTTGACTGACAAAATTGTCTCTCAGTAGTCCATGATATTGAAGGATGTGCTGTCCACCCTCTGCTGGGGGCCATAGAATCAGTGGCTTGCCTCCACGAGGTCAGCTGCTGATTTGTTAGCGATGACTTGGCCACCGTGCAGCAGGATGACAGAAACCCTGGCGGCATTCTTTTCCTCTTGATCTGCCAGTCAGGTCTCTGGAGCCATTTCCATTTTTTTTTTTCCTTTCTTCTCTCCAACAGTAGGGGTAAATTGGAAGAAGATGAAACAAAAACAGCTTGATGGGACTAATGAAGGCCTTCTGCATCCAGCCTCCCCGCCTCACCCCTGCTCGCACAGGGGAGGCAAAGCTTTGGCGGCACTGGGGCTCAGTGTGAGGGTCTCACTCCGGCATTTATTTCCCAAATAACTCTACCCACATAGTTTACCGGGTATGGAAATCACTTTTGAAGAGCAATACAAGCTATTGTAAAACTTTCAAGTTGGGTAGAAGGGTAAAATTACACATAATTAGCGTATCCTTGGGTGAATCGGTAGCCTCTCTGATCTTCAGTGTTTCTATTTGCTAATTAAGATAATGAAGCTAATTTGTATGATTGCTCTGAGGATACAATGAGTGAGCGTACCTAAAAAGCCTATTATTATTTTTTTATTATTTTACTTTATGGTTATATAGGCACTATTTCCACACCCTTGACAAAAAATAATTTCCTTCCTGGGAAGTTGGTTCTTCTCCAGGAAGGTGGGAACATCGAGTAAGAATGGTGAGGGTAGAAAGGTACAGTTCGTTCAGCCAAATCAGCTGAATCAACTATGATTGTACATGATGCTGAGATGTCACAGTCAGAGCCCAATGACTTGACCTTATACAATGCGTTACATGGGCACTCTAAATGCAGAGATTGCAAAAGAACAAGGCTTGGTTTATCACTTCTTCTGCAGTCTGTATTATCACTTAATCTTGATAATGTCATAAACAGCCACTCAGGATCTCAATCTGACAATTTGGGTGTCACACCAGACATATCCATCTCTTTCCTCCCTTCCCAGCCCAAACAATCAACAATCTCTGTTGATTCTCGTCCTAAATACTGAACTTCCTTCTTCTTTCATCTCCTTCCCAGCCTCACAAGCCTTTGGCATCTCCTCATGGATTTTTACAAACCCCTCTAAACTGGCCTTTTCCAAAGTATTCTTCTGTAATCCATCCTCTGTACTGATAGGAAAGTGATCCTTCTAAAATGCATACTGGTAGCAATTCCCTTCCCTGATTAATTTCTTTCACTACCTCATAATCACTTGCAGTGTAAATTTCAATTTCCTTACATAGCACCCAAGATTATTACAAGAGTTAACATGTATAACGTGCTTGGATGGTGCCTGGCATGCAGTAATTGCTACAGAAGTGTTTGCTATTATTTTTTTTAATGACCCGATCTCCACTCTCCTTTTTCAGTCGAAAACAGCCACTCTGTCACAATCATTGCTCACTGTTTTCTAAGCCCCTCTGGGCTTTGCATGCATGCAGACCACACACGTGCACACACAGCCCTTTTTGGTAGACCTGCTTACTCCCGTCTCTGTGTGGAGCGCATTCTTTTTTAAACCCCACACCCCACAGTATTTCACAGCCCCTTCTGCACACCACATAGTCAGTTTCTTCCAATTCTTTGCGATCTCTGCACATGGTAGTGTTTCTCTGGCGGCAACCACCGCACTGGATCACAGTTTGCTTTTATGTTCCACTGCCCTAGCAGGTAGTAAGGTCCTAGAACACAAGGGCTGGATCTGGCTTATTCCAAACACCTGACCAAATGCTGGCACGTGGTAAGCACGTAGTACTCACTTAGTAAAATACTTCTCGAACAAATGAAAAGTGTCAGCTACAATTAGACAAAATGTAATTAAGAATATTTTATATAGAAAAAAATCCCATTTGAGCAAAAATGTGAACTTGAGTAAAAATCTGGAGAGGTACAGTTTAATTCCTAATCAGTGGTGGCTGTGAGGCAGTAAAGTCTACGGCTTTCAAAGCCCCTGGCTTTTCTATCCGCTGCTGCTGTTCAGATTTCTAGGAGGGTAATCAATGTACAACATATTCCTCTACTTTGGAAATGTTGGGGGTGGGGGTAATTATATTACATAGTCTGCAAAATCTCCCGGGCTCAGTAAGGGCTGGAGGATATGATGGCCTAACAGCCCCCGGAAAAGTTCTTTTACCCTCGGAGGCCACTCCGCCCTGTCCCAGGCCCCGGGCATAGCGCCCCAGCACCGCAGGGAGAGCGTCCCCTCCCCGGAGCAGCGGGGCCGCAGGTGACAGCGGAAAGGGGCCCCGGGTTCTGGACTGGCCCGCTCCGCCCCACGCATCACGTGCGAGGATAATAACTCCCCCTCCTCCTTCCCTGCTTCCCCTCCGCCTCCAGCCTCCTCCTCCTGCCGGTGCGGGTGTGCGAGGCAGGCGACGCGAGGGGAGCGAACGGGCGGGCTCTGCCGCAGCCCGCAGCCCTGGCGCCGGTCGCCGCCGGGAGCCCCGCAATATGCCTCCGCGGCCCTCTGGCTCTCGGCCATGGCGAGGCTCAGCCGGCGCGTCCCGTGCACCCTGCTCCTTGGCCTGGCAGCGGTGCTGCTGAAGGCGCGGCTCGTCCACGCCGCTGCCAGAGCCGAGCTCAGCCGCTCGGATCTCAGCCTCATCCAGCAGCAGCAGCAGCAGCAGCAGCAACGGCAGCGGGAGGAGACTGAGGAGGAGAGGCCAGAGGTGCCCGGGGCATCCTCCACCGTCACTGTTCCAGGTGGGTCCCGGCATCCCGGCCCTGCCTTGCCATCTCGGCGGGCGAGCTCATCTGGCATCGCTGGCTACCTCGCCCTTCCGGACCGGATAGCTTCCGATTGCCTCTCCCTACCCATCCCAACCTCCCTGCCCAGGACTAGGGCTCTGCTTTAGTTTCGAGAATCTGCCCAGTGGCTGGAGAGCTTTCTGGGAAGCAACGAGCTCTGCAGTGGGGTGGGGAGCGGGCAGAGGGGGTGAGGGTGAGCGACTGCGTCCATGGATCTCTTTTTCTCCCTCTCCTCTTAATTCCTTCCTCTGCCCTGA
Source organism: Sturnira hondurensis (assembly GCF_014824575.4). NCBI lineage: Eukaryota > Metazoa > Chordata > Mammalia > Chiroptera > Phyllostomidae > Sturnira > Sturnira hondurensis. The sequence continues at coordinate 16,881,298 of NW_028076767.1, read as the reverse complement.
CTGTACACACACACACACGCACACACAATCACTCACGGCTCTCAACCCCCTTAGTAGTCTGTTCTTACCCTTTTCTCTCCTAGAGACTGAAAAATTTTGTAATAAACGCCCACATACCCCTTTTCACCATCTCGCCCCGCCTGTCTGCTATATTTAAATTTAGACGTGGAGAAAGAAATCTTGATTTATTTCTATCTCTTCTTACCCGGAAAGGGCTTAGGGCAGTTTGCAAGAATGCCTTCAGTATAAGATGTAAAAAAACAAAATGAAATGGGAGTTTGTAATGGGAGAGGGGGACAGATAAGATGAAGTCCGTAGTGATGTTAGTACAGCAAAGCCTGCCCCCAGAGAGGGGGATCTCCTTACTTGTTAGTGGAACTTAATGAGGCAAATTCTTGACACTGTTCAGTGAGGGTGAGGAAGTAGGCAACAGTATACGTGGTTGTAAAGGTCCCTCAGTTCCTGCTTCATTCTACCCCATTAAATCCCCACGCTAAGCAAATAGCTGGATTATCCATTTTACAAGCCTCTCCCCACCCCCACCCCAGTTCCCTTCCCTACTGTAGATACTGCCTGGTGTTTGGGAAGCAAAAAAGCCATTATTTTCTTAGTAAAAGGACTGAGGTTTTTTTGCAAAACCAAAGTGAACTGGAACATTTGTTTTTATTGAAAATTCTGACTAGTAACATACAGGATGCTGAAAATGAGATTTTAAAGAGTGGAATCAGCATCTTATTTTACACTGCTTGTTCATCATCGAGGAGCAATATTCAGGCATGCCAGCTGTGATTCATGACACAGCCAGGATGATTTAATTTATCAGCGTGCTCTGAGCGAAGAATGAAATCACCAAAGTGTGCAGGAAAGCATGTGTTTCCGACACCTTCTTAAAGCAATTAACATTCAAGTGTGGTTCCAAGTCCTGAAAAGTATGTAGTGTATGGTAGGTTTTTTAAAATTTATTTTTAACTGAATTATTCAGGTGACATTGGTTAATAAAACTATATAGTTTTCAGGTGTTTAGTTCTATAATATACATCATCATTATATTGTGTGTTCACCACCCCAAGTCAGGTCTCCTTCCCATCACCATTTATCCCCCCTTTAGCCTCTTATCCCTCCCCACACCCACTTTCCCTCATATAGTCACCAAATTGTGGTTTGTGTCTGTCAGGATTTTTTTTGCATAATTCCTTCTTCACCCAGCACCCCAAACCCCTTTCCTCTGACAGTTGTCAGTCTGTTTTCTATACCTATGGGCCTATTTCTATTTTGTTTGTTAATTTATTTTGTTCATTAGATTCCACAAATAAATGAAATCATATGGTACTTGTCTTTCTCTGACTGGTGTATTTGACTTAGTCCGATAATCTCCAGGTCCATCCTTGCTATTGCAAAGGGTAAGATTTCCTTCCTTTTTATGGGCAAGTAGCATTCCATTTGTACATGTACCACAGCTTTTTCATCCACTCATCTATTGACGGGCACTTGGACTGCTTCCAAATCTTGGCTATTGTAAGTAACTCTGTAATGAGCATATGGATTCATATATTCTTTCAAATTAGTGTTTCAGTTTTCTTTGGATATATTCCCAGAAGTGGAATTGCTGGGTCATATGACAGTTTCATTTTTAATTTTTTGAGGCAACTCCATACCGCTTTCCACAGTAGTTGCACCCATCTACCTAGGATTTTGGAACTGAAGGTGCTAACAGCATGGTTGGGGCAAGGCTGCTTGGTACTTGCCAAACTTCAGGAGATTAGAGGTAGGAGAGTGATTGGGAGCCTGTCTTCCTTGTGACAGTGATTTCATTAATTAACCCTGAGAGAAGCCAAAGAATGTTGATGGATGTTATGGTTTGCATTATATTTTTATTTTGATTTATCTTTCAGGAATGTTAGTTAACTGGTTTTGACTACTACAGTATCGATATGTGTGATGAGGGGTTTGAATAACTGCAATAATATGAAATCTTTTGTAAATAATGTGCACATTAAAATATTTATTTGTGAGGGAATATTTTTGAAAATGGTGAATGTTTGGGAAACTAGCAGTTTTTGTCATATTTACCTATTAGATTGCATGGGATAAAGGAACCACAATCCAAAAGATCAGCGTAAAGCCAGAAACGTAATGTGTAATGACTTTTGCTTTCCCTCAAAAACTCTAGCTCTCAAGCCAGTGGCAAACAAGAGAACACTCAGTTGATTGCCATTTTAATTATTGGAGTACCAAGTGGTATAATGAAACAAGACCTACGAACAAATGAAGTGAAAATGTTCCTCTGAGGGCACTGTGATCTCTAAATTGTACTGGTCTTCCTGCGTTAGCCTTTGTTCCTCTACTGTCTATTCTCACACAGAATGATCTTTTTAAAACGTTGGGATCATTTCTGCTCGCAGCCTATAGTGGCTGTCCATCTTTCTCACACTAGATGCCCAGATCCTGGAATTGGCCTACAAAGGCCCAGATCCCCTGCCTGCCCCTCCCCTTCCCATCCCCCACAGCTTCGTCCTCCCTTCCCTGCCCGGTAGCCACACTGGCTCCACTTTCGGACTTTGCAAGTGGTCTCTGGCATGGGGGGGCCTTTGCCATTTTCTCTGCCATGAATTCTGGAACTTTACAGCCTTCAGGTTTGCTCAGGTGTCACTATAACAGGGACGGCTTTCCTGACCAGCAATGTGAAATTAGTCATCTGTGTGCCCTTTTGTAATGATTCTTCCCCCATGGCACTCAGTGTCCTCAGTCCTCAGCTCTTCTTTGAAGCCTGTCTTCCCTTACTAGAATGTAAGCATAGTTTTGTTCACTGTTATCGTCAGTTGTTATTATATCAGGTATTATGTGCTTCTTTTTTTTTTCTTTTTAAATATTTTATATATTCATTTTTAGAGAGAGGGGAAGGGAAGGAGAAGGAGGGAGAGAAACGTTAATGTGTGCCTCGCACTGGGGACCTGGCCCACAACTCAGGCTTGTGCCCCAACTGGGAATCGACGACCCTTTGCTTTGCAGGCCCATGCTCAATCCATTGAGCTACACCTATTATGTGTTTCTAATCCCTAGAAGAGCACTGTAGGCAAGCAGAGGTTTGTTGAATGAATGAATGAATGAACGAACAAAAAATAACTTTCACTTGGCCCTGGTTGGTGTAGCTCAGTGGATTGAGCGTGGGCCTGTGAACCACATGATCGCGGTTTGATTCCCAGTCAGGGCACATGCCTGGGTTGCAGGCCGGTTCCCTGCAGGCCAACTCCCAGCAGGGGACACACAAAAGGCAACCATACATTGATGTTTCTCTCCCTCTCTCCTTACCCTCTAAAGATAAATAAATAAATAAATTAAATCTTTAAAAAATTAAAAAAAATAACTTTCACTGAATCTTTGATGTAACATCTTGTGAAATTCTTTACTGGAATTTAGCATGGGATATATACAAAATTAAAAAAAATGTTAGGTAGAAATATTTGTAAGTAGAGGTTATAAAATACATATATTTTTGATTTTTAATATTAGCTAGTTTGAGTGTTTATTTTATGCTGACTGTCGAGAACTGGTTGATACCAATACCTGAGTCCTACCTTTCACTAGGTTCTCTCAAGAAGCTTCTGTACCCATGTGCACTTCTAATCCTCTTATGACCCAGGAGGGTGTTAACATATCTTTAAATAGGCTGGAGTTTTTTCTTTGCCTCTGTATGGTGTTTCTGATTCTTTGGACATGTTATGTGAAAAACTAAAGGACTTTCCTCAGGCAAAATCTAGAAAACTAGTAAGTGCGGCTCCTGTTATGTGCTGAGCATATCAGTCTATAGTAGAGAAACTAACCATTGACTATGGTTAGTCATTTTTGCATTTTATTATACTGAAAACCAATGTCTCTCTGGCTGCTGAGAAATAAGAACATGAAGTTAAAAAACTGAATAGGAGATTTTATTTTATTTTTGACTATGAGATTTGAAACCTGGATCTAAAAGCAGTAAATTCTTATTTTCTCATTAACTTATAAAACACCATTTTTTAGAGAGTAGTGAGAATAAAGATAAGGTTGAGATTCATGACATCAGTTGTTTTCTCAAGAGTATGCCACAACTCTGAATTCTCCCCTGGTAACAGTATTTGTTAGAAATAAGTATTTGAGGGGCCAGGGAAGAATTAATTTGAGAGCTGGTGATAGCTGAGACAAGCATATTGAATTCACTCTGATGCCCATTAGATGGGAGGCGCGTGGGGGTGGGGAGCAAGGGGCGCAGGAGAAATAATGAGCTCTGTTTCAAATTCTCCTTGTGAAGCTCAGGCACAAAGAGGTCTCCATGGATTTCAGTCAGTGCCCTCTGCAGACAGAGAAAGTTTTAGAGAGGTATATTTTTTATGGTATAAAAATGGTCCATTGTGCATTTTACCGGTATATATTTTTTAGCTTTTTATTTTGGAAAATGTCAAATGTATAGAAAGTAAACAAAATAGTATTTAAAAAGCTATACTCATCACCCAGCTTTAACAAAGATTAAATTTTGCTGTAGTTTTTTTTATCCACACCTCCACTCATTTCCATTCTGTAGGCTTCTGGTTTTTTTTTTTTTTTTGAGGTAAAAATACATTGAAATGTGCACACTTTAACTGCCCTGTTATGACAAATGGATATAAACATGTAACCATCCCCCCTATCAAGACACAGAACTTTTACATCCTCTTAGAAAGGTCCCTCATGTCCCCTTGCCAGGCAATTCCTGCCAGAGGCAACTATCTGATATTTCCATCATAGATTAATTTGAATTTTCTACTTTATCAAATGAAATCATATAGCATGCACTATTTTTTGTGTACCTTCTGTAGCGCAGTCTAATTTCCATAGGTGGTTGTGCGTGTAATAGTTTAGTCCTTTCTACTGCTGAGTAGTATTTCGTTATATGAATTACTGCTGTTCGGTGTATCGCTTCTGTTGAGGGGTATTTGGGTTGCTTCCAGTTGCAGGTGTTGTAAATGGAGCTGCCTTGTTCCTGTACAGAGGTTCATGTGGCCACGTGTTCCTGAGTGCAATGGGGGTGGCTTTTTGAAATGGAATTGCTGGACCAAGTGGTACACATTTGAGATTCAAAAATTATTTTTCATATTCTATATAGGTAGAACCTACCTCACTTAGTGAAATAGAATTTAAAATAATGAAATTTAATATAGATTATTACTGCATGTTTTTTATTGAATTCAAATAAATCGACTTAGACAAAACTGATTGAAATCTCCCATCCATAAAGACATTTATTTGTTTTGTTTTGTTTTGGTCAAGAAATTTGAAAATCAGTAGGAAAAGTGGAATTAGAAATTGATTGTTCTGTCTAAAGTACTCATGCTTTAAAGGCCATATTCCCAGATGGGGTAATTATGATTTCTTTCCAGGATTTTAATAACCAAAGGGAGCTATTTCTTGGTGTCGGTTACAAGTTGAAAAACACATGCCATTGTGTTGAATTTCAGTCCAGTTTGTTTTAGTGGTAGTTTCTCCATGTTCTTAATGTGACTGAACAGAAACTACCAAATATTTTTGTGAAATAAAACTCTTCCCCCAAAGTATATAAATATTGAACTTGATTCTCTTTCAACGTTCTGTTTGACTAGGTTAGCTACAGTATTGTGGTCATTCATTCACTTGGCTTTAGTGTAATGTGTTTTAAAATTTCCCTTTGTCCAAATTGCTTTAGCTAGGAAATGGATATAATATTTTTTCTCTGTTATTGGTAAAAAGTGAGCTTTGGCATATTTACTTGGAAAATTCTAAAACTATGAAAAAGCTATGTGTTGTAATGAAATACAACATAAGCTTAAGAAAATAGCTTCTGTTTGCTTTGAAGATTCTGTTTGGGGATATGCCTTTAATTTGCCTTCTGTGTGAGCACAATCTTTATGTAGAAAACATATCAGATTCTGTGCGTAAGTTCTTTTCCTTTTATGACTGTCTGCCATCAGGACTAGGCAGTGTTCTTAAATACAGGGTGATACAGCATAAAGGGCAGTCCGCTGGGCCTGAAATGAGGGAGGGATTCCGGGTGCCATTTCGTGTAGGGTTGAGGGTGTCAAGGAAATGGTAATTGCTGCTAACATGTCAAATCCACCTTGATGACCTAGTGAACCGAGACTGTAAAATGCTTCAGTGATGTATTGCAATTCCGAAATCTCGAGTTGATAATGCCTGTTAAACTTTCCAGAAGGTCCTATGTCTTGTGTAGAAATTAAGACTTAAAATTAATTTCATTTATATGTAAGTGAGATTTAAGTTGCTATTTGCTGTGTTTTTCCTCAAGCGTGTTTCTCTATCATAACAATTTAGGGAATAATTAAAAATGAAAAATTTGCCAGTATTATCAGATATTGTCCTTTATTTTTGTTTTTGTTCAGTATAGAAATATTTTTATAAACCATATAGTTTCCATGCACTTGTTAGTTTCGTTGAAATTTAGAGCCTTTAGATAACTAAGGCAACGGCAGTTTGTATTTGTGCATGTAAATGCTAGTTGGGCTTTAGGTGACTGGGAGAGGCTGGAAGAAATGTCCAGCCTCAACCCATGCTTATGTTGTGAGCCCCTGGCTTACCTCTGGGCCAAGTGCTCCGGGGGTGTTGTGGAAGTCCATATCCTTTAGCCTTTCTGAAATAAGATAGAACCAATGTCCATGGTTTTATTCCTACCGACTTATTCCTTGGCTTTCTTTTGTACGAGGAATAAGCTTTTCTTTTGTACACAGAAACAGGGTGGGCAGGTGGATGATTTGTTTTTTGTCTTGTTGGGTTAACTGTAAACAAGAGTTAAGTAGCAGCTTCAAAGTCCTGGGTTTTGTGACTGTATGTTGATACTGATTCCACCCTTGCCTGCTCCTCTGTGTTTTTGGAAAGAACAGAAATTAAGCTGTCAGTCCATTTAGTGTAAAAATCAAACTGAGGGAGGCTACACTTTTGTATACGGGAAAATGTCACCAGGAATAATGAGTATAGTAGGATTTGTTTAACTCTTTTACTAAGTAAAATGAGCTATGCATGGATCAGTAAGAGTGTGTCATGAAACATGGATTATGATCATTCAGTTTGTGCACCTGAGGTTAAAAAAATCTACTTATATTTAAGTAATTGGTGTGTTCCAGATATTTGCATGTAAAGGCAAATAACTTACCTTCATAAAGTAAGTACTTCCCAAAGTCTAGTTTATAATACAGTTATTAGCTGGACTTTTCACAGAAAAGCTATTATTTAATACTTCCCCAGGATTTCAGTATTTTTTATGTTAATCCAAGTTTAACTCTCATTCATAATCATATGTAATAAAATATTTGATAATAATGTATGAAACAACTAATCTAACCTAATGCTATTTATAATGAGCAATGCCATAAATTAAAATATGTCACAATTGAAAAACAAAAGTTTTCACAACACAGAATATAATAAGCTGTTTTGGAATCACAGACTCTTCTCAGAACTAGAATGAGGTAGAAATGACCTTTTCCTGAATGCTTTGCCCTGGAGCTGTTTGAAGAGCCTATGTCATACCCCCATCATAAAAGCAATGTGGTACCACTGGTAGTTTCAAAGTCTGATAAAGCTGTTAGTCTTACTTTGATGATTTTCTTCATAGCAAATTTAACTATGATGAATGAATGAGCTTTTCTATAATTGAAGCTTTCCATACTTACTGATTCAAGTTTGCCTGTCGGAAGAGTTAAAAGAAGGTATTTTTAAAAATTGCTTCTGTATCATAGTATCTCTAATAGGGCAATATTCTTGTGAGTCACTGAAGCTTACTAATAAATGTCGGAGGTGAAGATGTAGAAGGTGGAGACTTTGGAGGCTCTGGAGAAAAGAAGAGAGAACTAGGATAACTTGCTGTGACCAGGGTCAGAGGGGGTCAAGGACGTTCATGGGGGAGTGACGCATGCACCAGCGTGGCGATTTGGATGGAATTCGAGGCAAATTCACATGGACTACCGAGTCCTGTGGAGAAAAAGGGGCAGACCACTCTCTCTAAGCGGAGAGTGACGTGCACCCTTGCCTAGACAGGCTTTTATTGTTTTTTTTGCACAGGAGTTCAGATACAACTTATTAATCATTGTTAGGCAGTAAGGATCAAACAGTAGATAGCATACAAAGAACCATTAGGGCTTCTTCTAAGTCAGGGTCTATCAGCTAAAAGGCTACAAAACTTTGGGAAACAAACTCATTTCCTGCTCAGACCTTTATCATTTAACTAAGAGCATTCTTAGCAAAGCAGGCTTCACAGTATTTTACATATCCTTTCTCAGGCCTGATCACCCACTAGGGGAGCCTGCCCTTTCCAGCACAGGGTTATATTGCCCTCTGTCATTGTTTCAGGCTTAAGTCAGGCAGAGGAAGCAGATAGCCAAGGAATTTTAGGAGGCTTCTCTCAGACTCAGGAGAATCAGGCTTTGTCAAAGCCGAGGGGCGAGGGTCCATCACCCTCTTTCTCCATAGTCCCCCAAGTCCTTCCTTGGGGCCTCCACATGATCATGCCTGTCTTATTGTTCTCCCCTTTGGGGAATCTTACCCATCATTGACTAACTGATCAAGCATTGGGGGCCAATTGTGAAAAAAGGAGCAGAATCGGTGCTCATGTCAGGGAGATAAGCTTTGTTTCCGTTGTGGCTCATGGTCTGAAGGTCGCTCACTCAACCTTAGCCCTGATGGTGGGTTACAGCTCCTGAAACCAGGCAGGGTGGTTCCCAACAGGGGAGGAGAGCACTCACGAATGGGGAATCTGTTTCCCCTTCTGTATGTGTAAGGGACTCATCCTCCCTTGCACCTGATACAGCAGAGATTCTAGGAAGCCAATGGAAGGGTGTAGGGGGTTCATGAGCACCTGAAATTAGTTATACAACCTGCAATTATCTAGTGTTCAGAGCATCTGTAACAGTTTCAAAGGAATCCTTGACCACCAGCCCAATCCCCACCCAAACAGTTAATAACATCTGCTTTGCTTAATTAGGCTTTTGTAAGTGAACTTGATAAGAAAAGACCAAAAGTATTCAAACCCAAATAATGTTTTTGTGTTTTAACATATGAAGTGTTTCTGTTATTGTGCATGTGTGATGGGTAAAATAAGTAAGCCTGGCATTAATGTAACCATCCTGCCAGAAGGCAACCCTCGAAAGAACTGATTGCGTAGTAGGCACCTGGGCCAAATCTTTCATCCTTTGGATTTTTCATTCTGTTCGTAGAATAGCCCGCAGTGCACAGTCAATATCTTTTGATAAATCACATGAATTGGTTTATATCCAGGTTTCATTATATAACAAACTGGAGGGATACCTTATACCTGAAAAAACCCTCTGTTCAGAAATTTTTGGCAGTCGATCCAGAAACTCTCCATCTTGGCTCCTTGTTTTCCACTGAACAGTAGGGTTACTGAGATTAAGTTAATAACCTTAATGAGGGCTCTCATGACTTTGTGAGTCATCTAATCCCCCCAGGTCTGACCATAAACCTCAGTCGATCTTAGCAGATAAGGGCCTGCCCTGGTCGCTACTAATTTCCAAAGAAGGCATGTATAAAAACCTAAGCCATCCCACACCTGCTGAAACAAGTCTTAATCTTTGGCCTTTAAACAGTTTGGGGGGCAAAACAGTAATTTCAGACTACAGCAACTTGAATCTGCCTTTGAACTTGTTATTTTCATCACCAGTGCTGTTCCAAACTTTTGGAATTAATAATATCACCTCTGAACTCAGCGAAACCCATGTTTTCCTCACCCTTTTCATCTATACCTCCCCTGGTTTCATTAATAACTGATTACATTGGAAGAGCAAATAACAGAGTGAAGGATTTCTTTGTTTTGAGAACTAGCTTTGTCTTGCAGAAGTTTTCCTTTCATTTGAAAATCCCAGTGGAGAAATTTGTATTTCAGTACACTCTGATGTTCCAAAGATAAATAATAGCATGTGTTGAGACTTGGAAAGCTGTAGCTTCAGAGAACAGCATGGGGCACAGACCTGAAGGTGGAAAACATTTAGGCCTCCTTGACAAATCCAAATCTTAGTGAGCCCGTTGTCCTGTTTGTAAGGACTGGCTCACACCTGGGACTCTGTGCAGTGACTGTATGTGGGGCCCATCATGGATCCAGTGATGTAGAGATAGGTATGACAAAGGCAGGTGAAAATATGGTGACTAAATTCACTGTCCTTTCTTTCCTGTTAATATTCCTTATCAATAATGCAGTATCAAGTCTATACATATTGAATAACATGCTTTACAATAATGGCATTTAAAACAATATTACAGCCATGAAATGTTTGATAGTATAATATATAGATTATTAATATAATATATAGGTTATTAAAATATCTTTATATTGTAAAACTTAAAAGTAAAAAAAAAGATTTATTTTTCCGTTTCCTTTAACACTCTCAGACTCTTCACACTCCCCTCTAATGAGGTGATCTCATCCACTCTGGTTGCTTTAAATACCATCTATATGTTAAGACTCCCCAGAGCTTGCTCCTGAATATATCTACCAGTTTTCTTGACATCTTTACAATGACTTTATCACAGATATTTCAGTTTAAAATATCTAAGACTTGAGTTTTGATTTCCCTCCTCCCTTCCAGTATAAAAAAATCTCCCTTATTGTTTTTAAAAACCACGAATGTGCCCCACTGGCCAAGAAAGGAGAGTCGAGGGTGCTGTCCTGGCCCCTTCCTCTGCCTCCCTCTCCATCTGTTCAGTCGGCAGACCGAGGCCAGTCTGTCTCGCAAGTATTACTCACCTGTTATTTTTTTCCATCTTCAGTGCTCCTGCTGTAGCTCACATCACTCATGGGCTTGAGCTCAGGTTATCAATAGTAACTCTAAAGTCCGAATTCCTTAGAGCAACTATGGGGATTTTCCACCTCTCTCAAGAGTTATTGTTTTATTTTTAAGTACAAATCTGGTCAGGCTTCCCATGGCATTGAGAACAAAGTAAAAGTCTTTTTTTTTGATATTTTATTTATTTATTTTTAGAGTGAGGTGAAGGGAGGGAGAAAAATGTCAATGTGTTGTTGCCTCTTATGTGTCCCTTTCTGGGGTTTTGGCCCACAACCCAGGCATGTGCCCTAACTGGGACTCAAACCGGGGACTCTTTGGTTCAAAGGCCGACACTTAATCCACTGAACCACACCAGCCTGGGCCTGAAGGTCTTAAGATGACCTGTAAAGCTTTGCATGATTCACCACCGCAGTCTCAGCTCCAACTTCTCTCCTTCTTCATCACTGTGCACCATTTCTCTTACCTTGAATGTGATAAGCTTTATACCTAAGGGTCTTTACACAGATTTCTCTGCTTGTAATACTTCCATGATCCAAAACACACATGTGTGCACACACAGTCCATTCACATGGTTAACTGCATTCACACTTCAGATATTAGCTTAAAGGCCACCTCTTTTATGCAAGTGGTCTTTGACTTTCCAATCTGTGCTGGATTATCAATATGTACTCCCACAAGCACCTTTCACTTGTTCAAGATCTGTAATTGATCTTTAGATAGGTACTTATTCCATATTTCTGTATTTGTCTTCTCTAGATTGGAAGCCAGATGAGGGCAGGCGCGCTAATATTTGCTTGGGGCTGAATTCCTATGTAAATAGTTATTGAATGAGAAAACAGATGGCTCTATATAGATAAATATTTGTGCAATTGAATATCTTCTTTCACTCCAAACTTGAGCTGGCTTCTCTACAGAGTGTATATTCAAAAAGGGTATTATGGAGGGAAAAGGCTGTAGGACTTTTGGAGTAAAGTGGCCCAATAGGTTTTGGACCAAGAAGAATGCCTGTTGTAAGGCAGGAAAGAGGAACTGTTATTTATTCAAATTCAACACAACATGTGATGGTCTATCTATGGAGCTGAAGATAACATACAAAACCCCTGCAGGGACTGATTTCATTCATTTTTTTCCTTTTTTTAAGCAAAACTCATTGGGTACTATTTGCCAGGCACTTCATCATCATGGATTGCAGAGAACTCCCAGCGTGGACATAGATAAAGAGACTGCAGATGATAATAGAGTGTGACGAGTGCTCTGTATTCGAGGGCTGGATGGGACACTGCGGAAACGTGGCTTTGGAGGAGAGTCATTTCGCCTTTTTCCTGGAAGGAAGCATCCTGCAAGTGATGGATGTGGAAAAGCAGAATGATATATTTTTTCTTATTTTTGATCTAAATCTATTTTTTTTATTTCTTGCTGTAAAAACAATATATTCTCTTCGCCTATGGCTTAAGTATTTTCTAGGATTGCTTATATTTCTTCCTTTCATGGCTCATCATTCTATATTGTTAGAAAAAAATATGTAGCTTCTTCCACATACATTTCTTGAAGACCCTCCTTTCTTACTTAAATAAAGCAATTGAATTCAGTATTCCAACACAAGCCCCAATTTCTATCAACTGAGATCTACCGTAAGCTAGCAATTGGAGCCTTCTGCCATTACATTGGTATGCACAAAAATGATTTCCTGTGCCATTAAAACTGTGTGACACCACTGCAGTGACCAAACTGTGCTGTTTTCTTCTCAGTCCTCAACACGAAGACGACACAGGCCAGTTGTGTGTCACTGTCTCCCGTAGCCTCTCTCCCACCCCCATCTGTGCCAGCCTGCTGGCCATTTCCCCAGAGACAACTTGTCTTCTCTACTTTCCCGTTCAGCAACCCCAGATGTCACTTCCACACACCACCATGTGGGAGTGAGTGATTTAAAAATATATTTTGTTAACGATTGTGGTTGTACCCTCTGAATGGAGAGCTCCAACAAATGTAATGGCACATAGCAGTTGCCTGCTTTTCTGTTAGATCAGAATGTTTATGACAATGAATAGATGGAAATGTTAGGTAGTTATGAAGTTTTTCTCCATTAAGATTAATATGGAGATGTATTGAGAGCAAGAGGGCACTTAGTCAAAAATGACCAAAGCATGAGAAAGGGTGTCCTTCTCACTTTGAGCTATATTGACGTACTTTTGTGGATCCAGTCAAAATTTGCTCTTTCTCTTTAAAGCACCCTGTCATGTTGTTTTTGTACTTTTTAAAATGTCTGAGGTTCTGTAAATCTTCCAGGCTAGAGGAACTGAGACACTGAAACAGGTGGCTTAACAGGGGGAGCATATGGGCTGGCTGGCTGGTCTCCCTCGGGCTCTGGCCCCCGTGTGCTCACCTCTCTCGGTACTTGGGTGGTATGTTGTTGTGTCTTAGGCTTCCAAAGGCTCGGGAGGATATTAAACCACAAATGCCACCATGCACAACGCAAACTGCATTTACATGGGACAGGCAATGTGTAAATCTACTCAATGAAAGGCATTGTCTTAACCCAACAGATCGGCCCCACTCTGGGCTTCATCTGCTTCTGCCCTTTCTCCAGTCATCTGACCTGAAAACCCTGCCGTCATCACCGATTCTGTCTCCTCCCTTCCCCACACTCGCCTGTCACTCACTCGGCTTTTTAAAATATCCATCAGTCTTTTAGTGCTCATTCCTTCTGTTTTGTTTTTCACAGTTTCTTTATCCTGTCCCCCACTCCATCTGTTTGGACTGTTCGCTGATTTACTAGGTCTCCCCATTTTTTCCTCCCCCTAATGCAAACCATACCCTTATTGCATTTGCCTTTCTTTCCTTAAGCTTTCATATTGTTGTTGAAAGTCAAAGTCTTCCGTCAGTCTCCAGCCTTTTACAAAGAGTACTTTGAAATACACTGAACATTGAAGTAGTATAAGGAATATTCATCTATCTTACACCAAGATGCAGTAATGTTAAAATTTTGTTATGTTTGCTTTATCTCTGTCTCGGTCTTCCTGTGCACACAAACCGTGTTGCAGAACCAATGGACATGTAGTTGTATTCGTCTTGACTTCTCATCCCTGCAAGCTTCTGCATGCCTCTCTGGAAACCTGAGTCACTTTCTGTGAGCAAGTAATGCCTTTGAAATGGTAAAACAATTATTTGTAACTTTTTAATAAGCGGTATAAAAATGAGGAAAAGGCATAGATAGAACTTCAAGTCATGAATGAATAAATGAATTTTATAGATTTACGTGGCAAATTCTTAAGGTTTTACTTTTATTGGCTTGTTCTGTTTGTGCAAATCAACGTGTCTGCCAGGTTGTGGTGACTGACTTTTGTATAAAGGTAGCATTTTAGCTACATTGCTCTACCTAATAGGAGGTTCTGACTGGCTTCCCGTTTATATTGGTTTTTGTCACTTCCTACCAATCCTGGGTCATTGCCCATTGGCCATCTCTTTACGTGTAACTTTTATGGTAGATGTGTATATATTTAGTTTTCTGGTGCCTCTTTTCCCTGTCCTTTGTTTATGCAACCCTCATCCACCCATATTTGATCGTGGAAATGGTAAGATGAAACATGAACATTGTCATCAGCCTCACTCTCCACCACGTGGAAAAAGCCTGCAGCCTTTGAGCAGAAGGGGTGAAGCCAGGGCACAGAGATGGGGTTCCTGGCCCCAGCCTTCCCAAGATTCAGTTGGATAGTTGTGTTTCACGAGCTGATACATTTTTGGTTTTGCCTCAGCAAATTCTGGTTGGATTTCTGTTCAATCCAAAAGTCTTAACTTGCTCAATGGGTTGTTTTCTAAACTAAGTCCTAATTCCAAGCAAATTTTAAATGTGTAGATACTTTTCTCTCCCAACTGGAACTGCCCTGCCTCTTGTCGGTCCCTGACTCCACCGGAAACCAGCGCAGCTCTGCTTTCTCCTTGAAGCTGTTCCGGTCCACAGTGACTCTTCTCTTACTAGATGTTATAATCTCCATTTGATTATTCAGTCCTTGATAATATGTTTTTTTAAGTTAGTCTGTCATTGTTTCTGCTGTGTTTATTTTGTCTCTCATGAGTGTCTGAATTCCTTCAGAGCCCAAATGTATTCATTCACCCATTTCACATTCCCAAATGCCTAACACTTAGTAAGTGCTCAGTAAAACCATGTTGGTTCATAACATGTCATGATTGTATATGTGAAGAGAAATATCTAAGGAACTAAGTATCTTGTGTTACTTATGTACTTAATCCTCATGTTTATCACAGTACTAGACACATAGTAGGTAGTTCAAAATTCATGCTAATTAAAAATATTCTTAGATTTATGAGTTTGGGACAAATGAAGATGTGTTAAAATGAGTTGAAAGATGATGAGTTGAATAATGCTATATGATGCCTTAAGACTGAGAACTGTCAGTCATTAATATTGATAGTAATATACCAATGTATAATTCTTAAACTTGGAGCACTTTGGGGGGTTATTTTCCTTCCTTTTCTGCATTTTTGTTTCTTCCCACACCTGCCTTTATTTTTTGCCCCTCGTTAGCACTTAGTTTCGTCACCTTTTGGTCCAGGATGATCGTCGTCTCATGCCTCTCACACCTGCTTCCCTCCTTGTCTCACCTCCATCTTTTCTGTCACTTTACGTACTGATTTAGAAGTTTACGATTCCACACAGGAATTTTGTTTTCTCCTCAAAATACTGCCCCAGGGCTTCTTACTTTTAAAACAAATTTCTAAAACTACATTGCAGAGATGTGCATTTAATTAATTGGTCCTCAATAATTATCAAATAAAAGTTCTCTTTGCCACCAAAAGCATCATAAACGAGGGCAGTCAAACTGTTTCCTTGAAACTTCAAAAACTTGGTGACGGGCTGAGTAGTAGTTCATGACAGTGATGTTGCAGAAGGAAGGCCTGGGTACATTAGAAACATGTACAAAGGCCAACATGGCTGACTGGAGGGGGTGGGCTGAGGGGGCTGTGGGATGGGTTATAAAGAGAGGAGGGCCCAGGTATGGCTGGTCAGGGCAGAACCCTGGTTTCGGTCTCTGTGCCCTCACACGGGCTCTTGCGTGGTTGATGTCTTCACCAGGGAAGGGTCGTTATAGGCCTGCGTGGTTTGGTGGCTAGAACATGGGCTTGGGCAACTGGACTTCAAAATCTGGTCTCTTCTTAAGTGTGTTCTTGGACATGCTCATTAAACTCCCTCTGAGACAGAGAAATCGGGACTTACCTTGCAAAATTGCTAAGTATTAGAGTTGATGTATGTGAAAGTAACTTAACAGACACTTATAAATTATTGTTACCATTAGAGACAGCATTTCATGTACTAAATATTTTAGAAGTAGGAATATTATCTTCATTTAGATTCTGATATTAGGTTAGTAAAGGTGACACAGGTAGACAGAAAAGTCTACCCAGTTTTACAACTTTCTAGTAAATGAGGCTGGATTTGTTTTCATTGTTTTATTGTATTTCCTGTAAATTGATTCTAAAAAGTACATAAAAGTTTATGTACTTTAATATGGCATATTAAAGCTTCTTCTGGAATGAAATTACTGTTTTTCTTTTAAAACAACCTAGAAACATCATTGTCTTTGGAACACCATCTAAAACAAGCAAGCAGACGAACTTTATTTGCAAGCCAAAAATTTGGAGTGGCATATTGCGAGCTCCAGGTTTTCACTATTTTATTGATTCCTTTTGTTTTGCTGAGACGATAGATTGCCTCTAAGAGAGGCTGAATTGAAACAGTAGTTTTTATTAATCTTTTTTTTTTGTTTGTTTAGAAAATCTTAACATGAGCTCAAATATTCTCAGCATACACGTAGGCCAACAGATACTGGCTCTGGTCCTTTTGGAAAACTTTGTGTTGAAAACAGCGTTTCTTTAGGGAAAAACAAGAATGTTTTGCAGCTCTCTTTCTCCTCTTTGCAAGGCTTGGCCAGTGTGCTGTCCATTAAAATGGTGTGTCTTGAAACACTCGTTTCAAGTTTCAAAGCAGATGAAATCTTACTTATTTTTGAAAACACACCTCAGAGGAGTAGTAAATTATTTCTTTCTAGTATTGTGGTACTATTCCGCAGCAGAGAAGGGCATTCTCAGCCTAATGGAGGCAGCTGATTGATTAACATATTGATTAGATTTAGAGGATTGTGTTCTGTAAAATGCCAGACTGCTTGAATTTTCAGATTGGTATGGCTGCTGTGTCCAACCAGTTTAAAATTTGCTAATGTTAACAGTATTCACAAGCAAAACAGCACTTTAAGGTTTTTTTTTTAAAGATGGAATGAAAGAATGGACTAGAATTATAAACTACACATTAAGAGAAAAATGTTCAGAAATTATTTGTCATTTTTATTTCTCTATGTAGGAAGCAGGAGAGAAAGTCATGAATTATAACAGCCAAATTGAATTCATGAGCTGTTTACTAAAAATTTCTCATCAAAACATAGGTTCTGTCCAAATTAAAGTAAAAACAAACAAACAGATGAAGGTTTCAAAAGTTGGTAGGACAAAAATAAATCAGCGCAAGTTGTTTAGGAATTATTTTTAGTCCACTTTGGATGTTACTGAAGACAAAGGCTTCCGCCATGTCGAGTAGATCTTTTTTGCTTTATGCTTTTAGAGCCTGGCAAACATGGGGGAGGCTGCCTCGACCTGGACTCAGATTGGGATCACAGTAACTGCTTCCTGAATGGTTGGGTCGATGGCCAGATGTTTGCTTCCTGATTGGTTAGGTGGAATTCATTGACATATGTGGCAAAGGCTAATAAAGCAGCTGTGTCTACATTGATGGCTGAATCAAGATTTGACCTCTGTCATGAGTTTTTAACCTCAAGTAGTTTGTGCTTTCCTCTCAGGCTTTGTCATAAGAGAAGGAATTAGAAAAACTTACTTTAGAGGTGGTAATTTCTTAGTCTATAAAGTTAGTAATTAAAATTAAGTATGGTATACTGAAATTCTAAGGTGGAAAATTATTCAAATGGTCAACTGGAGGTGGGCATGTATACACTTAAATTAAGTATAGCAAGTGCAAATGAATGGTTAATATACAGTCTCTGACTTTTTGAAGAAAATTTGAAGAGCAAGTTTTTTGCTCTCAAAATACCTAACGGTTATAGGCAGAGAGAGCATAAACGTATATAAATATAAGACAAGATAGCACAGAGTGCCCCTTAGAGTTTCAGAGTGCTGTAACACGAGGTAAGGAGAGACAAACTTTCATTTATTTAGGGGCTGAGTTATGGCTTAATTACCTGCTTGTTAACCAGCACAGGTTAATAATCTACAAAAAAGGGAGTGGCTGGGAAGGAGTAAGGAGACTCTTTTTTCTGAGTGTCTCTAAATGGAAGGCTGGGTGGTAGAGTTTAAGGCAGGAAGTAGGACTTAAGATTTTGGCTTATATTTTTATATTACTCACATATTTACTATAGAAATAAAATTTCCCATCATTATTACATTTTCATCCTAATTATGGAAGATTCTAAACATATAGAATTGTAGTCTGTATAATAGACACTAAATACTCATCACTGAAATTAATCAAATATTAGCTTTTATTCCTGTTTGCTTCAGATTTCTGTCCGTCTTTTTAAGGAATAAAGATTAACGATAGAATCAAACTCTCCTCTCTTCCCTTTCTCTCCTTACGCGGAATTAATTACTGTCCTGAAATTGGTGTCAATCTTTCTGTTTTAAAAAAAAAAAACTGTGATAGGTGCATGTGCATGTTGTAATACCCTTTTCGGATTTGGTTTTTTCATTCATTGTCATGCTTGGGGGACCTCCTGTGCTGATACATTCACATCTCATTAATTCGATTTTGTGACTGCGTGCATAACNAATAAAGATTAACAATAGAATCGAACTCTCCTCTCTTCCCTTTCTCTCCTTACTCGGAATTAATTACTGTCCTGAAATTGGTGTCAATCTTTCTGTTTAAAAAAAAAAAACTGTGATAGGTGCATGTGCATGTTGTAATACCCTTTTCGGATTTGGTTTTTTCATTCATTGTCATGCTTGGGGGACCTCCTGTGCTGATACATTCACATCTCATTAATTCGATTTTGTGACTGCGTGCATAACATTCCATTGTATAAATAAGCCAAACTGATGACAATTAGGGCTTATCCAGCGTTTTGTTGTTATGCAGTGTGCAGTGATCAATCCAGTAGGTGTGCCTCCTTTTTGACATGTGTAAGAATTTCTCGTGCAGAGAAATGGTATTGCTGAGTTTATGGCGTCTACATTTTCAGTGTTTCTAGGTCTGTACAGATTGCTATCAAAAGTGGCTGTAGAATTTGCATTTCTCTGGCTATAGGCAAGTGTTGAGGGGGAGCAGAGTTTGCCCAGTAGGTATCCAGCCAGGTACTCTGAAAAATAGAGACATTTATTGAAGAAGATACAAGATACAAGAAATGTTGGACATAGGACAATGACTCCTCAGTCCCCTTCAAAGCAGGCATCTTGGAACCTCACATAGTTCTCCCAGTCACCATCAGCCACCCCGTCGTATTTTACTGAATCTCATTGACAATCTGAAATCTCTTCCCTTTCAAAGGTGATTTTAGTTTTGGGAAAACCCCGAAGTTGCAGGGTGCCAAATTTGGGCTGTAGGGAGGCGGAGTCACCTGGGTTATGTGATGTTTTACCAAAAACTTTGCACGAGACATGTTGCATGACTGGCGTGCTGTGATGATGAAGCTGCCAGTCACCACGTTGCCCATAGCTGTGGTCTTCCGAATCATCTGAATGGTTTCCATAGTGAATGTTCATGCTTAATACAAAATTTGATGCAGATTTGTTGCTCTACTCGCTCAGTCATTTTGAATGTGACGGGCACACAGTACACATGCTCACTCAATGGCATCTACCGCCCCCACTGAGGAGTACAATGAAGTGGTATTGTTCATGCATGAGCATTCCAGTTCACTCTCCTTGGCTGCCAGGTAACATCAACATCACTCAAACTGTTCTCATTATAGTAACAATGGCTTGATTTTTTCTGGATGGACTTCATATTCCTTTTGGGGTATGGATTATTTTAGGCTGATTACTTTTAAGACACAAAAGACCCAGGAGAAACCCTTGACCTTCCTCTAACTGCCTAAATGATATTAGATAGATGACCTGCTCTGGGAAGGGAACTTTCATCAGAGACACATATGGTTTAATGTGAACTGGTGTGTGATAAGGAGGAATCTAGCAAGAGCCATTTGATAAAAGTCTTCCCTGTGTGCTATTGTTTGAGGATGGCCCAGCAAATGTCTTGTAAATTGCCATACTTCCCTTTGAAGTTTCAGACCCCTACTTCCCCTTCCAGAATGGCATGTACACCTCATTCTACCTCTGTCTTTGGAATGTTCATACTTACGTGAATTTCCTGTGTGCACGTATTAAGATATGATTTTCTCTTGTTAATCTGCCTTTTGTCATTTTGATTACTAGTCCAGCCAGAAAAACTATCAAAAGGTAGGATGAAAAACTCTATTTCCTTCCCCAGTGTCCCACATTATTTCCTGTATTTCCTCTTCCATGTTCCTTTTCTATGAGTTGTCATTTTCTATGCATTGTTTGTTTTTCTCTGAGGAAGTCTTTATTTTCTCTATTGATTTTTTTTAGTTCTTTATAGTAATCTTTGTAGTGTATATGTTTTGTAGATTCCTTTTCCAGCGACTGGTTTGTCCTTTAACATTGTTTGTTCAGGTCTTTTGTAGAAAAAAATTTTGTATTTTAATGTAGCAAAAATTATTAAGCATTACATTTATGTTCTGGTTTAAAAGTTCCTCTCCTAACTGTATGTAATTAAAAAATAATTTAGAATTATTTAATTCTAAATAATTATTTAATTCTGCACTTAATTCTAAAGTATTGTTTCAATTCATTTGCGTTTAATTTATATGGAATTTATTTTTGTGTCAGGTGTGAGTTAGAGGTATGAGATGAAATATTTTATTTCAAATTTTTACATTTAGTATAACATTAGGTTCACGTGTATGCACAGTGGTTAGACATTTCTGTGACTCAGGAAGCAATTCCCCCGATAAGTCTATTGTCCCCCTGACACCTCACATACTTACTATAATATCATTGATTCTATCCCCTATGCTGTACTTTATATCCTCGGAGATAAAATCACTTAAATCTTTTAGAAAATCCCGCAAAGCCTGTATATATTTATTCTTTAGTTCTCAAGAAATGTTAGAAAGTTTAAACCACACCTCTACTTTCTATTCAGTCTTTATAGTTACTTGTATTTGCTACATCATAACTTTTATTTAAATATGTATTTTCGTTCTCTTAAATTACTTTGCTTATGAAGTAATGTTGCTTTCAAAGTACTCAAAATGAAAACGATCCACAAAGAAAATGGTATTCCTAGTCATGTCATACCTACTTATTGGTGTGAAGGATACAGTACTAGTCTTGGAAGAATGTCATCAAAATTATTAATGTAAAAAATAAAGTGTTTAGTGTATGGTAGGGCTTGAACCAGCATGGGTTTTGTTAAAGGATGAGACTACCATTTGCTCTCTGAAACAAAAACGAACGTGCTGAATTTATTGCTTCCTTGATAGAGAGAGCTATGCTGGGGAGGCACAGTTTCCCTCCACAGAGCAGCAGACGGACCTTACACAGGGTTTTGGGAAAGCGTTGAGTTCTGGGCACTGGGGTACGTTCAGAGGTGGTGGGGGATGACACCAGCAGAAGAAGCAGCTTCTTAGGTGAGACTTGCTATTTGGATAGGACCCAGAGGCACCATTATTGGAGTGAGTCCATTCCCATTGGCTGATGCTTGGGAGTTTGTCACTGATCAGCTGCTTTACAGAAGTGAGTTTACTGAGGCAGGTTGTCAAGGGTTGATTGACTTTAATAAGTGTTATATGAGTTTTGTGGTCCCAGGGCTATATAGCACTGTCATATGTTGATTAAGCGTATTTAAAGCCTGTTTCTGCCTTGGCTGGTGTAGCTCAGTGGATTGAGCATGGGCCTGCAAACTAAGGGATCGCGGTTCGATTCTCAGTCAGGGCACATGCCGGGGTTGCAGGCCAGTTCCCAGTGGGGGACACATGAGAGGCAACGATACATTGATATTTCTCTCCCTCTCTCCTTCCCTTCCCCTCTAAAGATAAATGAATAAAATCTTAAAAAAATAAACTCTACAATTTTTTTTTAAAAAGCCTGTTTCTGTGGCTGCCTATTCTCATAGTTACAGAACTGTCTGTCTGAGGCGTGTGAGAACTTATTTTATTTTTTCACGTGTGGTTTTTCAGGGTTAAGTTCTTCAGAAATTGGATCATTATGTAGCTTCTTCAGAGACACTTGTATTCACAGTTCGGGTGGAAAAAAGCAATGTGTTTGGTTCTGTAGTAAATTTGCCTCTATACAGCTTTTAGCATTACTTGATACAGGAGAAGACTTATACACAAAGTCCATCTAGTGTTCTGAAATCCTCTGTAACGGCTGATGTCATGGAGGATTCCATCGGTTTCTCTGTTTGAGAGAAAGTCATGTTTTCAGTTGAGCGTCAGTCACACTGTCTTCACTACTTTCCAGTAGTGAGACGGTGAGCAAGTTCCTTTTTGAGTCTATTTCCTCATTTTTAATTGGGAAGAATAGTACTTAAAACGGGTCCGTGAGACTTCTATACTTTATGTACAGAAGACACTTAGAACACTGTTAATTGCATAGTTAATATTTAACACTTAGGCCAAATGTTTGGCCTAGACTTCCTTTTCTTCCAGGTTGTTCCAGGTCAGATAAAGGTTACACTGTATGATTAATATCTTTGCCTAACAGAAATAACAAAAACAAATAATTTTTTCCTAAGGGGCAATTTACAAATATGGGCCACTTAATCAAATTCACTCTATGACTTTTTAGTTAATGTTAATTGTTCTATTCCATTATATATATGTGATTTGTGTTTCGTGCCAAAGTATTTTATTGAGGTTGGTGAGCTTCACGGAAATAAGCAGGCTTCTTGTACAGGATTCGAACCTGCCGTAGGAAGCAGTCTTGGCTGTCAGTTGAAGAGGTCTGCTGATGCGTCTGCGGCCTGCTTTTTTCAGTCCACAGAGTAGTGACTCACGCAGCCTTGTTGTGTTTGGCTGACTGTCAGTGCCGATCACCTTAATCCGCAATTAGTAGGTGGTCATGAAATAATTGTTAAATAAAAGAATATTACTTCTGTTCTGGTCGTTGAAGCTCAGTCATCTCACATTTTAAATTTCCCTCATTGCCCCTATCACGTCATTTGCCAGATCCTAAATGTTTTTGCTTCTGATCTTTTCTTTGGCACTGCCTCTGCTCTAGTTTTGACTTTCTTTACTTGACCCTAAAACTATTTCTGTGGATACCTGCAGTTTCTCACTATCTAAGTCCATTTTACAAATTGCTCCCAGAGATGTCTTTTTATACTTCTCTTAAAAAGGCCTTGTGACACACGGCTCACCCTTTCATTACATAGAGGGTGCAATGAAATTGGCTCTTCTCCCATTGTGCCCAGATTTTTTTCTTTCATGTTACAACTGTCTATCATTGCCTTAGTATGGAATTTACTGCCTTTTTTTTTAACCTCAGTGTCCTTTCTCATGATGTCCTGAGGTGTCCTTACCTCAACTCTGCATTTTAAAATTTGTCTGCTTTTGCTACTTCAGTGTAATTCATATATGAAACTATCCCACATTCCTTAACTTAGAATTCATATTTTCATTTTCTATATACCCATAATAGTTTGTTCATATCATTTCTGTATGCTTTTCCTGCTAGGTTTTCAACTACTTCANATTGCTCCCAGAGATGTCTTTTTATACTTCTCTTAAAAAGGCCTTGTGACACACGGCTCACCTTTCATTACATAGAGGGTGCAATGAAATTGGCTCTTCTCCCATTGTGCCCAGATTTTTTTCTTTCATGTTACAACTGTCTATCGTTGCCTTAGTATGGAATTTACTGCCTTTTTTTTTTAACCTCAGTGTCCTTTCTCATGCTGTCCTGAGGTGTCCTTACCTCAACTCTGCATTTTAAAATTTGTCTGCTTTTGCTACTTCAGTGTAATTCATATATGAAACTATCCCACATTCCTTAACTTAGAATTCATATTTTCATTTTCTATATACCCATAATAGTTTGTTCATATCATTTCTGTATGCTTTTCCTGCTAGGTTTTCAACTACTTCAGACCTGAAATTGGGTAATATTTAATATAATAGCATAACATAGATGTTTAGCATAGCATAATTTCTGACACAAAGAAGGTGTTGAATACACAGAATTTATGATATATGCTCCCACTGCACCTGGCACTTTACCTAGTGCCTGGTCAGTATTTAATAAATGTTGAGGTGAATTTAATTGATACCAGGATTTTTAAAAATAACTGCAACATTGCCTCTGAACTGTTTTTTTATACAAAAGGTATACTGCATATGCATTGTCCTATCTGCTTCTGTCCTTTGAGATTTTTCAACTTTATGTTTTTTTTTTACTAAAAAAATAAATTCATGAATGATTCATTTTGCTTAACATTTCCAGGCCTGGCAGTATGTTGGCAAGCTGCTAACTCTGGGCTGCATCCCATTCATGCTCTGATGTGCTCACTCTGTGCTAATACTTTAGGCACTTGATCTTCTAGCCCCTACTTACTGGTCAGTATTCTTTTCATAGGTTTACCTACAGGGAAAAATGCTGCACTTTCTACTAAGGTGTCAGAGAAGCGGAGGGGAAAATGCTGGGACCCACTCTGCATAAATGTAACCACTCTCCCAGCAGGGTGGGTCTTATCTGCTGAAATGAAATGCTGACAGTGGATTTCAATCCCTTCCTAAAAGACAGGCTAAAGCATGTCTGGCAGGTTCTAAATAAGGTCTATTTTTCTCTGCATTGATTTAAACATTCTTTGCATGTGGAAAGAACAAAGAGAGAAAGAAAGCCTTCTCTAAAAGGGAAAATGGAGGTTTTATTAAGTCCCTTTTACTTTATTGTTCTGTGAATAAAGTCCATGAATTCACCCATGCAATCCCAAAACAACTAAATAGTATGTATTGGGCTTTTTTGTCGGTCTTTTGTTTTGGATTTAGTTTTCTTCCTAAGAGGCTCTCTCAACCTATCCAAAGGGCATGAAGGAAAAAAAAAATTAAAATGGTGGGAATGAAAGGTAAAACTAAAGGGAAATAGAATGCTTTCAAAATGTTACGGTATATTGTTTTTCATATGAACTCCCTGGGGAGACGGGAGTAGTCATGTTGATATATCGACTACAGTAACATCAATTATGGGTATATTCTTGTTTACAGTATACATTGGGATCACATTCTGGAAAGCATTTTAGGGTAATACGTATCTAGAAGCTTTAAGCAGTTATGCCTTTGACCTAGTATTTCTCCTCTCAAGGAAATAGTAACTGAAAACTCAGATGGAGATATAGCAAGGGGAGGGGCAAAAGTAGGTTTGCAGTTGTGAGTGCATGAAACAGAATTTATTCTTGAATGATTACTTATTAATTACTGTTTTTTCCCTATAAACAGCTGTAAGCCTACTTTTGCCAACTTGATATGTACCTGAATTTTTAATTATTGTTTGCAAATGTGAAAAATTAGAAATGACTAAACATGCACTAATAGTAAAATAATAACAACCCATAGAATATTTTTAATAATGAAATCTTATAATTTTGAAAAATACATGTTTGCAATATAATCTTGACCGAAAGACAGAGCTTATATCATTCTTTATTGGCTTGTCTTCTGTTTCCCTGCCTGCCTATAGCGCATGCTCACTGAGTGCATTGTACCCAGTCTCCTTCACACCTTTCTTCGTGTTTGCATAAACATGTACACAGTTTTACATAAACATACGATATGATCTTCATTTTATAAATCCACTGTTTAAAACGTACTGGATGAAATCCAAGTTACCTTGAGAAACTAGGAAATATTTATCTTCCTCAATTTTTTTGTATTTTTCTAAATGTTATATATAGAATATTAAAAGAACCAGTGAAAAATACTCAGTGAAACCAAACCCTGAGGTAACCAGGTACTTTGCATATGAGAGGGAGACAGAAATGAATGACTAGAAAATGGTAGCTATCACTGATTAAAAAAACTAAAAAGAATTATCATTATCATTATTAATTACCAAGGTCAGCTTTCTTTCCTGTCAGCACCCTGCATCTCTGATTCTCTGGGTGCTTGTTCCTCTAAGAGTGATTGGCAGAGGGAACAGAGTAAGCCTTAGAGAAATGTGCATGCCCATTTCAAGCAAAGATATGTACTTTAATTTTTTTTATATTAAAAGAAACAGCCCCGGCTGGTATAGCTCAGTGGATTGAGAGCGGACCTGCAAACCACACGATCGCAGTTTGATTCCCAGTCAGGGCACATGCCTGGGTTGCAGGCCAGTTCCCAGCGGGGGATGCACGAGAGGCAACCATACATTGATATTTCTCTTCCTCTTTCCTTCCCTTCCCCTCTAAATATAAATAAAATCTTTAAAATTTTTTTTTAAAAAAACAACAATTGAACTCAAGAGGATGACTTCAGGTCATATTCCCACTCCCTTAGGATATACTTATTTTTTATTACAGGTCAGTGTTTCTCAACCTTGGCTATGCACTAAAAACTATGTAGGACCTTTTGGTAATGTGTTTCCCCAGACCCCACCTGCAATGGATTCGGAATTACTTGGGCTAATTCCAAGTGATTTACTTGGGCTAATTCCGAGTGAGACCTGGAAATAGAGCAAAAGTTCCCTTGGTGATTTTAATGGGTATACAGGCTTGAGAAGCTGTGCCTTAGGCCGAGAGAGTTGAGCATACTGGAAAAAGTAACAGTAGTAACACATTATGTAACTTGGAAATTTTGAGGTTGAGGTTTTGTAAATATTTTGTTTAATACTTATTTGTTCATTCATGCAATCAGTCATGCATTGAGAAAATAATTAGACACTGTTGTTTATGATACTAAATGTGTTTTTTTCTAAAGAAAAATTGTTTCCGGAAATATTCTTGCTAAGACAATAATCAGGCACTTTTTAGAAGGGTGTACACTAAGAATCTACATATGACTCATTTCTTGCTTAACATTGTTAACTGGTATAATTTAGTCATATAGTTTTCTGATCCTTCAAATAATTTTTATGCACTTTTCTTGTTTCTTTCACTCTTTCCATTGGACTCTTTTATGTATGTATTTGAAGTCAACTAATTTCTTAGTGTTTCTCATAGTGACTAATACAGATTTTGCATATAATAGGTGTGTGATAAAAGTATAGCATAAAATGACTGCCCAAACACAGAAGTTCCCAAACATCTTGGTTTATAGCCCTTTTAGTTTATCAGTACTTTTTTGTGTGTGGCCAAGCAACAACTTCTAGCAACTTAGTAATCATTTAAAAAATACATATTTGCTAGTTACTTAATGGTATACATTTGGTAGCCATTGCTCAACTTCTAAGATCTTGGAATTTGGGATAAGAATGAACACTGCCATGGACATGTCTCTTGGTAGAGGGTGGAGGCTGCTATTGGTTGTCTCAGTTGGTGGCGTTGACCCTACCTGAAAGCCCATTCTGGAGAAGTGGGTTAACGTGGACTCCCACGAGGAGTTCTTTCTTAGCCAGGTCCTTTGGCTTAGAGTTGTGTAGCTCAAAACGGTAATCACACTAGATAGTTACTTGCTATTTGGGGCTATTGCATCTCTTCTAGAAACTTGGTGGAAAATGTTCTGGGGGACATTTTCAGTTTGGTATGCTCAATCATTTTCAAGATATTAATTATGTAAAGAGCAGTAGCTTGATTCTACTTTTGGCCTGGATGCCATAGTTCTCTCCAGGTTCATCCATCAGTTCTGCCAAGTTGGGACTACTTAAGGACATCAAGCCGTTAAGGTGCAAAGGAGGCTAGAGTACGTGGAGCCCAGTTCAAGTAATACACACTTAATTCACCCCAAGGGGGCGTTGTGCTTGAGCCAACACCTAACCTGATTTCCAGTTAAATTCACTTGAGGGACCATTCAGTGGTGGTTCTCCAAAGGTGGTCTTGACACTCCCAGGTATTGGACCATCATCAATACGTTTGAAACACCGAGGGGGGAAACTTGTACTGCTCAAGGATTCCTAAGGGATTACTCTTTAAAATAGCAACCAAGACCAAAACGCCAAATTTTGCATAAAATAGATTTTGTAACAACTTTATATTTAAACTTTTCTTTACTATTTTCCCAAATGGGGCTTTTTCCTTTACGTTATCACTTGTCTTTATGTTATCACTTGTTTCCATTTTTAGTAAGAACTTCAATTTGATTCCTTGGCGATTTACTACAGAATATTTTTCTGATTAATTATTTAAAGTTGGTAACGACTGATAGAACTTGATCTTCGTACATGCAATTGCATTTCTAAGAAAAAGCAATAGGGACTTCCCTAATCCTGTTGTTTGAAGTTCTCAACATCATAAGACTGAATGTATCTGTTAAATAAGTGGTAAAGAAACAAAGAATTTATTTTGCCTAAAGTGCATAACTCACAAATGTTCTCTGCACAGAAATGGTTGCTTACACATCTCCCCCTTGTACCACCTTCTACTTTTGGGCTTATCTACTTCATTTTATATATTAGCATCCTCCCTGACAGTTGTTAAGTGATTCTGAGCCAGTGGTCTCATTTAATGGTAGCAGAATAAGCAATTCATTGATTAATTCAATCCTTCAGTCAAAAATATTCATAGAAATAAACATTTTGAGGGTACAGTAACATGTGAAAAAGTATGACCTCATTTCAGTAAACAAAAAGTGAACACAATGAGTAAATTATATAGTGTGTAAAAATGTAGTATGGGAAAAATAGATTAGGTTGTGAAGGGAGTGCTATCACAGCAGGTTTGGTTGCCCAGGTCTTGCCTGTCGCCAGGGGAGCCTGGAACCGCGATTGCCCCTTGGGCAGCCCCTGGGGTCGTGGCCCTGGGAATGTTCTTTATGTTACTCATGAATGATGGTGTTTTACATGCTCGCGCAATGAGGCATGCTATTCTAGCCCGTCAGGATTGCTTAGCAAGTTCATGCTCTACATCTGGTGTATCTATTCTTCAGCTACCACCTGCTGGTTACCTGCCAGGAATGGGTCTGCATGACCAGTGCCCCCATGCCAGCCTTGGACCTTAGACTCTCTTGGCTGCCCCTTCCACCCCCTTTTTGCAGAGACACCTTGCATGTGTCCCTGCACCTGAGAGAGAACTTGTGTCCTGTGCTTTTCCAGCAGAGGAAGAACTTGGAACCCTGTGCCTGACCTGTCTGGGCTTAATTGAGGTGTTTATTTTTCCTGTTGTTTTCACTCTTCATTCTTTGCTGTGATAAATCTTAGTTGTGAGTGGCATGAGACTTTCTGGTGAATCATCAAACTTAAAAGTGGTCTTGGAACCCCTGAAACTTCAGATAAGGAGGCTTGGGAGGGTAGGCGTTAGAAGTGGTGTAATTTTTACAAAGAGTGTAAGGAAGTGAGGGAGTAAGGTTCTTGGACATCTAGGGAAGATAATTTTAGGGAGCAGGAATAGCCTGTGCGAAGACCCAGAGGTGGGAATGTGCCTGGCATGCTCAAGGAAGTACCCAGGGGCAGTGCAGGGCAGAAGGAGAGGATAGAGGGGAGAGAGAGCCCAGGTACAATGACATCAGACAAGGACCTTCTTGAGGGCCGATGTTGATGGCCAGTAGCATTCATTTCCTGGATGAAATGCAACCTTCCCATTTTTACTCCTTTGGAGAGGTCTGTTTCTCACCTTTTGTCAGCTCACTGGTTTCTGTTTTGGGCAATCTTCACATACTCTTCTGAACCTCATTGTTCTTTCTTCAGTCTTCTAAAAATGTTGCTGAATTCCCTCAGAAAATAAAATCTCACTTCTTTCAGTCTTTAGTTTCTCATGTGTGATGTCAGGCATAACCCTGATAATGCAGGGTTGAGCCAGGATGTATCATACAAAGGAAGGAGAAACCCAGTTCCTCTTACCCTGCAGGACACCCCCGTGCCTGGAACTGGGTGTGGTGACCTCCCAGAAGGTCTCAGTGTGGAGGGGATGTCCAAGCTGAGTCATAAAGGTAAATATCAGTGATTGAATTCCAGGCTTTAGGGGACTATACCATT
This sequence comes from Sturnira hondurensis, assembly GCF_014824575.4. Lineage (NCBI taxonomy): Eukaryota > Metazoa > Chordata > Mammalia > Chiroptera > Phyllostomidae > Sturnira > Sturnira hondurensis. The sequence goes on along the minus strand of NW_028076767.1, from coordinate 16,851,365 downwards.
CAGCCCTCCCTGATCCCCCTCCTTCAAAACCCAGTTCTGATTTTTCCTCCGCAGAGCAGCCCTCCCATCCACTTTAGTCTGAATTAAGTGCCCCGTACTTCCTTGGCAGCCGGGACAAATGCATTTTCAAAAACTTAAATTAAAAAGTGTCCCTTAACTTTCCCTTGTTAGGCTGTAGATTCTTCGGTTGCTCCTTATTTAGTGCCTACCTATATAGAGAGAGTAATAAGTGTATGTTGAGTAAATCTGTGAGTGAATGGATGAATAATTGTAAGGGATTCCAAGACAGGATAAAAAACTGGGAAGAAAAGATAGAAATGAGAACGATAAATGCCTGCCGAGTGAGCTTGGACATTATGCTTTAGGAGTGAGTGTGATTTGTGTCCCTGGAGGAAAAGGGCGCTTTGGGTAGGCGGGAGGAAGCAGTCCAAACACTGATGGCTTGGCTCTCTCACTTGTACCCTACTGAGTTGACTGAAGTGGATTCATCCTTGCGTTGTAAGGACTCCCTGTACATTATTCATTTCATTAGTTTTGGAGACTGGCACTCATTTAAGCTTATTAGTCCTCCCGGAGAAAATATATATTTTATCTGTGCCATTACATTTTTCACCTCTTGAGACCGTGTGCTTATTTTATCTTCATCTTCTTAGATTTGACGTACTGCAGACAAGTTAGTTTTTGTTTCAAACAGGCATGGATTTTTTTTCTTATAAACTCAAAAGCCAGTAAGAGTTTTGGATTCAATCTGGTGCTTGACCAGTGAAAAGGGGCCTTTTCTACTTTTCTGTGTTTTTTCCCCTTTAGTTCAGCACTTTTTGTTCCTTTAAAAGACGGAGGCTGTGTGTCCATGTTTGAAATGCTGTAAAGATCACACTGTGGAGGCCCTTTCCACTCTGCTTTACAGAATGTAGAATAATGTGGTCCTTTTTCTCTGTACGCCAGCTCCTTTGTTGTCCTCACTCTTTTCTAAACCTTCAGCCTTCCTTCCTATTAAATAGGAGATTTGTGCTGGTACCCTGGGAGAAAGAATTGTAAAGTGGCTTTATTAGCGTTGTTTGGTAATCATAAAAGTATATTTTTAAAATTTAATCTTTGCTGTAATACAGCTACATTGTATTTACTTTGCAAATTTTGCTAATTATGTATTCTCTAGTCAAAACCTCCAAGTTAAATATTCTTATGAAAAAGAAGGAACCCTGGCTGGTGTAGCTCGGTGGATTGAGCGTGGGCTGCAAACCAAAGGGTCGCCAGTTCGATTCCCAGTCAGGGCACATGCCTGGGTTGCAGGCCAGGTCCCCAGTGGGGGCAACATGAGAGGCAACCACACATTGATGTTTCTCTCTCTTTCTCCCTCCTTCCCCTCTCTCTAAAAATAAATAAGTAAAATATTAAAAAAGAAGGAAAAGTCGTATTAATTTCCAAAAGTAAAAGGAATCTTAGTATTTATTTGTTGTTGTGATGGATGTGATAATTTGTTTCTCACTGGCAATTGTGGGAGTAAGCTCAAAATCTCACTGAATACTGAGGCTGGAGAACTGGCTGTAGCGTCAAGTGGATATCCTACAATTACCCCTCAGGGTGCTTAGCCACTACTCTCTATTTCTCTTTCTCCCTTTGTTTCTTCTCTCTTTTTCTCCTGTTGATCTCTTCTTCCTTCCCTTCTTCCTCTCTGCTTTTCATTCATCTGGTACCTGCGTACTAAACCCCTTACTAAACTCTGTAAAACACAGGCTGAGTTTGAAGCAATATTGGCTATCAGGAATCTTGCTTTTATGGAGAGAGGAGACAAATACACAGAAAAGTGAACACACACTGGCATATATGATGTGCTGTTAGACCAGTCAGTGCAGAAAAGAAGACTCCATCTGACTAGGGTAAGGGCAGCTTTATTTGAAGGGGGCACATTTGAGCTAGACTTTGAAGGATGGATTAGGACTTTGACAGATAAAGATTGAGAAAAAACTTTTTGGATTAAAGAGGAAAAAATATTATAGCAGAAAGTGGGTTGGTTTTGTGTGATGACCAGTGACCAATGTGTGTGCTGGTAGAGAGCAGAGATCAGCAGATTGTTTTCTGTGAAGTGTCAGGTAGTAAGTAATTTGTCTTTATAGTTCACATGGTCTCTGAAGCAACTATCAACTCTGCTCTTACAGCAATACATAAATGAATGATGTGGCAGTGTTCCAATAAAACTTTATTTACAAAAATAGGCAGTGGGTTAGAGTTGGCCAGCAGGCCACCGTTTACCAATCCTGGATAAAAGAGTACCATTAGATAAGGCTAGAAAAAGAGGTGGTCGCCGGATTTTAGATTTTGAATGCAAAGCAAATGAGTTGGAAATGAATTGAATATTTTCTTAGTGAAATCATGATTGTTATGTCTCTACTAAAGGTTTTAGATATATAGATGTTTAAATTTGGAACTAGATGTTTTCTGTTTACATCTTAAGATATTTGTATAGCTCTCAGCTAAGGTTACTGTGATTGAATAGCATATGAAAATGATGGGTGAAGAGTGAACTAGGCCTCTGGGTGACCCCAGTAAAGACTGATTTGGGTTAAAGCAGAAATTTGGCATCTTTTGGGTTCTTGCCATCAAGTCAGATATGAAAAACAGAAGAGAATGAATGGGCAGGACCTTTGGAGATCTGAACTCAAAATGTTGGTATTCTTCCTGTTCAAATAATAATGTTGTAAACTGATTCTAAAGTCTGTAAGATCCACATTTTTGTACTTACTTTTTTAATTTTTATTTTTTTAAGTTTTGTTTATTTATTTTTAGAGCAGGGAAAGGAGGGGGAAAGAGATGGAGAGAAACATCAATGTGTGGTTGCCTCTCATGCACCCCCTACTGGGGACCTGGCCCATAACCCAGGCATGTGCCCTGACTGGCAGTAGAACAGGCGACCCTTTGATTTGCAGGCTGGCACTGAATCCACTGAGCCACGCCGGCCAGGGCTGATACTTATTTTTTTAAACCACTTTATTGGCATATGATTGATATGTAAAAAGCTATACATATATAATGTCTGTAACTCGAGTTTAGGGATAAGTACACGTGTGTGAAAGCATCAGCATCATCAAGGCCATAGAGGCATATCCATCACCTCCCGAAATTTCTTCCTCTCTGCATTGTTATTTGTTTTGTGGCAAGAACAATTAAGGAAGATCTACCCTCTTAGGAAAGTTTAAGTGGATAATACAGGGTGGTTAGCAGTCTGCACTATGCTGTGTGGGTCTCCAGCACTTATACATCTTGCACAACTGAAACTTCATACCCTTTGATCATCAACTCCCCATTTTCCTCCTCCCCCAGCCTCTGGCAATCACCGCGCTCTGCTTCTATTAGTTTGACTATTTTAGATTCTACATATAAGTCAGATCATATGTTGTCTTTCTGTCTGGCTTATGCCACTGAGTATAATGTTCTCCAAGTACATCCATGTTGTGGCACATGTCGGCATTTTCCTCTTTTTAGGGCTGAATAATATCCATTGTGTGTGCACGCCATCTTTTCTTTATTTGTTCATCCACTGGTGGACATTTAGGATGTTTCCATACCTATTTTGCTATTGCAAGCAAAACTGCACTGAGCATGGGACTGCAGGCACCTCTCTTTGGGATTGATATTTGTTGTAGGAATTGTTACTACATAATTTGTTCATAATTTCATGGCAGACTGTAGGTACTATAGAAAATTCTTGTCTGTGATTCAATATTGCTTTAAAAACCTCCTTTACAAGGGAGGTGGGGAAGGATGGCGGGGGGGGGGAGGCAGAAAACTGTACTTGAACAACAATAAAAAGTGTTAAAAACAAAAAAAATCTCTTATGGTAGCAGCAGATAATTATATTTTTTCATATGTTGCTTTCTCAGAACTTCCTCAAGTTAACACTATGTCTTATTAATGTTTGCATCCCCTAATATCTAGCTAATGCAGATATGGCCAACAGTAGGCAGTCAATAAACATTTTATTGGGCGAATTAATGTAGCTGAACATTTCAGATTATTCCCAACCAACTATTTCATTCCACTGTATTTTTGTGCTCTTTGTTTTTTCCAGATTTTATTAGAATGCATAAACCTCAATATAGTTTTTGAATTCATTTATTTTTGAAATATTTTAGATTTAAAAAATATTACCTGTTATGTGTTTATAAAGCTTTAAACACCTATTGTATTGTTACAGTATTTCTAGAGAGGAAAATATTTGTTGTATATAAAATGAAATTATTGTAGATGCTTGAAACACAATGGAAAAAAGACTAGTTATTGTAGGAAGTCCGAAAATAAGTGGATTCTCCGTGGGCACAGTTGAAACCTGCATAATGGTAGCTGCGTAATAAGATGATGTCAAATCCTTTTGAAAGGAAGTGAGATTGTAATTTATCAGCTTACCCTACTTCAAGCTCTAGATGCCATCATCCAAATAAAAAGTTAGCAATATTTTTAAACCTCTCCTGTACTTTGAATTACCTACCTGGATCCTGTGGCAAAACCATACTGTATTGTTGGTTCTGATGAGCTTTTTTCAAGAACATTTCTTTATATGTATTTATTATTACCTTTTGAAGTTCAGTGATTCTCACTGCTTAATAGCACTTGTAATTATGTGCTAGAAACTTAAATCTTTCCCAGTAACTTCAGAACCGTGCTCATGGATGTGTATTGTATTGTTACTTATTCCTCTCAACATTTAGATTATATGTTTTCTAAGGGTGCAGTTGAAATCATTTGATATTGAACCATTTTAAAACCAGTGGTGACATATTGAAAAGAAGATTGTATGGGCAAGACATAATGATTATAATTAAGTGACAAGGAAAATAATATGTGCATAGAAAGCTGAAAATACAATGGAGAGGAGTGAGTAGAATATGGAAAGAAAAGCACTTCTGGTTGAAAAATCATATATTTAATCACAGGATGTGCCCAGTTAAAATGCCAGCGTATTGTTGTTGGAGGAGAGAACTAGTAGGGGGATTGTTATGGATGTGTTTTGCTCTGGCTGCCAGCCTTGTTTGCCTGGTCAAACTCTCGACATCATGGAAGTCCTAATCATCCTATTTTAAGTCGTGGGCAAGTAATTCTTTGTAACTTTTATTTGAAAGAAAAGAGTTGTTTGAGCCCCTTTAATTGTTTTGACCAGGCTTTCCGTTGAAGTTTTTGGTTTTGTCTTGTTTTAATGCTATCGTTGCTGCCGTTTGTGGGGTGGGGGGTGAGGGGTGCCTCACAAACCAGGCTTCGGAAGGAGGGTGAGTGACCTGGAGAGTCCACGAGGGAGCACTTCCTGGGAGGCTGGGAGGAGACAAGTAAGCTGGTAAATGATGATGAACACCAAATTCCTAAGGTTCTCAATGAGAGATGTGTGGATAAAACGCTTGTGACTCAGATGAATCCATCTGTTAACTCTGCTGATGGATATCTTTCTTTTTTAAAATACATTTTTAAAAGATTTTATATATTTATTTTTCGAGATAGGGAAGGGAGGGAGAAAGAAAGGGAAATAGCAGTCAGTTGCCTCTCACATGGCTCTCTAATGGGCCTGTCCCACAATCCAGGCATGTGCGGTGACTGGGAATAGAACCAGAGACCTTTTGGTTCGCAGGCAGCACTCGATCCACAGAGCCACATCAGCCAGGGCTCTTTCTTAACTGTGCAATTGTTGCCTCAGTTTCCTTGCAATAAATCAGGAAAAATTTCTTGCACATTTGTGTTAAAATGAACCTGGACACTTTCATGGTTGTATTGTTGTGTAAAATTTCTAGTCCTGAATGTGGTATGTGTATCACTCAAATATCAATAGTTTTTTCCAATTTGAGGTAGAAAGACACTCCTGGTCAGGCCTTCATTGTGTGCTAACCCTAGAAGGTGCTCAGCAGCAGTCCCCAATCTTTTTGGCACCACAGACTGGTCTTTCCAAGGAAGGGGTGGGCAGGAGGCAGAGCTCAGGTGGGCTCTGGTTCGGTTCCTAACAGGCCCAGTTCCTTACAGGCTCATGGCCAGATTACTAACAGGCCACAGACCAGCACAGGTCACAGCCCAGGGTTGGGGACCTCTGCTCTAAAGTACAGATACAGAGGATCGTCTCAGAGACGAAGACTGATTTTGGTAGCCAAGATTTGACCTTTGTAAATAGTTTTTTCTGACCTTGATATTCATTTTCTCATCAAATTTATGATATGAATGTTATTATTGCATGTGAAAAAATACATTGTGGATTAAGAAACCTTTTAGAAAACATTTTATAAATCAAGCAGTTTCAGAGCATCAAGAGGTTTTAGTGTGTCTTATTTTGGCAGTGGTACTTTTGCAAGGATGAAACAGATGGACTGTGCAGAATTTTTTAAAAGATGAATTTAGTTTAAGATCTTACTACATACTGGAATTTGTCCACAAACCCAAAGGCTCTGAGAATTTCTGAAATTAGTCTCTGTAGCAAATGGATTAATAAAAATTCTCTGAGTTCCATTCCTGAACATACTGTTGAAGCAGCCATTGTAAGTATATTTAGTTTAAATAAGACTCATCAGATTTTAATAGGGAATCCCGATTCCCTTATCTTTTAGTTATGTGCCGTGGCATAGATCATATTTCTTGGTACATAACATTATCTTTCCTTCCTTTGTCCTCTCTTGTAAGAGAGTAGCCTAGTAAATATCCTAGCTTTATGGTCGTACATTATCATTAAAGTCCTTGCTTTGGAAGAGGGCAACAGAATCTGACTCTGTCTACCAGAGATAAAGGGACTTTTGGGAGGGCTTACGATAGAGCTCACGGATCAGCAAGTGGGGCCGCACAGCCCAGCTTGTGGAAGGAGAGGGACTGGGGAAATGCTGGAAGCCTAGTGGGTAGGAACTCAGACTGTATGAGATGGTTAGGAACAGTCTCAGACCCACTAAGATGGTTAGGAACTCAGATGGGTAGTTCCTACCCACTAAGTTCCTACCCACTAAGTCTGAGATGGTTCAGCTCCACCAACAATTAGCCTCTGTGCCTCTTTTTTGTTGTTTTTGTTTGTTTTCAATTTTCTATTTGCCTCGGTGTTTCTTTACTCATATTTCAAGGTCCCGACAGACAAAATCTATCTGACCCACATTAGTCAATGCTTTTTACCAGTGGCTCAATAAATTTTGTTTAGGGAATTAGGGGCGTGTGGCTGGGGGAACTTTTTTGAATTGAGCAGCAATTACTTGTCCTCTAACATAAGTGTTTACTGTCCTAAGTGGACCTACTGCAGTACATTTGGTCTGGGAGCCAACATGTCATATACATTACAAACTTTTTTTTACTCAAGAGTTATACTTCCCATGGGAGTTTAAAACCATGGTTTAGCATCAGTGTGTGTATCAGTGTGAATACATATGCTCCCCTTTTTAATTGCTGTTATCATATATAAATTCAAGTTTCAATGATGATATGATCATACATTCTTTGAATTATTTTTAGTAGTGCGACCCCCAAGACTCAGTGTATGTAACCTGGTGTAAAGAGGACTTTGGAGTCACTCACTGGGACTTCGGGGGGCTGACACGGCCTTTTGGTGCCTGTGAGACTGGGAGCCTTTGGCATCCCCTGTCGGAGCTCTCATTTCTTCATTAGCAAAATGACTTGATGTTTCGTGTTTTACAGAGGGACATTCAGGTCGTGTGTGTGTGTGTGTGTGTGTGTGTGTGTGTGTGTGTGTGTGAGATAATATACATGATGATGTTCCTTGGCACCAGCAACATATATTTATTCCTGGTCCTTTTCATGTTTTGTCTTTAAATGACTACAAACCTGATTTTATTGATTTTAGTGAAGTCATAGCAATGAGCCAAACTGCTGATATGATGAGAAAATAGTTAAATAATGTGAGGAATAGTTGAAATTAAGGAAAGGCTTAGTTGACCTTTTAGTACCTGATGTTTTTGAATGTGTGTATTAAAAGTAATGATAGTAATGACTACGCACAAGTAATTTAACCTCCCACAAGGCTGTCTTTTGTTAAAATTCTGAGAAAGCAGAGATGTGGATAAACTTCACTTATTTATACTTTGTCTTGTAATCTATTCTGCATATTAACATGTGAATATATACAAGATTATTGTCCTGGAAAGTAACGTTTTTTCAGACAGACTACTGGGACCTCATTTTAAGGTATGTCTGTTTAGAATATAATCCTCCCCTTTTTTCCCTTTTCCCAATTAATTCTTCCCGCGGTCCAAACTGGGACTGGAGTTGCTTTCAAGACTGTAATCAGGCAATGGCAGTGCCGTGGTTTAGGAGCACGAGCTTTGCCCACTTCCTCCAGCTACTGTGAGTTGGCCACAGCTGACTTACAAACCTTGCTGACCTACAGTTCCCAACGGATGAGGAAAATGGTAGTGTCTCTCTAATGCAGGTGTTTTGAAGAGGAAATGGAATGATGCACTTAAAAAAATAACAGTGCCTGGCTCTTTAACCCACGACATATTTTGGTTCTTACTGTGGTTAGAATTATTATAATATATAAGAAGAAATACACTGAAAATATGATTGTGTCTGAATACATAAAGAATTATACTTGGATAACATTGAAACTCATTTTAGATTCTTGAAAGGAACAGAGCCCTTGTCTAACTTTCAGGATCATTTCTTACTAGCACTGGGCAATTGTTACCGTGGTTCCAGAGTTTGTATTTAAAAGGCAATTTAAAGTCTAGTTTATTTTAACAAAGTTAAAGTAAATAAGGCGTAAGAGCAACTTGGTAGTGATACTATTGTGACTCAATCAGTAGTGACTGGGATATTTTTTTAAACCTGATTGTTCTTGCTAAAATATATTTTGAGTAAAACTGTCTTGTGTACAAGTGTGTAGCACCATAATCCATCCTTATGACGCATTTCTACTGATGTGCTTTAGTGCTTGTGAAGTGGCTTCCAAGTGTGAAGTAATAATTTTTATTAATAATGACGATATTAAATGGCAACTGAACACTATGCTGAGCACATTATTTGCATTATTTCATTTTATTTACTTTGTATCAGAGTCACTATACTCACAATTTTACAGACGAGCAAATGGACTTAGGGAGGTAACTTAACAAGCTCACGTACCTAAGAAATGTCAGGGATGGAGCTTCATTGGCTCCAAGGCCCATTTGTAGTGGGAGAGAAGGCATCTTTGTCACAGGTGTTGTGATGCAGGCTTGCAAAGGCATTCCCATGGTGACATAAGTTCTTTATCAAAGTTAGGCAACATTGTCACTGGTCAACCCACGAACACATTGTCGAGATTGGTACTTGAGAGTAAGGCTGAAGGTTTAAGTAGAAAGAAGCTTTAATGTTTCATTTTCCATAACCTATTATGTTACTGTGTTTTATCATATATGTAATGGATCATGCTTTTAGATTATTTAGGGAAAGATTCTTGTTTGATGTTTTGCATGTTTGGACCTGAAAAATACCTCCTGCTTTCCAAATAAAGAAGCTGACCATGAAGTAATGGAATTGTTTAGATGCCATTTTATCCTAAGAACTTTGACTGAATTTTGATTTAATGTTAAATCTATATAACTTGATAGGATTAGAATTAGTAAGACATAGTAAAAATGTATTTTCCTGAAGAGAGAACCCATGTCTTTCCAATATTCACTGCTCTTTCTTTTAATTGGCAGAAAAAAATTGGAGTAATAATTCCATGCCTTGATAACAAATTCAATTTATTCAGTTGTATTAAGAATAATGAACTTGTTGGAATTTTTTACACTTCTATTCATCCATCTTTACATGTGTATTTCCTAAAGCAACAGCAGTTTTGTACCATTACTCAGATGTCTAAAAGGCACTTATAGTACAGTGACATGCATTCTGGGATCTAACATGCTGGCATTTCTGGCCTTTTTCTCCTTCAGTGTCTGTATTTATGCTGAAAGTCCAGGTGAATGACATCATCAGTCGCCAGTACCTGAGTCAAGCTGTTGTAGAAGTGTTTATAAACTACACGAAGACCAATTCGACAGTAACTAGAAACAATGGAGCAGTGCTGATAAGAGTCCCCTATAAACTAGGCCTCAGCTTAACCATCATTGCTTACAAAGATGGCTACGTGCTGACACCTCTGCCCTGGAAGACCGGAAGAATGCCAAGTAAGCACTTGAGCCGTGTTTGCCTTCACTGAGTGTACATGATTTTTTTTCTTTGCTGTGGGAATTTCTTATTCTGGTCAACTGAAAATGAGAATATCTATGTGAAGTTGATATAAAGCAGGTTAGAAAGGAGTGTCAGTTTGAAGAAAACATTAGGGCCCTATTTGTTCCTACAGAGGCTTGGAGGAATTCTGAGCAAAGCTCTGGTATAAAGCATGTGTGCAAGTCACGTGCCCCAGGGATTACTGGGAAGCAGGGCGAGCCAGGTAAAGTGGGGACAGATGATGAAAGGACGTTCATGAAAGGATGTTCTTGAGGTGAGACATTTAGATTTATGTGCTGAATAATAAGGCAGTTATGATTGTAGATTCTTGAGCACAGTAAGTGTAAGTTATTTGGAAACTGAATTTAATTAACAGTATATATAATCAATAGGCCGACGTTAACAGTGGATTCAGGGAGCCTGGCTATGAAGCTGTGATTGTGCTGCTAGTGGAAATTTTTTTTTAAAGATTTTATTTATTTATTTATCTTTAGAGGGGAAGGAGAGAGGGAGAGAAACATCAATGTATGGTTGCCTTTTGTGTGTCCCCTGCTGGGAGTTGGCCTGCAGGGAACTGGACTACAACCCAGGCATGTGCCCTGACTGGGAATCGAACCGCGATCCTCTGGTTCACAGGCCTGCGCTCAATCCACTGAGCTACAGCAGCCAGGGCTGCTAGTGGAAATTAATAGTGGAATTTCAGCAGAGTTACTGATTGCAAAATTAGCATTGGTACAGTAAATGCATGTTGTTAAGTACCAGAAGTAATAACTAGTTAGGAAAAATAATGGATTTTTTAAAAACTTGGCAAAATAGTTTTTGAATGTGAGTCAGTCCAAATTTTTTAAAAATAATAAATTTTGAAGAATAACTGTGTAAAAATTTCTGGAAAACCTGTTTTACTTTTTCCTTGCTATAATTACTCTTTATTTTTTAATTTTGATTCTCAATTACAGTTGACATTTAATATTACTTTATATTAGTTTCAGGTGTATAGTATAGGTGTTAGGTCAATCATATAGTATATACAATGATCTCCCTGATAAATTCTAGTACCCATCTGGCACCATAAGTAATTATTACAATATTATTCCTTATATATTTTCTATGCTGCACTTAAAATCCCCATGACTAATTTGTAACTACCAATTTGTACTTCTTAATCCCTTCACCTTTTTCACCCACCCCCCAACCCCACCTCCCCCCTCAATCGGGCAACCTGGTTTGTTTTTTTGTACCTATAGTCTGCTTCCATTTTTTTCTTTGTTTAGTTTGTTTTTTAGATTCCACATGTAAGTGAAATCATTTGGTAGTTGTCTTTCTCTGTCTTGACTTATTTCACTTAGCATAATGCCCTCTAGGTCTATTCATGTTTTCTGTCACAGATGGGAAGATGTCACTCATTATGTCTTAGTAACATTTACTTGTGTATATGTACCACAACTTTACCTACTCATACTGGGAATCTTGCTTTAAAAGATTTACTAGAGGCAATCTGTAATTCCAGATAACTATTATAAATTATAATACTATATTATAAAATAAAATATATAGCTACAAAATTAAAACCATATAATATTATACTATGGTACAAATCAAATACTTGTATATATTAAAAGAAAGTAACCTGTAATAAGGTACCGTTATAAATCATTGAGAAAGGGCTGAATATCCCAATAAATAGTATTGGGATATTCTAGTGAACTTTCTGGAGTAAATTAGTTTGGATCCATATTCTAATATATTTTGCTCAGAGTTCAAATGTGGAAAACTGGATCATATTAAATATAATAAAATAATAAATGATCTGATTTTTTATTAGAATGATCTGATTAAACTTAAAAACAATGAAAGATTTCATAAAAGTAGATTTGACCATAAAAAGTAGAAGAGTGTTTTTAAAAAGCAACTGTACATTAAAAATATGAATTAAAGGCAAACAAGAAAGTAGGAGAATATACAAAACAATAAGAGGTGATAATCTTAATATGCAAAAAACTCATACAAATCAGTAAAAAAGCAAAACACCAAGACCCTACCTAAACAAGGTAAATAGACAAAATCAGGACCTATCAATTTTGAAAACAGGAGGTTTCAATGATTAGTAAATGTGACAAAAGTATTTTTGTCACCTATAGTCTAACACTTGTACACCAAAGAAAAACGCATTTCTAGCTCTGGCTGGTGTGGCTCAGTATATTGAGCACCAGCCTATGAACCAAAGGGTCACTGGTTCAATTCCCAGTCAGGGCACATGCCTGGGTTGTGGGCCACATCCCCATTAGGGGGTCCTCAAGAGGCACACACATTGATGTTTCTCTCCCACTCTTTCTCCCTCCCCTCCCCTCTCTCTTCAACTAAATACGTAAAATCTTTAAAAAAATACAGACTTTTTAGATTTTTTATCTTAGAAAAGTTTAGAAAGTAAGCATACTCAGTACTGATTGAGTGAGGTAGGATCAGAATTGTCAAACACTGTTAATGGAAGAACAAATCAGCAAAATTATCTGGATAACACATTTGAAATGTGTGTGTTAATGACTTCAAAATCTGTAATCTTTGACCCAATATTCCACTGTTAATAATCTATTCTAAAACCAGATATACAAATAAAGTTGACAGATATTCATGCACAAGGATGTTGATTTAAAGAGAGTTTTATAATAAAAATGATAATGTAAACAGTCTGAATTTACAGTATTAGTGTAATGGTTAAGTAAATCTTTTACTTCAAGAAATGAAATATGCAACCTTGAAAATGTTATGAAAAGTTGTGTTGAAGGACAGAAATGCTTATTATATTATCTTCAGTGAAAAAGCGCAGTCAAAATATTCTGTATACAATATCATGCTCCCTATTTTTAAAAAAAAATCACAGGAAGATCCAGAAAGAGGTATGCTAATTGTGACCGATGGTTGTCTCGGTGGTGGTGGTGTGATGGCCGTCATTTCCTTTTCACCCTTTTCTGTATTCCTCCACTTCACAGGGGATATACACCCCTTTTATAATCAGAAATATTTTTAAGTGAAAAGAAATCTGAAAGTAAGTTTTAGTGAGATTAAGACAGATTCCCCTCAGGTTTAATAGTCTGAAAAGTCTTCCAGAGCTGCCCCCCTTTAAGCCGTCTGTGACCAAGAAAGTATCCGAACAGGAGAGGGTGTCCTAATTAGATTCATCTCCACGTCCGAGTTCCTGCCTCTTACCCCCTTTCCAGTTTAATGAGTCCATTAATCAGTCTAAATGTTAATGTATTCTGAACTGAAATTACACTTTTATTTGGTAGTTAGTCCTCTTTTCCTATTGCAGAAGAAAAGTATATTTCATTTAATGTCCATCATACATCATTCTGTACTTTTTGCTATTTTATCTTGTCTTTTTCATTATAACTCTTGGAAATATTTTAAAATATTAAAAATTTCCCCATTCAATGTGTTTTATCCTCTCAAATGATTTAGGGATATTATGTTATTTCTATGAACTTTAAGTGCAGGAGAGAGAGAGAAAGGATGAGAATTTGTGCTTTGTGTAACTCTTCAAAACTTATTTTTCTAGCGTGGGATTGGTAAGCTTATTTGATTTGTCCTTGCTTACAAAATGACCATCTTTTGTCCCAGCTTCTTGGTGCTGATCTCAAAATAGTTATTAGCCTCTTGGCGATCTGTACTTTCTCATCTCACAAGTTACTTCAGACGCCTACTCTTACAGGCGGGTTCAGCCCCAGCTGAGGTACTACTACTAGGAATCACTGTGTGTGTTAATCTGTTTCATCCTTTGCCAACTCAGAGCCTGTTTAGCAAACCACATTATGTGAAGAAGAGCACTGCATGTTTACGTGGGATCTTAAAAAAGAAGCATGGATATAAGTCTCTATTTTAGAGAACCTTGAATCATGGAGCCAAGAAAAATGTTTTTAAAAATTGTCAGAGGGAAGTAAGTAACAATGATATAGAGAAAATAGCAGAAAGTTATTCAAGTATATAACTTAACCATAAGTCTAGGGGTAGTTAGAGTGTGTTATTAGCCACCTTAGCAAACTAATGTATGAAATAGGTAAAAAATAAGTAAAATAAAATAGAGATGTCTAATCTTTTCTTAGCATTATGTTGTGATTCTTTTTTTCCTCTATCATATTTTACATTCATCCTTCCTTTTTTTCTGTCACACAGTTTGTTTTCCCCCCACTTTTTTAAGGGCCTGTTGGAACAGAACTGTATATGTCCCACGCCTCATGTTTAATAAACTCTTTTAATTGTGCTGTATTTCACAGTATATTCATCAATTACACTTTCACTGTTCCCGCAAAGCCAAGCAAATATATGGCTATTTGAAGACACTGTTTTAATTACTGGAAAATTAGCTGGTAAGTATTAACACTTTTTACTCAGCTGGTAAATAAGCACTTTAACTGGTTATTGCATATACGGTACTTCTTCACTAATGAGTCCATCTTGATTATAATGTAGGGAAAATGGAAGTTGATCAAGGATGGTCAGTGCTGATTATAAGTTGATCTGAACTAAAGTCTTTTTTCACTATTCAACTGTAGTATGAGTTTTTGTGTGTAGCAGGGATCATTCTCTCCTTTAGTATTTTAGCCCCCAGATGAGGACATTCATTGCACTTTTGGAAATACTGGCTTCTGAACTTCTTTCCAAATCATATCCGTCACTGGGCTTTGGCGGTTGGTTGAATTAGTAAAGGAGCTTGGTCCTTTGGGGCTTTCTAATTTGCAGGTCACCTTCATTCTTGTCTCTGGCATTAGTCTTGCTGCTTGGGTGGGAAGGACCCAAGGCCAGGCAGTTAAGTATCTGCCCTGCACACATGATTTGCCCACTTGCATATCCCAAGGGGAAGGATACAGGAAGCCTTATTTGGGGTCTGGTTTAAGCTATGTCCTCCAGTTTTGCTTTGACAGCCATGAAGATGATAGTTTCATCCTTACCTCCTCACCTCCTCCTAACTAGTCCTTAAGGGAAAACCCAGCATTTTTAACTCTTACTTCATTCATATTATGTAAAACTTCTGTAAATGACAATTTATTTTGTATTGGGGAATTAATGTTTAAGATTAAAGCATAATATAGGAACAATTGGTAAAGGCAGTAAATCCTCAAAATAGAATTTATAAGAGAGCCATGGTAAAAAAATATTGTTTTGGAAGTTCTCTTCATTTTCAGAAGCTATCTTATTTATTCCTAAAGTATTAAAAAAAAACCCTAGTACTATTATTTGGGAAAAAATTAAACTAGAACTTGCAGTAGAATCTCTTATTCTTGAAATGCTAAAGCATGTGGCAAAAGTTTGATCTCAGGTTTGCTGGTGCATGGCAGAATGGGTGGATGTGGAGTTGTGTGTAGAAGGATGGAAAGAAAGAACTACATACATTCAGAGAGAAACTATTGGGTTGGCCAAAAAGTTCATTCAGTTTATGCCATAAGATGGCTCTAATAGCGCTTAGTTGTCTTTAATTCCATTCAAAACCAGTTTTTTTAAGATTGTATTGTGACAGCTGTCATTATCAGTGTGTATTTTTTCAAAAATCAAAATTGAATTTTTGTGCAAACATTTGAATATTGAAGGTGAAAAAGAGAAGCAACAATTTCACCATATTATGCTTTAGTATTTCAAGAAAGGAAGAAATGCAGCTGAATGCAAAAAATGATTTGCGCAGTGTAGGAAGAAGGAGCTGTGACTAATTGAATGTGTGAAAAGTGGTTTGCAAAGTTTCAGGCTCGAGATTTCTCTCTAGATGATGCTCCTTGATGGGGTAGACCAGTTGGAGTTGATAGTGACCAAATGGAGACATTAATTGAGAATAAACAATGTTATACCATGCAGGAAATAACTGGCATCCTCAAAGTATCCAAATCAATAAAGTTATTGGTGAAAATGAAAAATATATCTTTTATTTTATGAAAAAAACCATATGGATTTTTTCAATTCAAACCATTTGGACTCTGTCAATCCAAACATTTTATGCTCCAGCGTGGGCCTTTGTGGAATCGGGTTCTCCATAGTCTCTCTGCAGTTTTCTGTTCTGGTATTGTTTTGACACATTCCTCCTCCTTATTGGCCTCTTCAGCCCCGTTCCAGTTGTAATGTCTGCTGGAATACATGTAGTGGATCAGTTGTGAGCATGTCTGTGTGCCACTCCTTTGCTGCTGTACCAGGCAGTAGGGAGCTCTCATAGGTCTGGACTGTATTGCCCATGACTTGGCATGTCTCCATGAGAACTCTGAGCCCTCTTGAATTCTCAGGTTACCTCTTTTTACTGTTTTATTTCCCTGAGAATTGACATATTGGTAAGGCCAAGCAGGAAAGGATGGATGTTTCTGATGATGTTAATTCATTCCTTAGAAGTTACACATCCTCACTTCCATAAACCATTTGTCTTTTTTCTTCCAAGATTTTATCAGGAAGGTGTTCAGTTTGTATAGTGAAAGTGTGTCAATATATTGGCAATGAAATGAGAAGGAGTTGGAAACTTCAGGAAAGTACAAGACCTTAGAAAAGTTCAACTAGACATTTCCGTTAGTGAACATGTTGTCAGTTGCATGAAGTTTGGATGTTCAACATAATTTAAGTCACACAATGTACTAGTAAGTTGTAAATTGCACCTAGTGATCAGGAGGCATCAGACTGTGCCCTCAAACAGCTTAGTCAAGCAACGATAATATCTCATAAATGCACTGTTTGTCATTATATCCTTTAGCTATTTATTTATCAAGTGTTAATATTTTTCCAGCTTCATATAGAAACTATACATTGATTTTGAGAATGATCTTACATTATTTCATTTATTACTTATTGTCATGTGGCACTTTAAAAACTAATACTTTTTTTACCCTACTAATTTTAACTGATTCTTTCTCTCTTTATCAGTGATCCTTAAAAAGTCCAAAGCAACAGCTGATGTGTAACAATTTACAGTTTTAATGATTTGAGTTGACCTTTGAATTGTTAAATATGTTGATTACAGAAATATCAATATTGCCAGAATTTTGACTCCATAAATTACATTGGAGGATAGTTAATTCAAAGTTATTAATGGGAGATAACATTTATAAAGTACCTGGCATTCAGAAGACTTTTAATGCACATTTAGTTATCTGATAGTAGAATCTACCAATTTATGTAAATGACTCAATCTCAGCAAAGCCACTTTCTGTTGCAATTGCTGAAAACCCGATGCTATATCAGCTTAAGCCCAAAGGTGGCACTTATTAATTGTTCAAATAATTGATAGGTATAAGAGGCAGACCAGCTTTAGACATGGCTTGATCAGGGCTTGTGTTGAAATAATTGAGAACTACTTTTCTTCATTTTTTTAACTCTTCATTTTTTAATACTGTCTCAGTCATCAAACCAGCTCTCTCATTTTTGGTCAAAAGATGGCTTTTGCAACTCGTGGAAATGTATCTGATTATATAAAGTCCCGGGAGGAAAACGCAAGCCTTTTTTCCCTTAGAAATCCAAGCAAAACTCGCATTGCATCTCATTAATTGTGGTCGTCACAGCACCTATCCCTGAACGAATCACAGTGTCCAAGGGAATATGAGATGCTTTCGATTGGCTTCATCCCACTGTGGTTTGCACCATTCACTCTACTCCCATTACAGAAATGAACTCCCGTGTATGTGGTTCCCTAGCATGAAACCCCCCAAAGGGTGAAGAATTTCTGGACAGCAGAGTCAAAGATAAAGTTTTCTTGTGTTATCTAAAAAGGCAGATTTCTAGTTTCTTCAGTTCCAATTTTAAAATAGTGGTTATATGAGATGCTGTAATGTTTAGAACTAATTATAACTGCTCCCTTTAGAGTAAACTGCCCTGGCCAGTGATATTGTGCTTCATATGAATTTGTTTCATCTGTTTGTAATGAGGTTTTTTTTTTTCTTTCAGATGCCAAATCTCAACCAAGTGTTCAGTTTTCAAAAGCCTTAATTCAACTGCCAGACGACCATCACATTAGCAATGTTACAGGCTATCTTACAGTTCTACAACAGTTTTTGAAAGTGGACAATTTTCTGTATACATCTGGAATTACTCTTGATAAATCAGGTATTGTCTCATTTTTTACATAATATAATTATGTATAAGAAATAGTACAGCCCTTGCTGGTTGTGCTCAGTGGATTGAGCGCAGGCCTGCAAACCACACAATCATGGTTCGATTCCCAGTCAGGGCACATGCCTGGGTTGCAGGCCAGTTCCCAGCAGGGGACACACGAGAGGCAACCATACATTGATATTTCTCTCCCTCTCTCCTTCCCTTCCCCTCTGAAGATAAATAAAATCTTTTTTAAAAAAAGAAATAGTACATACATCTCTCATCAAATACTGTTAAAGTTATTAGGCTGGATAGTCATTTAAGCTTTGGAGGATCCATGTCACTTTTGAGCATAAATTTTGTTAAAATATTTATGAGCAGTGAAAGATTATACAATAGGTTTCAGCACATACATTATTTCAAATTAATGAAATTTTAATTTACTGGATACTTTTATCTAAAGGAGTTTAATAAAGGTATAAAATAATAATTACACAATAGTAGNATGGACTCACATGAACAAGTATAAAAGACACATGGACAATAACTAAGGGTGGGGGGTGGAAAGGGGAGGGAGGCGGGGACCATGGGGTGGGGGGTGGGCAGGGTTGGGAATATAAGACAGAAACCTGTACTTGAACAAGAATTAAATAAAAATTATAAAAAAAAACCACAGGAATTTGATTTAAAGAAATTCACACACACATCTTATAATTTGACCTTCTATTCATTCTTATCAACTTGATCAGAAGTGTCAGTAATTACTAGCTATAAAAAATTTATAGATCGAAGTAAACAATTGTATGTTTTTCATATATATTTACTATTCCCTATGAGTAAAATATATCTATTCCTTATGTAACAGCACTAATATATTTATATAAGGCTTTCATGATCTACCAGTTAAGGGCATGATGGAATTTTACATTTCATTTAACAATACACCTATGAGTAACATTTCCACGGTGAATACATCTGCACTGGCTCCACCATCTTTACCACTTGTTTCAACATAACTAAAACTCCACCTCCGACAGTCTGTAAGTTTGATGGTTTTAGGTGTGTCAAAATTTTGATTCATTCGGGAAACAATTAGAAATTGATTCATTTGGGAAACAATTGGAAATTCGAGTAATAAGGGTGTGTAGATGTTTTGGTTATGTTTGGAGGTTTGTTGGTTTTTTGAACCGGCTGTAGCTGATGCTTTCAGTGCCCTTGCCAGCTGACCCTGACCCCCCTGTAAGCAGCCTGTGCCTCCTGGTGCACACACCTGTGACTGCCTGAGGGCCTTCCCTGGTCCAGGAAGCAGGCTGCAGGTCTCAACAAATGACAGATGAGAGTACATAAATAGTCCAATTTCTTTGCCTTGATTCTTTAAGTATTTTTTATTGATTATGCTATTACAGTTGTCCCAATTTTTCCCCTTTGCCCCCCTCTGCCCGGTATCCCCCTTCCCTCCAGTAATGCCCCCCGTCGCTTAGTTCATGTCCATGGGTCATGCATATACATTCTTTGACTTCTCCATTTCTATAGTGTTCCTAACATCCCCCTGTCTATTTTGTATCTATCAATTATTTTGCTTTGATTTGCTCCTGAGCCAGATTCTGTCCAGTGAGGTTGAGCTGGGGTCGCCACAGAGATAACCTGCTCACTAACACGTCCTATGCTGGCTCCCCGCCTTCTTTCTCTCCTCCTCTCCTGTGTTCCTCCTGTACTCCCTCAGTGGAGCGCAGCTCAGGGTCTGTTCTTGAAGAAGCCAATCAGAGACACCTGCTGAGATTTGCCAGATGTAAATTGTAAGATGCTCAAAATAAAGGCACTGGCAAGAATGGTACAAAGGAAGCTCATGTTGCACTGGAAGGGTTTTGTGGATACGACTCATTAGATTCAGTGGAAGGGACCATCATGTGCTCTGCTATCCAACATTCTACCACCTACTTTTGAGATTATTCATTCAGTGTTTGGATTATCCCGAGAGTGCTGACATTTTCAAAATTCTAGAGCAGTGCTGTCAGACACGGTTGTTCTTCTGCTCTGTCCGGTATGGTAGCCAGTAGGCACATGTGGCTCTGGAGCTCCTGATATATAACCAGTACTGAGAAACTGCACTACTCGTGTCACTTACATTCAAACTGTGACCTGCTGTGGGTCGCTGCTGTAGTGGATCGCAAAGTTCTAGAGTTCTGTGCACATGAAAGGATTTTTTAAAAAGCTTCCTCCTTTCATTGTCTTTTGGCCTCTTCCCCCCTACCCCACCCCCTTTATATCATTCTTCCTCTTTTTCTTTCTTTGAGTTGTCCTTATCCCAAGTAGTGGGCTATCTTTCTCAGCAGCTGCAGCTGCCTTTGGTGTCTGGGGTTACTGACTACATAGGGCTGGGGGGCAGGAATAACAGCAGTTGTTTCAGAAAGCCAGCCAGCCTTACAAGTAATAGTTTGATGTAAGAGATTATAATTACTTGCAAATCACCGAAGACTTTGTGCTCACATTGGATTACTAACCAGTGTACTAGTGTGCTAAATTTGTATGGTATTACTTTGCCATCTTATGATTTATGTTTCATACAGTTGTAAGAACTAATTTTCTTATATTTAAACAAATTTTTCACTAAGCCAGTAGTCTCCTTGTTGGATATCTGATAAACACCAGATGATGTGCAATAATGAGAATTCCTTTCAGCAGCCCACACCTCCCTCTGCCCTCCAGCCCTTGGCTTTCTCTTTTTCATTCCCCCTCTTCCCCTCCCTCTATTTTCTGATTTGGGGGCTTTGCTTTTGCCTAGAAAGCTGTGCCCTGAGGTGTTTGCATGGATGGCGCCTTCTCATTTGGCCAGAGCTCAAATATCCTCTTCTCAGAAGTGACCTTCCTGACCATCCAATTACACTGTCTCTTCAGATTTTCCTTAAAGCACTGATAGTATCTTCTATCAAGCATAAAGGCTAAAACTGACAATGAGTAAAGAAAGAGAAAAAAAGGATTTTCAATAGTAATGAAAACTGTGGAAAAAATACTGCAGGCAACCTGGGAGGTCATGTGCTCACTGTATCTTTGGGGTCTAGAGGGGTGTTGGTCTCGGTGGGTGAGGTAAATATTTGTTAAATGCGTGAGCAAAGACTAGCTTTTAAGCCATAGAGTCAAAAGTTTAGCCACAAGGATCAAATAGTATATAATAAGTATACTTTATTCGAGTATTTCTGTGTTAGTAAATTACTTGGAAAACCTGAAATTATCAAATTATTTGTAGAAAATTTATAATTTTAACATTTATAACCACATTATTTTATTCATTGTAAATATTCTGGTGTATATTATAACTTTGACATTGCTAATATTTCAAAAGCAAAACAAAGGCATTTTTTTGCCTTTCTTTCTTAAGTAATAAAAAATGTAGAGATAGCTCCTGATATTGAAGAAGGTATCCTGTAAGTAGTATAGTCAAATTTTTAAAACTCTAGGCAAAACAGAATAATGAAATCTCCTATTAACCTACTTTCCCCTAGTTTTCAAGTTTGAAGTCTAAATAATATTGCAATATTAACTTTGAAGTCTAAATAATGTTGCAATATTAATTTTGTTTATATTAATTTTAAAATATAGTATTAATTATATGTATCAAGGCCTATTAATTTTATCAGCTAACAATATTGCATAGTGATTTTGTTTGTCAAACTTATGTATTAAAATGTGCATTTTGAATAAGAATGCTTTTTACGGAAGGTGATTTTGAGTACAGTCTGTTGGTTCCAGTTCTTGAAACAGATGGTTTTAGGAAAAGGAGAGACAGATGTTTCAGACCAATATTTGCATTGATGATGTGGTATAGGAGACTCTTTATTCAGCTCTACTAGTAAGATGTGTCTGTTTTGTTGTTGTTGCTGGTTTTGTAGGTTCTTAAAAACAATGAATTAGACTCCATTGACCCTAACTCAGATGACTCTGAGAGACTTAGATCTCTAGACTTATATATTTAGAGATAGATGTGTCAATCTTACATAAATATATCTTATATTAGTGTATGATATATTTTAAAAATCCTTAATGAGGATTCAGCATCGATTTGATATTAAAATGGATAGCCTTGGGTGAACTAGAGGAACTAGATATTATAGGCCAGTAATACTTTTTTTATTAATATATGACTACAACCTGTGTTTTACATACGATTTTAATAAACTTTTTTTTAGGTTTTGAAAGTATTGAATTGACTCCTCTTGCTGCGATATGTGTGAAGATATATTCTGGGGGGAAAGAACTGAAGGTGGATGGATCTATTCAAGTCTCTCTCCCCCTTCTACACACGAATGGTATGGGGGCAGGGGATCACATACCTGCCTGGACATTTGATATGAACACAGGTATGTGAGCCAGATACAAATACTCTGAATATTTTTCTTTTGCATGTTTGCTCTTAGGAATGTGTTTTTCAGCTTTATGGTGATATAATTGACAAATGAAATTTCTATATTTTAATATAGAATAAAATAATTCAATATGCCTTATTATTGCAAACATTAAAATATATCACTTATATTTGAATGCTTTTATCTTTAGTAGAGCATTAAATCAGTAATGTTACAATTTTAAGTACTTTGTCAATCACTAAAATTTACCCCACTTTGGTTACTGTAATACAACTCTGTGGAAAATTATGTCAGTGTGTTGTATTAACAAACAGTGTTATTTACTGACCATCCTGTTTTTTTAATCCCCTAATATTTTGAGCAGAAACAAATTTTTTAAATGATTTCTACTCTTATGGGTGTTTGTTTTGATAGGCAGTATGAACTCATATCTAAAAGCTTGGTTAAAAGCAGTTGAGAAAATCAATAATTGTTATTAAGAGATATGAAAAGTGGTTGTTTTTTAAAAAAAATTTAGGTACCAATTTTGTTTCCTGAATTTAGCCTCCAAATGCCTGCTGGAATGACTTTTCCTCCTCTGGTTCCTTTGGTTTTGTTTTTGTGCTTTAATGTAAATAAGGTGGGAGTCTTTAAGTTAAGGCTGCCACCTGCTCCGTAGAAGGAAGTGATCCGCCTACAAAGTTTCCCAGGACTTGATTTTTCTCATATCTCATCTGGAAATCAAGAGGCCCTTGTGGTCACCCAGTGAGATGCAGAGATTTATTTAGGCTTAGGTCACAGGCCTGTGGAGGGAATGGAGCTCAAAACTAATTGTGTGGACAAAGAATAGGGAGTGGTTGATCCTTAAAGGAGACTTGAAATGAGATTTCACAGTAACAGGAAAGGTAGATAGTGTGGGCACTAAAGAGATTCTATGGAAAGTAACCTTAGAAGGTGATGTCATCATAAACTCCTCACTGGGCAGGTCATGGTGGGCAGTCATGCCCCAAGGCATATAACTGTGGGGGTGACTTTCCTCACAAGTCCCCCCATGTGCCACAGATGAGGGTAAACATGACTGAGACATTCATGATCTGCTTAGGGAGGAGAGGACCAGTTTACCCAGATGAGGGTAAACATGACTGAGACATTCATGATCTGCTTAGGGAGGGAGGACCAGTTTCCCAGAGAAAAAAGGCCTTGAGCAGTGGTGTTGAGCCCCTTCCTCCAAGGGCTTTTATTGGGTTGTAATACACAGGAATACAGGATCAAACAGATAACATTTCAAAGAATTCTGAGGGCTTAGTTTGAGTCAGTCTGTCAGGAAGAGAATTTTAGGGTTTCCTGCTGGAACCCTTAACATATGAATGAAAGCACTCTTAGCAGAGCAGATTTCACAGGTTTATCAGGAAGTCTCTGTGATGCCAGATTTTTCCCCAGGGCATGCTCTAGCAAGGCAAGGAGCTGCACTTCTCCCCATCAGGTATTCAGGCTTAAGGGGAGTAGAGCCAGGAAGTGCTTCTCCCACAGGACATGGGGACTCCGGCTTTGACAAAGTGGGGGGGTGGCAAGAGTCCATTGCTCTTTGTTGCTACCCCCCCCACCCCCAGTCCTTCCATGAAGGCCTCCCAAGTGGTCGAGTCTGGCCTAGGTTGCCCTAGGTTGCCCCTCCTCTGAGGGGTCTTACCCATCAAGGACTTCCGACCATGCTTTGGGGGCAGGGAGGAAATTGAGGCAACATTTGGTACCAGAGACAACTTTGTCTCCTGTGGCTCATGTTCCAAAGGTCACTGACTCATCCTTAGCCACAGGGGGTAGAGAGTTACAATTCCTGAAACCTGGCAGAGCAGTCCACAATATATAACTTGATTAGTAAAAGTCTTACCTTTGCCTTAAGCAAGCCCCATCCATGGTTTATGTACGTCTAGGTTAACACATCTCTGAAATGCCCTGTTTCAGACCCCTCCTTCTAATATGTGACAACCCTTAAGAAAGCACAGAGCTCTGGCTGGATGGTTCAGTTGGGTGGAGCAATGTTCCCTTCCACCGGAAGGTTGCAGGTTTGATTCCCTGTCAGGGCACAATCCCCAGATGGGGTGCAAATGGAAGGCAACCGATTAATGTTTCTTTTTCACATTGATGTTTATATGCCTCTAAAGTCAATGAAAACATATCCTAGGGTGAGAATTTTTTAAAAAAGAAAACAGTCTTAACTATTCTGTAATCCAATACCCACCTTGAAAAAACTGAGGGGAAAAAATGAGGTTTTGCCAGAGAATTGGGAAAGAACCAGGTGGCTGTCTTGGTTTCCCACAGCCCTGACTGGATGTTCACTTAATTCACCAGCATTGCTTACTCATATAATACCACCTAGAAGTTTCTTCATTGCTTATTTTACAATGCTTCCCATAAAATTTAACATAAAAGACAAGTCTTTTGAGATATTCCATGGGCCCTACTGGAACAATGCAGCTATTTCTACATATTTTGAGATTTTAATCCTTAAAACCCCAATAGCTGATGAAAACTAAGAAGTAAGCAATTAGCATTCTTTAGCTTGGCAGATTTATGGAGACATTTTATGACCCCCAGAAACACTTCATGGACAGCAAATTTGATCGTTAATATGGACTGACTTTTGTAAAACCCAGGGAAAGTAAAGAAAGGTCAGCTTTACATAAACCAACAAAGTCAAACTAGCTTTTGTGTACTAAGGATTAATCTTAGATCACATGAACTTGAAAAATCATTTTGAGTTTTTATATTTCTGAGAAATCCAGAATACTCAATCCTTACAAGCTCTTGCCTTTGAATTAACTTTAGTGATATTATCTTGAGGGAGAAAGCTCCTTCACATTTAGAACATACCTACGAGTATATAGACACGCAAACACAGACAGAGAACTTGCAGCCATGAGAAATCTCACTAGATTTGTATAAAGGAATGGTTAGATCCAGATTTTGTTTGGGAGGCACCTACAATTTATATCTGTCCTTGACAAGTTCCAAGTGACCTTCCCCCTCTTAAAATAAAGACCCACTTGTAATACCTCAAAGAACTGGGTTGACGTCTCAGTAGCACCAGAGGTTGATCCATTTTTTTTTTTCCGGTAGTGTGGAGACACCCGTGGAATGTTTTCCATACACCGTGCCTAATTTTGTAGCCTGATTTTTCCAGTTGTCCTCACAGAAGATTAACTCAGAAGTATCTAAGGATCCTCATCGCAGCCGCCTTCCTGCATCAATGTTAGCGGGAGGCTGGCCATTGGGGGCTTGTCGGCCTTGGGGGCACAATTTCCCATGTTTATTTTAAGGTCTATAGAGTCTGAACAAATTTCTGGAGAAAGCCAGCCTTTATGTGCACATGTGCACATCTCTAGATGGGCCAGATGCGGTGAATACCCCTACAGGGCTGCTTCACTCCCTAAAGGAAATTTTTCCTCCGGTAGCCTCACAGAGATTCTTAGTCATCTAAAAATGCCTGAGCAAGGCTCAGGGAGAACTCATGTGACACCACCAGAACTTCCCTGCTTTCCAAGGCTTGGTCGGGCCCCTCTCTCGAGGTGAACCCACTGCGGGGCACCCAGCCCTTTTCCCCAGGGCGCTGGCAGGCTTCTCTGGGATCAGCTGAGTTATCACGCTGGACGCCACGCCCTTCTCCACCACTCTGGATCTGGGGATCTGCAACAACTGTCATAGCCCTGTTGGCTGTTTGCATCAGAGAAGCCAGTAACCTTTCCCTTTCAGAAATAGTTTATTCTCATTTAACCAGCCTTGGTTTTGTTCAGACAACACATTCTTCTTCTCCTTTCCTTGGGTTATTTCAACCCTTATCCACCCTGAGGACTTTTTAAGAACAGTTCAGATAAAGTCATGGACCTGCTATTTAAAGCAGGGAAACTCAGGATTTTTAGAGAGGTCTCCCCCAAGTTCACTGGACATGAACTAGGAAGTTGGTGGGGCATAATGGGCTCCTGCTCGTATCTAGCACTGGGCCGGGTCTGCAGGGTGTTCCTGGTTGGTGGGCTTCTTGGGAATCTGGCTGTAGTGTGCCGAGTAAATGACAACATGAGAAATTTCCAAACCTGTAGAAAATTTTGTGAGTTCATTTGAGTCAAAATGGACTACGGTTGCCTGGAAGCGAGATCTCAGATGCTGCAGAGAAGAACAGTTTGCAGTTTCTGTTACGCATTTTGAGTAATGAGAGGGCAGGAGAAAGCAAGGCAGGGATTGGATTACTGTATTATGGGCTTTCCTGAGGATGGTTATGCTTTGGATGAATAATACTTTTTTTTTTTTTTTGCATTTCAAAGGTGTGGTAAACTAGAGGAACAGAACAGAAACAATGGGCAGGGTTTTCTTAAAAACCTTTCAGTGAAGAAGTTACAGGCTTGAGGATGTGACTACCCACCATACCCACCCAGTTAGGAATTTATGATGTATTACAGTGCCCCCTTTTCATCCACGGGAAAACGTTTTTGTTTACTTTAAACAGTCTGTTCTCTGCTCAGTACTCACTTCTGGCCATCAAGTGTGGGGGGTGTCTGTTTCTCCTGCACTGGGTAGTTCTCAGAAACCAGCGGGGTATCTTACAACTCAGTTCAGACACTATCCATTTGGAGTTTGCATCAGAGCCCACAGGTGAAGTAAGGGCTTAGTCCCACAGGGCTGTCCTTCCTCCTCAATGCCAGTTGCAAGTCCATTTGTGACCTGTGTTTCTGACTAACTGCCTATAAATTGGATGGTCCCGTGACTCTCTCCTTCAGTTCAATACTTTGCTAGAACAGGGTACAGGAAACCAGCTTACTTATTAGATTACCAGTTTATTATGAAAGCATATAACTAAGGAACAGCCAGATGGAAAAAATGCATAGGGCCAGGTATGGGAGAAGAGGTGCAGAGCTTCCATGCCCTCTCCTCTGAGTACATCATCCTTGATGTATTCACCAACTCTGCTCTCGTTACCCTGTAGCTCAGGGATTTTTATAGAGGCTTCGTATGTAGGAATACTGGCTAAATTATAGACCATTGGTGGCTGAACTCAATCTCCAGTCCCTGTTCGTCTCTGGAGGTGTGTGTGGGGTAGGCTCAAAGGTCCAACCCCTCAAATTGCTTGGTTGTTTTCTTGACAACCAGTCTCCCAGCCATAGAGACTTCTCAAATACTACCTCATCACAAACTCAAGTGTTGTTGAAAGCAGCTTGCTATAAATAACAAAAGACACTTTTTTCACCTTTATGGATTTTATCACTTTGGAAATTCCAGGGTTTTAAGAGCTCTTGTGCCAGGACTGGAGAGTAAGATATACAAATATGCATTTCTTACTATGAATCACAGTATCACTGTAGTATATACTATTGTAAATCACTGGATTGAGTGAGAGCTGTAAGACCCGGATTTTTAGCCCACTTTCCAGCAGTGTGATTTTTGAACAAACACCTTATATGGACCTCAATTTCCTAATACGTTGAATGAGAGAGTTGTTTTAAAACACTTAAAGAATATTTGCTTTGAGTCCTGAATTTTTATTGTTCCTGCTGGCAAAGGAGGAATCTTTGTCTCTAATGGACCTTCCAGTGACAAAATTTTTTAATTGATTTATCACATATACAACATTTATATACACTGTATACACTATAACTGTTTCATCAGAAGTCCAGAACAAGTAACAAATAATGACCCATTGATAAGGTTGGATTTCACTACTCACATCCTTCAGATATATCTCAATAGGCACAATTTAAACATTATTTGGAGAGTGATGATTTCCTTAAATATGCCAACAATCTTTATTTATAATGAATTTATTTCTTATAGTTATAAAAATTATTCAAATTATTTTATTTTATCTTATTTTCATATGTGCTTTATTACTGTGTAATATATGATGTACATATTTATCCCATGGCAATATATTGCTACAGTTTCCATAATCTTTGAAAACGTCCTCAAAGTCATCTACATGTGACTATCAGCACTATAGAGATGTAAATAAAAACACCAGCCAGTTATATTTATTTTCCTTTTTAGGTACATGGCTAAATCACGGCCGGGGAGTGGTCAAGGAATACAATAATCATTTAATTTGGACATACAACGCACCACATTTGGGCTACTGGATAGCAGCTCCACTCGCAGGAACCAGAGGTTCGTAAAAATGAAACAAGTAATTTAAAACAACAACCACCCAAGTAGTCATACTGGAATTGGGGGCAACACATCTCCATGATAAGCACTGCCACTGACCTGCTGTATGACACCGGAAAAAGCATCCAGTCTCTTGTTTTCAGTTTTAGGATCAGGCTCCATGAACTCTAAGGTCTCTTACAGATATAATATCTGGTAAAATAGGAAGCTGGTTCAAATCAAGTATTTTCTTTTCTTAATTTATTTAAAAAAATTTTACCCAGTTAGAGTATTTGGATATAAGGAGCAGGAGCAGATTTTGGATAATTAAAATGTTAGGATGTAGGGAGTTCACAGGATTCTAGGAAGGCTGTAGTAGCAGATTCCAAATGGGAGGCAGAGATCCCAGGGGGTCCCTTAACAAGGCTTCTGCTGCACGCCTGACTGCACCTCTTTGCAGTCCTTCCCTCACACTGTTCCTGACTATTCTCGAGATGCAGAATTTGCTTGCCCAAGACTTGGATTGTGAGCATGCTCCCTGATGGAGGAAGGGCTGCTGAATCATAGGGTCCCCAGACTGTTCCCAAGACCGAAAAAGTGATACCCCAAATGAAGACTGGCCTGACATGAACAGAGGTGGACACAACGCAAGAATTGTCCACTAGGGATGATCTGTTCATTTTTCTAGATGTAACGTTTGTACTTAAGGAAATTCTACATTCATCCAAGTTGTGTAACTCTCTCAAAATACTCAAACATTGCACATTTTATTCATTAAGTTTTCTATTAAAAAATCCTCTAATCTGCTGTGTTATAGTCTGGTTGCACTGTGGGCCTTTGGGATGCTTGCAGGTATAAAGTGAGTTGCTTCTTGGCCTTCCCTGCTGCCAACTTTGCTAAGTCAACTCTCCAGCGTTCTTATTGCCCTTGTCCCTTAGCTCATCTTCTTTAATTTGTGGGTTTGTAATCTACAAAAGTCAACAAAGCAACACTTTCAGTGCCAGTTCAGTGAAGTTTTGGGAGAGTAGGGAAGTTGAATGCCTGTGTCATCTCCAAGCATGTGTCAGAGAATTAGTTCTTTTGGTCGAGTGTCTTGGCTCCCAGCTGAGAGGCAGCTGCGACCTGGCTGCTTTGTCCTAGTCAGAAGTAGTCCCAGTGCACATGCCGATCCAGGATGTGGAGAATGTTTGCGTACCTTTCTCTGCAGTGTTCCCTCATCTAACTTACTACAGCTGTCTATTAATTTGAAGACTCTCACAGTGTTTCTGAAAAACTTTGTAAAAAATAGTTTTGAATTTTCCTTTTTTGTTGACAGCCTTTGAATTTTAAACTGTGCAACTAACAAGACTTTTTGATGAAGCCAGAATTTAGTATTCCAATATGAGAAATATAAACCACTAACTATATGTAATCAGAGGGGATGTTCTCTGTTTCTGTTTTGAACTTAGTAGTTATGAGATTATTTATTCAGAAACCAGGGGGTGGTTACTTTTATTCCGTATGATGTGAAATATCACACAGTCTTGCTAGCTGTCTGGCCTTGTCCCATTCTAGATTTGCAGCTATACTGAAATATTGATGGAAAAGCACAATTAATATTTAATGTAACACTTCAACTCAGCCAAATCTAAGTCATTTCATTTCTAATCAACATTAGCCTAAGGAGCACTTGAGTTTTATTGAGAAGTGTATCTCCCACCAAACATGTTCCTGAAACAACCGATTTATATAGATGACTTTACGGATCATAGAAGCTGAATAATTTTCTAAAATAGGTTAAATTTTGTTTCAGCTTATATGTTGCTAAAGATTGATGTGAATCAGAGTAGTAAAATAGAAGTGTGGGATTCCCATTTAATTTGAATAAGTGCTTTCTAGGGATGCTTTTATTCTGCAAGCATATCACAATCTAAGGAACTCTATACTAGAAATATGGATAACTTGATCATAGCTTTGGCTTTGCCGGTAACTCACTGGGTGAGTTTGAAACAGGTACGTATCCATCCTATATCAGTATATTAGTTTTCCTTGTTTCTAAATGGTGGGTGTTGTGTATGGTGATCCCTAATATCCCCAAACATTTTAGGATCTGGGCATTACTGTAAAATCAAAACTGGTCCCATGATGGGCTGGTTACTATGCTGGAGCTGCTTGAGTAGTAATTTGTTAATGTATCTATTTTTAAAAATAGAAAGAATTCTAGAATTCCTTGAAAAATATTAAGTGCAAGAAATTAGTTTCTTATAGATTGTTCTCAGGAAGTATGTAGGTAATTACAGAGTTTAATAAACAAGTACTTATTGTTCAATATTCATTTTCAAATGTATTTGAATTTCAAAAATCTACTGTAATTTTCTGCCTTTCTAATTCCTTCTGGGCAACATACACACACATGCAAATCTGTAATTTTTTGCTTTGATTGTACATATAGGATTTGGGACAAACCCAATAATACCAGCTTCCTATTTTCAATTGTGAGTTTCATTGGACTCCCATGGAATGAAAATGGCTAGCATTGTTTCTTTTGTGTGTGTAAATGAACACCCTTATACTCTTAGGAGCAAAAGCTGAATTTTATCCAGTTATAATCAAACTTTACTCCTTTGAAGCTCTGAATCCTCACTAAGAATCTACAGACAGACTGTTATTCTTATTTCTTTCTGTTTGAAGAAATTTCATATTATGTACTGTTGTAGTTGCTTGTCTGTTAGATATGATACTTTATCAGTAGTAACCATATATGAAAGTATGACCGGTCTGGAGTGCCTATTCATACATAACCTTGAAGTTACACAACTGTGTAGTGTAGCCAACACTTGTGTGCTTATTCATGCACTAAGCACTGTTCTAAGTGTTCTATAAATATTACTTAATCCCAGACAACCCATGTGGGTTAGGTAGGACAGATATGAACTGAAATACAAAGAAATGGAACTTGCTGAAGAGCACACAGACATAAATGGTAAGGCCAGGATTTCATTTCAGGCACTCTGGCTTCAAAGTCTGTGTACATATCCACACTGCTGCTTCTCCAATCCTTTTACTGTTACTTTACTTTTGTAAAATTAGATGCTGCACAATCTAGCAGATGACCCCGTCTCCCTTCCAGTGTCCTTGGTAGAGGTGAGAGTCTCATTCTGGAGGTTTCCTCTTGGCAGAGATGACCCGCAAACCCTTGTTTCAACATCCTCATCACCTCTGCATCCTGAGACCGTATTGCAGTCTACGTAATACTGATCAGTGGGGTGGTTACGTATATTGCTTAGCAAAATGAAGTCTTAGTTTTACTGAAAAGATTACCTCAAGATTAGTTGCCCAGTCACATTGATTTTCATGCAGAGTCTTAGTAGCCTACACTTGTCATGTTCGAGCATTCATCAGCTTGCACTACAGCCAAGCTTCTCAGGGCAGCGCGGTCTCTATTCACTCTCTCAGAGGGGTCTGGTGGGAGCGCTGTGCCTCTGCTGGGCTCAGCCAACTTGGACCATGGGATCTTCTTATTCTACAACCTGGGCCTAAGGAATTGCAACCTTCAGTCCTTCAAGTCTCGGCATTTTGGGGCTCTCTCTAGTCCTTTGATCCCTGCTTTCTATGGCACATTCTATTTTGAATTTATTTTTTAAAAATGTTTTAATTGAATGCAGCTAATAACAGTCCAGTCTCACTACTGATATTTTATCAGAAAACTTCTTCACACAAAGCTCAAATTAATTGGGAATATTTTCTCCCAGTTTATGCCACCACATATTTTGCTGCTACATAACTTGGGTAAAAATTTTACTGCCTACTGAAACCATTTCCTCACTGCACACTGTGGGGCCTGAAGCCAGGGTCACATATTTTAGGGTTTTGTTATAGCAGCATTTCAGCGTCTTGGTACCAATGTCTATAATAGCCATTGCTGTCACAAAGAAATCTGCAATCTCAATGGCTAACAATGGCAGGCATGCATTTGTTGCTTATGCTTCAAGACTGTTGCCCTCGGCTTTGTTCAGTTCAACATTTTTTCTCATTCTGGAACCTAGGTTGAAGGAATACGAGCTCTCCGGGATGCACTATTTGCATAGTAAGAGGATCTTCTAAGATCCTCTAGGAGGGATGGGCCATATCATGCAAACTCATTTAAGGTGCTCACATACCACCAGGCAGAGCAAGTCAGCTGATTAAGCCCAAAGGGTCAAGAAGGTGTTCTCCACCCACAGGAAGCTTGCCTTTGGAGGGGAGCAAACAGTACAAGTTTGTACACATATGCAGTCAGCTTCACCCGGAACAGGGCACAGTTGGAAATTTGATCTAAAGCATGTTTTCTTTTTGTTTGTTTGTTTATATTGAACCATTTAGGTTCAGGTATAAATGGAGACCCAAAGGACATCACTGCCTACCACACAGTGTTTCTCACAGCCATATTAGGAGGAACAATAGTCATTGTCATTGGGTTTTTTGCTGTGCTGCTCTGTTATTGCAGGTGAGAAAATATGAATGTGTATAAACCCAAAAAACTATCATGCCAGTATGTTCTGTGTATTAAAAAGTTTTTTTTGTAGAAATCAATGGGTTACTCTTTCAAATATATAGATTAAAATAAGAATGGTTATATTCTAAGAGCATTGCCTATCTAATGTACATGTTGTAGGATGAATATTTAAATGAACCTTCTAGAGTTTACATTGCAAACACGGTTTGTCTTTTCCTCTACTCCAGGGATAAGTGTGGTGCTCCGCAGAAACGAGAAAGAAATATCACTAAACTTGAGGTCCTCAAGCGAGACCAGACAACTTCAACGACACACATCAACCACATCAGTTCAGTCAAAGTTGCACTAAAAGCCGAGGACAAGTCACAGCTATTCAATGCCAAAAACTCCTCTTACAGCCCACAGAAAAAGGAACCATCAAAGGTAGAAGCAGAAGAAAGAGTTTCCATGGTAAAAACTCGGGACAATTTTAAAATCTACAGTGAAGATGTTTCATTTCTGTCGGCCAGTCAAAATAATTACTCAAGAAACCCAACACAGTCTTTGGAGTCCAGCATAGGGTCCAAGCAGCCTAAACATATTAGCAACAATCTATCTTCCCTAGGTGATGCTCAAGAAGAAAAGAGGTACCTCACAGGCAGTGAAGAGGTGTACGGGCGTTCCCACATTCCTGAACAGCTGATGCATATCTACAGCCAGCCTATTGCCATCCTTCAGACATCTGACCTTTTCTCCACTCCAGAGCAGCTACATGCTGCCAAGTCAGCTACTTTGCCAAGAAAGGGTCAGTTAGTCTATGGCCAGTTGATGGAACCGGTTAATAGAGAGAACTTTACGCAGACCTTGCCCAAAATGCCAGTGCATTCTCACACACAGCCTCCAGACCCCAGGGAAGAGAATGTCCCACTTGAAGGTCAACAGAGCTTGCCATCCCAAACTTCAGACTGGAGCCGGTATTCCAACAGCTTACTAGAATCTGTTTCTGTTCCTGGAACACTAAATGAAGCTGTGGTAATGACTCCCTTTTCATCAGAGCTTCAAGGAATTTCAGAACAGACCCTCCTGGAGCTGTCCAAAGGGAAACCCTCCCCTCACCCCAGAGCCTGGTTTGTGTCTCTTGATGGAAAACCAGTTGCACAAGTGAGGCATTCCTTCATAGACCTGAAAAAGGGCAAGCGAACCCAGAGCAATGACACAAGTCTGGACTCCGGGGTGGACATGAATGAGCATCACTCAAGTAGAAAACTTGAGAGGGAGAAAACGTTCATCAAAAGCATGCATCAGCCTAAGATTCTCTACTTAGAAGACTTAGACCTGAGCAGTAGTGAGAGCGGAACCACTGTCTGCTCGCCCGAGGACCCAGCTTTAAGGCACATTCTAGATGGAGGGAGTGGAGCTATCATGGAGCACCCTAGGGAAGAGTCCCCAGGCAGGAAAAGCACTGGTGAGGATTTCGAAGCCAATACATCCCCCACTAAAAAAAGGGGCCGGCCACCACTAGCCAAAAGAGATAGCAAAACTAATATCTGGAAGAAGCGAGAGGAACGTCCACTGATCCCCATAAATTAACGTCAAGGATGGTTGTGACTCTGCTCTCTTGTGCTGCTTATTCTTGCTTCTTGTTGTAAATTGCAGTATGAACTCCTTAAGAAGGTGAGACTGAGTGATCCAATGGTCCCTGGACATGTCTCAAGCAGAGCAAACAGTAAAATGGTAATTCAGTAATGAGAGAGAAGGATATTAAGGAATGCTTTTTCTGACCTACTCTTTTGTTTTGGGTGCTGAATTTGAAGTATCCAAGAGTTCAAAATGTCAAATAGCTTCAAGATGCTAGTCATCTGAAAATGTTGCTCAGTCAGCCAACTCAGACCTGACTCTTAAGAATGACACTGTGTAATGCACACGCCTAAAGTTTCTTCCATTGAAAAGCGTAGCATCTGCATTGGTGACTACCGCCCCTGTGAAACGTTTAGAAATGAAACTGTGTTCTTCAGGCATCATATTCTTGTGATAGTCCTGTTATGTTCTCCCCTGCCTATTCTTGGAAATAACTTGATAAATTTCTGTATTGATGTAATTCTGGAGTTTAAAAACCAAACAACTTTTTTTTTTTTACTATAAACAGCATGCATAGTGTACCATCCCCAAAGTAAATCCCATGTTCATATAAGATGAGCAAGAAGCCACTTAGTTGTTAGAGAGGGAAACTCCAGAAATTTTTTTTGCTTTTGGACATAACTTCACAAAATAAATGGTAAGGTGATAATTTGTTATTTGGAAATCTGAGAAATGAATGCTCTATTATTAAATTTTTACTTAAAATTTTCTCTTCTTTCCTCAGAAGTAAAGTGAGCTTAACTGTCAAGGAAAATTTTACACCAATCTGGGCCCTGACTGGTGTGGCTTAGTGGGTTGGGCATTGTCCTGCAAACCAAAAGAGGGGGCACTGGTTTGATTCCCCATCAGGCACATGTCTGGGATGCAGGCGAAGTCCTTGATTGGGGGTGTGTGAGAGGCAACTAATCGATGTTTTTCTCCTTCTCTTTCTCACTGTCTTCCTCTCTAACAATAAATAAATAAAATCTGAAAAAAAACCCAAACCAAAAAACGTTACACCATGTAATCTGGAAAATAAAACAATAGAAACCCTGGTCTTTAATTTTATTCACTGATACATGTAAACTAAAATCAGTTTTAAGACATGTCTTCTATTTTAAAAAATTCTGGCATTGAAATGCTATTGAACTTGATTTAAAACCAGGTAGTTGCTTATGAATGTTAAAAAATGAACAATATCTGGAGCTAAAGGAAATACACATTTCAGTCTTCCCTTAAATATTAAGCTAAAAAAGAAATGCCATTTCCCTGAGACTCAAATATACCTTTAGGATAGTAGGTAACTGTATAGATTTTTTTCTGTTAACATTCATAAAAGATGTTTGAGAAAAACAGTTTCAATTTTATGAGAAAAGTAAAAGTTTTTTCTTAAATCACTTACAGACTTTGCAACATTCCTCCCTTCCCCCAGTTTTGGAAGTAATATATCCATATTTTCATCATAGCAAATAATTCAGTGTGAACACATTCAACAGCTGCTTTTAATTACAAGTGTCTTCAACTCTGAATTATTATTCATATGTCCTAAAAACCTCTTTGTTAATTAAAATAAATTCACCCCATTTTTTCTTAAAACTCGTGAAGGCAAATGTCTGAAGCAGATTCCCCTTTCCCTTGGGGGAAGAAAATGGAATGAAATTGCTTTATTTCTCATCCCCTATTAGTCAACATGAGAGCAACATAAAGACCCCAAGGCACATAAGTTGAAAGAACCAAAATTAGTCACATTAGCTTTAGTCAAGTTATAAAGTGATGTACAATGAAAGACTAGAATCTTTTTCTCCAGATAATAGACTTCAGCCAATGTTTTTCCTGTAACCACTTCTGAAGCATCTAACCTGTCAGGTGATACTGCTACCTTTCTGTATAAGCCCGAAGCATTAAAAACCAAGGTAAAAGTTTGCTATGCTTGACCCCAATCCATAGAAGAGATAGACGTTTCAGTAATAACTAGGTTTAAGTTAATTTGTATGGGGGTACAGTGATAGGGCTCCAAATTAGAGGAAGCTTCTTAATTGGTCTTATACAGAAAGATGCATTAAAAGCGGCATAAATGAAATGTCTTGGAAAAGGTTAAGGAGTTAGTGCTCTGCTGAAGTGCCTTTGATACAGACTTGCTTTATTAGAAGGATAGGGTAACATCTTTCTTAAATGTACAGTTTCTTTTTGTTAGCCAAATTAAGCAGACGTGCAGTTCCTTTTAAAGATGTACAGACCTGGTGTTTTCACGTTGGAATAATGGATTTTGCATGCAAGTAGCATTTATCTCTTTCTTTTGTGTATTTAATTCCTTTTTGAATCCAGTTTATGTTGACACATGGTGAAATGTTGTACTTCAATATTTTAAGTGTATATTTCTCCCACCTTTAAGTAAAAAATGTTTTCTCTCTCGGCTTAGTAACGGAATGCACATGTTGCTATAAGGGTGTACCATTCAGGGGTGCCACTCCATACTTCTGTAAAGGAAATGAGGAGCTGTATCCCCAAGGGCTTTTCTAGAAATGCATTTTTTGGTTGCAGAATAAAACCTTATTTTTTTATACACTGCACATTCTGTTCTCAATTGGGAAGTATAGGCAATTTATCTTTTCTAGTGATTAAAAATGTGTAACTTCTCATGTGTGAGTAGTTCACAAATTTCCTGTTAAAAAGCTGAAGCCATCTACTTTTTCTGAACCCAAGTGATAATAAAACTACACTATTTACAACTTTCTTAAATTTGTAAATTGAAAACCAACCCCGTTTTTTGCAAATGTATACGTAGAGAATTTTGGCCGCAAATTGCTAACATTTGTGGATCCTTTGTATATATTTTGCATATATCTTAAAAGCAAAATTATCCCTCAGTTAACGGATTTGTTTCCTAAAGCACAGCTATATGTATTTTTGAATACATATTAAGATCCTGAGACTTTATAAAATCACTTTTGATGACATCTGGGCAGTTGTATAGGGATCACCCCTTTAGAACACACAGTGCACCAAGAAGGTCACACTTGCTGAGGGAGGAAAGCTCCTCCTTGCCTTGGCCGTCGTTTCCAGGCCGATTCCTCTGTAGCTGAGTCCTCTGGCATCAGCACATAGTGTAGAGCTTTAGGTATCTGTGGGTCAAATAATATCCCTCAAACTCCCCAGAAAGGTGAAGCTCCAACTTACATAGTCGTTTGTAGGGAACAAGTTACTTCCCATGTACTGGCTTGGTAAAGAATTTGACTGTGTTAATTTTTATCTCAGATGTAGCGTTGACATTTTGCCCTCTGTTTCCAAGTGTTTCTATCTTTTGTATTCTTTCCTCAGAGGAATGTCACATTTCAGTGTATATTTATTGCCATTACTACTATATTTACTGCTGAAAACTGTAATAATTCGAAGATTTGTAAAATGTTTAAACAGTTCATTAAAGATAATAAAATAAATCTAAAAATGTACTGGTGCATTATTTGCTTTTGATAAACTACAAACTATTTCTTTCTAATTGTCATTTAATCTAAAATTCAATCATTACTTTTTCATTTATTATACTCCCTATAGGTAAATAAACATATATTTGATTACCCTTTATTTATATAGTTGAACTTGATTTCTCTTCGAATGTCATGTTCTCCAAAGTTCACATTTTTACCATTAAAGCTAAGAGTAGACATGTTCTCCTTCAATGGGAAGACTTCTTAAGATAGTGTGATAGAGCCCTGGCTGGTGTAGCTCAGTGGATTGAGCGCAGGCCTGCAAACCAAAGGATCGAGGTTCGATTCCCAGTCAGGGCACATGCCTGGGTTGCAGGCCAGTTCCCAGCAGGGGATGCACGAGAGGCAACCATACATTGATATTTCCCTCTCTCTTCTTCCCCTTTAAAGATAAATAAAATCTTAAAAAAAGATAGTGTGATAAAATGTAAAATAAATTGCAATTCCCAAAATACCTAAGTGAGAATATGATACAGTATCTCCTTCCCACCTTTAAAAATATTCTTTGGACTTTAAACCTAAGACAAAATGACAAGGCTATTTCTACTTAGAATGTTAGATCTTCTTTAAGAGCCCTTCTGCTTGAGTTCAGACAATTTGCATTTGGGGCTTTGAAATATCTCTAGAATCATTATCCTGGGTGCCATGTTTTAAGACATTTTGCATAGCTTATATAAATTAATATGGTACTAGAAATGCCATGTTATTTTGGTCAGTTCTAATGGGATTTGTGCTCTGAATCCACTTAGAAAGACAATGGAGATGATGACACCCCTCTCCACCTGCCTCCACAACTCCAAACACTAGCATTAAATGTATGCACTTCCCATTTGGATTCCTGCCAAGTTCAAGCCAGGCTGTGGCTGCCTTTGCTCCAGGGGCTGTTCTCCATCTAGGAGAGTTGAGAGTCTTAACAGAAATGGTGCAGCCTCTGGAAGAGTCCTGCGTGGAACTGGTTGTAATAAAAAATGTTTTATAAATCATAATCAGAAACTTGGCTGGCAAACGTGATTTTCACAAGCTGGTCATCACATTCTCATCTCAGAAGGAAAAATATGAGATGACTAATATGTAAGAACTATAGCAAAGGTAGTTGGATAGAGTTAGGTATTTTAATGGGTTTATCAAAAGTATTTCACCTCTCAATGCTTTATTATGACAGCTAATCGGGGACCCTTTGAATTACATGCTGGGAAAATGTTAAACTAGAGCACAGTGGTGCTTTATCTAGGCTCCATAAAATAACCTTTTGGCCTTTTAAAGAAAATAGGTACACTATAAATAGATACACGGTGAGGCAGCTTAATTCCATCTGTAAATCCTTTCTAAATCAGGTATGGGGTTAATTTCTTTTGAGAAATCTGCCCTATTGTCTTAGTCTTGGATTTGGTTGCTCCATTAATATAAGTATTTCCTTGACTTCATTTTTATCTTTTCCCCTTATTGTAAGCCTCTTTGTTTGGGGACTGTGGGCTCTGTCCATTGAGTTAAGTGTTTCTTTTTCTTTATAAAAATATTTTCAGAGTTTCACTAGAGAAAAACTAGTTCCACTAGAAATCACAGTTTGTAATGTTGAATACCAAAAATGCTAATAACTATAAATGATGGAAAAACATTTTCATTAAGTATATATGTAATGAATGTAGGGGTGCATATATCTGTGAATAGATGTTTTCAAGTATTTTGGGGGTAGATATCCAGAAAAGGGGTTGCTGGGACATATGGTAACTGTATTCTTAGTTTTTTGAAGAACCTCCGTACTGTTCTTCAGAGTGGCTATACCAATTTACACTCCCACCAGCAGTGAGTGAGGGTTCCTTTTTCTCCATAACCCCTCTGACACTTATTACCTGTCTTGTTGATGATGGCCATTCTAACAGGTGTGAGGTGGTGTCTCATCGTGGTTTTGACAGAGGGGAGGGAGCAGCGGGAGGTAGAGGGTAAAGGGGGGCAAATATATGAAAACAAGATGATTTGATTATGGGTGGTGGGCACATAATGCAATATACAGATCATGTATCACAGAAATGTATACCTGAAACCTACATGACCCTATTAACAAATGTCACCCCAATAAATTTAACAATAGATATGTAGCACATTTCTTAGGGAAAACATTGTGATAACTATTTTCTTTCTAAAATAGCTAAGCTTAAAGATCACACCAATGTTGTTTTTCAAAATATTGCAGTAATGCTTTGTTTGCTGTAATAGATGAATATCTTCTCATTTCTGTTGGAAAGCTCACATGTTGAAAAGCATATGCTGTTTTTTTCCATTTGTTGACAAAACCTTTCCTGTTTGAACCCTGCATTTCCTGGTTTTCAAACCTCTGCTTCCCATGGCTGTAAATGATATCCCACAGTCCTGTAGAATACGCCAAAGTCCCAAATGATTTAGTCTTCTTTTTTCCATCAGGTTTACTAGGAGTTTCATAATTCATGTGTTGACTGGTTCCAATCCTTGTAGACCTTATTAAAACACTAGACTAACANACATTTCTTAGGAAAAACATCGTGATAACTATTTTCTTTCTAAAATAGCTAAGCTTAAAGATCACACCAATGTTGTTTTTCAAAATATTGCAATAATGCTTTGTTTGCTGTAATAGATGAATATCTTCTCATTTCTGTTGGAAAGCTCACATGTTGAAAAGCATATGCTGTTTTTTCCCATTTGTTGACAAAACCTTTCCTGTTTGAACCCTGCATTTCCTGGTTTTCAAACCTGTGCTTCCCATGGCTGTAAATGATATCCCACAGTCCTGTAGAATACGCCAAAGTCCCAAATGATTTAGTCTTCTTTTTTCCATCAGGTTTACTAGGAGTTTCATAATTCATGTGTTGACTGGTTCCAATCCTTGTAGACCTTATTAAAACACTAGACTAACAGCAGACAGTTTGATTCAAAACAAACCAGGTAATTACATTCCCAGGAGTCTCTGGGTTTATTATACTTGAACAACTTAGTTAAAAACCTTTCCTAGATACTGTATTGAAAAGCATAGTTGTGGCTATTAAGAAATATGGAGTAGCTATCTTAAAATAATTTTTGTTTTTTATATTCCCATATTTCAGCCTAGAAAATAAGACTTTTTGTTTTACATAGAAGGTATTTTTAAATTTATTCACCTTAGTAAATTTATCTCTAATATACAGTATTCTGTAGTAAATACTATTTTGAAACCTTGTTTTCTAATTCAGATAACTTCTGAGAGATTTGTGTCCATTAAATACCTTAATACATTTATTAATGTGTACTTTTACAGATATTTTTATTCTCATTAATTACCATTTTTTAATTTTGAGAGTACATTGATTAAAGCTGGGACAGTGAAACAAGAAAGGGCTTAGGTTACAAGAAGACTTTCTAGCCTGTGCGGGGCTGCTTTGGCTCCCTAGAAGTGTCATAGGAAAG
The DNA here is from genome assembly GCF_014824575.4 of Sturnira hondurensis. Taxonomy (NCBI): domain Eukaryota; kingdom Metazoa; phylum Chordata; class Mammalia; order Chiroptera; family Phyllostomidae; genus Sturnira; species Sturnira hondurensis. Next base: position 16,809,726 of record NW_028076767.1, on the reverse strand, counting down.
AAATGAGCCTCCGGGGGCTCCTCTGGCTCACGGGAAAGTCAGGGGGGAAAGGGCCTTGGAGACAGGTTCAGGGGGTTAGCTCAGGACAAGTTGTGGCTGATGATCGCTCCCCTGGGTGCAAGTCCACGGGGACCCTTACAATTTAGAAAATGCGCACCTGAGAGGGAAGAAAAGAGTGGGCATGGCCCTAGGAGGGAGAGTGTGCCCATTAGTTTTTCACTTAGTGTTTATTACTGATTATTGGAGCAACTAGGGGACTGGAGGAAGGATCGAGAGGAGATCTGTTCTTTTCTTTTGGAGAGTCCCAGTTATAAGGATCTGCAAGGCATCACTGGAATCAATCTTAGGATGGCTAGTAGGGTAACATCAGATGTTAGATTTGATACAGTCAGTAGAAATTTTGGGATTTCTAGATGGTTGTTTGAAGCTACAGGTGGATGAGATGACCCAGAAAGAGTATGTAGGATGAGAAAAGATTTCTATTAGTGTCATTAAAGTATTGTGTAACAAATCATAAAAGAAAATATTCTCTTTAAAAAACTTATTTTTTATTTTTAGATAGAGAGGAAGGGAGGGAGAAAGTGAGAGAAACATCAATGTGTGGTAGCCTCTCAGACACCCCCAACTGGGGACCTGGCCTGCAACCCAGTCATGTGCTTTGACTGGGAATTGAACCAGTGGCCATTTGGTTTGCAGGCTAGCACTCAATCTACTAAGCCACACCAGCAGGGCTATCTATTCTATTTATATCAAACTTTAGAAATAGGATAATATATATGCATTTAAATTGAATAAAAAGATAGTAGTTTTAATGTCTCCTTTTTAAGTTTCATAAACATGACTGTCTCTACATCAAGTTGGGTATAAATTCAATTTTTGTGAATAGAATCTTATTTTAAAAGAAGTTATAATTATTTTATGCTAATTTTTTCCTTATTACTAATTTTTTCTATAATGGGGTTTCACAAAATAGATTTTCAATGAATATTTGGCAAATGGGAACAAAAGTCAAGTGACCTGGGTTCAGGTCATGGCACTTCACATTCCTAGTAAACTTAGTTTCCTCATATTATACGGATCTGACAATCGCCATAACAATACCTTCTCTACATGGCCAGTGTAAGACCTAAGGTGGTATGGAGGAAAAGCATAGGTTAGGCAATATTACTTATCATCCTATGACACTACATTTCATGAGCTTAATTAATTTACAAGGGGTATTTTTGTGACTTAGACTTCTTAATTATTGGGATTATCTCCATTTAAAAGATGATTATCACCACTGCACAGGAGCATGGGTATCACTGAGAGTCAAGGGCCAAAGTGTAGCCTCCAGATGCCAGAGTTATCCTTGAAACCACTGCTGTGCTTTTCCATCAGGACCACTGGGAAAAGATGAGAATTGCTACAATTATTTTGGGTATTTAAAGAGACTGGGGTAGTATGGCTCCACTGCTCTCATGCATAGTTTGCCTCCCATACTTTATATTAAGTCTCATGTAAGTCAATGACTGCTCTGCTCCGTAAAACGATTTAGCAATGATTGTTGAACAGGCATGCAGACGAGGGATTTTATGGGCCTGTTATCCAGTGATTCATGAATCAAATGTAACTGGGTTATTTTAAACATCACCCCCATAGTTTTTCCCTAAATTTATATTAATCTAATGTAAGTCATGCAATTTCAAAGTAGTTATCTATTTCCCTTCAGAAAAAATAATTTCCAGAAAACCGATTTTCTTCTTGATCTCTTTACTGATATTTGGAATGTATTCTCCAACATGTAAGAGACTAGCCTGAGATTGAAGTAGGAGCTTTCCTGTTAGCCTGAAGACTCAAGTCCATTCAACAACAAAACAAAACACACAAAACTATGTATTTTACATGCAAAAAGTGCTCAGCTTTTAGAGCCCACAATCTCTTCGAAGTGTGTTTGCTGGGAGCTGCCCTTTCAGCAGAACTGGTGCAAACCTCCACTCAACCTCCCTCCACTTCATTGTGCAAGAGGAGGACCAGGAAACAGAGAAGTGCCACACCTGTGCAGGAACTGTATTTATGATGAGAGCTAGCCCCTCACTTCACCTCCTGTAATGGTACTGGTACCTCCGAGAAGCTTGGATCGGGGGACAACAGGGTCACTGGTGAAGTTTGGGAGTGTCTGCAGCAAGGGGACACAAACACCTCTCCGCATGAGCAGATTGCTGCCCTGTGCCAGTGTACATGAGGAGAAAGCATTGGGGCAGATGGTGTAGTGATGCCCCAAGGTAAGGTGGGAGTAAAAATTAATCCATTAGCAGAGAAGCCTAGAGTATAAGGACTGAAAGAAAATTGAGAGATCCTCTTATTTATGAAGAAATGCAGGTTAGAGGGTGTCAGTGGCTCATCCCAGGCCACAAAGACAATGAGAAGCCAAAATCTGACAGGAATCAAATTTCTTTAGTTTCATTCCACTTTATTCTTTCTTTTTCTCAGTAATTTGAACTCTTTCTCTCTTGCCTTTTTAATTCAGAGATTGTTATTCTATTTTAATGTGGTCTACATTATACCTAGAGAATGTTTTATGTAGTCTGCAGCAGAGAAACATTTTTCTAAACAAGGTGGTGGAGTTAACTTATGTTTATAGATAGTATCTTCATGCATATCATCTGCAAAGAGTTGGCAAGTGAAGCCATTTTAAAATGAAGTCAGGGAAGCCATTCCAGAGGAACCTCATTTAACGTCTTACTCCTTGAATCTTTGGAATGTTTGAACTGGGCAAAATCACCTCTAGGCTGGGCCAGAGCAGCATTGTCTTCCAAATGGCAGTTAGTAAAACTAACAGGAAAGCAGACATTCTGTCTACAGGACTGAAATTAAGGACACTCTTTAGAATTAGCACCAGTGTGTATGGCTAAAGAATAACTTATTTGTACCCATAGAAATGCTTTCCTTAGTTTATTAGCAGCTATATAAATCCTTTCCTTCTATTCAGGTAATTATTTTGCTTCTCTTCTCCATAAAAATCCCTTGCATTTATCCCAAGATCAGAACATTATTTGGGTTGTTGCCTAAATTGGTATTTTTCAAATAGCTATTCTTTGATCTCAAGTAAATGCTTGTCACCTCATTCTGGCTTTTTATTTTTAAGATAAACATATTATATTCCATCTCCCCAGCTGTTTGGGTTTTGTCAGTCCTCTTCAAACTTGGTAGCTGTGCCACGTAAGAAATTTTTTAATGTTTTGGGTACTGCTTCCAGATATTCTGAGTAGGTGAACCCACAAAAATGGGTTTATTAGAAGTTACAGGTGATTTTGATGATGAATTAGATCTAGAAATCTAATATCTCTCTAATGTAAGTGGGTTCCTACCACTTTTCCCCACACTGGAACAGTATATCCTAGGCACACTTGAAAAAATTTCTTTGACACTTTAAGGTGTTTCCAGCCTTGGGATGTTACATTTGCCCTTACCTCTTTGGAATACTCCTTCCTGGTTCTGACCATTGTTATTCAGGTTGCTGCTGGATTCCTGAAACCTTCTTTTACCCCATCTAAGTTGGCTTCTGACCTCCGACCCCTTGGCACTTCCCATCACACTATCCTGATCTTATTTTTTCTATTTATTCTCACTCTCTGAGATGATCTAGGTTGCCTACTTAACCCCCTTCCCTAGTAGATAAGCTTCTTGAGGATGAGGACCCTCTTTGTCCCTTGGAACAGAGATTCAATAGCATAATGAGTAGTTAATTGGTTTTCTGAACAGTTGTATCAAATTTAAATTGTTCCTGTAGATTTTAAGTTACTTCTTGAAACCGACACTTTCTTGAAAGCCCAAAGTAAAGGTATCAAAATGTACATATCTAGGAGAGATGTCAGTGTCATGGCACAGTGAGAAAATCCCTTGTATCTCCCACTAAATCTACATGTAGTCAGATATCTAAAACCCAACAAAGGTTCCCCAAAGGAACACACTAGGATGCCTGAAACATCCATACACTGGTCCATCTGAAGGTAGGTGTATTGGAATGCGTAGGGAGCCAGGACGGGACAACGAACAGGGATAGTGCCTCCAGATGCAGTTCTCTGGCTGCCATGGCTAAGCCTGTGGCCCCAGTAAATGCAGCAGTGATGCAGGAGTCAGAGTGTAGCCCCCACACATTAACACCTCTCCATGGTGATGTCAGAGGGACAAGTAATGCAGATAAGTGGAAACACAGTCTTGGGCTATACCACCACCTCTGGAAGAAATAATGCGAACGATCAACTTGCTGAATTGTTAAAATTAAAATGTTACATAAAAGAAAGGTGTTCATCACTTCTAATGTGCCAGCAGTGGTATGAACTATCAATAATATCAATAACCATGAACAACCAAGGTAACATGGTAACACAGGAAAAGACAATTCTCTGAAACTGAACTCAAAGTCATGAAGGAATGTGATCTACATAATAGAGGCTTGACAATAACAACCATGAAGAAACTCTGTGAGTTACAGGACAACACAGAAAGGCAACTCAATGAACTCAGGAATAAAATTAATGACAAAAGGAGTATTTTAAAAAAGAGATTGAAACTATAAAAAAGAACTAAATGGAAATTCTGGAGCTGTAGAATTCAATAAATAAGATGGAGACTACATTAGAAAGCACTGGAAGTGGAGCAGACCATGTGAAGAGAGAACTAGCGAGCTCAAAGACAGAAATGATTTAGGTGGAAGAGGAAAGGGAACTAAGACTTTTAGAAAATGAAAATTCTACAAGAATGATCTGATTCCACTAGAAAGAACAATATAAGTATAATGGTATCCCCTAAGGAGAAGAGGGGGAGAAGGGAACAGAGAACCTATTCAAAGAAATAATCAGTGAGACTCACCAAACATAGGGAAGGAACTAGACATTCAAGTATAGGAAGCTAACAGAACACTTAATTATCTCAATATAAAAAGGCCTTCTTCCATCGTGAAAATTGTCAAAAGTTAATAATAAAGAAAACTCTCGAGGCAGCCAGGGAAAAACGATAGTAACCTACAAAGAAAACCTCGTAAGGTTTTCATCAGCTATATCAAGAGAAATGCCACAGTCCAGGAGCGAGTGGAATGATATATGCAAGATATTAAAAGATAGAAACCACTAGCCTGAAGTAGTATCTCCAGCAAAGTTATTTATATCTGAAGGAGAAAAGAATGCTTTACAAACACAAAGCTGAGGGAACTTATCACCATTAGACTTGCATTACTAAAAATGTTAAAAGGAGCTATTCTGTCTGAAACAAAAAGACACAAGGACACAAAACTTTCAAAAGATTTCTCAAGAGATAAAGCTTTAAAAATAACTACAGCTACTTCAATTTGGTAACAAGCACACAACATAAAAAGGAATAACTTGTGATAACAGAAACATAAAAGGAGAGATGTAAAGCATGGAATATGGATAGGCAAATGAAGATACGATGCTATCAAAAGAAAAAAGACTAATTTATCTATGAGACAGTTTATACAAATCTAATGTTACAATCACAAGACAGAAATTTAGAGCCAAGAAACAAAATATTTTTTTAAAAAGGAAAGGGAGAAAAATATAATAGAAAACCACCAAACTAAAATAACAGACAGACAGGGGTAAAGAATCTATGGTGATACACAGCAATCAGAAAACAAAAGTTAAAATGGCAGTATTAAGTCATTGTATATCAATAATGCCTCCAAATACAAATGGACTGAATTCGCCAAACAAAAGGCACAGAGTAGCTGGATGGATGAATAAAGAAGACACAACCAACTGCTGCCTTTCTGAGACCCATCTCAGCTCTAAAAACAAACATAGGCTTAAGTGAAGGAGTACAGAATGATACTTCAAGCAAATGGTATCCAGTGAAAGGCAGGTATAGCCATACTTAGATAAAATATGCTTCAAGTCAAAAAGGGTACCAAGAGAAAAAGATGTGTTACAATAAAATGGACATTTTAAAATAATAAATGGGACTTTCCATCAAAAATACATAAAAATAGAACAAAAGAAAGGAAATAATAAAGATCACAGCATAAATAAACAAAATAGAATCTAAAAAACAATACAAAAGATCAATGAAACCAAGAGCTGTTTCTTTGGAAGTATAAACGAGATTGACAAACATTTAACCAGATTCATCAAGAAAAAGAGAGGACCAATATAAATACGATCAGAAATAAAAAAGAAGAGAGTGCAGACACCAAAGAAATACAAAGACTGTAAGAAAATATTATTAAGAACTACATGGGACAATCTGGACAAATTGGATAAATTGCTAGAAACATATAATCTTCTAAAACTAAATCAGGAAGAATCTTCTAAAATCTTCTAAATCAGGAAGAATCAGAGAATCTGAATAGATTGATTACAATGAGTGAAATTGTAGCAGTAATAAAAAAACTCCCAACAAATAAAAGTCCAGGACCAGCTGGCTTCACGAGCATTTCCCCTAAGATCAGGAACAAGACAGGATGTCTGCTTTCACCTCTCTTATTCAACATAGAACTGGAAGTCCTAGCCACATCAATTAGACAAGAAGAAGAAATAAAAGGCAACTACATTGGAAAGGATGAAGTAAAACTCTTTATTTACCAATTACATGATACTGTATATAGAGAACCCTAAATATTCCACCAAAATACTACTAGAACTGATAAATTCAGTAAAATAGTAGAATAAAAAAATAAATATCCAGAAATCAGTTGTATTTTTATATGCCAATAATGAACTATCAGAAAGGGAAACTAAGAAAGCACTGTAATATATAATTGCATCAACAATATAAAATACCGAGGAGTAAATTTAACTAAGGATTAAGACACTGAAAAAAGAAATGGAAGAAAATACTAATAAGTGGAAGCATAGACTGTGTTCATGGATAAAAATAATTAACATCATTACAATGTCTGTATTACCCAAAGCAATCTGTAGATTCAACTCAAGGCCTATCAAGATATCGAAGGTGTATTTCATAGAATAAGAACAAATATTCCAAAAATTTGTATGGAACCATAAAAGACCCCGAATACAACAGCAATGTGAGAATTCCAACAGCAGTTGGAGGATTCACGCTACCTGGTATCAAACTATGCTACGAAGCCATTGTAATTAGGACAGCATGGTACTTGCATGAAAAGAGGCACACGGATCCATGGAACAGAATAGAGAGCTCAGAAAAAAACCCACATCTTTATGGTTAATTCATATTAGACAAAGGAAGCAAAACCATACCATGGTGTAATGATAGTCTATTCAATAAATACTGTTGAAAAATCAGACAGGTACCTGCAAAAACATGTAACTAGACTATCTTTTTAAACCACACAAGAATAAATTCAAAAATAGATTAAAGACTTAAATGTTACACTCAAAACTATAAAAATTTTGTAAGAAAACATAGGCAGTAAGATCTCAGACATTTCTCTTAGTAATATTTTTTCTTGATATATCCCCTTGAGCAAGGGAAACAAAAGAAAATAAATCAATACATGGGACTACATCAAACTAAAATTTTTTGCACAGAAAAGAAAGCCATCCACAAAATGAAAAGACAAAATGAAAACATGAAATGAAAAGACAAAATGGGAGAATATATTCACCTATATTCACAATATATGTCTGGTGAGGAATTAATATCCAAAATTTATAAAGAACTTATAAAATTCAACACCAAAAACAAACAAACCACCCAGTTAAAAAATGAGCAAAGGACCTAAATAGACACTTCTCGAAAAAGGACATACAGATGACCAATAGACATATGAAATTATGCTCAGCATCACTAATAATCAGAGAAATGTAAATAGAAACCACACTGAGGTATCACCTCATAGATGTCAGAATGGCTGTCATCAATAAATTAGCAAACAAATGCTGATGACAATGTGGAGAAAAGGAAACCCTCATGCACTGTAGGTAGACGTGCTCATTGGTCAGCCACTGTGGTAAGCAGCATGGAGTTACCTCAAAAATGAAAAATGCATTTCAAACAAAAGCTGCAAGCTTTTCTTCTCATATCAGGAAAAGACAAGACTGCCCATTCTCACTACTTTTATTCAACATGGTATTGAAAGTACTGACCAGAACATAAGGCAAGACAGAGAAGTAAAAGACATCCAAATTGGAAAGGAAGAAGTAAAACTATAATAATTTGCAGGTGACATGATATTATTTATAAAAAACCCTAGAGACTGCAAAATATTATTAGAACTAGTAAATAAATTCAGTAAAATTACAGGATACAAAATCAATATACAAAAAACAGTTGTGTTTCTTTAAATTAATAATGATGTCTCAAAGAAATTAAGAGAAAAATTCCATTTACAATGGCATAAGAAAAAAGAATTAAATACCTGGAAATATATTTAGCTAAGGAGATAAAAGACTTGTATATTAAAAACTATAAGACATTGATAAAAGAAATGAAGACACAAATAATAAAATAAATGTGCCTATGGATAGGAAGAATATTGTTAAAATGTCTGTGCTACTCAAAGCATTCTACAGATTCAGAGCAATCCCTATCAAAATTCCAATAGCATTTTCCGCTGAAATAGAACAAACAGTGCTAAGCCTTACATGCAACCACAAAGACCATGAATAGCCAAAGCAACCTTAAGAAAGAAGAACAAAGTTGGAGGCATCACACTTACTCCAAACCCTACTACAAAGCTATAGAAAGAGAAAATACAGATTAGATGATAAACAAGTTAGCTTAGGTTTTCATATTGGGTCTTAAAGACTTTCCAGAATCCTTAGATCTTGATAGTTTTAAGGGAATAATTTCCCAGACTCTCAACATTTTCCCAGCACCTCCTCCAAGCAATCCTTGAAGTTTTATTGATTGGGGGTAATGGACATCAACTCATTCTCCCTAGAAATGCTGTAGAGTTCCATGGCTGCCTCCCTAGCCCCTGCCCAGAGAACATTATCTGAGCATCATCCATCTTTCCTCAAGATTCTCCATTTCAAGGGACTACAGTGACTCTTGACATGGGATACTGCAGGAAGAAGGGGATATAACATTACCCTGTAAAACAAACAAACAACAAAACTGCTCTTTCTTAACATTGGTATATCTCAGTACTATTCCTTCAGTCTGCTTCTTTTCTAGTCTCCTTTTCTAGTCTTCTTTTCTAGTTTTCTTCCTTTCATTTACAAAAACTTACTATACAAAGGGACAACTTTAGAAAGCACAATTTAAAAACTATTTGCTGATTCTCTTTTATTGAGTGTTAAAAGCCAAATTTCTGTTTTTTAAACTGCAAAGCGATTATGAAAAGTACAAGTGTTATACACATTGGCAAAAACCATGAAAAAGGTTTGAAGTCTGAATTCAGTATTACTTGAAAGCATTAACAGACAAGTGGCTTTTTGTTTTACCTTTAAATATCTAGTGCAGGGCACTGTTTATGTCCGATCAGTAAATATTGACTATATTTCAGCACCTGATTTATTTTACAAATGGAAAATATTAAACATTGAAAATATTTTATGATATTTTCAGCCAGGTCAAAAACACATCATCATGTGACCCTATATCAAGAAAATATTTTGGTACTAAATTTTAAGACTAATTTCATCAAATCTCTGTAACAATAGAAAGATAAATGTAATTGTCTGTTCTTTAATGTCATTTCTAAATTGACTCAGAGTTACAACTATTTAGAAAATACAATATTTTTAAATGTTCTGTGTGAATAATTGCTATTTATGTAATACCTACTAATATGTATTTTTTAAATAAGATTTTGTTTTATCTTTATCATAAAAATTCCAATGGCACTTTATATAGAAATAGAACAACAATACTAAAATTTGTATAAAACCACAAAGGACCCTGAAGCCAAAGCAACCTTGAGAAAGGAAAATAAAGCTGGCAGCACCACACTTTCTTTCTCAAACTATTACAAAGCTATATGAGTAGCTATCAAACAGTATGGCATTGGCATAAAAGCAGACACAGATATCAATAGAACAGAATAGAGAGCCCAGAAATAAACTAAAGCAAATTAATCCATGACAAAGGAGCCAAGAATATACCATAAGGGGAGAATAGTTTTTTAAATAATGGTGTGGAAAATGAGACAGTACATGCAATACAATAAAAATGAGCTGCTATCTTACACTATATACACAAAATCAACCGAAACTATTTTAAAGACTTAAATGTACAACTTGAAATTATAAAAGTTCTAGAAGAAAACATAGGTGGTAAGCTCCTTGATGTTAGTCTTGGCAATTATTCTTTTTGGATCTGACACCAAAAGCAAAGGTAACAGAAGCAAAACTAAGTGAGACTACATCAAACTAAAAAGCTTTTGAACAACAAAGGAAACAATCAACAAAATTAAAAAGCAACCAAGGAGTGGGGAAAATATTTGTAAATCATAAATCTGTAAGGGGTTAATATCCAAATATATAAAGAACTCACACAACTCAGTAGAACCCCCCCCCCCAACAACCCAATAAAAAGAATGGGCATTTTCCAAAGAAGATACAGAGATGGCCAACAGGTACCTGAGAAGGTGCTTATCCTCACTAATCATTAGGAAAATGCAAATCAGAACCACAATGGGACATCATCTTACTCCTATTATAATAGCTCGTATCAAAAAGGCAAGACGTAAAACACAGGGGTGAGCTACGGAGGAAAAGGAACCCTTGTGCACTACCGGTGGGATTGTGAATTGGTGCTGCTACCAAAACCAGTATGGAGGCTCCTAAAGAGTAACGTATTATGGTGACTGCAGATGATAACACTATTATAGAACTAAAATTGACTAAGAAAGTAGAAGTAAAAAATATATAATATATAAAATATATGTCACTAGATGGGTGGAATATTTCACAGTGTATTTGTACATCCATCATCACAATGTAAATACACATTAAATATTTCACAACTTTATTTGTCAATTATACCTCAATAAAGCTAAAAAAAGAAGAAAGTTAACCTTTAGTGCATTGTGTGGAGAACTACTAGAAATTATATAGCTAAATTTTCATACAGAACATTAAAGACACTTTAAAATATTATTTGGGTCATTTTTTTTTCTCAAGACAACATTTTCTTCCATTAAATTATGTAATAATTTCTTATTCAAGTGTAGGACTCTCTGGCTTCTAGAAAATCAGTATTGTCATTTTCTTATCATCCTTTCATATAATAAAGGCATTTGGAAAGATAGAGAATATATGTACTTATGATATTTTTCAAATTTAATTTTAGAACACTTTATACATCAGATAAAATACATATTACTCAGGAAATTTGGGTGAATTTTACACAGTTTACAATATAAAGTAACATACAGGGGTGGACAAAAGTAGGTTTATAGTTGTGAGCATGTGAAACAGTTTATTCATGTATTATTTATTGTACTCTAACTGTAGTTATAATAGGTTTATACTTTTGCCAGACCCATATTTTAAAACTATTGTCAAAATAATCCATTGATGGTTAAAAATACTACTTTTGAGAATAACCAGTATCATATTCTTTGTGTGTGTGTGTACAACCCCTATAGTGCTTGCTAGTCTGTAGTAAAATCAAGAACTGGGATTTTTTTAAATTATATTTTTTTGAAAGAAGTTTGTTTTATAAACAGAAGAATACAAATCAGTTCTAGCACCATATTAATTTTTTAAATCTATGTGCCGTTTATAATGGCTTCATTATTTTATTTTAAAGTAACAATGTAAATTATATTACCAAAAATTTGAAATACTCAGGATCAAGGTATTTTAATAATTTTTACTTTTCTTCAAAATAACTAATTTTATGAAAATTTGCATTGAAAGCATGACCATGACTACCGTATTCTATTTTTGTTCTGTAATAAACATTTAGAATTTTAGCATTTTTAAATCACTATCCATAATAATGAGAAAAGCAAGGAAGAAGCAAATTGTTGTTATTTTAAATTATCAGTAACATGGGCATGTGAAACTTTTAAAAAACAACAATTCTATTTTGGTTGGTTTATAGAGATTACAAAAACTATTTTATTACTTCTGGCTTGCACATGTTCCTCCTAAAGTTATAACTCATACGGTGGTATATTTTGGAAAAGAAGAATTTTTGTCAGTACACATTGATTGTCTTACTCAGATACTATTGAAATATCACTGAAACATACCTCTTTTCCATTACTGACATTTTCCAAATAAAAGCAACTACTTACAATATTTAATTTTCTTTGTTACCTTGCCCCTTTGTACCATGAAGGTGATATTCTAGCTAGCATATAACTACTGTATTAAAATGATGTCTAAATACAATTTGATCTTTACTGTTACATCTTCCAGGACTTACTCTTAGGATTTCAAATATTTGGACAAACATGCATCTTGGGAATGAATTTCAATTCTGAAACAGATGGCCACGAAACAGCACAACTTATTTACTCACTGAAGTCCTCTTTCAAACATGAGAGTCTCTCCAGTGATTTAAGCCTTTGCCATATGCCAAATTGCCTTTTCTATGAATCAATGTTTCCTAGTCAAGCTTAAAAAATGCTCACTCCACCCTAGAGAGATCAGTCACTTTCCCAAGAATAATGACATTCTAACTAAAAACAATGGCTATCCTCCTCAAAGCACATAAAACTGAAGCAGGACTTGTTTCACAGCAGTCATCACTGAGAAAAAAGCAGTTCCATCCGTTTTTAACCTTCTAATTGCTTTTGGAAATGTTCCTGCCAACGTGTACCTCTGAATATTTCATTGTAATGGCTTCTTTGAATAATATATTTATTACCATATGTACAAGCAACACACATTGTATATGTACAAATTAATCATGATGTTACTCATAAAGGTATTTGCTTAGTATAATCCTTACTCTATAACTATAAGTTAATGTATTTATATAATGCTGCTGTTGCCCTGGCTGGTGTAGCTCAGTGGATTGAGCGAGGGCCTGTGAAGCAAAGGGTCATGGTTCGATTCCCAGTCAGGGCACATGCCTGGGTTGCAGGCCAGGTCCCCAATAAGGGACACATGAGAGGCAACCACACATTGATGTTTCTCTCCCACTCTTTCTCCTTCCCATCCTCTCTCCGTAAAAATAAATAAATAAATATTTTAAAAATGCTACCGTTAAGAACAATATTCTCACTTCGCAAGGTCCAGAAAATATTCTTTAGCCATAATAAAAAGGATTAGTTTAAAATGGGATACCAGTATTGGGTTGACCTGAAAGTCCATTAGTTTTTTTCCATAATGTGACTCTAGTACTGTTACCGTCAGGAGACCTGAGTCAGGAGGTCCTCCTCCCCCATCCTGGTTCTTGTCTGGCTCCCAAGACTCATACAGTGGAAATGAAATTGCAAGTTTCATTATGAAACACACATGAGCACAAAGCTGCAAGAAGGCACCCAGCTAGTCTAAATGCCCCGTACATAGAGGAAATAAAGCTGTTCGTAAGTTCATTTTATATACTTGAGCAGAGGCTGCAAGTGGGTATGTAGCTAATTTAAGTACACAGACTATTGGGGTTCAGGGGTTATATACCTTAGCTGATTTCTAGAGGTACCTCTCCTTTTCCCCCTTCTAATCCTGGGAATAATTAATGCACACTACAAAGTTTTTTTTTTAAACTTAGAAAGGCTCTTTGTCTCAGTGACAGTGTTGCAGAAGCCCCCTTTCTCAGCACAGTCCCAAGGACTCTTCCCTCCTGCAATATTTTGTTTGTAATACTCGGGACACCTGGAAATCTTATCAAACTGAGTTCAGAACTGCTGGGTTAATTGGTGAGATACATTTTTCCTTTTGCATCTAGCCTCGTGTATTAAGTTCTTTGTTAGAGTGTAATGGTGGGAGCCTTGCCTTTATTTCCCCTCTGGCCACTCATTCCTAGCTGCTACCTAATAGTAGTGCTTAGTTGTCTTAAACCTGATTTGAAACAATTTTGTTAGATTGTATTGTGACAGCTATCATATCAGTGTGCATTTAAAACTTTTCAAAATTGGTGAATTTTTATGCAACTTTTAAAATATTGAAGATGGAAGAAGATATACAACATTTTGGCATATTATGCTTTATTTCAAGGAAGGTAAAAACTCAACTGATGCAAAAAAAAAAGATTTGTGCAGTGTTTGGAGAAGGTGCTGTGACTGATCAAACATGTCAAAAGTAGTTTGCAAAGTTTCTTGGGGAATTAATTCTTTACTGTGGGGCTGTCTTATGCACTGGAAGATGTTTAGCAGCATTCCTGTCCTCTTACCCACTAGAAGCCAATAGCAGGAGATAGCCAACATACTCAAAATTTCCGAATCAATAAAGTTATTGATGAAATAAATTATCAATAAAGTGAAAAGGAAAATGTCTTATTTTACAGAAAATGTGTAACAGACATTTTTGCCAACCCAAGAGTACCCCATCAGTAGAGAGAGATTCAGAGATTGATTGAGAGAGAGAGAGCGAGCGAGCAAGGGGAAGATAAAGGGAGCATCAGACTAGTAGCTAGAAAATGTGTACTTTTTTTCCCCTCTAATTTTGGCTCCTCATTTTGGGTGAGACATTAAAACCCTTTTAACTTCATTCTTCTACTAAAGGTAAAGAAAGCAAGATCTCCAAAAATTCTTTAAAGCTCTTAAACTGCTATTCTGATAAGGGACCGTTAAGGGAAATGAACTTGATGCAATGCCACCAGCTTCATAAACAGCCACTGACTGAGGGTGAGGAGTATAAAGTGCTGAAACTCACTGTGAGTGTCTCCACCTGGCCACAACCGAGCAGCAGCTAAGGCTCTTAACGTGCTGCCTCAAACTCCCATCCCTGCTCACTTCTCATGTCCCATCTGGTTCCCTCTCATTCTTATCTCTATTCTACTTTGTATTTTCTTCTCCTGGAACAACTTGCTTTTCTGCCCAACCCACTCTCCTACATTTTTTCTCTGGAGGTCTGATTCCACTACTACGAGCTCCCTACCACTGTGACCTTTTCATAAAATATTTCATTGCCTGCCTCCCCTCTTGCCTTAACCTGTGTTTCTCCTTTTAAGGACTCCACTTTCCTGCACCCTATCAGAAAAACATATTTATTTTCTCATACTGCCCTTGTGACAGGATTGAGGGTTGGGGTCGGTTTCCTTCCTACTCCTTGTTCCCATTTTCAGGTCACGGCTGCCAACATTCTGATAAAATGCCAGCTCTCTTGAGGGCTTTACAATTTCTTTGTGCCTCTCCCTTTATACCTCCTCCTCTGTAGACTTTGTAGGCACTCCCGTCCTGAGGACTTTCGGCAACAGGTTTACCACCTTCTTTCCTCCCAGCTCCTGTTGTCCAGAAGGACGTTAATGTCTATGAGGCTGACCCACCTCTGAAACCATTGGCTGCAAGTGCCAACCTTCACTTTTCCCCTCCTTTTATTCACCTGAGTCAGTCACAGAGTTCCACCAGACCACGACGGGGCTGGGAAGTGTGGTTTCCCAAATGTCCAGACAAAAACCCCAGATATTGGTTCATTTATCCAAGTAATATTTGCCACAAAAAGAATTATTTTAGACTTTTTTCTCCTTGCTCTTACCAATTACCCCCTCAATGTTTTTAATTCAATAATATTCCTCTGCTATACTTAAACAGGAGATGTGTTGTTGGGGTTGGCCAAGAAAGCACTTGTGACTTCAGCTACTGATGGGCGTGTGATCAACACTTGGAGGGTCTACAGCCGTCAGCTTCTTCAGTCTGCCCCAGCCACGGAGCACCGCCTAGGCCGGAAGCACACATCTCATCCCTGGGATGGCCTACACCCTGTTCTACTTCTCTTTCTGCCAATTTTGGTTTTCGTTCCCAGGGAACGGACCAGGGTGAGGAAAGATGATGAATAAAACATCACGATTTCAATAAAGACAGGGTCAGGTTCCTCCTTTGCACAGGTGTTAATGCTTAACAAATAGCTTACACACCAAATTCTATTTAAGCATCTGCCTTTGGAGCAAACAACATGTAATGTGTCTGTTGGTAATGGAAGGGGTCTGAGAAAGTAGGTGATAAACTGGGGTTTGGAAGGTGGATCACGTTCAGCCCAGGTGGCACTAAGAACCCTGCCATTGGTAAGTGAAACACAGACACCCTCAGGCATAGGTTTATGTCAAATCATTAAAACTCTCCTCATTGGTGAGTTATGATGGTCTACCACTGGAGAAAGGGGGTGTCCATTAGCTGGTGTAAAGTATCAGAACTTTGAGAAGTACTGGGGAAACGATAAGGGCGATGGGGACCATGCTACCCTAGAAAAAGGTCATGAGGAGGTGTGGGCAATTGAACATCAAGCAAGAAAGCCAATAGTCTTTCATGTTAACTTATGAAAACACTCTCCTACAGTAGGAAGGCAGAGAAAGCTGAGAACTAAGAGCTAAAGGAGGGATAAAGCTCCAGTTAAGGTTAAATACCTAATTTAACTTTAGGTAGCTATAGGCAGGTTAGCTATAACATGATCAGGGCCTGTTGAGGGAAAAAATGGGATCCTAATATTGGGGAGGAGAACATCTGGGTGTATGACCCTGGACATTTATTGACTGATCTTTAGAGAGAGCTAGACAGAGAGAAACATCAATTTGTTGTTCCACTTATTTATGCATTCATTGGTTGATTCGTGTATGAGCCCTGACTGGGGAGTGAACCTACAACCTTAGTGTATCAGGATGATGGATCCTGAATATTTTGAACATCTGGACTCTTCTGAACTCTCTGAAAATGCGGAGGTGAGCTGACCTCTCTGCGTAAGGGCTAGCTTACCCATCCCCTTCGCTCAAAGATACTTGTTGGGAAAATGGAGTCCATCAGGCTCCCTCACCCAGATGTCTGGATAGCTTAGCAGAGTTCATATAACCTTGAGTATGGGCCCCCATGGGTAAAATGAAGCTCTGTTGTATAACTTGAAGGTCAGTATTGGCACCCTACTGGTTTTGCGTGCACTTAGCATATACAGGAGTTGGGACTTCCCCACAGTGCCCCACGTGGCTTGTGGCATGCGTGGATCACCCCACCCCAGAATAAAGGCACGTTAAATATTCCCGTGGCTCCCTGGAATTTCCTTCCATCTGCCAGAGTCCTGTATGAACCTGTCCGGCCTTGACTGGTCTCAAGACAGTACTACAGAATCCTGTCCCCACACATCACATGCCCCCCTTCGGGGTCTGCCTTCACTCTGTGTTATGGCAACTAGGCCCACAACTAGCTTAAGTCACAGCATCACAGGCATATGCTATTGCTCATGAGGCCTAGTGTCCTAAAGAAGCTGCAAGACCTAGTTATTATGTATTGGCAGATCTGGGAAGAGAACCTGCGGGTCTGAGTTCCGAGAGTGCTTAATCAAGGGGACCAGAAAACACGATTGGGCGGGGAAGGGTTTGTTGACTTGAAAGCATTCCAGTGATACTGGATTTAACAGCTGGTTGAGAACATGGGTGGTGAGAACCATCCAAATGAAGGTGCACACTCACTATTGAGATGACTCTTAGAGATATGGAAAAACAATGGTCAATGTTAAGTGAAGGTGAAATACCAGAATTCCAAGGCAGACAGTAGACCAAGGGATTTAAAAAGTCACGGAAGCCAGCATGTTGGAGTGAATATACTTTTTAAGGTCAGGAGCTTCACCAAATTATGTCCAGTGGGAAAGCCTTTAAAACACACCATTTACCAAAGCCATAAACAATGTTCTGCTGAGAGGCACCAGAATCACTAAAAGCTCAGTGGTGGCTCTCTTCTGTAGCCCAGGGCTGACAGTAGGAGAGGGTATTATTTTTAGTAGGCTCAGTGATATATGTGAGGATAATTGGTCCCAAATAAAGGGCAGGTGGTGGCACTTCACTGCCAAAATCCAGGTGGATGAAATTATAGTAATAAGGGGCAGGGTTAGAGTAGCAGCAGCTAGAAGGCCTGAAGCAAGAGATGAAGATGGTTAATGAACCAGTCACTAGGGGCATAACAGATGGGAACCCAGTAAGGGTATCCCACTCAGTTTGTACTATTATGATTCAAGAACGGTCCTGGCTGGTGTGGCTCAGTGAATTGAGCACAGGCCTGCAAACCGGAGGGTCACCGATTCAATTCCCAGTCAGGGCCTGTGCCAGGGTTGTGGGCTGGGTCCCCAGTGGGGAACATGGAAGCAGTGATCACCACTGATGTTTCTCTCTCCCTCTCTTTCTCTCTCCCTTCCTCTCTGCCTAACAATAAATAAGTAAAATATTTTCAAAAAAATGAATGACCAGGAGGCCAAGGGAGATTTTCCTATTTAAAGTCATAATGCAGGCTGAGATGGTGGGGAGGGGTGGGGGGAAAAGGCAGAAAACTGTGCTTAAAAAACAATAAAAAATTGTAATAATAAAAAACTTTTTTTAATTAAAAAAATTCACAATGGAGAATTCACAAAATTATCTGAGATAATTTTTAGAACAATTTATTGACTGAAGAGCAGGCCAAGTCCCTAATAGGAAATAAGTTGCAATAGCACAGCAAATGTACTCAGTAATCATTTCTCCACTCCTTCCTCAAAATTCACTCACTTGGGTAACCATGAGAATGGCCAATATCCCAGTTTTCCCAGAACTAAGGTACTTCTTGACATATGGGACTTTTTTTTTTTGAAATTGGAAAAGTTCTCAGTAAACTGGCCACTCAGTAAATTTGCTCCCCTAATACTATGTATTGGGAGTAGGGGACTAGGCAAACATTTCGAGCACTGTTGGACCCAGTCTGAACTGGCATTGATACCCAGAAAGTTGAAGCACTATTATGGTCCCTCTATTAGAATTGGGGCCTATGGGAGCCAGGTAATAAGTGGAATCCTGAGAAACATCTGGCTTGTGATGGATACACTACTTCCTGAGACCCCTAGCAATTATTTTCCCATCCTCTGAAAGTATAACTGAGAATAATATACTAAATAATTACTACAAGTTCCACATTGACTTCTTGGCCGTTGGGACAAGGGCAATCAAACCCACATGGAAGCTCCTAAAACTGTTCCCCAAACTCATCCAAGAAATAAATCTAAAATAATATTCCATTCCAAGGAGAATGGTAGAAATTAGTGTCACCCTTGAGAATCTATGGGTTGCACAGTTGTTAGTCCATATCAGGTATTCATTTAATTCACCACTGTGGCCCTTTGAAAACCAGAAGGATCTTGGAAAGAGGACAGCAGACTGTCACAACCACAAACTCAGTGAAGTGGTAACCCCAATTGCAGTGGCCATGTCCGATGTGATGTTTTCATTAGAGGATACCAACGTGCCCTCAGATTCGTTGGTGTGGTGAGTGCATCCTTTCTATTTCAGTGAAAAAAGAGGCTCATAAAGAGTTCTCATTCCATGGATAATGCAGAAATACACATTTATATTTTTGCCATAAGGATATGTTAACTGTATAAAGTGAACATTATAAAACAATGGTTAATTATTTTGGAAATAGAGCTGTTTTTAAAACATAGGTCCTTTAATACTGATTGTATTAGGAAATTTGCTAGTACTTAAAACCATTATAAATGTGCATAACTTATGCTATTATAGGTATATTTTATTTTTATTTCATGTATATGAAAAATACTTTAAAAAATAAAGAAAACTATCATCTGGATTTACTTATAGGTGTGTGGTGATTATTTTTTTTTTAATTTTTTAAAATTTATTTTTATTTTTAATTTCCCCCATTTTTTAGATTTTATTGTTGTTCAAGTATGCTGTCTGCCTTTTCCCTCATCTCTCTCCCCCTACCCCAGACATCCCCACCTCCCTCCCCTGATTCCTCCTTCCCATATTATACCTATATGATTATTACTGTAAGAAAATGCAAAAATTACACAAGTACATGGAAAGAATCCCATTATATGTTATCAGGTGGAATGTTTGAAAAACAATGATTCAATGCAAGGAAAATATATTTCCTTAAATTAAGCAATAATCATTATTTTAATCACTATAAAGTCACTATAGTGACTTTATAAATAATAAAATCATTATTTTAATCACTATGAAAGTTCTAAAAATTATTCATAATTAATAATATACTGAACATACTCATCAAGACGCCTAATGCCTTAAGTCTTATAAGGTGTACACTAATTCCCTTTAAGTGTAGACAGGTAAGTAAAATGACAACAGAGAATTTTATATACATTTGTCAAAAGTACATAATGTTTTATGTTCTACAAATAAAATATTTTATGTTCAATATCCAAATATTAAAAAATTCTGATGTTAGCCTAAAGTATATTTTCATAACTAAACTCCTTCCAATGTTAAATATAGCCCAGGGCTTTTTTTATTTAAAGGATGAAATAAAGACCTTCTTGATAGATGACATTTTTGCTTTTCCCCCATACAATTTATCATGCTTTTTAGTCAGACTTAGCTGTATCCCAATTGACAATAAGGCTTAAATCTTCTCCAATCATTTGGTCTCCTAGTTTACTCTTTCATTTTAGTACCAAGAATCTTCTTTAAATTGTGGTCGATAGGTTTACCGCCTTTGGCCATCTTTGGGCTTTGACCAGTGTGGTATTTTCCCTTGATACATGTGCTTTCTCTTCCACTGGGACACATGCTTGGGAGCAATAGAAGGAAAAAATGTTTGAGATAATATTCTCCCAACATTTCTAGTGGGCAAATCTTGAAGATACCTGGGGAAATGTTGGCTAATTTTATATTCATAGATTAATTTCCTTAAATTTGAATCATCTAATTTGAGAGAGTGTGGATCATCTATTGTCATATTCTGAGAGGTATCTGTGGAACTTTGAGGTGTATTCGATATTGCAGAATTATGTTGATGGATGCTAGGTAAAATTCCACGTCTGTTTTGCTTTAAGACTAATCCAGTACCAGGAACAAAAAGTCTTGATTCTTCCTGTTTTGACAGATGACTGATGTCTGTGTTTGAAACAGAGTGAGATACGCATCCATTCACTGCTGAATTTTTCCAGATTAAAGGATTATATATAACTTGTCCATCAAGAGGGCATGAATTGCACGTGTAGAATAACCAACCATCAATACATTTCCTATGAAACTTAAAAGAAAAGGTTGTAAGTTAATCAGGGGTATCACTATCTTGTTTATAATATATGTTATATATGTAAATTTTCCTATTACATTATTGTGTTACTATCAAACTAGCAACAATGGAAGGTAACTATAATTTATCTAGTTTTATAAAAATATTTTGAAGAGGTTCTCTTAAATATGTTATTGGTTATGGGTTACAAGTTTCTTGAAAATAAAATGATAAAACCATTATGAATGTGGTTACAGTATTATAAGTATTTTACTTTCATAAAGTATAATATACCCATATTAGGATGTCCATTTTCAACATTAAAATGGAAAGCCTTCTATGAATATGATTTTTATAATTTCACTTAAAACTTCTTATTCAAGCCATTAATTTTACTGTCTCTAATAAATAAAAATTATGAAATAATAAAAAAGTCATAGCCAACTTTAGTTGAAAATTATCTGATGATGGCAAGATATGAAATCAATCATATTCTTGGGAAGAAAGATTATCAGACATTGCAGCTAAGCGTGACTCTATAGTTATTATTTATTGAAACAACTTCATGTCACCAATTTGTACTTCTTACTTCCTTCCCCTTTGTCACCCAACCCCCAGCTGTGCCCCTCCCTTCTGGTAACCATCAGTCTGTTCTCTGCATCTATGAGTGTGTTTCTTTCTGTATCGGTTGTTACAAAATAGTTATGGGGATGTAAAATACAGCATAGGGAACATAGTCAAAAACATTTTGTTAACTATGGATGGTGCCAGGGGGGTACTGGGAAATCAAGAGAGGAGTCACGTTGTAAAGTATATGATTGTTTAACCACTATTTAACCACTATGCTGCACACGTGAAACTAATACAAAAGTAATATTGAATGTAAACTGTAATTGAAAAGTAAAATTAAAAAAGAAATGTTTACTTCAGAGAAAACCTGGTTACCAACTGCAGTGATTGAGCAACACAGACTTTGATTCCAGTGGGTTCATTTAAAATAATAAATGATGTTAAATTAAGCATGCTTCATCCAAAGAATCACAAAAATACATGAAACATTTTGTGTTCTATAAGCCTTCCCTTTTTTACAGGTAACTAAAGTAGACAAAGGACTCTCACTTAAAGGGCCATTTATCTTTCCCAGATAGTGTGTACAGAAAAGAGCCCTCATCAGTAGGGATCCACTCTTAGGGGGCGAAGCTGCCTTTTCAGTAGCCTCTGCTGCAGGTCCTCTACACACACACTGTTCAGTTTGAGCATCTGCAAGTAACACAACTAACAAGTGAAAGGCTTTGTCACTTTATTTGGGAAAACTGGCCCTACAGGGAAAGTCAACGTAAAATGTGACTTCTACCTTGTGAGTACACGGGAGCAATCTTATATATTGACCAGGACAAAATGCCTTCAAACAAAGTCGACACTGGTAGCCTGGAGCAAGCAGCATACTCTTCCTTGTGATCACTAAGAGCGGCAGTGACTTTACCGCATGTTTTGGTGTGTAAACCTGGCTGAATGAGAACAAGTAGAGACATGAATGTTCATATGTGATTATAGATCAAGATGTAATCAATAGCACAGGTAATAACCTCCATATAAACAATGCATATAAACCCAACGTTTTCTTCCAAAGATAATAAATCTCACACATATGAAGTTTTAAAAAATCTGTTGTTATTGATCCTGAACATGATGGACCCAACTTTAATATGGCCTTCTTAAAGAACAAGATGTAGTCATTTCAAATAAAAATACTAACCTGAAATTTTTTGATTTGTGCTTTTTAATGTAAATGAAACAACAACAGAATTTTGATAAGAACCACATACTCAAATTGCTACAGTCTGAGCCAACATGTAAGTTTTTAAAAAAAATATTTTATTTATTTATCTTTAGAGGGGAAGGGAAGGAGATAGGGAGAGAAATATCAATGTATGGTTGCCTCTGCCGAGGACACACAATGTATCGTGTGTCCCCTGCTGGGAACTGGCCTGCAACCCAGGCATGTGCCCTGACTGGGAATTGAACCGCGATCCTCTGGTTCGCAGGCCCGTGCTCAATCCACTGAGCTACACCAGCCAGGGCTCCAACATGTAAGTTTTTTAAATTTTAATTTTTTAGAAAAACACAACCCAATCTACTCTGTCATCTGATAGGAAGGTACACAGTAAGCCACGTTAAATATTCCAGTTCACTAAGATAAGTTGGTAGATGGGGTCTGAAGCCTGTCCACTAGCAAACAGTCCAATTTGTGTTATGAAACACAATCAATCTGCTTAGTACTCTTCCTCCAAGGGGATGGAGGAGAGAGGGAACAAGGCAGAAGAGACTTCCTTCCTCAAGAAGCCAGTTATTTCAAAGCAAATCTCAAATCCCCATCTATTTTTTCTTTTTATCACTTGTCAGTTTTAATTTTACATTAAGATGATCATTAATTATTGAGGAAATTGCTATTTCCCTAATACCCAGTACAATTTCTGATATAATTAATAATAATTATAGAAACATTATTTGAATATTTACTGTGTGTATTAATTTATCTCATACTCTCAAAGTCCCTGGGAGGCCGGTTTCAGAATTATTCCCCTTACACAGATGAAGAAAATATGGCAGAGAGAAGTGACATGACTAGCCCAAGAGTCACACAGCCGGCTTGTGGTTGTACTAGGTTTGAATTTAGGCAGCCTGACTCCAGAGCCTTGCTCTTCACCCACACACAGTAATGTCACCTGGTATATAATAAGTGCTAAATTCATAGTTATTGAATACGGAAATGATCGAAATTACATAAAATCCCAAGTCCTACAAGAAACATAAATTTCACTTAGAATCTCACCCTTGCTTTTCTTGAAAGTGTGGCATCTTTTCTTCCACATCATTTTTAATATCTATATTTACAATTTGATTTGATCTTTTTTCTACTGATTTCCATCTTTGGTTTCTCTTCTGTGGTGGGTAAAAAGGAAATGTTACTTTGCAAATCATAAAACATTTTATTTTGTGAATTAAGATTAGTAGACTGCATATCAAAAACATGATGTGGTAAGTCAATTGGTAATGTTGGTGTCTTTTGAAAAAGGAATCTTCAAGCTTACTGGCTTATGATTTATGTATACTATTATTATATTTGTTATTGTGTTGAATTTTATAAATTACAAATATAAGAACTGGCTGCCTTGTACATCCTTATGAAAAAGAGCTTCCCCAAAATTATGGTCTTTAGTTTTTATTAAAATTCACTCAACTCTATTCCAGAGTGTTATCTGTTCTTATTATTCTCAGAGTTACTTTACAATAGGACAAATACGATATGAAATTCAAAACGCATACTGTACCTCACGAAATGTAAATGAATGAGAAAGATGGCAGCAGCTGTCAAAACATTTCTGGCATAAATGATATTCTGTACATTTGGTACACCTAAAAATGCAAAACATATAAGAAAGAATCCAATTATTTTAATGGTTTTTGATGAAAAATTCTGGCCAAAATTTCCTGGGGACTCTGCAGATGCAACAAAACCCATCCTGAATGCCTCACACTGTGTTAGTTTCCCTATTGCTACTGGAACAAGTTACAACACATTTAGCAGCTCAAACAGTACCGATCTATTATTTGCTTGTTTTGTGAAATAGAAGTCTGACATGGGTCTCAATGGGCCGCTCAAAATCAAGGGGTTTGCAAGGTTGCATTTTTCCAATGCTCTAGACAGATCTCTTGTCCTTTGCATCTTCTAGAGGCTGCCCACCCTCTTAGCTTATCTTCCTTCATCTTCAAGCAGCACAGCATCTCTTTGTGCCTTTCTTTCACAGTTACATTTCCCTCGGACTCTCTTCTTGATTTCCTTCTTCCACTTCTAAGACTCCTTGGGATTATACTAGGGCCAGGTAATCCGGGATAATCAATTTCAAGGTCAGATAATTAGCAGCCATAATTCCATTTGAAATCTTAACTGCCCTACAATATGTAAGCAAACATACAGGTTCTGGGCATTAGGATGGAGACATATTTTGGAGGGCACTATTTTGCCTACCACATATCTCTTCCATAATGTCTTTCTGGGGTATCTCAGTTTTCATTTATCTGTTTCTCTAAACTCCCATGGAATTATCAGCCTCTCAGGTGTCCTATCATTTAATTATGCAGTGTTTTCTGATTGTTTTGTGAATGCTAGAGTTATAATTAGCAGGACACTTCTTGAAAACAGGAATTGTATTATGTCCTCTCTCCTCACAAAATGGATGGAGGTATACATATACATAAAAAGTTTTCAATAAAAATTGACGTATTTTAAACAAACTTCACTTTCCATGAAGTTCACTTGCAGATCTGTATCACTTACAAAAATTTTTCCACAGCAGAGAATTCTAACTTACTTGTAGCAATATTCACCAATAAAGTAATATTCTGAGCAAATAAGCTTATTTTCTTATTCAAGTTACTTAAGTTTAGAAAACGATTTCCATGAGAAATGTGGGAAACTATGTCCTTCAATCATCTTAGAAGTAGCAAGTGCTAATTTATTCATTATTACTGTTTATACATACAGGGAAGATTCTTAACAATGAACATTAAGCAGTCAGAGCAATGGTACAATTAATTTAACAACACAATTATGCTGGACTAGCAAAAGTTAAGCATTTCTATATTTTCACATATCTATGATATTTTGGTATTAGTTTCTGAAAAGATAAGTAGCTATAATGTAAAACTCTAAGGATATGAAAAGCTTTCCAGTTTATCTTGTCTCCTACTCAATCCATTCCCAAAACTATTGGCAATAGGTTTTTTTAGGCCAATGACTGATGTATTAGTGTTTGAGGAAGTGGAAGTTAGTGAAGTCAAAAATGTTATAAATTTATTCTTTAATTTGTAACAGAGGTTTGAGATAGGGGTGAATGACTGTGAGTTAAACCCAAGAGAAGTTACTCTGGGAGGAGAGTGTAGGCAGCATCAGCCAGGGAGTGAACACTGGGGAAAGCCTGTATTGAGGGGTTGTAAGAAGAATCATCTATGATGAGACCAGAAAGAGCAGTCAGCTCAGAGGGATGGAGGAATATACACATGGTCACGAACAAAATACTCAAAAGCAAGATTAGAAACCATCTACCAAAACCACACATTAACCACTTGAGGAACACATTACTAGGAAGATGGAGAGGGTTACACTCTGGCTTTCCTATGCTCTTATCCCCCACAGCTCTTCCTCTGAGCATTTAGTTTCTCGCCTATAACCTTAGCTCCTTATTGTTCTGATCCACCCTTCTTGAAACAATTAAATCACTCAAACAATGACTTCTAATGCCAGATGAGAGTCTTCCCCTTTTCTAAAACCCTTTTAACCAACCTTCCTAAAACTAGCTGAACACCTCCTGCTAAACCCGTATAAACAGTCTGCCCTTCCTCCTCAAGTGAAGCGCTCTGTAGACTTCTCAGGCCAGCTGCTTTTCAATCAAGACTTTTGCTAACGGTGCCCTAGTTCATTTTCTTCTATGGGACACATGGAGAGAAAAAGGACTAGAAGAGTTGAAAGGAGAAAGGTTAAGGGGATAAAAACAGTTTCATGGTTTTATGAGCAGGTTTAAAAATATATTTACTGGACTCATTATGCAATTCCAGGAAGACTAAAAAATAAACTGATGTCTTTTAGCAGAATATTTAAGCTTGAAATGAAGTATTTTCTTCTTATCACACAGTTAACTTAAAATTTTAATTAAGAAAGCACAATTTCCCAAGCAGAGCAGTTAACTGATGTTTTATGTGGCAACTGTGGGGGAGTTTGGGGGTCATTTGTGAAAGTAATGGAAACTGCTTCCTCTAGTAAGTATCTTGTTGAGGTAGAAGACAAAAAGGAAAACAAAATAATGCACCTGCTGCTACTTGGAACAGGGGAACCTGATTAAATAGTCAGTCAATCTAGTCAATATCTCTCTGGCTTCAAACCTTGGCAATGATTTTGGCAATGTAGATCTAATTGGTAGTTCGAAGGAAGTTACAGAGGGTGAGCAGTCTACCTAGCAAAGCTCTGAGCTTGGAAATTCATCTAGGACAAATTCACAAAGCCCGTGTCTGGAACTTCCAAACCAGGATACTACTTCAGGCTCTCAGTCTGGACAGGAGTGTGAGGCCAATATCCTTGTGTAAGTGAAGAAAATAAAACAATTGACGATCTGAGGTCCTAGGATGACATGAATCACTAGACTGGAAATCCTAAATAAATACCCAGCAATAAAGGGAAACACACTATATAAAGGAGGAAAGGAAGGCAGGCTAGATGATTGGTACTCGGATGTTCAAAGTTTCCTAAAGTTAAAAAAAAACCTTGCTCATAATTGTCCTGATGACACTTACTTATAACACTTCCCCTCAATTGGAAATTGTTTACAGTTATTACAGGGAATTCCAAGTTGTCTGTCCAGTTGCTCTTTCTCAGATGCAGCCACAAGTTTTCTAGAGTTTCTGAATTCCTCCAAAATAAGTTTTAATGGTGCAAACTCCTTCCTACACAGAGGACATTTCAACATAGAAGTGTTTGATATTGTGTCCTGATAATTAGCTAAGATCTTCATGCATTTTATATGCATATTATTGCCACAGCCAAGCCTGTTAAAATTAAATAATATTACCACAGGTAAATGCAAAGTTATATATATTATATAAAGTTTTATCTGCTATCTTTACCTCCCATAAAAATAGATTGATTTTCTAGATGTAGCTTGATTACATATGTAAACACATAGCCTATCTTCTCTTGTCTACCTAATCTATCATCATTAATTTAATTTAGTATGAATTCCAAACAAAACCCCCTATTCCAATAAGACTGTGGTAAAAAATTTTCAGCATTAAAGTATTTTTCATTTGTAAAGTGAGAATGCAATAATCTCAACAAAAAAGAACATTATAACGATACTCATTGCTTTCTAAATAAAAAGCATCACTGAAGGCAGGGACATCATTTTATTTTTTTCTAGAAATCACACAATATGTGGTATTATCCAATAAATATCTACTGAGAGAAATAATATTTGGGGAAATAGTTAATACATTTTAAATATACAATAAAAACAGTCATACGAAACACTATGATATGGATGAAAATTTTGACAAATGATTAGGAATAAAAAAAATGGAAAAGTTCAATAGCAATCAGTTGCCCAAATTTTGCAAGTCCAAGTACATTGAATAGTTGACTAGGAAACTCTCAATAAACATCTGTGTGAAGTTTTGAATGATTTGAGTTTAAAAATAGAGTTCAGAAAAACTGAGAACAATTTTTATCATTTAAACAATCTTCACTTTCAAAAACTCTTTGTAACTACTCTATACCATGGCATGTGTTCATGTGTTAAAACAAAAATGTAAAAATTATTCCATTTTAATAAACTTCAAGTGAGAAGAGGAATAAAGTAGAATTATGTTTTAATTTTTGCCCTTTAAAATGTAGCCCAGAAATTTTAAAGTAAGAGCAGGAATTCTCAAAAACTATATGTTAGTAAGCAAAAGAAGACCAATTAAACATAGTTGTTTAAATATATGCCGTTTCTTTATCAATATGTCTCATAACAGAATAAATTACAAAAAGTAGATTAGAATTTTTTCGTAAGTTTTATTTTTAAAAAGTCACCTGCAAAAAGTGACAGGAAGCCTTTTCTCTAAAAGTATTTCTTGACAAATAGAGCAGATATCATCTGAGTCAATTTCCTTCTGTTTAACGTATCCGTCTTCTTCGATATGTGAGTTTTCATCATTTTCTATTTCTTGGGGAACTTTAACTTGATGAATTCCCTGAAGCAAGTCATTGATTTCTCCTTCCATGAGACCTAACTTCAGTGCATCTAGTGAGAAATCCCAAAGTATTAAAATTCAGTAGCAAAATTAGATACAAAAATGTAACAATTTATGCTGAAAGTTAACATTTTCTTTTAAATATCAGACAGACAGTTTTGGTTGAACTATTACACTCAAATTTACCACTTTTTTTGTAGTCCTTTCAGAGCTAAATGGTCAGAAAAGAGTCTTTTATAAAAAGGATGGAAGTTACCTCCTTTTTGTCACTAAAAATGGTCAGTACAACTAGTGCATTATAAGGATTTTGGATTATTAATTTTACGATAGTATGACAGTGTTCATCCTTGGATTGGTGTTATAATTGTGTTTTACATTTTGATCTGTTCACTTTTCCATGAACAAGTATTTTATCAACATTCAGAAATATCAAAAGAAATAGGGCATGGATACATAAAGGGAAGTAGGAGTACTTGAGTAATATTAATGTAATTAGTATTTGTTAGATTAATAAATAATAGGAGAGCAAGACTCAAATAATTATGCCTGTTCTCGTCTCATTTTTATGCCCCTAAAAGAGTGTGTTGACCACCACATCCTTCATAGTTTTACCAAATACTCCTCAGGACAATCCATTAGAAACTATATTGCCTGTACCCTTGGGATGCACTTTCTTTGAATTCTGAATTTTCTCCATCCTGCTGTGTTTATAAGAAATTGTATTCCAAGTGCATATAGTTTTGATCAGGGCGTCCCAGATTCCTTTCTTTTCTCGCCTATCCTTATGCGTCTTTCCCTTTCCCTCTCCTAAACACGCCATAATTTAAATGCCAGCTGTTATGGGTCCCCTTGAGTTATGATATTCACTTTATACATCCTTTAATACATATAGATTTAAATTATTTGCAAGATAATGAAAAAGCTTCATTTCCTGGTAACTCTCAAACACTGAGAATACTGAAAACAACAGTTACATTTCAATACAGAAATCTCTGTTCCCTGTCTGAGGAGGGGTAGCAGGTGGGACCTAGGGGGTATGTAACTTTAAATAACAATCACTTTGGAGGATGAGGGCTACCTGTCACAGACACGGCAACATCTGTTCCTTAAAAAATGTGGAGGAAAATGAGGAATGAAAGATTGTGCTTTTGAGAACAAAGATTCTGTAAGTCAGAAGAAACACTGAAACATAGAAGTTCATGGGAGAAGTTGGCCACAAACTGTTCTACGTGGTACAACATGAATTGGGGAATAAAAGGGAAAAACAAACTCTTTTCAAATTAATTTGGAAAAAATAATGTATGGGACTATGAAAGAATATCCTTTTAAAGAGAAGAGCAAGGCAGCTAGTCTTACGAGATATCACAACTTATTACAAAACAGAAAGTAACAGAACGCACTGAATAACAGCCACTATGAAACAGGGATGAAAAGAAACACTACTCAGTAACTGATATTGAGGTAACTGGGAAGCCATATGGAAAAAATTTAACTAATTCAAACCAAATACCAACCTCCGACTTATACTAACACAACTACATGTGGATACCATAATAAAGAATAAAAATAAAAAGGAAACTAGTAGAAAAGAACCTCCAAAAGACTATCAATACTATGGGAAGATGAAAACTTTCAAAGTATTGAAGCAATACACCCAAAAGGTAAAATGATCAGATTCAGAAACTCAAAAAATTCATATGCATAACAACATTTAAGAAAATCATATAAAAAAGAATTATGACATTAGGAAAATATTGGCAAAGAGGGGTAATTGCTGTATCTCATAAGAGTTTGTAGTTCTCCCAATAAATAAACAGCCAAAGTTCACACAACTCATACATGAAGTACAAATAATAAAAGAAGACAATAGAAGACATTCAATTTCATTAATATCAAGAAATAGTGAGTTAAAATAAGAATGAGGTGAAGATACAAAATACAACCTAATGAATAAGAATAATAAATATATAGAATGTTATATTTTATTTGCTTATGCTATTTCTTTTTGTATTTTAGAAGTTATTTCAAAGCACCTTAATCTTCTGCTAGATGCATAGGAAAATGGAAACCATTTTCTTATTTAATTTACTAAGTATGAATGGATTACTATGTATCTGGTACTTGTGTCTGGTATTTTATTCCCACTTTGTGTGACTAAATTGTTTTTCCTGTATTACAGAAATATCATTACCATTTCAAAATATTTCTATGTATCTTTAATTTTTTTGGAGACTTAAATATGTTGTTTATTTCTTTCATTATATGTGTAACTAACATGGTTACATATGTCCAGAAAACAAATAACACTAGCAGAAAATTGATATACTGCCAAAATTGTAAATCAGCAAAAGAACTGTAAAGACCAACTTGGCAATACATGTGTAGCGTACTTAAAAGTATTAATACTTCAAAAAAGCAAAAATCTAAAAACCTGAACTTAGAGAGACAAAAAACAAATTGGTGGTTGCCAAAAGCAGAGGCTGGGAGTTGGGAGAAGTTGATGAAGGTGGTCAAAAGGTACAAATGTCCAGTTATAAAATACATACTCTTATTTGTATGGTGACTATACATGGTGACTATAGCTAATAATATTGTATTGTGTATTTGAGAGTTGCTAAAAAAGTATATCTTAAAATTCTTTATCACAAGAAAAAGATTTATAACTATGTGTGGTGATGGATAGTAACTAGATGCATTGTAGTAGTAATTTTGCTACATATATACAACATTGAATCATTATATTACATACCAGAAACTAATACTGTATGTCATTATATCTCAATAAAAATGAATACTTTTGCTCTGAGATCCAATTAGTGAGATTTTAGGCTAAAGAAATAACTGAAAGAATAAAAAGCTTCATTTACAAAGAAAATAACAAGTACAAACAAAAACCAGGAAACAGAATTCCCATAGACTATTAGGTATACAGAAATACAAAGTCAAAAAGGAAAATAAAAAATAAAAAATAATCATATATTTGTGGTGGGAATTGTAAAAACCTTCCCTTAATACAGTTTTTATTTTATCTACAAATATTTAATTTAAAAAGAAACAGATGGTTTTTGCTAGACATTTAGAAGAAATGATTAGATAATACACAGGTTTTTCTGGGAAATAATTTGTTGGGTGATGGGAAAGAATACTCAGTGTTCAAACTGGTATAAAATTCCTATGTATTCATTTTTATAGGTCTTCAAAAATAAAGCTTAGTCTCAAGTTTCTGATATGCAATACTAGGGTGCAAATAATTTTCCAGATTTGTTTTAGAAAAGAATCTATGAGTGATTTTCAAAACATTCCTCCTTCATTATTAGTAACCATATTCTCCACACTTATGTGGACATTTACATATTCTAATGAATAACTGTTTATGGCTTTCTTTAAATTACTTTAATTTTCATGTATGTTTGTTCTAGCTTTCAATGAAATGATAAATTTCAAGGTCATTAAGACTTCTACTTTCTATGAATACTTTTGCACAAAGAATTTTTTCCTTGTTGCCTAGTTGAAACTTCTTTTCAATATAGGAGATATAAAATATCTATATTAGTAGGAAATATAAATTTTCAAATATGATATATGGAATTAATTTTAAACATTTGAAAAACTCCCTATTGTGCACTGATATTTATATTTATAAAAAGAATAAGACAGTTCCTGCTTTCAAAAATACAAAAAGTCATACAACATGAATTCATTGATTTGTATCAAAATTGCTACTTTTATAGATGAAAAATCTGAATATTCATAATTTACATGATATCATTTATAAAAACCACCTAGCAGAGCTTCTGACTACTATGCAGTACAATAAATATTTGTTGAATAGTTGGATAGAGCTGCACTGTTCAATGTAATAGCCACTAGCCATATGTGGCTACGGAGCACTTGAAATGTGGCTAGTTTGGCTGACAAACTGAATTTTTAATTTTGTTTTGAGAAACATAAATGGATAGCTGATCATCTATAGTTCTTAGAAAATTTATATGTGTAACAATTCAGGTATTATGTGAATCTATTTTTAACTGAATATCTTGTGAAGTCTAAATGCAGATCTTAAGCATTTCTAATGAAAATATAGTCTAAATTGAAATGCTATAAGCATAGAGTACACATTACATTTTCAAGATAGCATAAAAAAGCATTAAATATCTCATAATGTTTAGACTGACTACATGTTATCATGATGGTATTTTGATGTACTACATTAAAATAAACTACATTTAAAAATTGATTTCCCCTCTTTAAAAAATTTTTGTTTTAAAAAAATGATAAGCATGGTTAATAGACAATTACATATATGACTCACATTGTATTTCTCCTACATGGCCCCAGCATAGGCAGCTTATGAAAATGATATGGAACATAATACACAGAAGCTAATACTTTACAGATGACATTAACTTCCAAAGGATAAAATGGAATGATAGAATCAAACAAATTGAATAAAATTATGCAACTTAATCATTGTGTATGAAGTGACTGGGGGAGAGGATGAAGAAGAGAGTAACTGACATTTCAGAAATGAATTTATTTAGAAAAAGATTTTATTTATTTACTTTTGGAGAGATGGGAAGGGAGGGAGAAAGAGAGGAAGAGAAACTGTTAACCTTTCGATTTGTGGGACTGCACCCAATCTGCTGAGCCACACCAGTCAGGGCCACAAAAAGCTTTTTGTCTATAGTGTGAAGGAGGAAGCAACAAAGGGAAAGTGCTGGAAACAAAAAAGCCACAAAGCATTAAGTATTAAGGGTTGATGAAAGTTGAACAATGGTTAGACTGAGGATGGAGAAATAAGAACAGCACTGAGAAGTACAATAGGTAGGATGTCGACATAAACAGGATTTGTTTATGATGGAGATACTAAATATATGACAGAGAAAACAGGAGAAGAAAAATTAAGAATCCCAAGGTTTGTAGCTTTGCAGACTAAAGAAAAAAGAAAGCCAATATATGAGGTAGAAAATATAAAAGCGGAGCATATTTGAGAGAAATCTAGTATTTAAAATGCTATTGGGACATCCAAAATTGAACTGCCAGGAGGCAGCTAGAAATACTGGTATGTTGATCTCAGTGGTTATAATGACAACAGCTGGAGACATAAAAAAAAAAAAGAAGATTTCTAAGAGAATATGTAGAGCAAGAGAAGAGCACAAAAGAAATCGAAGAAGATACAAATAAATAAATGCATGTTCTGTGTTCATGAAAGGAAGAATTAATATCATTAAAATGCCATGCTACCCAAAGCAATCTATAGATTCAATGTAATTCCTATTAAGATACCAGTAGCAGATTTCACAAAAGTAGAAAAAGTATTCCAAAAGTTTATATGGAACCACAAGAGACCCAGATTAGCCATAGCAATCTTAAGAAGAACAAAGGTGGAAGAACCACACTACCCGATATCAAACTATACAATAAGGCCATAGTAATCAAAATGGCATAAAAACAGGCCAATGGAACAGATTAGAGAGCTCTGAAATAAACCCACACCTTTATAGTCAATTAATATTTGACAGAGGAGGCAAAAACATACAATGAACTAAAGACAGTTTATCCAATAAAGGGTGTTGGGAAAATTGGAAAGATACATGCAGAAAAATAAAACTAGACCACCTTCTTATGCCATACAAAAGAATAAACTCAGAATGGATTAAGGACTTAAATGTTGACTCAAAGCCATAAGAATTCTAGAAGAAAACATAGGCAGGAAAATCGTGGGCATTTTTTGTAGCAATATTTTTTCCTGATATATATCCTCAGGGAAGGGATTTGAAGAAAAAATAAACAAATAGGACTACATCAAACTAAAAACGTTTTGCACAGCAAAGGAAATCATCAACAAAATGGAAAGACAGCCCACTGAATGGGAGAACATATTCATGATACATCTGATAAGGGGTTAATATTTAAAATTTATAAAGAATTTATAAAATTCAACAGCAAAAATAAAATAAAATCTAATTTAAAAGTGGACAAAGGACCTGAATAGATGCATCTCCAAAGAGGACACATGGATGGCCTATAGACATATGAAAAGATGCTCAATGTCAGTAATCATCAGAGAAATGAACATTAAAACCACAATGAGGTATCACCTCACACCTGTCAGAATGGCTATCATCAGTAAATCAACAAACAAGTGTTGGTGAGGTTGTGCAGAAAAGGAACTTTTTTCTCAACAGTGCAAAAGGAACTCTTATACACTGTTAGTGGGAATGCAGGCTGGTGCAGTCACTGTGGAAAGCAGCAGGGAGTTACCTCAAAAAATTAAAAACAGAACTGAGTTTTGCCCCAGCGATCCTACTTGTGGGAATATAATATCCTAAGAATTCTAAAACACCAATCAGAAAGAATATATATAGCCTTATGTTCATTATAGCATTATTTACAACAACCAGGGTCTGGAAGCAGCCCCTTTGCCCATCAGTAAATAAATGGACAAAAAAGCTGTGGTACATTTACAATGGAATACTTACTACTCAGTTGTAAAAAAGAAGGAAATCTTACCTTTTGTGACAGCAAGAATGGAGATGGAGAGTATTATGCTAAGTGAAATTAGCCAGTTAGAGAAAGACAAGTATCATATGATTTCACTGAGATGTAGAATCTCATAAACAAAACAAAGTAACAAACAAAATATAAACAGACTCATAGATGCAGAGAACAGAATGACAGCTGTGAGAAGAGAGGGGGGTTGGGTGTTTGGGTGAAAAGTGAGGGGATTAAGCAAAGAAAAAACTCATAGGCACAGACAACAACAGTATGGTGATTGCCAGAGAGGTAGAAGAGGGTCAGGAGGGATAAAGGGTGACGGAAGGAGACTTAGGTGGTGAACACACAATCCAATATACAGATGTGTTATAGAATAGTACAACTGAAACCTATATAATTTGATTAACCCAAGTCACCCCAATAAATTCAATAAAAATTAAAGAAGAAAAATCCCTGTGGAACATTACTATTAATTTATTATCTAGTATAACTTTTAAATAGCTACAGTGATTGTACTTATATAATACCTGGGGATAAATGTACTTGTCTAAATAGAACTGACACTCTGAATTAAAAGAAATGAAAACTGATTATCACTTCAATGCTTTATATACATTATGAACATTTATTAATAAATTTAAAATGCTGTTACAATTCTTCTATGAGTATAGTATAGGTCAAATAACTCATTGACTGTAGGGAACACTTTGATAATGACAGTATCTTAAATACAAAGTATAAAAATTTAAATAACTTGTACTAAAAACGTATTTCTTTTTTATTTTTGAGGGCTCTAGAATTTTAAGTTATACAACTCTATGCCTGATTTCAAACCCAATTTAAGTACCAACATAAAAACTATTTTCCTTTAAAATGTTTTTTTTTTGCATAAAAACTTCAGACAGTAAACATTTTTTGAATGAAATTATGTGTCATGTCAACAGTCTAGTTCTGGTATCTAAAAATTAGTTTTCTCATAGTTAAAATAATTTAATAGAGAAAACTGTGAATTTTTGCTTAGAACACCTGAGAGAATTTTTTCCACTGCTTTTTTTAATTAAGTGCCTTTAAATTTGAAAATGCCATATGAACTTACTTTTTTAAAAATTAAATGGGAAGAAAAATGTTCCAGCTGTCTTAATTGTAGCAAACTGGGTTATATATAGTTGTCAGACTATTTAGAAAAATAACTGTCTAAATTTAGAATATGTAGAAATACAAATTATTAAATCTACTAACTTCAAATTAGTAAAATAAATAAAAGCACATATAACTTACATTCATGATTCTTTGGAAGCTTGAATTTTTTCAGCAAGACCCTAAAATTCACAGGTAGAAAAATAACAAAATAACGAAAAAAACCATTTATTTCTGATATAACCTCAAAATTTTTTTTCCATTTTAATTTTAGAGTAAGAATGACATTATAGAATTTGTACTGCTGAATGCGTGTAAGTTAAAAACTCTCATCAATTTTCTATTATAGCAGTAGTTAAATTTATGTTTTAAAATAAGCATATGTAAAAAAAAGTATGATAAGTGGGAACAAAAGACATTTACAGTAAAGAGCTCCTGCCAGGGAGAGCCCATGTACTCCTTCACGACATAAAGTCTTTCACAGAGAGAGGCTAGCAAGGGAATCAGATGTTCATAGTTCTTACTTGAACTTTCCCAGAAGTCTTCTACTCCTAGAAATGGAACACTTTTCTGGATAGAGTAGCAAATGACTGTTTTCCTATATGAACCATTATTATGTATGAGAGAAATATTTTCAAATATCACCAATTAAAATATGGCAAAAAATAGAATATGGCTATTTTTTAAAAGTAGGGAAATATATTGGGTTGGCCAAAAAGTTTGATTTTGTAAGATGGCTAAAGTAGCACTTGGTTGTCTTTAACTTCACTTGAACAATTTTTGTTAGATTGTATTGGGACAGCTATCATATTAGCACGCATTTAAAAAAACATCAAAATTAGTGAATTTGTGTAGCCATTTAAATATTGAAGATGGAAGAAAATAAGCAACATTTTTGGCATATTATGCTTTATTATTTCAAGAAAGGTAAATACAAAACTGAAATGCAAAAAAATAAAAAGATTTGTGCAGTGTATGGGGGAGGTGCCGTGACTGATGGAATGTGTCAAAAGTGGTCTGAGTAGTTTTGTGCTGGAGGTTTCTCGCTGGATGATGCTCCACTTTCGGGAAGACCAGTTGAAGTTGACAACAATCAAATTAAAATTGATTGAGAACAATCAACATTACCCCATGTGGGAGACAGTTGCCTTACTCAAAATATCCAAATCAATAAAGTTACTGGTGAAAATGAAAAACGTGTCTTTTATTTTACAGAAAAAACTAAATGGACTCCTTGGGCAACCCAATATATTGAATTCTTACAACTATATTAAGTATATTTTAGTATATCAAATACTTGAACTGTATTTCCATCTAGTTCATAGTTAATATACAGGAACACGTGATTTACATCACATGAATAACAGAGCAGAATGCCTTGCGCTGAGGTAGCCGGCATCAAATAAAAATGGGAAAAACCTATATTAAGTATAATAAGAAAACCAAATTGCAAGTTTTGAAAGGACCATATTTTATATTTTTATGTTAACTTGAGTAAGTAACTTACGTTAGTAGGTGCTCAGTAGAAACTGATAAAACAAATAATTTGGTAAATAAAAGCACAAGAAATAACATATTTCAGATTATTATTTAATAATTATAGATTTTTAACCTGTAAACAGAAGCACTGGAAAGATGAGATACACACTATTTTCTTAATTTGTTTTTTTCTCTCAAATATCAATCATACATATTCTATAGGAGTATAATTAATGAGTTGTTGGTATAAGTATAGTAGGTAAACAAAATGAATTGAGTTACACTAAATGCAAATAGGTTTTTTTCTTTAATTTTTGGAATTTCCTTACAGAGAGATTCTGACACTACAGGAAAAATTTCAGATTTGACAGAACTCGTCTTCAGTGAAATCCTACTTCTATCTTGAAAGACTCATAGTCAAATATTTACTGAAAAGGAAAACAAGAAATTAAAAATATGTATATAACAAACCACATACTTATCAATGATGTCAATCAGGGAGTTTTTTCCTGTCTTATAAGTTAGATTTCACATTTGTACATAGTACGAATCTAAAACTGATTTTTTCTTATTAAAAACATTAACATTCAAAACCTGTAGACATGACAGTATGTTTTTCAACTTAAATCTTACCTAAAATGCCCTAAAGTATATTGATAAGCTATGATCACATTACCTTTATATTTTCCCAGCACCAAATTTCTTTAATCTTGCAGTAGTCAAACCATGAAAAAGCTAAAACATGTAATATATTAAGGTGTTACTTTGTGGAAGATCCGCATTACAAAGTCACTTACCAGCATATATGCCTACAAAGCTCCCCTTTTTTCTGAAATGTGGAACAGTTACAAACATGGGGATTTCCTAGAAAAACCTTTAAAAGAAAAATGCATACTTTTAAAAACTCCAGTTAATTTTTAGAGTTGGAGTAAAACTAAATTAATAATTAGATTAAAAGAGATTTCAAGAAGTGATTTAGTTTAGGTAACTCTGAAACACTGAATACCATCCAGAGGGACATCCTATTTCTCTGCGCCAGCCTGATTTGCACTTAACGTATTCTTTGCCTTGGTTAACCCTTGCATTATCAGTGAAGATTGTTTTAAAAAGATCTGTACTTAAGTGGAAAGAAATCTACTTTTAAAAGCTTTAAAAATCTATAATTATTTTTTACTAAGAGGAAATTTTACCTTGCAGTGAAGCTAGACTTTTTTTTTTTAGATTTTGGATTTTTTGTGCACTTGACTTGGTGTTTACTTAATTTTACTATAAGAGAATAATTTTAGTCTACCCTGGCTAAAAACATGTATTAAATGCCGTGTTGTAAGCAACGAAGTGATAAAAGAATGGGTAAATAAGCACAGGTTAGTGACCCGTACTCAATACTTAAAATGCACAACACTGAATCAACAGATTTCCAAGACGACTACTGAGAGGCAGTGCGGTGGCTGCTTTTTGGGTCGCGAAAGTAGGATATGCTAGTATTTGTTGTGGTCTTTCAGCAAAATTAAGAAGAATTTTTATTCATTAAGATCTTTCCAAGGCACCACCATTTAAATACTTAGGAGTCTTACGGCTTCACAATGACTAGAGAAAAACCGATTTACAATATCTAGCAAGTATATATACAGTATGCAGATTGTAGAATCTTCGTTTCGTTTCAGTCACAGGGCTAAGGATTGTTAACAATGAATTCCTGAACGTTCGCGAAGCAAACCGTACATTCCTAGGAAACGTTTCTTTTCCAAGCCCAAAGGGCCATCATTTCACAAGAGCTGGATGCCAATTGGGAGCCAGCCCTAAGCTCCGATAACGACGCTTGTCTAACCAATACTAGTTCCCTCATCAGTACGCGCATATTTACAGTCTGGAACTCTCGCGGGGCGGGGGGTGGCAGAGAGTAGCAGTAAGCACTGCGAGGGCGGCTGGATGCAGGTAAACCTGCGGGGACGCAAGGGCGGGAGCCCGGTGGGCTGGGCGAGGCGGGAGGCAGTTGGGGGAGGTAGTTACTCGAAAATCCCTGTTCTCCGGCTCCTCCTCTCTCAGCAGGAAGCCGGTGGGGCCAGTCTCCCTTAGGAGGTAGATGCTGCTGCTCAGCGCCAAGCGCTGTTGCCCCCTGATGCGGTGGTTCAAGTGTTTTCTCTTTTTAAAGTCGGTCGGGTCGCTGTGGAGCATCCTGGCTGAGTACTGACGTTGATGGCGGGGAAAAGATCCTCGGACCCGCCCGCCGCTCTCCGGGACTAAGGCTACCCGCCGGTTGCCTTGGTGACGGAGGCTGAGCTCCGTGGTGTCCCGGCATGCATTGCGCAGCGCTTTGGCGGGCCAGCGAGTTGCGAGTGGGCGGGGTTTGCTCAGTTTGCACCCGCCTCTGCTCCTTCCTGAAATGACGCTCATGACTGAGGAGTGTTTCTACCAATCAACTGGTCGGTGTGAAAGCTGGCTGCTGGAGGCGTAGCTGTCCCATCCCTGTGTTCCTTCTGCTGGTTTTACACAGGCAACGCTCATGAATTGTATTAGGGCACTCGTTCAACCCGGTTACAGTTTGGGCTCTGAATGCTAAAATTATCCTGTTTATTCCTTATCTTTATTAGAAAACCCAGACCATTCAACAAAATTCCACGAGCATTTCCCGTTTGCTCATTATGTGCATAATCTGAGCAGTCGCTGGGGAAGATCAAAGGTGAGGAAGACACGTATCTAACCTGTGAAGCACCGATCTGTAAATCTGGATGTGTACACGTGGTGTGTGTGTGTGTATGTGTGTGTGTGTGTGTGTGTGGTCCGTACTGCATGTTTGGGTAAGAATGGATTTTGGGAAGGAAGGTTCGGAAGCCATTGACTGTTTGCCTTCTAAATCTACAAATCCCTTAAGATTTTCAAGGTATGCAACTGTGTCCCAATATTCAATTGTGAGCTTTGTTACCACGTTCTAGAGAGAGAGCTGTAATAAAGTAGGAGCAAAGAGGCAATATTACTGAAATCTCCCTATGAAATTGGAATCAGGAAATAGCCATTTGGTATCATAAAGATGGAGGATATTTGTCCCATTTTATCAGGGGAGGAAACTACAACAAGAGTATGTATATAAAGAGCAGGCCTTGAAATGAAAGAAGATGATGGAAATGGCAGCTTTCACATGAGATATCCAAATAAGCAACATCCAATCCTAGGTCTATGGTTTTAATTTACTAAATTTCATTTCTGCTCTCTTATTTTGACTAATAACAACTAACATACCTATTACCATTCTCCCAAATTTACCACCAGTTTAATAGTGCTAGATGTTAAAATAAAACATGCATTGGGAAAAATCATATTGAAACCAAAAGAATATGAATTGAATTTACTTAGTTTCTTTACTAATAGATAAAATTTAAAAACTTCAAAATAAATTAGTGACAATCTACACTTTCTGTATAACAAGGTGAAAAACTTTCAGAGTGAAGGCACTTTATTCCACCATCATTCCCTCCCTCTCTCTCTCTCTATGCATCCAGTCTGTCCAGAAAAAGTCCAGCTGTTATTAACATAATGAGAACAGTTTGTACAACATTGATGTAACTTGGCAGCCAAAGAAAGTAGACTGGAATGAGCATGTGGGAACAATGACGACTTCACTGTACTAGTCAGTGAAGGCAGCAGACGCTGTTGAGTGAGCATGTGTACTGTGTGGCCACAGCATTCAAAATGGCTGAGCGAGTCGAGCAACACATCTGCATCAAATTTGCATTAAGCTTGAACATTCCTCTGTGAAAACTATTCTGATCATTCAGAAGGGTGCAGCTATGGGCAACTGGTGATTGGAAGCTTTATCATGACAACATGCCCACTCCTGCATCACATCTTTCTGTGAAACATCGAATCACCCAGGTGACTCAGGTCCCCTAATTCCAGATTTGGTGCCCTGGGACTTCTGGCTTTTCCCAAAACTAAAACCACCTTTGAAAGGGCATTGATTTCAGACCATTGATGAGATTCAGGAAAATATGACAAGGCAGCTGATGGCAATTAGGAGAATTATGTGAGGTCCCAATACACCTACACTGAAGAGGACTGAGGTATCATTCTCTTATGTACAATTTTTCTTGTATCCTTTTCAAGAAATCTATATTTCATATTATATGGCTGTACAGATATCTTCTGGACAGACCTTGTATGTTGTGTGTGTGTGTATATGTACATACATAAAAACTCATATCTCCATGTATATTCTATATCTCCATGGATATTATATATAATATATAGTTATTTAAGATTACGTTGAAGGTAGCTTTAAAAAAATAAAGAATAGTAAATAACTGGTAAAACTGTTGTATTTCACTTATTATAATTAGACAATGATATTCCATGTGTAAGTGACAAACACCATTTTCAGAAAGGTTACATGTTTAAGACACAATAGTCATGTAAACTGAATATAGGTTTATAAATTCCATTTTAGGTGATAACAGTAGCAATGTTCATGCTTTCATGAACATTAAAAAGAGAAAGCACAGATTGCTAGACAGAACTTCAGTCTAGTTGTAAGACATTTGTTTTTGTATCTGTCAGTTAAGACTTTAAAAACATTTTAAAAGCCAGGTGACTATCCCATATGTTTGCTTCATTTCTTAAAAATGTGTGACAGGGGTAATATTTTGCAAATATTAAATTAGGGAATTAAATTCTCCCTTAAATTTGCAGTGCTCCCCTCCAAGTTACATTCAGAAGCAGATTGCCTCAGAAAAGAGGAAAGTGTTTAGTTAGTGCTAGGAACAAGTCATTGATAAACTCAAGATTTTCCTGGTATATTTGGGTGCTTTTATGTTGGGTGCATATATGTTTATAATATTTGTCCTCTTAATGAATTCTTCCCTTGAGTATTATGAAGTAGCCTTCTGTGTCTCTTTTCATGGCCTTTGTTTTGAAGTCTATTTTGTCTGATATTAAATATTGCTACACCAGCTTTTTATTCCTGCTCTTTACTTTCAGTCTGTGTAGGTCCTTTTGTTCTGAGGTGGGTCTCTTGTAGGCAGCATATGTGCAGGTCGTGTTTTCTCACCCATTTAGCTACCATATGTCTTTTGATTGGAGCATTTAATCTACTAACATTTAAGGTTATTATTGATAGTTACTAATTCATTTCCCCCCTTTGTACCTGTGTTCCTCTCTCTCTTTTGCTGTTTTTCTACCACTTCTTAAAGCAGTTCCTTTAGCATCTGTTGCAGTGCTGGTTTGGTGGAAGTGTATACTTTTAGCCTTCTTTTGTCCAGGAAGCTCCTTATTTCACCTTCCATTTTAATTGAGAGCCTTGCTGGGTGGAGAAGTCTTGGTTGCAGGCCTATGTTTTTCATTACTTGGAATATTTTTTTGCCATTCCCTTCTGGCTTATAGTGTTTCTGTTGAGAAATCAGCTGCTAGCCTTGTTGGAGTTCCCTTGTATATTACTTCCTGTTTCTCCCTTGCTGCCTTTAAGATTCTCTCTTTGTCTTCAAAACTTGGCATTTTAATATTGATATGTCTTGGAGTAGGCCTCTTTGGATTCATCTTGATTGGCACTCTCTGTGCTTGCTGAACTTGCATAGCTTTTCCCCTCTCCAGGTTTGGGAAGTTTTCTGTCATTATTTTTT
Source organism: Sturnira hondurensis (assembly GCF_014824575.4). Lineage (NCBI taxonomy): Eukaryota > Metazoa > Chordata > Mammalia > Chiroptera > Phyllostomidae > Sturnira > Sturnira hondurensis. The sequence continues at coordinate 16,766,226 of NW_028076767.1, read as the reverse complement.
TCAGAGTTTCTATTCCTTGCTCTTTTTCTTCTCCTTCTGGTATTCCTATTATGGAATATTATTGAATTTCATGTTGTCCTGCAGTTCCCTTAAGCTATCTTCATATTTTTTAAGTTGTTTTTTGGGCAGCTGCTCTGTCTGGGTGTTTCTTTCTACTTTGTCTTCCAGCTCACTAATTCAGTCCTCTGCTTCATTCAGTCTGTTTATAATTCCTTCAAGTGTATTTTTTTAAATTTTAGATATTGTATTCTTCATTTCTTCCTGGTTCTTGTTTATAGTTCCTATTTCCTTTTTCATACTGTTGTAGTCCCCACTCAGTTCCTTGTAGTTGTCGGTGAATTCCTTGAGCATCCTTATCACCATTCTTTTGAATTCTGTATCTGATAGTTTGCTTGCCTCCATTTCATTTAGCTCTTTTACTGGGGAGTCTTCCATTCCTTTTGATTGCAGGTTCTTTCTTTCTTTCTACATTTTAGGTGACTCTTTTACTTTGTTTCTGTGATTCCCAATGCTCTGCTTTGACAGCTGTCTTTGTAGGGTGAACTTCTGTGGTAGGAATTCTTTGGGACTCAGTGGTGTGGTCTCTTTTATCTCCTTCTCTGGATGCTCTAGGGTTGCCCTTTCTTCCATTGGTGTGGGCTCTCTTGTCGTACTTGGGCTTTACCTGTTGGTGACTCCTGTGTCGGTGGTTTCTCTGCTCCAGTGGGTTTACTGGTACTCACAATTCCCACCTTGTCTTGTATGTGATCAGCTGCAGGGTGAAGGTGAAATGGAGTAAGGCAGTGGGACAATATTCTATGGAATTTAAAGTACTAACAGGTAGAGAACATATAGGAGGTCCTTTGGAGAAGTACAACAATAACTATGATAGCTCACCCAACTAGCCACTTTTTATAAAAAGTGAAAAAGAAATAAGACTCTTATTAGAAGGGAAAAATAATATGAGCTGACTTTCGAAAGCAGAGCACTTATGTGAGGTTAGATGGTGAGGTATAGTGAGAGTGAGGGATAGAAACTTGGCATAGTGTGTGAGAGTATAAAGTTAACCACAACAGTAATAAAGCTCAGGAAGACAGCGAAATGAATTAAGACCAGGGTAGGGTGCTTTGTGGGATTTTGAATAACAATAATATGATTAGAAATATATAATTGTCTTCTGCAACCTTTGGCTTCCGAATTTCATATCACCTGGGATTCTGTTAGCTGTTTATTCCATTCCTTGGAAGATCGGCGAGGTGTCCCAACTGCAGGCAGGAGTAAGTGGGTTCTACTCTCAAATTACTTTGCCACCATCTTCCAGACCCTCCTAAACTTGACTGAACTTGAGGCAGGTTTCTTCGTAACTTTATGTTCCTGACCTCCCTTTTCTTAGAGTATTTACTTTAGAAAAGTTTCAGTAGTAAATTCTTTCTTTGCCCCTTTGAGGTATAAATCTTCCTCCAGTCTTTTGCCTCTTTTACAACCTAATGTTTTTTTTGCAAGAACCTGGGAACCATCTCTTGTAAATGGAACCATCAAAAAAGTTTTTGCTTTTGTTTCCCAGTCTTTGTGGCAGTGTGGGTCCTGACTGTGTGGAGTCTAACTGCGCTAATCACCAACTAGCAAACAAAAGCTCTCATTATCCTCCAGTACTTTTCCATTAGCTCTCAGCAGGCTTCAAAACTCACACCTTTTGTTTCAGTCTCGTTAAGCCAATCAATCTCTTCCCTGCTGCAGTCATCTTGAATGAAGTCTTTTTTGCCTGTTTAACTCTGTTCAGTGTAATTTCTCTTTGGCCACAGATACCATTAATCTAAGAATATTTTAATTATTAAATTAGACTAAACTTAGAATTTACGAAGTTTTTTTCTTTTTCCTGTGATCAAGGGAGGTTGGCTAGCAAAGGTGATTGGATCAAACATAGTTTGAATTTTAGCACATCCAAGTGTTAATGTAAATTTGTAACCCATTGTGAGTATGAGTAGAACTTTTGGTTTAAGATGCCAGACTGAGTACATAATGTTAGTTTCTCTTTCATTTGAAGAGCCTATGGAAATAAAAAGTTAAAAAAGCTTGAACCTCTGACACTGATGAGAGCTAGTGAGAACTAAGATATGCAAAATTTTAAGAATGACCCCAGTGACCTTTGTCCTTGTGTAATTCCCTCCGCTGTGAATATCAGGTTACCTGGCAAAATAGATCGTGCAGATGTAATTAAGGTTACTATCAGTTGATTCAGTTAATTAAAAAGAGCGGATTTGGGTCATCCTAATTTAATCACACAAATCCTTTAAAAGCAGAGAATTTTCTTTGGCTGGTGGCAGAAGAAAAAGTCACAAATGAAGCATGATTCTTTTGTTGGCCTTGAGGATGGAGGGGACCAGGTGGCAAGGAATGCTGGGTGCTTCAAGAAGAAGAGAGCAGGTTCTGGCAAACCGCCAGAAAGGAAATCAAGAAACAAACTGTGTCAGACCTCTTAGCCACCTCAGGTTATCTGGGTCACAACTCTTGGTGGGTTTTAGGTCCTTCCTGTTTCCTTATGCGGGTCCACCCTGACAGTGCCTCAGTCTTGGTCTTCCGTCCCTCGTGCTGACCTGTTGTTGTTAGGTGTAAGGTGGCCTTCTAGTGACCAACTGTCCTGATTTTCTAGCGTCTGAGTGGTGTTCCTGGGTGGTGGGACTTTTGATACCAAACTGTATACAACCACAGGCAAACCAGTACAACTGGAGCGCAAAAATGCTGGGACGTTACCATCCATGGAGAGGTCAACAATGGAGAAGGGAACTGGTGGATAAATTATTTCCTTGCTCCAACTCCAGACCATCCTGAAACAGACTCTAAAGATGGTCCTGCAAGATGGAGCAATCAGCTGTGCTTAATGCCAAGTGGAGATCAGTTTAATAATTTAATCCCTCACATTTGCTTATACTGTCTTGTACATTTCTGTCCATTTCTGCTTTCCTTTATCCCTACATCCCTGGGCTTTCACTCTCAGGTAAAATACTGTAGGCTCTGTTTTCTAGGGAACCCAGGCTTAGAGGCAAACAAATAAAACACATTTCCATGTGTTTATTATTAGTTCTAGTAGTAAAAATATTGTACAGAAATGCAAAACATAATCACAGTTTACCACATGGCTTCCCTCTTGTTGACATTTACATATTTGTGATATTTTAACATATTGAGTAATGACCTATCTAAAAGTTTGATTGAACTCTTTGGTGAGAATGAGTGGATATGTATGGTGGGATAGTGGTGAGAAAAAGTCAACCCTTCAAACTCCACAGTGGGAAGTAAATAGAAAACCAGGATGTTGTTTGGCGATGTAGGCATAAAAATGAAATAATCAACTATAATAATTTAAAATAGCCTCTGAGAAAGGAAAAAAATGGCTGTAGAGGGAGCAGAGACCATTTTTGTCTCAATCAACATTAAGTTTATCTAAAAGATTATTTAAATAATCTAATTTTTAAAGAGTTTGGTGAGGTATTATTGAGATCCAATAGTACCTGCTTTGAAGTAATTTCTTACTAGATAGGCCCCAATGCCTAATTATCTTTGGTACATGTTTATGATATGTGTACTGCACACACACGTGTGTAATATTTAGTCCGCTGGTTAATTTAAATGTAAAAAGCCTAAAAATGTAAATCCCTTGGCAGCACTGGAACCTATTTTACTCCACTAGGTGTCAGCATAGCCCTGTGAATAATGATTAAATTATTGGGTGAACAATGATTAAATCATTGCTTGTTCACAAACATGTGTTTGTTTATCTTTCGAAAGATGATGATGGGAAGTTTAGCTTTAATAATGTAATCAGCTCATGTATTATAGTAATCATTGTTTACTCAAATGTTCCTTTTTGTTTTACCTATTCAAATTAACGTCAGCTGCTTAGTTAAGCTACTCTACAACGAGGGACTGGATAAAGAAAACAGTTACAGTTGTCTCTCTATTACTCCCATCCCATCCCACCCCTCCCCTCCATGCTCCCTGCCTGAGAGAAAACTGTACTTGAAAAATAATTAAATAAATTTTAAAAAAAGAAAGAGATTTAAAAAAAGAAAGAAAACAGTTACATACAGGAGTGGCAGTAATGAGGATGTTTCTTGCATCTGTATTTTGGGTTTTCAGTCAGTGGCTTTTTTCTTCATCAGGTATGAAAGAAATTTGGCCATTAGAGAAGATCAAAGCATAATATTTTCCTTTTCTGTTACCTACTTTATGAATATGCTTTAAAGGATATGAGCAATAATCAACTAGCTTAGTGTCATGCTAAGTGACAAGCTAAGTGACAAGCTAAGTGATAGCTAAGACAGCTAAGTGACAAGTATGTCATGTTAACAGACAATGTTGGGTAATTGATAAGTTAGATATTTTCAACTCACTTTTTGCCCTCTGACTACCCAGTGCAGCATCATTGGCTTTGCCTTTGTGTTGACCCTGATTCCTGGGAACTTCAGCTTCATCCTACATAAACAGTGAAAATGCGCTGTAGGTCATATCTTTAGAGGCCACAAAAAGCTAAATATTTGTGAGTTATTTTGTACTGAGTTCTGTTTTCCTTAGTACACAGAATTTTAGTTAGTTTGCTTAACACAACTGTTACTACATTGTAAAGGAAAAATGGACACAATGAGTATTTTTTATATAACAGTACATAAAAATTCATTCAAATGTGCCATTTGGTCACTTAAAAAATGTGCTCAAAATATTAATGTTTTCTGCCATGGGGGGTGGGTAGGAAGATAATCAGTGGTGATCATTTTAATGGAGTATTCTAAATCTTTCATTAATTCCATAATTTATGGTTATAGTCTTGTGATGTCTTTAAAAAATTTCTTCAGAAGTCACAGGAAATTCCACTCCTTTATGGTATTTTTAATTGTAAAAGGCTTTCAGTCTGATTTACTCACAATATCAATTAATTACATTATAAAAAGCCAATATCAAAGAATATAAACTATAGAAATTTTGGGACAATAAATTATTCTATATTATAGGAAAAGAATATAGAGAATGTTAGGTAAGTTGATATCTCTAAAAACCCTTTTATTTTTGCAAACTAATAATTTAAAAACTTAGATTGAAAAAATTTCATATGGCACAATTCTAAGATGAGGATATATACATATGTACCTACACACATATACATATGTATATATATATACATGTATATATCTGTAAGTATACACACATCTAAAAATAGCAGAAAATGTCTAGCTTTAGCTTTTGTTCATTATTATTAGAACAGTATTTGAAACATAATAGGTGTGCAATAAATATTTGTTAAAAGAATAAGCAAATAGAGAAGATATATATGTAAGAGAATCGATCAATAAATAAGACTTGGTCAGTTTGGGAATCAGAAGTCTGAGAAATTGAGAAGCTCTTGGCGTTTTCCACGTTAGAAGGCTTGGTGGTGGGGTTCCTGAAGACTTGATAGTCTAGGAAGAATCACAAGTAATACAGGAAAGATGAGTTCCGATTTTGCAATTCTGAAGCAGTGTAAGCAGACAGCAAAGTGAAGCCGTCTACCGGGAGCTGCTTATAAAGCGCATTCATTAAGTGGACATGTTTGAGCTGGAGATACAGAGTTGTCATAATGTTGGAGGGGTCAGAGAAGTGGATTACATCATCCAGCAGAGCTATCCACTATCCAATGGGGACAGAAAAAAACCCATGGCAGAAACCTTGCAGAACAACGCTTTAAGACTGATGTTAAAAAAGGATCTTGAAAAGCAAGCTGGAAAGGAAGGAATAAAGTGATAGACGTAAAGAGTAGTGAATATCATGAAAAATGGTATGGTCTCCAGGGTCCAATGCTGAAAGAAATCTAGCCATTTGAGCAATAAAAGTTCATGGATTTGTAAATTAGGAAATTCTCAGTGACTGCTGAATGAGCTGGTTTAGCAGGGTTATGAGAAGGAATTACAGTTTACAGTGTAATTGCGAACTAAGAAAGTGAGGAAACAAAGAGTGAATGTAGACTGTGGACTATATTGTGATGGGATATGAATATTTAGAGAAAGGGAGCAAGAGAACCTGGTCCTCGATGTTTGTTAAAGTCAGCCGACCTAACAGTGGGATCTTATGGGGCAGGGGATCTGCAGTCTTCAAACTGAGCTATGTGCATCTCTCGAAGTCCGCAAAGACTTCACAGAGTACATGGGCTTGCAACAATTTTAAGAGCCAAAGTCCAGATCCCCAACTCTAATATCCATTCTTTTCTTATGTTCATCATCCTGAGAACTTCGGTTAAAACATCGTGCCCGTCTTCTTTTCGCACTTTCTTTTTGCAACCGTACTTCTCTCACTTTAGAAAACAAAATCATCGTCTTCTGGATGTTCATCAGCACAGGATGTGGAAATCACTGGGGAACCAAACAAAAGGAATTTTGTCTCTAATAGCTCAGAAACAAATCCTTTTAAAGGCATTTGAGACACAAAGACATTTGAGAGTTATAAATTTCTTATGTTTCTAATTCTTTGCTTTCCAAGTGATTATAGGAGTTGATAGACATTTGAATATACTTTTTGATAATAGATCAATATGTGATTTTTGGCACAGACGTTCAGATAGTCAAATTTCATTGTAAATACCAAAACTTCCTTCCCCATCTGTCCCATCCCACATTGTTATGTGAAAAATTTTCTCAGTATTTATAATAACAACAATAATGAAGGAATTAAATCCATGCTTAATACTGTCTTCTAACATCAAATAATATTTATTGTTACATAAACTAATTTATGAACAAAACAAAACAAGGAGAAAGAATTCCATCTGGTACAAAGGAACGTGTTGGGAAAGAGAAGAACATTGGTCGGTAGGAGTGAGGAAGTGTTGAGTGTTACAGGAATAAGAGTGGATGAAAGGAAAGGTAACTAAGAGGCCTGAACTTTTTGATGAACTGGAGAAACAGCAACAGAATGGGATTACAGGCTCCATTACAGGCTCATTCTTTGTAGATGCAGACAGAGGGCTCAGGTGATGTTAGCTGTTCAGTGGAGCCAGCTTCTGTGACTACTTTGTCCTCAGCATTCATGACTTCGAGAAAGGCATTTGAGACAATAACTGTAATTAGACGAATCCTGAAAAGATCCCTCCCATCAGGTGGTGTGAAGATATCAATGTATCTAAGAAAACTCACCTCTTGGGGAATAAGAGCTTGACAATTTCCTTCAATGCAGTATTTTCAGGATTTAGAATCCTTCCTGACATAGGGTAGTCAAATACTTTCCCCTGAATGAATTGACAATGATTAGAGACAGCCAAGACTTCTGAGACCTCAATCAGTGGAACAAAGTAGAGTTGCAAAATTTAATAAAGCCTATTTAAATTTCTATATTATTTGTTCGCTCTATTATATAGAATGGAATAATAATAGGTTCCAGTTATATATTTATATAATTGAATTTAAAGTTCTCTTTTAAATAAATCTCACATTTTCATTAGCTAAAATAAGGGATAGAGGCATAACATATTACAGAAAAGCATAATTCAAATGACAATGCTATTAAATTGCATTCCATAAACTAATTAAATTATTTGTTTATGGCAATATGTATGAGAGTTAAGAGTATTTGCCTGTTTGGATGATAGCAGACAAAAAATAGGCCAACATGGTTAATCAGACTTGGCGTCCTGGGTTGAAAATGTCACAGATTTAGCTTGTGACAGGATGATCATGTAAAATACGACTAATAGTAATCTCCAGCTGACATTCTTGGGAGCATAAGGATGGCTTTGAAGTTAAGAACTATTTTTAGGTGAAAAGGCTTCCTGATGTTTCTGTCCATTAAAATGAGTATCATTAACAGTTATTTTAGTTGAGTTATTTAATTGCAAATTATAAAAATCTAAATGTAATTGGTTTTAAACAAAAGTGGGTATTTATTGGCCCACAACAGCTGGAGTCCCCAGGTGCAAATAGCTTTAGCACAGCTGGATGCAGGAGTTTAACTAAGATCATTAAGACCTCTTCTTTCCTCCTCTCTTGGGCATGTTTCCTTTTGCGTTACATGTACTTCTAGGTGGATTTTTCCCACTTGATATCCAAGGGAGATTCAAGAATTCAGGCTTGGTTGGTACTTATTACCTTCAAGCTCTGAAGTAGAAGATGGGTCTTTTGCTGATAGTTTTAACTGTTGGGGTGTTTTCATGATCCTGGCATGACTTGTACGTGCAGCCATCAAAAATTCATGATGGTCAGCACAATGCAATACTCTGAGTGACCAGATCTGGGGGTTTTTTTTGTACCCCTGTAGAAAAGTCATCCCTACCTGAACCATGTGGGTTGGAAATTCTCCTAAATAGACAGCAGACAAAATAATAGGACCTCTAAAACATTTTCACATTATATTTGTACTAATTAACCATATTACAAAAATTAGTGCATCAAATAGGCTAAACAAAAGAAAAATACACAGTGGCTCAGACGAGAATCTCTAAAAACATTCTAGAGGTAGGTAGGTACGTAAGCAGTTCAGGGAAAGTAGGTGGCTCTTCTTTTTAGAGTCAGTCAGAAATTGAGGTTCCTTCTGCTTTGTTGTTTTTGATTCCTACTGCTCAAGCGAGCTCCTTGGAAGCAGTCCACAGGTCAGGGGAAGGAGGACAGAGGAAGAAGGGAAGAGGAAGCAAATTTGTTGAAGGAGATGGTCCAGAACTGACACACATTGCTCCTGTTCATATCCCGCCGGCCAGAACATAGTCATATGACCATTCCTGGTGGTAAAGGAGCCTGGGAAATACCATATCCAGCTGCGCAAACATGTGTTGAGCTGAAACTCGGGAGGACTTAATTATTGAAAGGAAGCAGGTGAGATTGTATAATGGAACAATTGTGTGCACTGCAACAGTTCTTTTAACTTTTAGATGTACTAACTGAAATAGAGTAAATGTTAAAAATTACTTTTACAATGAAAAACATTCTTAAAATGTGTCTTCATTAACATGGGAAAATGGGGGAAAGAGGATTTCTGTTGCTATAGTAAAAGAAAAAGTTGCATTTTTCTTTTATGTGTTTAATTCATTTTAAAGTCCTTCACAAATAGTGGTGCTGTTGAGGGTAGCTTTAATTTTTTGACATTACTATGCACATTTTGGAAATATTAACATATTTTTGTTTTTAAAAGAATTGATATTGATGCTCTCAAAGGGATTGTAAATATTTTGATTTTGAACTGTTTATGTCATTGGCCAATATATTTACATTTTTAGAAAACATGGGATTTACTATTTTTCTTTTTAGAGAATTAAATTGTTGTATCCACTGTAAAAGAGTAGATTAGAAATTCAAGTCAAATAGAATTGCAAATTGCCTCTATTTCTAGTGCTAAAAACTTACTGAACTGGAAAAAGTATAATTTAGTGATCACTCGCATGCCAAAAAAAAAAAAGAAAGAAAGATGCCTGGTTTGGATATCATCCAGGAAGACATCTGTTTGCCTTGAACTAATAATAGTACGACCCTAATGATGTGCCAAACAAGTTATTTTAATAGAAACGCTTTGTTTGAGAGGTTAAGTTTGGTTACTCAGCAGAACTTCTGTGTTTATAAAGGTGTTATGTTTGAATTTTCCACTAGGAAACACATGTCCCACCGAAGGCAGTCCTGGGGAACTTGGTGGGAGCTGCTGCACGTTCAAAGCTCAGCTAATGCAGTGCTCTTGACCGCTCAATGTCCTCTCAAGGTTAATCACATTAAGAGAATGGATGCAAATCACTATTCAAATTCCCAGATTGATATTGGAAATTCTTTATTGCTCAACAAGCACAAATATTCATTCAAATGCCTATCAACTATTTCTCAAAATTTACTCAAAATAAAAATTCTGTTTGGTTCATTTTGGTCCTGTTATTTCTCACTCTGTTTTTTTCCCCCTAAAACATCAAAATATTTAGATAAAATGAGGAAGAAATAGCAAGTATTTGAATATTTTGTCTATGTGATTTTAAACATCTGGATTTTTAAATCAGAGAAATGATGGGATTTATCAGATTATTTTTAAACTATCTATTGTGTGTATTTAACATGTTGATAAAAACACTACCATGTGCACTACACCAAGAAGAATAATGTAGGGGAAGTAATTTATAACACTTCGAGGACTGTTGCCTGGTTTTAGTGATTGCTCTGTTCAATTCTTATTGTACCAACACTGTTTTTGATTTAAGCATTAGACCAATGGCTAATACTCATTTACAAATATGGCTAGAATTTTATCCAGTATGACTTTGGTTGTTAATTGAGAAGCACTATCCACACTGAAAATGTGTGTTTTAACAACATTAACTAGTACAAGAAAATATTTAGTATTTTGTATTTTACTTTCTTGAACTAAGTATTAATGATATAATTCAAGAAGTATAAAGAGGCTAACACCTTACAATTAAAATAAGGTTTTCTATGGAAGAAATTTCTGTATAAATATGACATTTCCCCCTTAATTAACTAGTCTTTAATGAAGTGATCTTCAAGGCCTAGGCCTCTTTTGGGGTAGGGTCTTAAAAGTTTTTTATTTAATTCTAGGTGTCCATGTGGAGTTTCAGAATATGCTAAGAATCTCAGGAAGAAATAGTTACAGAGGGAGTTACAATATAAACTGTTAATTACCTTTATAAGAGAAATCTATTGTTTATTCAAGTATAATTTACATATATAATAGTAACCCTTTAGATATACAATTCTATGAATTTTGGCAAATTTAGGAAATAGTTTAACTATCACCACAATTAAGAAAAAGAACACTGCCATTTTCTGAAAAATCTCTTTCATGCCTCTTTGTAGTCAATCCCCTTCCCCTAACTACAGTCCCTGAAAACCCAGATCTGATTTCTGTCCCCATACTCTTGCCTTCTTAACATTTTCATAAATTGAATCATACCATATATGGCCTTTTGGGGCTGGCTACTTTCACTTAGCATAATGCTTTGAGGCTCGTCCATGTTATTGCATGTATCAGTAGTTTATTCCTTTTTAAAAAATTTTGCTGAGACTCACTCACCTTTAATGCTAATGGAATCCCAAATTTATTTGTGCAGACTCAAAAGAGTCTGAGCCAATCATTGCAATCACATTTTCCTTAGTCAAGTAGATCCTTTCCCATAATCCTTAGCATCTAGGAATGGCCATATGACTGTTGAGACAAATAAGAAGTAAGAAAAAATCTGTTGGAGAACATATAGGAAAGATTTTTTCCTCTCTTATAAAAAGGAAGGAGGAACACAAATTTATCATACTCTAGTGTCACTGCTTACTCTCTCCCCTTTCCAGATTCCCACCTTGAGACAAATGATATCTCGAGCCACGGTGGTCACCTTGCAAACATGAAGGAGAGGCCTCCCTGAGAGCTGTATAGATCAAGTCCCAGAATCTTACCTTTGGCTTGTCAGCAAAGCTTGAATTTGCTTATCTGCTGTTTAGTTATTATATGAGATAATTGAATGTATTTGTTGTTTAAGACATTTTATTATGTTATTTGCAGTCAATGGCATTTCTTGATGAGAGAGTATCATCCAGTCTAAAAGCCAGTTCAAATTGGAATTTTGGGCTTACTGTTTTAGAATCCCAATGACTATAACTAGAAAATCTCTACTACTTTCTAGATATCTTCATGCTGTATCTGAAATGGATTGGCACCTAAATATTTTCCTGAGGAATTCCAACCTATCAGTTCACTGAAATGATTACGATTTTATACTGGTATGATTTGCCTTGGGATCCACTGACTAGTCCTGCTTCAGTGCTTTCTGGACTAGTCTCAGAACTGTAAAAACTATATTGTTTACTGTTTAGAATACTGCAATTCTCTTCTAGAGTCAGATTTTAACATGATTTTCAGGTTATTCTCTAAAATATGGGAGAATTATCCAGAATATTTTGAGTCTCAATAGAAATGTGTTGCCCCTGCTGCCTATTATTGAGGTCTCATAATGGTTAATGTGGAGTTGTTTAACTGATGCATTTTATTATTTTAGACACATATAATCTTAAAATAAAAATAGAATATATCATTTACTTTGGAGAATTGAAGGAAAATAATATCTTTAAAACAAAATAGAAAATGAATGAAAATTATTTTAAGTCAAACCCACAGTTCTATCTAGGATCTATTACATATATACTATCACTTACTATTAATAACTTGGGTCAAACTTATTGCAAACCAAGATCTTTGTCATTTTGCAGCCACTGTGCAGAAAATCCTGTGTTTATTGAATTGTTCTCTCTGCCATCAATGTAGAGATGTGGCCACTGGGAATAGTCTGAGAGGGAAATGGACTCTGCAGAAATATTGGAGTAAGATAATATACAACTATGGGATATTTTTGTTAATAAAACATTTCTATCCTAGTAACTTAGAAGAAAGATAATTTTAGATTTGAGTCTATTTTATATCTAACTTTTTTGTAAAGAAGGCTTAAGTTTTCGACTCAAGGAAGTGGCCATACACAACTACAACTCAAAAATAAACTAGAAAGATGTTAGAAATGAACTATTCCTTTACATGTAAGATGTTCCATGAATTATAAAAATTAAATTAGTGCTAATAATAGGAAATTAGGCCGGGTTTGAGGTTGAATAATAAACTTTATATGTCTGTCAATATTTTATAAATCTGCAAATGTTACTAGATCAAAAACAATTTTGTTAGCCTTTCAACAAGTCTAAGGGACAACCACTTTGCTTTTTTCCAGTGCATAGAAAACACTAATTCTTGAGAACACTTACCCAAATCTTTGTTCATTTAATGTAATAAGATTACTGGAGAAATTTATGTTATTTAGATTGCCTATGGGATCTTTTTTGAATTTGTCTTGAGCCTTAGAATTGTAACTCTTGGAACAAAAGAAGTTTTAGAGACCATTTAATTGTTGGTTCAAGGGCCCTCTCTGACTTACCTACTGGGGTGTGTGTGTGTGTGTGTGTGTGTGTGTGTATTTAGTTAGAGGAGAAGGGGTGGAGTGACAAAGTACCAGGGATTGCTCGTGATCCATTGTCCATCTCGTCTGTACCATAGTCCATAGGAGAGTGCTGTGCTGTGAGCCACCATCTGCTATGTCTGCATGAGAGTTTGAGAAACACTGATATAAACCACATTATATAGTTGAGAAAACCAGTGATCAGAAAGGTGAAATAAAGGTATAAAATAGTTGTTTAGAAGCATAGGGTAGAGGAAAAAGTTCTCATAGAAATCAGTACATTTTGATTCTAGCCCTGTAAGTACCACCAATTTGTTGGAAATAGAAGCAGAAAAATGACTGTAAATGTGACCAGAGACTTAACAAAAGTATGTCGTTTATACAGTGTCTGGGGCATTTCTACTGCATGTGTGAACTTGACATGCATGCTCGCCTCTCCTAGATAAGGTTACCCTTCATGTCTCCAAATCCTGGTTGTGGGCAATAATGACAGCTGACTCAGTATTAGTCATATTGTTTGTGTCATGGCTCAAATGGGACAATGTACCAATAGGGGAGAAGAACCAGGTAATGGCGATTGTAGAGTTTGGGCAGCAGCAATGTTGAGTCCAATGGATTCAGTGTAGACAAAGAAAGAAGACATACAAATATGATAGCTTATACATGTGGGGCACATAATTATATACATGCTATAAGTATTCTAAGACCTTTACATCTCTAATGTCTCACATACCTAGCAGATGGTAGAACAAGGACTCACATTCCTAAGCAGTGAGAAAAGCAGAGATACGGAAAGCAACCTGATATTAATAACTTTTCAGTTTCTAGGTGTGTTTTTTCCTATAATATGTGTTCCTTAGGCTGTGGGGTTCTGTGAAAGTCACAGTACACCTCTGTTTTCACCCTTAAAACCCCCCCATACATGAGCTATGTTTGTTCCTTACACACATACACACACACTCACACACACAACACTTTACTAAATGTTAGAAAACCATGAGCTGAGAGTAGAGACCGCAGAGAAGTTTACCAACAGGGTCTTGACACTATTTACACAGCACAGAAAATACCAGACAGGGTGGTGTTTTAAAAAAACTCATCTCTGCCCGAAGGTAAGAGAGACAGATTCCAGAAACAATGCAAATATGGAGCTAATATGGGTTAAGTAACCCAGTCCTGTTGAATATCTAGAAATTCTGGGTATGGATGTGTAGATTTCTCTCAGAATTTTCAATTGTTCTGGAATCCAAGAGGTGGGAGTGGAGTGATGTGTCAGTTTTAGGGTGTTTCCAAAAAAGGGGTTGCACTATTATTCGACACAAGAAAATGGTCAAAATATGTTCAGTGCTATACACCAGATGACAAGAGAGAATTATATCTTATAGGAGTAATTATTTCTAAGAAAAAGAATGAACAAGTTGATACAAATGCTAGTCTAATGATTATTCTTTGAGTTATATCATTGGACTTCAACCATATCACCAAGCAAAGTGATTTATGGGATACACATATTTTTTACCTTCTTAACAAAAATTTTAAGTGTATAGTACAGCACTGATGACTATGTGCACAGTGTTGCACATAGGATCTCTAGAACTTTTTCATCTTGCGTGACTGAAGCATTATACCCACTGAAGAGCAACTTCACATTTCTCTAGCCCCCCAGCCACTTGCGAGTGCCTCTCTACTTTCTGCTGTAGCCATCTCAAATAAATAGTGTCATACAGTATTCGTTCTGTGACTGGCTTATTTCACTTAGAGTAATGTTTCAACATCCACCTATGTTGTAGCAGATGACAGGGCTTTCTTATCTTTATTGCTGAGTGATATTCCATTGTGTGTACATACTATATTTTTAATATCCACTCATCTGTTGATGAACATTTAGGTTATTTCTATAACTTAACTATTGTGAACAATGCTATAACGAACTTGGAAGTACAGTTACCTTTTTACGATCCTCATTCTATTTAAAATTATTTTTATATTGATTATGCTCTCACAGTTTTCCCAATTTCCCCCTTTATCTTTCCTCTGCCCTGCCCCCCAAACCTCCAGGATTCCCCCTACTTAGTTCACGTCCATGGGTTGTACATATAAGATCTTTGAGTCCTCTGTTTCCTATACCATTTTTATCTCTCCCTACCTATTTTATGCCTACTAAGTATGCTTCTTCTTCCTTGTACCTTTTCCCTGCTATTCCTCCCTCCCTGCTCCCTATTGAAAACTCTCCATGTGATGTCCATTTCTCTGTTTCTGTTCCTGTTGTAGTTATTTGCTTAGTTTTTGTTTTCATTCTTTTTTGATCCTCATTTTATTTTATTTATTTTTTTTAATACTGCGAATCTTATTTATTTATTTGTCTTTTTAGAGAGGAAGGGAAGGAGAGAAGGAGAGAAATATCAATGTATGGTTGCCTCTCATGAGTCCCCTGCTGGGAACTGGCCTGCAACCCAGGCATGTGCCCTGACTGGGAATTGAACCTCGATCGTGTGGTTCGCAGGCCTGCGCTCAATCCACTGAGCTACACCAGCCAGGGCTTGATCCTCATTTTAATTCTTTTGCATAAAGACCCAGAAGTAGGATTGCTGGATCACATAGTACTTACGTATTTTTAATTTGGGGGGAACTTCCATATTGTCTTCCATAGTGGCTACATAATTTTACATGCCTACCAATAGTGCACAAGGTTTTCAATCTCTCCATATCCTTGTCAACACATTTCCTTCCTTCCTTCCTTCCTTCCTTCCTTCCTTCCTTCCTTCTTTCCTTTTCCTCCCTCCCTCCTTCCTTCCCTTTTTCCTCCCTCCCTCTTTTCCCCCACATTTCTCTTTCTCTGTTTTGATGATAGCCATTTGAATGGTAGGTGTTATTTCATTGTGGTTTTTATTCACATTTTCCTGGTGATAAGTGATGGTGAGCACATTTTTATATACCTGTTGGCCATTCTTGTCTTCTTTGGTGGAATATCTCTTCAAGTATTTTGCCCATTTAAAAAACTGAATTACTTAAATGTATTCTTCTTGAATTGTAGGAGTTCCCTATATGGTTTGGTGATAAACCCTTTATCAGATAGATAGTTTGCAAATATTTTTTTTATTTCATAGGTTGCCTTTTCACATTATTGATTGTTTCCTTTGCTGGGCAGAAGCTTTTTAGTGTGATATAGTCCTACTTGTCTGCTTTTGCTTTTGTTGCCTGTGATTTTGGTGTTATATGCAAGAATCATTTCCAAGACCAATGTCATGAAGATGTTCCCCAGTGTTTTGTTTTAGTGTTTTTACAGTTTTAGGTCTTATGTTTGTGTCTTTAATTTATTAGGAGTTGATTGTTATGTATGATGTAAGATAAGGGAACAATTTCATTCTTTTGAATGTAGATATCTAGTTTTCCAACATCATTTGTTGAAGATTCTGTCTTTTCAGCTTTGTGTATTCATAGCACCCTTCTTGATGATCAGTGGATTGTATATGCGTGGATTTATTTCCAGGCTATGTATTTTGTTACACTGATCTTTGTTCTGTCTTTATGCCAGTGCCATGCTGTTTTGATTACTTGAGCTTTGTAATTTATTTTGAAATCTGTAGGTGTGAGATCTCCAGCTTTATACTTCTTTCTCAAGATTAGTTTAGTATTTGGGGTTCTTTGTAGTTCCACATGACTTTCAGGGTTTTTCCTATATCTGTAAAAATGCATTTGGAATTTTAGAAAAGGTGTCACTGATATTGCTTTAAGTAGTATGGATGTTTTAATAATATTATGTCTTCCAATTTATGAACATTGGATGTCTTTCTATTTATTTGTGTCTTTTTAAATTTCTTTTAGCAATGATCTGTGATTTTCATCTATAGAAGTCTTCTGCTTCTGCCTTACTAAGTTTGCTCCTAAGTATTTATCCTTTTCCTTTTGATATTATAGTGAATAGAATTGTCTCCTTAATTTTTTTCAGATTGCTTGCTGTTATTGTATAGAGACATAATTTTACATGTTAATTTGTATCCTGCAACATTACTAACTTTGTAGGGTTTAATAGTTTTCTTTTATCTGTGAAGGTGGAGATGAGTTGGAAGCAAGGGGATTTGGATGTGTGACTGTCAATATTCTGCCTAGTGGACTCTCCTGGGAGACTGAATAAACATAGTCAGGAAGAGATGCGTTGCAACTTAAATGTAAGTAAAACATGTTTGGGTTATATAAACAAGTTCATAAAAATGTGCACTACTTCCTTACCCTTTAAACACTTACTGGGCTTTAGACTCAATTTCCAATAATCATAGGAAGTAAATTTTTTGGGGCACAGAGCATTTGCTATAGTGATTGCAAGAGGACAATTTATTGCTTGTTTTGCTTTTCTTGTTACTTTCTTCAGTTTATCTTGGTACGGTTTCATTGTCTGAAAGGACTGAAATTTACAAAAGTGATTCTCTAGTGCCATGACAAAAAAGATTAGCAATGACAGTTTTCTCAAATATATGTTTCCTACCAAAGGCAGCCTTCTCAGCCCATTTCCTTTAATGATATCTGGGGAGGATCTGATAAGCTTTATTCTACTTTACACAGGTTAAAGGGCATTGCCTTCCCTTTCACTCCAGCATCCAACAACAAAGCCAGGCATGTGTTATTACCATCACACGGGAAGCTGTGGGCTTGCTGGTTTTAAACAGAGCACAAATACAGGAAAAGTGTCAGGTAGGTTAAAAGCTGGTAGAGCTGTGCTGAGAGAATATTATGCTAATAATATTACCGACAGATCTAGAGATATGTGATTAGATTTCAGCAAAAAGTACTTAGGATCCTTAAACATCTAAAAACAGCTGTATGTAAAGCAGTTTTTTCTTTCTCTTTTTGGAATGATGACTTCATTTTTTAAAAATAGGAAAGTTACAGTTAAATTAAAACAGTTATGTTAGGGAATAACATCATTTCACAAAGCATACAGTTTTCTTAATAATTTAAAAATGGTTCCAATTTGCTTTGCATGATAAAAAAATTCCAGTTGTATTCTCTTATTTAAAAAGAAAAGAGGATTTATATTTTGTGGCTAAAGTTTTGTCATGAATAAAGAATTTGTACCTTTTGAAAACTAAAGAACTCATTCAGGGATTTTATTTTATGTACTGTAATTAGGGTATGCATCTAGTTTTAAAGAGTTATCTCAGTCATTGTGGATATATTCTAGAGATATCTTCCTATGTAGTTTTATATGTCATGGTGGATTTGTTTAAAAATTGATCTGTTTAGCACACATAGTTTCTAAATCTCTTCTTTTAGAAAGAGATTGTAAATGTTCGCAGCCACTGTGAACATTTTGAATTCATGTTTTCAAGGTTGCAGAGAAATGTATCTCTGTGTGTAAATGTACAAATGCATATATATTTATAATGTTAAATACCACTTTGTAAAAGGTTAATATATTATATGTATTTTTATGATTTTGTGTTATTCATAAGCTTCAGTTTTAACGAATGAATACATACCATTTCATTGATTGAACAAGTCATAATTCATTTATTCAGCGAACAGTTCTATGGGATGTATAAATATCTTTCTTTATTGGATTATGTCAAGCCTGCTAGTAATCTTAGGGACAATGCCTCCCTAGATCTTGCGTCCTTTTATGGCCATGATCAGAAAGACCCGTGTCAGCTATGGGATTCAGCAGACCTATTGTACTGCACATGCTCTCAGTGTAAAGTAACTAAATATCAAATATTAAGTTAACTGTTTCCAGGGAATAGTTAATGGGGTTGAGTAGGAAGTCATGGCTTTGTACAAATACAGGAGCCATTTCCAGTTTTGATTCCAACAGGAAGAGGTTGTACTGCTGAAGAGGCTTAAAATATCTATCATTCAGGCATCAGTTGGAACAGAATTATTCTGGTTGGTGCTCAGCCAAAGTACAGGCAGAGAAAAGTAATGTTTGGACAATAAGCAAATAAGTAATAAGGAAATAATAGTACTGAATAAGTTAGTAAGTTAATAGGTTAATAGGTAAAAATAGTACAGAAAAACAGAATAGTGAAATTCATTTTTGTGTTTTGATGTGTTATAAACCACATCAGACCCGTATGTAGTATCTATGTATTTTTTGCGTGTGTTTGAAAAACTATGCTAGTTGTACATCTGTTCTCTTAGGACTCCAGAACATTTCTAATAGTAATCCATTGATTAAGTGTCCTCCCCGACGTTTGCCAATAAGGAGCCAAACAGGAAGTCCCAGTGCATACTACTGTTTATGAGAGTGCTTGCATTGTCCCCAAGAACATTACTATATGTCTTCTGACACTAACAAAAGGAAATTATATTATTACTTTACACTTCCTCATTCTTTTTTCTTCCTTTTTTTTTTTTTNCAGGCATCAGTTGGAACAGAATTATTCTGGTTGGTGCTCAGCCAAAGTACAGGCAGAGAAAAGTAATGTTTGGACAATAAGCAAATAAGTAATAAGGAAATAATAGTACTGAATAAGTTAGTAAGTTAATAGGTTAATAGGTAAAAATAGTACAGAAAAACAGAATAGTGAAATTCATTTTTGTGTTTTGATGTGTTATAAACCACATCAGACCCGTATGTAGTATCTATGTATTTTTTGAGTGTGTTTGAAAAACTATGCTAGTTGTACATCTGTTCTCTTAGGACTCCAGAACATTTCTAATAGTAATTCATTGATTAAGTGTCCTCCCTGACGTTTGCCAATAAGGAGCCAAACAGGAAGTCCCAGTGTATACTACTGTTTATGAGAGTGCTTGCATCGTCCCCAAGAACATTACTATACGCCTTCTGACACTAACAAAAGGAAATTATATTATTACTTTACACTTCCTCATTCTTTTTTCTTCCTTTTTTTTTTTTTGCTTCTTTCTCTCCTCCCCCAGATCGTTCTGTTTAAAAGAGAGGACTTGACAACCAGATTTTTAAAAAATCAAATACACTGAAGCTATTGAATATCTTTTTTCATAAAGTATAATATGGAATAAAAGGTCATTTCTCATCTTCATGAAAATAATAACAGTTTTAAAAGTCTTATTTATATCCCTAACTTTCTGTTCACCTTATCAGATTTTTATTATTGAGCAACTCCATTTTTCTTATTTATGGACAAGTTTTCAAATAAATTACTATTGAATAAATACATTTAATACCTTTTTCATAAGAAATTTTTCTTGTAAGACCACAATATAAAGAAAAGAGAAGCCAACTACGAGAGTTTGATTAAAAACAAATGCTGTCTTATTTTTATTTAGATAACTCACATAGAAATATCAAGGAAAGAATATTATTTAGCCAGTTTAACTTTGTATTGGGCTGATGCTGGACACAACAACAAAGAAAAGAAAAGTCTCTGTTGAAGTCCAGATGTTACAAGGCTGTTGAACTTGGGTCAACTGACCCAGGAGAATCATTTGGCTGCTAGAAGGGCCCTGCTTCTGGCTTTGTGCAGTTCAAGGAAAGCCCTTTCAGCATGTCTAAGAGCCAGATCCAGGGTGTCTCAGACAAGCTGGGGAGCACTGTGGAAAAACCTCCTGAGTATTGTGCAATCCCTGACTCTGTTTTTTCCCAGCTGTTCCCTCTCAAGATCACATGCTTAAATTGGGTCATGCAGCTGTCTGTGGGTGGAGTACTTATACTCAGAGCTCTTAGGTCTGATGGGTGCGGGTCAATGCTACACTATTTTTCCCCCACTCCCACCCTGAGAAACTTTAGAAATAATCCTTGAAGTTAGTTGGTAACCTGATCTGTTCACCCTAAATATGAAAACAGGACTTACTCTTTTGGGGGGGGTGTCTTCTTGGTAAATGACATTTAAATGACAGTTGTCAGATAGTTTGAAATATGTTTGACTTTCTCTTAAAACTGTATTGGCAAATGTTATATCAATAGATTTAGATCAATGAATCTTAAAATTAGCTGTCAGTTTAAAGAAGTCTACATTTCTGCAATGTTAGTTTTTAATTTAAAGTTTTATAGATACTTATCAGAGCATTGAGTATTATAATTATAAAGAAACGCTAATACTACATTCTTTTTTAACCATTTCAAGTGTCAAATTTAGTGGCATTTAATACATTTACAATGTAGTGCAACCATCACCTCTATCTAGTTCCAAAGCATGTTCATCACCCCAAAAAGAAACCCTGTGCCCACTAAGCAGTTGCTTCCCATTCCTTTTACCGCCTGCTGGTAGGACCACCAATCTGGTTTTGCCTTTTCTGGATGTTTTATATAGTGTACCTGGAATCATACAATATGTGATCTGTGTCTGTCTTCTTCCACTGATTATAGTGTTTTCCAGAATTATCTACCAGAATCATTAAAGAGTTACCTTCTGGAAAATTCAGAAGTCAGAAGAAACCCTAGCTGTCACTGCATTTATAAGCAATGTACCTAACCTGAAGGCAATTAGAAAAGATTTAAGGAGGTATCTAATACCTCAAATACAGCAGTGCAGTACTACAATGAAAATAAAACATCAAAGAAATAAAATCATTACAAAAAGATAATAGTTATTCAATAATTGAGCTCAAAAGCATGGAATTTTGAGGTCTAGCTGGTAAAGAATTTAAAATGGCAGTTTTGAGGAAACTCGACAAGCTACAAGATAACTCAGAAGGACAAATCAATAAAATCAGGAAAATAATACATAAACACAATGCAAAATAAGATATTTACCCAAAAGACAGAAACCATAAAGAGCCAAACAGAAAACCTGGAGGTTAAGAATTCAATGAATAACATAAATATTCAATAACAATCACCTGCTCCAGAGTAGAGCAAATGGAAAGTAGAATAAGTGAACCAGAGAACGGGAATTTTGACATAGCCCAGGCAGAGAACAACCACAACACCAACAACAAAGGAAGAAGAAGAGAGAAAGATGAAAAAGAAAGGGCAAGGAAAGCCGAACTAATGTATGGGATTCTATTTAAAATAATATTAGAATATGGTGCCTTCCAGAAGGAGAAGAGAGGGAGAAAGGGGCAGAAAATTTATTTGAAGAAATAACAGCTGAGAAAATTCTAAATTTGGTGAAAGACTTGGACATTCAATTTCACAAAACTAACAGATTACCCTGTTTTGTCAATGTACAAAAGCCTTCTCCAAGACACATAATGGAGCTGTCAAGAATCAAAGATAAATGGGGAGTCCTAAAAGCAGCCAGAGAAAAAATATTAAAATCTACAATGGCTCCTTCAAGGAGGCTATCTGCAGATTTCTCAGCAGAAACATACAGGTCAGGAGAGAATGGAATGACATTCAAAATGTCAAAAGACAAAATTGCCATATAAGAATACCCTATACAACCAAGTTATTCTCCAGGCATAAAGGAGAAATGTATTTTCACAAACGAATAAAAACTGCAGAAGTTCATCACCATTAAGCCTGTCTTCCAAGAAATGCTGAAAGGAGTTTTTTAAGCTGAAATGAAAATACACTAATCGGTGACATGAAAACATGAAAGTACACCACCCAATAACAAAGGTGAATTTATAGTCAGACTACAGAAAACTCTAATTCTGAAACAGAATGATTAACTACTAATTATAATATATAAGTTAAAGGGGAAGAGTATTAAAAATAATTATAGCTACTATAATTTGTTAACAAATATACAATTGAAAAAAGTTAATAATAACATAAAAATTATTAAGGGGAGAAAAAGCATGAAACTTTTGTAGGAAATCAAAGTTAAGATGCTGTCAACTTAAATACACTGTTTTGTAAGCCACATAGTAACCACAAAGGAAAAATCTAGACTAGTTTTATAAAAGATACAGAATGGGGGAACAGCATACCACTATGGAAAATTAGCAATTTACAAAGGTAGGGCAAAACAGTGAGAAAAAGAAATAAAATACAAAACAACCAGAAAGGAATTAATAAGATGGCATAAGTAATTCCTTATAAATCAAAAATAACTCTAAATGAAAGTGGATTGAATTCACAATCAAAAGGAACAATGACTGGATAGCTTAAAAAATAAAAAACAACTATATGCTGTCCTCAAGAGACTAAATTCAGCTTTAAAGACACATATAGGCTCAAAATGAAGGGAGTGAAAAAGATATTCCATACAAGTGGTAACCAAAAAAAAAAAAAAGTAAGGATAACTATACTAATACTATTCAAAATAGACTAAGCCAAAACCAGTAATGAGACAAAGGTCATTGTATCAATATAAAGGGGTCTATATATAACAAGATATAACAATCATAAATATGTACACATGCAACATCATATCACCAAGAAATGTCTGATGAGAGATATAGACAATAATACAATCATAGTAGTGGACTTTAACACACTACTTTTAACAATGGATGGAGGACCCAGACTGAAAATCAGTAAGGAAACATTGAACTTGAACTATCCATTAGATCAAATAGGCCTAACAGTAATTTCTAGAATATTTCATCCAATAGCAGCAGAGTAAATGCTCTTCTCAAGTGAACATGGAGTATTTTTAAGGTCATATAATAGCACATCAAATACGTCTTAGCAAATTTAAGAAGATTGAAATCATATCAAATAACTTTCTCAACCTCAGTGATGTGAAACAAAGAGTTATCAACAAAAGGAAAGTTGGAAAATGTACATATATGTGGAAATTAAACAAAACACTCTGGAACAACCAATAAGTCAAAGAAGAAACCAAAAGAAAAATAAAAAATATATCGAAACAAAACAGAAACCAATGGTATGCTGCAAAAGCAATTCTGAGAGGATACTTTATTATGGTAAATGAGTATATTAAGAAATGGAAAGATTTCAACTAAACAACTCGACTTCACAACTCAACCTAAAAAAAGAAGAACAAACAAAGGCTAAGGTTAGCAGACGTATGAAAATAACAAAGATCAGAGCATAAGCAAAAATGATAGAAACTAGAAAAACAATAGAAGAAAAAAACAACAAACAAAGGCTTGGTGTTTGAAAAATATCAACAAAATTTTAGCTAGAATAACTAAGAAAAAAGAAAAAAGGCTCAATAAAAAATGAAAGATGATAATTACTACTGATATTACAGAAATATAGGATTATAACAGAATGCTATAAAAATTATATGCCAAAGAATTGGATAACCTAAAAGAAATAAATGAATTCCCAGACTCATACAAAATACCAAGTGCATCAGCAAGAAAGAGACCATCTAAGTAGACAACTAATGAGTACAGTGAGCAAAACAATAATCAGAAACAGAAAGCCCCAGGACCAAATGGCTTCATTTTTAATCATGTATCAAACATTTAAAGAAGAATTAATGACAATACTTCTGAAACTCTTCCAAATAACTGAAGAGAGGGGAATACTTCCAAACTCAACTTGTGAGGCCAAGATTACGCTGACTATAAAACCAAATAAAAACACTATAAGAAAAAGATATTATAGATCAATATCCCTGATTGATTTAGATGCAAAAATTCTCAACTAAATATTAGAAAACTGGATGCAACAACATATTATAAGAATTATATACACCTTGATCCCTGCCTTGTAAGCTTCAATGGAATGAGCACCAGTCTGTGAACCCAAAGGTCGGTCACCAGTTTGATTCCTGGTCAGGACACATGCTGGGTTGGGGGCCAGTTAGGGATGTGTGAGAGGCAGCTGATCGATGTTTCACAGATCAGTGTTTCTCTCCCACTTTCTCTCCCTTCCTTCTCCTGTTTCTAAAAATAAACAAATAAAATCTTAAAAATTGGATTATACACCTTGACTAATTGAGATTTATTCTTGGGATGCAAGAATGATTCAACACAGAGAAGTCACTGGATATGATATACCACATTAATAGAATAAGATATAAATGTCATATGATCTTGTTAATGAATACAGAAAGAGCATTTGACAAAAACTTAACATTCTTTTAAGATTAAAAACTCAACAAATTAAGTATTAAAGAAATATATATACCTCAACATAATAAAAGTCATTTAAGAAAAATCCACAGCTAACACTATACTAGAGGGTGAAAAATTGAAATCTCCTCTAAGTTCGGGAACAAGACAAAGCTACTCATTTTTACCACTTTTATTCAATTTACATGTAATATGCAAAGTTTTAGCTACAGGAATTAGTCAAGACACAAAATAAAATAATAAAGATTCTAATTGGAAAGGAAAATGTAAAATTGTCATTATTTTCAGATTATATAATCTTATGTACAAAAATTCCTAAAGACTAAACCAAAAAATGTAACTAATAAATAAAGTCAGTAGAGTTATAGGATACAAAATCAGTGTACAAAAATCAGTTGCATTTCTATGCAAAATGAAACATCTGGAAAAAATTTAAGAAAACTATTTTATTCCTAATAGCATAAAAAACAATAGCTCCAAATCAAGTTTGCAACACAGAATGCTCCTGAACTCACTTCCTCCCATGTACACACTGAATCTACAGTAACATATGAAACAGTTCCCTCTGAAGGAAGTCCAGAATCTAACTGAGCAACTCCTACACATCAGGTGAATAAGAAAAAAAACAACATCAAAACAGGTAAAAGAGGTTGAAAAAACTCTTGCCATAAACCCATCTGTGGCATGGTGACACACAAATGGGAAGGAATTCACAACTCTCAGCGTGTCCCTGAGAATGAATGATTTGAACCGTATGTGGTGCTGTAATGTTTAAGACTTCCAACTAAGAGATGGGTCTTCAAAATATTCAGCTTTCAAAACCAATGGGCTTGTGTCCGTGAGATCCACAAGACTATAATGATCTGAGAAACAGCTCTTAAAGGGTACATAGATTCACCTACCTCAGGGTTCACCACAGAGAGAGTAGACTGAAATATGCCCACTCTTCCCATGAAGGAGGTGTATTTTCTTATCGTACAAGCTTTGACCTGAGGGGCTGGCTTCTAACACAACACATGTCTATGGGCTGACTGCAATACTCTTCAGAGAGTATGCAGACTGGCGGGCACCATTTTAATGTTTTTCCTCTGCCCCACCCCAGGTTTCTATCTGCCAGAAAGCAGCATGTGCCCACATGTGGTGTCACAGTTAAGTGCCAAGGAGACACTTTTTGATCACTAGCTGCCATTCAGGGGATGCCCTATAATCAACTGGCTTTGGTGGCCAGCAGGGCTTATTCTCATAGGTTTCATAGGATTATAATAAACAGAGAAACTGTTCTGAACAGGCTATTTCCCTAGGGCACAGCACAAAGGTAGCGTACAGAGACACATATCTACTCTTTCTGTGAAAAAGCCTATTAGCTTATATTCATGGCTTTGGCCCAGTGGCAAGTTTCTAACTAAACATACATCTAGGGGCTGACTATAATCTTCTCCAGATGCCAGAGAGCCCAGCAGATATCATCTTTGCACCTTCCCTCTGCTATGCCACAGTGCCTCCAAGAAAGGAGCTTGCATACATACATGTCTGGTATCTCCCTTTTGTATCTACTACCCAGAGGAAACATTCTTTGATAACTTGGCTTTGGTGGACAGCAGGCGTTTTTACTCATGGGTTCAACAGTATGGTATCAAAACAAACACACAAACAAACAACCAAAAATGGTTCTTACTGGCTGCCTCGCCAGGACTCAGTACAGAGGGAGCAATCAGAAAGGCTCATATCCTAGCATTCCCTGAAAGAGACATATTTGGACACTTTAAAAGAGGCCTGAAGGTCTGCCTTCCAAAAGGCCTAAAATCTAGGCACTAACCAACCTTCCCCTTTGGAACACTGACAGGTCTTGGCCCACGCTTAACTCTTGGGAATCACTAAGAAAATAGTAGGCTTCCTGGATGCTCAAAAAGATTGAGAAACGACTGCTCAAGCGGGGGTTGAATGATAAGGTTAATCTCTTATATGAGGCCACCTCCACAAGACTGGGAGAGAAGTGGTTGTTTTATTTAATGCATTGAAATCAACACAAAGACAATCAAGGAAAATAAAGATATGGAGGAATATGTTCCAAATTAAAGAATAAGATAAAACCCCAGAAAAAGACCACAATGAATTGGAGATAAGTGATTTACCTGATAAAAATGATTTTTAAAAATAATTTTTTTAAAGATTTTATTTATCTATTTATCTTTAGAGGGGAAGGAGAGAAACATCAATGTATGGGTTGCCTTTTGTGAGTCCCCTGCTGGGAATTGGCCTGCAGGGAACTGGCTTGCAACCCAGGCATGTGCCCTGACTGGGAATTGAACCGCAACCCTCTGGTTCGCAGGCCCGTGCTCAATCCACTGAGCTACGCCAGCCAGGGCTTAAAAATAATTTTTAAAAATGATTCATAAAAATGAATTTACCTGATAAGTGATTTACCTGATTTACCTAATAAATCATTATTACTTTGAAATAATGATCATAAAGGTGCTCACTAATTTCCAGAGGACAGTGTAAGTACAAAGTGCAAATTTCAGCAAAGGCAGAAAATGTAAGAGAGTGCCAAACAGAAGTCACAGTGCTGAAGAATACAATAACTGAACTAAAAAACACACCAGAAGGGTTCAGTAGCAGACTAGATAATGCAGAAGAAAGCATCAGGGAACTTAAAGGCAAGGCAGTGGAACCCATTCAATCAGAGTAGCAAAAAAAGAAGGAAAAAGAATGAATATAGCTTAAGGAACATATAGGACAATATCAAGTGGGCCAATGTTTGCATTATACGTATCCCAGGAGGAGAATAAAAAGTGAAAGAGAAAGCGAAGAAGAAAACCTATTTGAAGAAATAGGACTAAAAACATGTCTAACCTGGGGAGAGAATCAGATATCCAGATCCAGGAAATCCAGAAGACTCAAATAAGATGAATTCAAAGAGATTCCTCCCAAGACACATTATAATTAAATCATCAAAAGTTAAAGACAATGATAGAATCTTAAAAGCAATGAAGGAAAAACAACTTATTACCATACAAGGTCACCCTCATAAGATCAACAGCAGATTTTTTTCAGCAGAAACATTGGAACCGAGAAGGGAGTAGCATGATATATTCAAAGGCTGAAAGGAAAATAAACCTGATGACTGAGAATACTGTACATGTCCTTCAGGGAAATAAAACAAGTTTTCTGGATATCCAGAAGCTGAAAGAATTTGGCACCACTGGCCTTACCAAAAATGTTAAAGAAACTTTTTAAAGCTGATATAAGCCTGCTAATTTGTAACAGGAGAACATCTGAAAGCATGTCTCACTAGTAAAGTTAAATATAGAAATTCTAAATGTTACAATGGTGGTGGGTTAATCACTGATACATCTAGTATAAAACTTAAAAGATAAAAGAAGTAAAAATTTCTAGAATTATAATAAAGTTAATAGATGCACAAGATAAGATATAAATTGTGATATCAAAAACAAAATTGGAAGAGTAAAAATTTAGAGCTTTAGAATGTATATAAACTGAACTTATCTACCTAATATAGGTGGTTGTAGCTATAAGATGTTTTATGTAAGCCTTATAATAACCACAAAGCCACAATAGCAGACACAAAAAAGATAAAGGGCAAGTATCTAAGCATACCATTTCAGAAAAATCAAATCACAAAGGAGGAGATGAAAAGAAGAAGTGAACAAAGATATTACACTACAGTCAGAAAAGTTAACAAAATGTGAATAAGTCAATTCTATCAGTAATTATTTTAAATATAAATGGACTAAATTCATTAAACAAAAGACATAGACTGGCTGAATGGATTTTAAAAATGTCCAACCATATACTGCCTATAAGAGACCCACTTCAGCTTTAAGAACCCCATAGATGGGAAGTGAAGAGGTGTAAAAAGACATTCCACTCAAATGGAAACCAAACAGGAGCTAGGGTAGCCATACTAACATCAGGCAACATAGACTATGAGACAAAAATCTAATAAGAGACACGACAGGTCACTACATAATAATAAAATGGGTCAATACAATAAAAGGGCATATAAAACATTTGGAAATACTTATACACCCAATATAAAAGCATATATATAAAACAAATATTAACAAATGTAAATGGAGAAATAGCAATATGGTAGGAGTAGGGCAACTTGTTATCCCACTTTCATCAATAGATAGCTCATCCAGACAGAAAATCAATAAACACTGGGTTTAAATGACATTTTAGACTACTAGACCTAACAGACCATTTGAGAGAATTCATGTTCTCCAGGATAGATTAGGTTAGAAAACAAGTCTTAAGTTTAATAGGATTAAAATCATATCAAATAATGCTTTTTGACCAAAATGGAATATTATTGCGTAGCAATAAAAATAAAGAAAATCCTGCTGTTTGCAACATGGATGAAACCTGAGGGTATTATGGTAAGTGAAATAAGTCAGACACAGAATGACGAATACTGTGTGATATTACTTATATGTGGAATGAAAAAATCCCTGAACTTATAGAGAACAGATTGATGGTCATCAGAGGCATGGCTTGAGGAATGGGAAAAATAAGTGAACATGATCAAAAGTTGCACACCCCCAGTTGTAGGATAAGTCCTGGAATATGGTAAAGTACAATATGTTAACTATGGTTAACAGTACTGTATTATATATTTGAAAATTGCTAAGAGAGTTGATCTTAAAAGTTACCATAAGAAAAAATTTGTAACTATGTGTGGTGATGGATAACTTAACTTATTGTGGTAATTATTCATATACATACATATATGAATAGTGGTATCACTTAATGGTTTATATAAATCATTAAGGTATACAACTAAAACTAATACAATGTTATATGTCAATTATATCTCATTTAAACCAAAGCCAACAATCATAGTAATAAATTTAATCAAAGAAGTGAAGGATTTATAATACAACAACTATGAGACCTTAATGAAAGAAACTGAAGACACAAACAAATGGAAAGATATTCCATGTTAATGGATTGGAAGAATTAATATTGTGAAAAAAATTATATTACCTAAAGCCATCTATAGCTTTCATGTAATCTCTATAAAAATTCCAATGGCATTTTTCACAGAAATAGAAAAACAATTCTAAAATTTGTATGGAATAATAAAATACTCTAAATAAGCAAAGAAATCATGAGAAGGAATAACAAAGCCAGAAGCATAGCACTTACTGATTTTAAATTAACCACAATGCTATAATAATTAAAACAGTATTGTGCTGGCTTAAAAAGAGACTGATAGAACAATGGAACCAAAATGAGAACCCAGAAACAAATCCCCATATACATGCTCAACTCATATTTGATGAGGGAGCCAAGAACTCTCCATGTGGAAAGGGTACTTTTTTAAACAAATCGTGCAGGAAAAACTGGATAATGGCATGCAGAAAAATAAAAAACTGAACTCTTTCTACACCACTTACAAACATTAATTTGAAATGAATCAAAGACTTAAAAAGAAGACCTGATGCCACAAAACTCTTAGAAGAAAATAGAGAAGAAAAACTCCTTGACATGGGTGTGGGCAATGATATTTTTGTAGATGACACCAAAAGCACAAACAACAAAAGCAAAAATTAACAAATGGTGCCACATCAAATTAAAAAGCACAGCAAAAGAAACAATCATCAAAATAAGAAGGCAACCTACATAAAAGGAGAAAATATTTAACACCATATATTGAATAAGAGGTTAGTATAAAAACATGTAAAGAACTTATACAACTCTTCTAAATGACCAACGGTATATAAAAAAGATGCTCAACATAAATCATCAGAGAAAGGCAAATCAAAACCACAATGAGATGCAACTTCATACCTGCTATAATGGCTATCACAGCAAGGACAGGAGTTAAGTGTTCGTGAGGATATGGAAAAAATGCACCTCTTGTACATTTTTGGTAGAAATGTGAATTGGTGCAGCCACTATAAAAACACCAAGGTGCTTTTTCAAAAAATTAAACATAGGACTACTGTATATTATCCAGCAATTCTATTTCTGGGTATAAACCAAAGGAAATGAAAATAGCATATCGAAGCCATATTTGCACTCAGACATTTATTGCTGCATTTTCACAATTGCCAAGGCATAAAAACAAACTGTCTGTCAACATTTGAATGAATACACACACGTGTGTATATGTGTATATATAATTCCACATATGAGAAAGAAGGAAATCCTGCCATTTGGACCTAGAAGGCTTTATGTTAAATGAAATAAGTCAGGCAAGGAAGGACATACAGTGTGAAACCATTTGTATGTGGAATCTAAAAAAGCCAAACTCATAGAAACAGAGAGTAGAATGGTGGTTACCAGGGGCTGGAGGTGTGGCAACTGGGGACATGTTGTTTAAGGGTATCTACTTAAACTAGTAGATAAATAAGTCCTGGAGATCTAATGCACAGCCTAATGATTATAAACAACAATGCTGTATTATAACCTCAGAGTTACTATGAGATTAGATCTTATTTCCACCACAAAACAGAAACTGCATTCTTAACTAAAGCTATGGTGGTAATCATATTGCAATATATAAATGTATGAAATCAATATGTCGTATACCTTAAACTTATAGTACAATTTTTTAATGAATTATACCCCAATGAAAATAAATTTAAATGAAGAAGACTGAAAGGTAGGTAATATTTAACTGTAAATTAAGTCTTACTTAAGTATAATCACATAGTGAACTCTTGTATTACTGTCTTAAACAAGCTACTAAGGACATACATTAGTAAGAGCTTATTGAATTTTGCCATTTACTGTCTACCAAGAACTTTGGCAGAACAAATTTTTATTTCACAATTTCGTGATGAAATAATCTGATGCTGTGCAACCTTTGGCATGACTAAATCCCAGGAGATGAATGACCATGTTGAATAAAATTAATTTTTAGAAAATGAAAAAGGCTTATATATTTTTTCCTTACAAAGAAATAAGTGATTTTGTGACTAAGATTGATATAATATTTACCCAAATGTATATTTAACATGCTTTTAGTATGTCTAAATTGATTTCCCCAAAATGGTCTTAGAAAATCTTAAGTACTGGTAGAAATGGATGTATGTGAGAAAACAAGTCAGTCCTTAGATAATTAGAAATGAAGTTCTTATTAGTTTGGATGATTTTGGTAGCAAGTGGTAGAAATAATATTATTCCTACTTGAAACATTTTTCTTTAATATATATGTGTATATATATATATATTTTTACACTCACCCAAGGACATTTTTTCATTTCTTTTTTAAAGAATTGTTTATTATATTTTATTGATTATGCCATTACAGTTGTTCTGATTTTTTCCTTGTACCCCCTCTACCCAGTGCCCCCTACTCCCTCAGGCAATACCCCCACCACTGTTCATGTCCATGGTTCAGGCGTACAAGTTCTTTGGCTACTCCATTTCCTGTCCTGCACTTTACATCTCCATGGCTACTCTGTAACTATCAATTTGTTCTTAATCTCCTCACCCTTTCAACCATTTTCCCCTCCTATGTGGCAACCTTCAGGCAACTAATTTCTTTTCTCTTGCTTTTAAGAGTCTCTCTTTATCTTTAACTTTTAGCCTTTTAATAACGATGTGTCTTGGAGTGGGCCTCTTTGCATCCATCATAATTGGGACTCTCAGCACTTCCTGGACTTGCATGTCTATTTCCTTTGCCAAATTAGGAAAGTTTTCTTTCACTGGTTTTTTAGATATATTTCCAATTTCTTGCTCTTTCTCTTCTCCTTCTGGCACCACCATGAGGCAAATATTGGACCTCTTAAAGTTGTCCCAGAGGCTGTTTATGTTATCCTCATTATTCTGGATTCTTTTTTCTTCTTGTTGTAACTGGTGTTTTTTGCTTCCTTAGGTCCCAAATCATTGATTACTTTCTTGGCTTCATCCATTCTGCTGTTGTTTCCCTGTGAATTATTCTTTATTTAAATTAGTGTATCCTTTGTTTCTGACTGGGTCTTTTTAATGCTGCTGAGGTCCTCACTAAGTTCCTTGAGCATTCTTATAAAAATGTTTTAAAATCTGCATCTGATAGATTGCTTATCTCCATTTTTGTTTAGCTCTTTTTCTGGAGTGTTGATCTGTTCTTTCACTTGGGCCTTATTTCTTTGCCTCTTTGTGTTGGCAGTCTCCCTTTGTTTGTTTCTATTTAGTAGGTACAGATGCTTTGTCTCAGTGTCTTGGTAGTGTGGCCCAATGTAGTGAGTGTCCTGCAGGGTTCAGTGGCATAACTTCCCGTATCACCTAAGCTGCGTACTTGAGGTGCACGCTTTGTGTGGGCTGAGTACACCATCTACTAATAGTTGAGCCTTGTTTGCTGTTGGCAGATCAGTGGGAGGGATTTACCTAGGCCAGTCAGCTGCAAGGACTGGCTGTGACCACTGATCACTAACCTCTACCCTCTGTGGAGGATCAGTTGTACAGAGGCAGGGTGGTGGTGCTCTGACATGGTCTGTAGCTGTCCACTGGGGGTGCTGGCCCTGGGGTTTCCCCACATGGTGCAGGCCAAAGTCAGGCCCCTCCTGTGTTTTCCCTGGGACCACCCTGCCTGAGCTATAAAGCAATCTGAGGAGTCTGTTACTTGTGCTGGGCTTGAAGATTTTTCAGGTGAAGCCAAACTGTGAATCTAGGTGGACTGCTGCTAGTGCTGGGCCTGGGGCTCACTGAGGCCAGCTGTTGCTTGTTTGAGAGGATTCAGGAGCCAAGGCCATCCGTGCTTGTGGAAAAGCAGCTTGGGTGGGCCCATAAGTTGGGTGGGGTAGAGCCTCTGTGTATTTCCAAGATGAGTCACACAGTGTTAGCCAGGTCCATGGAGTCTCGTATATGGCGGGAGCCTACTGGCTCTATGTGTGGAGGGCTCAGCAAAAGGACAATGGTCTCTGCTTTTTCTGATGCCAGACACTTCATTCTCTCCCTGTATAACACTTGGTGCCTTTCAAGCTGCCACCTCAGTGCTGGAGCTCAGAAGGAGTGAGTCAGAGGAGGTGAGTCTGTGTGTGGGTTCCCCAAGAGGAAATGCCTAGGGCTCCAGCAGCCTCTCTGCTGACTCAATCCCTACTGGTTTTCACATCCAGAAGTT
The DNA here is from genome assembly GCF_014824575.4 of Sturnira hondurensis. Classification (NCBI taxonomy): domain Eukaryota; kingdom Metazoa; phylum Chordata; class Mammalia; order Chiroptera; family Phyllostomidae; genus Sturnira; species Sturnira hondurensis. Next base: position 16,732,381 of record NW_028076767.1, on the reverse strand, counting down.
GTGAAGACTTATCTTCCTGGCACTGGAATCCTTGGCTGTGGGTGTGGGTCTAGGACTCCACACTCCCGAGATATCACTCCTGAATTTTTTTCCACATGGGTGTGGGGCCAGCTCATTCCTCATTTGTGCTCCTTCTACCAGTCTGGATGGATGTGGTTTCTTCAATTTGGTAGTCTCACACTTCCATTCAACTAGATTTCTGATGTTTCTGAGTGATGGTTGTTTTGTATTTTAGTTGTAATTTTGATGTGGTTGTGAAGAGAGGTAAGCCATGTCTGTCTACATTGCCATCTTGACAGGAAGCTCTCATTTCTTCCTGAAAGAAAGGAAGAGGGAGAGAGAAAAACATTAATGTGAGAAACATCTATTGGTTGTCTTCTCATATGTGCCTGGACCAGGGATCGAACCAACTGCAACCCATGTATGTGTCCTGACCAGGACATGAACCCCCAAACTTTCAGTATTTGGATGACACTCCAACCAAGTGAGCCATACTGATCAGGGCATTACATAAAATATTTTAAAAATCTTTTTAGTACAGATGAAAATATTAGATAAATGATTATCAAGCACAATACATTAAAGGGATCTGGCTCTTTACATTTTATATAAATTCTCCTTAAACAAAATATGTATGGCCTACAAGCAAATTTCCTATAATATTTAATAATAATAGCCATCCTTTATTGAGTACCTACTCTGTGCCAGTCACTATTTCTAGTCATTTGTTTAATTCTCATAATATTCCTAATATAAATTACTATTCACATTTCACAAATTAGAAATGAGGATCATATAGAAACCATAAAGCTAATTAACCATGCAATAATAGTGTCCCCAGGTTTGTCTGATACCAAAGCCTGCAATTTTCCCCTTTACACTGTAGCCTTATGGGAATTTTTCAGCTCATCCACTCTGTGTTAACCCTGTCTCTACATTCTCCCTAACCCACCCAGCACCTTTGACCATTCATTGCTCCCACACCTGTCTGGCCACAATTATGTGAGGAAGTGTCCTTGTACCATAAGCTTAGACCTGCTCTTCATTGCTTTCCACTGTATGAAGTCATGCAATAATTGCAACCATGGCCACTCCTGCTTTTCTCAACTTTCTTTATTGATATAGCCATCCAGAAGATGGTAGGATCCTAATTTTATATTCACGTTTGTGTGAATGAAGAGGGTGGAGAATGAAGATCATGATAGGGAAAACAGCTTGCCCAGCCTACTCATGGGTCTTATTCTTGACTTCATAAGTACAGCACAGTATTAAGTGATCCTTTGCTTGCTCTCATATTAATAAAGTGTCATTTGGTTCTCATTCTTTCTTGGTCCTGTGTTGGTTCCTCTACCCCCTTATGCCTCCCAACCAAGGGAGGAAAAATGCTGGGCAATGCAGGACTTGTTCATCCCATAACATGCCATACTACTATTAAAATACCTTAAAATTTTGCTTCAAATACACTAAATTGTCTCCTTTTTTCTTCATCATAATCAAAATGTTTTAATTTTTAGAAAACAATATTTATTGTAAAGGCATTGCTTCAATAAAACATCAATCTGCATTTAGGGTAATTTCTTCTGATCTTTTCTATGTAAATGAATCATGGGAGAAAGAAAGTCTTAATGCAAATGTTTGACTACAGTGTTCATATGTCAATCACATTGACATACCTTGATTGATAAAAGAAGAGACTGTCTAATAATTGTGTCATATCTAATCTCTTCTTATAAATAGAGAACTCTATCATGGAGGTTTGGAAGTATTGAGACTGGGAAAGCCAGCTGTTTAAATTTCAAGAGGCCAAGAGGCTAGGCAAAGTATAATTATAACATTAATGATTTCACTCTGATCTAGCTTACCAGACTCAGAGACTCAATCTTGTCAGTACCTTACAATAAGTCACATGTGTGCAGTCAATGACTCACATTGACTGAATTCACAAGAGACTGAAACACACATATAAATCACGAAGGAACCAGTGGGCTATTTGGTGATAAGAAATATAACAGCTGCCACAACCCAACACTCCTGTCCTCCATCCAGAATGCTCTTTTCCACAAATAACCAGAAATGTACTTGGAGCTCATTTTTCTGACTTGGAATCAGAAAAAGCGACATATTTGATCTGAGAGTTTAGCAACACTTCTACAATAGAAATAAGTTCTACTCAATATAGCTTAGGTGATGTGCTAAAGTCCAAGTTGCTGAATTTAAAGGCCCTCTACAATCTGTCTGCCATCTTTTATTTTTAAAACTACTCACTTTAGGCACTGTCCTGTCTGCCAGGAACATTTTTTCCTTCCCTCTTTCATTGGCTTAGTTTGGCATTATTTTCCCAGGGAGGCCATTCTCTAATCATCTCTGGGACTAGTGACTGATGTTCTACTTTGCTATATTCTACCTTGCTCTTCTACTTCTATCAAAGCATGTATCTCACTGCTTTGAAAGTTTTTTTTTTTCGTATATGTATTCCACCCTAAACTGAGGGACCATGTAAGGAACCAAGACAATCATATTCACCATTACACTAGGTCATAATCTAATATAATCTATAACACATTTTAATCATAATAGATATTGGCAAATAATTGTTGGATAAATTCAAGGGAATATTCAATGCCTTTTTTCTTTTATTTCTATTGTTGAAACTATTACAGATGTCCCCTTTCCCTCCCCGTGTCGGCCCGCCTCTATCCAGCCCCAGCTCCCCTTCCTTCTGGCCATCACCACATTGTTGTCTGTGTCTATGAGTTATGCATATATATTCTTTGGTTAATCCATTTACTTTCTTTTCATCAAATGCGTTGAATGATATATAATGAAGTTTGGCTAGAATACCACAGAATTTAATAATGCAATAGAATAGCCAATAAAGGCCTATAAATAATGATAATGACAATCCTGGGACTCAAGTGAAAATGAGTTAAATGATCTCATATTCATAGGTTTAGTTCTGAGGATTTTTTTATTTGATGCACTGAGTGTGATTCATAACTCACCAAGAAGATCATTAGGCAACAACATTTATTCGATGTCTGAAAATCACCTGAAAAATATTCTGGGATGAAAATATGTCTTTATCTGCTAAAAGTAAACAGCATAAATTTGGAACTAGATAGAACTGGGTGTGTAACTTGGATCCACCACTAACCATGTAATCTTGGGTGAGTTACTTCTTAAGTTTTAAATTTTTTAGCTATAAATAGAAGATAATCTAAGTTTCATCACAGGGATATCATGAAGGTTAAAATGGATAATGTATATAAAGTATCAATTATAGTACCTGATAAAGTAGGTGCTCAATACTTTTGCTTCTTTTACAATGGTGCCTATAAACTATATTACTTTGAGTTAAAGAATTATATCTCCAGGACCCCCCTGTTAAATGCGAGTATACGATGTGAAAGGCAAATATTTACATTTTAGCTTCTTCAGTTAGTATGTGTGTATTTATATATATATATATATATTTTCCTCTAAGGTAACAGTACACCAAGAATCAGTCATGAGAAGAATGGGGAGAGTGTCTTAAAAACTTTTCACATGTATGTTGTGCGGTGATAGGTAGGAATAGAGGACTTGACTACGGTAACGATTAAGCATACATTCTAGTTCTAGGCCTCTAGAGAACTTTGAATTCTTGAAAAAGAGGAAGAAAAGGGCTCAACATTAAGGTTTAGGAGCAGTGCTGTTGCGTAAGGAAGAGTACATCTAAGACGAGTTTGGACCGCCTTATATTTCAACCAAGAATAGTTTTAACTGGTTTGTCTCAAGTGACCTCCAAGATCCTGAAAGGAAAGTTATGCTGCAGCTCGATGTCTCTGTAGATTAGAACACTCCTGAATTTGGGCCCTTTGATGCTTTCAGGACAGTTAAGCTCTACGCCTACCATCCTCTTTGGCCATATCAAAATAAAAATATTCGTGGAAGCAAATTATTAAAAATGTGGACCTCGGCTAAAGTCATTTTAGTTAAATGCATCTGAAAAATTGTGTTGTTTACTTTTTCTCTTGTACTCTAGTTTCATTTTTATTTTTAAATATTTTATTTACTTATTTTTAGAGAGAGGGGAGAGGAGGGAAAAACAGAGGGAGAGAAACATCACTGTGTGGTTGCCTCCTGTGTGTCCCCTACTGGGACCTGGCCCACAGCCCAGACATGTGCCCTGACTGGAAATTGAACCGATGACCCTTTGGTTCACAGGCTGGCACTCAATCCACTGAGCCACACCAATCAGGGCTCTAGTTTTATTTATTAAGAAATTTAGACACTTAAAACATGTGTTTTAAAATAAAAAGAAACACAAAAAGTAAATTTTTGATATTGTCACATTTTCATTAGTTATGATAAATTCTTTCAGTAAATTCTTTTTGAATGTGTATAGTATTTGATATTAAACTAATTTTAATGAACATTTATTACCAAGCTAGGTTTGGGAAATGTCATTTAATTGCTGTTGAAACTCTTAATGTAGCACTTACATTTCATTTATTTGTCACAAGAGGGAGCAAGAACTCTGCTAAATATTTCATATTTTCAAAATTTTCTTAAAATAAATTGTGTGAAAGAATCCCCCTGAATGATAAAATGATTTTTCTTTTCTCTAATTCATCAAGGAAACTCCTTCATCAGTTTTTAATTTTGAACCGACATGACGTTGTATCCAAATAATGAAAGCTAAATTCATAAGAATATTAGAATTTTTATTTAATCCAGGATCATTTTGCATCTGAAAAGACCTGAATGTAAGTTTTACATATTTTATTAGTATGCCTGAATTAGCCATTAACCTGTCAACATTTAAATGATTGCAAGCAAAGCTATTTTTTGGATAATGATGCAACAGAACAAGAAAATAGGTTGCAAAAGTGAAAAATAATCTTTTAGAGGAAAGTATGAAATTCCTTTCCTAGGAGGCTTGTCACCTATGACAATGTGCTGTTTTCTGATTTTATTGTTTTCTTCAAGAAACTATGTGCTTAGTGCACTCAATCATTTCATGTGCTTTCCTACTCCATAGATTGCTAGGTAGTCAGTCCTTGGAGTAAAAGTTTAAAATATTTCCTGTGGAAAGTGCAACATTCCTGACCTTTGCAAAAGTTCTTAAGACAATAATTTGTACAATATCCTCTTCAGTGTGTGTGTGCTCAGATCACATGAATGTTTGTTTTATATTCTTACATAGAATAAATATAATTTCCTGTGTGGATTGCTTCTTCCAAGTCTTAGATATAAAAGTACCCAAGTATCTTGTGGCTATTTAAAGAAAGGACTTCCCATGCGTACTGTTGCATGGTTTTCCCCTATGCTCCGCTTTATGAATATGAGACAGACGTTATGATGCTAAAACACATTTTTCAGTGTTAATATAAGCTATAGATTTTCTTCTTCACTCTAAAATTCTCACAAGAATGACATGTGGGGAACAAGACACTTACTCATATGAGTTATGTAGTGTAATATATAAATCCTTTCTTATTTTTTTGTGAAATATACAGATAGTAAATGACCTAGAAATTTTGTTCTTTGGAATATTTATGAAAACTATTCAATAAAAATGTGGACTTTGGCAACAAATAAGTTATCGTTAAATCCCTCCTAAAATTTTTGCTGCCTGTTTTTCAATCTTTAAACTTTAATTTTACAGAAGAAACTATGAACTAAAAAATAAGCACTTGTCACTGTTTTTAATACCTTAGCTATTAAACATGTTAGCTAATTCCATGTAAACTTCTGGGAATCCTGAAGCAATACAGTGCTTCCCCACTCCACCCACTGCTGCTAAAGTTTCCCACAGTTTGTACTTTTTCCTCTCTCTCATGTGGCTTTAATGAAAGTATGAATACTAAGTTATTTGTAATACAAACTCAAAAGAAATTACTTTGAATATATAACCTCAGAGTAGCTTTACCACAGTTACATTACATGGAAGAAAACAAGTTGCATTTATTTTAATACTACAATTCTAAGGCCTCATCTTATTAAATGAATTGCTGAATTTGTAGGATTATCTTGTGGAAAAAGTATCATTACATAAACTATATTATATGTATAGAATAGAATACTTATATAGAGTAGCTATAGCACTTAGTCTTTGTTTTATGTATAATTCATGTTATTGAACTTGTATTAATGATAAAAGGTTAAAGAATACATAAGAATTTACCTAATGTAAGGGAAAAGAATGAAAAAAGTCTACATGTAAATTCAATGACTTTAAATTCAGTAGTGTATTTCATTCTTTAATTTTTGAAAAGATGCTTGTTTTTTTCTCAATTTTTTATTTAATTATTTTTCAAATACAGTTTTCTGTCTATTACACCCATCCCATCCCACCCCCATGTTCCCCCGAAAAGATACTGTTGAACATCATAATTAGTTTAATCTTTTGTTCAAAAAAGAATTAAAGGTAACATACATAAATATACATAATTCAAGAAGAAAAAGACAACTCAGAGTTACTATGATAGAATAGATGAAGCAAGTAGAAATAAGGGAACAAAAATATGATGGAAACAGGACTTGAGTATTTTATACAAAACAAATGCCCTGGTATTCTATACACTTATTGGTGAGTACACATTGTTTCTCCATTTTTCTAGTAGCCAGTGGGAAAGAAGGAAATAAGGGATAGAATTTTATCCCTTATAAGATAAAAATAACTTAGTTTCTCTAAAAAAGCACAGCTATTTATGATTTTGAGAGCAAATGGTATTTCTCCTTTGGTTTCTCATAGAGACAACACTGTAAATACCCTGTACAACATTTTTACAGTGATTTATTGCTTTCTTGCAGTCACATGTTAAACACTGGGGACTCCAAGATGATTTGGATCCAGTTCAGGCTTGCAGGGGAGTTGTGATTGAGCTGAGCTGACAGAACTATAAATATATAATTAAAATACAACACTAAGTCCTGTGATACAGGTAAAGTCAAAATATTCTGGGTGTAAAAGATCTTGCCAGATAAAATATCCTTAATGAGGAATTAAAAAATTTTTGGTGTTATTCAATAGCATACAATGAGAAAAATAGTTTTAGTAGGTCATAGTCTTTCCATGTTTAATGCATTATGTAATTCCATAGCCACAGGTCTTCATTACTTTATTATTGAACAGGTACAGTATCTCCTCATTGGTTTTGTCCACTTCAAACTTGTCTCCATGTTACTTTTAGATTTGCACTGGACAAAACCTCACAAATGATTGTCAGTTAAAAATTTGTCACCATATAAATTGTAAACTCTTTACTCTCTGTTTAACTCCTTTTATATTTTATTTTATTTTTGATTTTTAGAGGGAGGGCAAAGAAAGGAGAAAGAGAAGGCAAGAAACATCATTGCAAGTGAGAAACATCTATTGATTGCTTTCCTTAAGTGCCCTGGAAAACTGAACCTGCAATCATAATTCTTTATACGATAAGACCAAAAATAAAATTTCTATGAATGATAAATACTTTCAGAACATAAATAATTTAAAATGATAATATTTACATTTTTTCTATTTCCAGTATCTTCTCCAGTGCCTTGTATGTAATATATGCTCAAAAATACTTTAAAAGTATTGAACAAATTCATTCAGCTGATTAATTTATGTTCTTTAATTTTATATTGCAAAAATATTAAGTATATAGTAAAATTCCTTTACTAATATTATGTTATGTTAGGAAAGAAATTCCTATTACATTTAGATTTACTAGAAGAATCATGTATTCTTTTACATCCATATGAAAATACATCACAAGGTCTGTTATTTCTATACTTATCACTGTAGCATGTTTGTATGCATATATACAGACATTTTAAATATTAGTACCTAACTACAAAATTAAGTGATGTCAATATAGTTTCAAACCAGATAAGGTAAAGTTTAAAAAGTTCATAATCACCAAGACCTTATTATATAAAATGTTGAAGGACTTATCTAAGAAAAAGAAGATCGAAAACTATGTACAGTAAAATGACAACAAAGTCACAACTATCAACAACTAAACCTAAAAAACAAAAACAAAAACTAAAAAAACAAATAGAAGAGGAACAGAGAAATGGAGATCATGTGAAGGATTATCAGTGGGGAGGGGGAGGGGGAGGAAGAGAGGGTGAATGGGGGGAAAAGGTATAGGGAATAAGAAGCATAATTAGTAGGCACCAAATAGGCAGAGGGTGGTTAAGGGTGGTTAAGTATAGGAAATGGAGAAACGGAAGAATTTATATGTACAACCCATGGACATGAACTAAGGTGGGGGGAATACTGGAAGGAGGGGCATGCAGGCAAAGGGGGTTAAAGGGAAGAAAATAATGGAACAATGGTAATAGCATAATCAATAAAATATACTAAAATATTTAATAGTATTCTATATGCACCTTAATCTGTGTCTAGGTTAATCAGTGTAGCAGCTGGAATAATTGTAGCAGAGCAGATAAATAAAGATCCCATTCACGTATCTGTTACATAAATATATTAAATATCTAACAGCAGTAATTTAATGTATTCCCTTCTTTTACAGCACCTTAAATTTATTTTGTTTTAAGTGGTATAATTACATCAAAGATAAATTATTCAGAAAATACTGACCAAAATGGAGATGTGAGACTTTTCATTGTCATTTGATCATGATAAGTCAACACCTACAGACCTATTTTTGAAGATGTGAGTCAGGTGTGAGGTGATATCAGATCATGGTTTTCATTTGCATTTCTCTGATGATTAGTGATGTTGAGCATATTTTCATATGTCTATTGACTATCTCTATGTCCTCTTTGGAGAAGTGTTTATTCAGATCATTTGCCCATTTTTTAAATTGAAATTTTTTTTGGCTGTTGAATTGTGTAAGTTAATTATAAGTTTTGGATATTAACCCCTTACCAGTTGTATCATTGGGGAATATTTTCTTCCATTGGGTAGGTTATCTTTTTATTTTGTTGATGGTTTCCTTTGCTCTGCAAGGGTTTTTTGGTTTGATGTAGTCTAATTATTTTTTTTTATTTCCCTTGCCCAGATAGATATACTAGAAAAAATAGTACTGAGAGAAATGTTTAAGATTTTACTGCCTATTTTCTTCTAGGATTTTTATGGTGTTGAGTTTTACATTTAAGTCTTTAATTCATTTGTGTTCATTCTTGCATGTGATGTAAGAAGATATTCTAGTATCATTTTTTGCATGTATCTGTCCAATTTTCTCAACACCATTTATTGAATAGACTGTCTTTATTCCATTGGATGTTTTTGCCTCCTCTGTCCAGTATTAATTAACTATAAGGGTGTGGGTTAATTTCCGGGCTCTCTATTCTGTTCCATTGATCTTTATGTCTGTTTTTATGCCAGTGCCATGGTGTTTTGATTAACTATGTATCCGAAGAAACCCAAAACACTAACTTGAAAGATACACGCTTCCGTGCACCCCTGTGTTCATTGTGGCCTTGTATACAATACCTGAACTATGTATGCAACCCAAGTGTCCATTAATACATGAGTGGATAAAGAAGTTGTGTTACAGCCCTGGCCAGGTGATTCAGTTGGTTGGAGTTTCTTCCCATACACCAAAAAGGTTGCAATTGTAATTCCCAGTCTGGGCACATACCTAAATTGCAGGTTCAGTTCCTGGTTGGGGTGTGTTTGGGAAGCAACCAATCGATGTTTCTCTCTCGCATTGATACTTCTCTCTCTTTTTGTCTCTCCCCCGACTACTCTCTTTAAAATCAATAAACGTATCCTTGGGTGAGGATTAAAAAATAGTTATGGCACATACATACATTGGGATATTACTTGGCTATGAAAAGAACAAAATCTCACCATTTGTGACAGCACAGATGGATTTCTACCATCAAATAAGTGACATATGACATTTGAAATAGGATTAATTACTCACTTATTACCTAACAGCTATTGGGCACTTTCTGTGTGCTCAGCATGAAACAAGTGCTGGGAAAAGAAACGTGATTTATAATTTTATGTCCTCTTAAGTTCAATTCAAAATATTTCTCGTGGGATATTTTGTGAGCCCAGGGAGAAGGATTTGGTGAAAACTTCTAGGAGTAGCTAGTGTTCCACAGCTTATTAAATGAGGAGTGGGGAGATAACCAGAGGAAGAAGGGGAAGGAGCCACAGGGCGGAGCAGCTTGGATTGTGAGGGGAATTAGATGCCCTTTGATCTTGCGGGAGAACAGATTACTAAATGGGGAGGGGCAGAAAGAGAACAACAGTTATTCATTTATGTGTCTATTTAGTCAACAGAGTTTATTAACTGATACTTATTACTTAGTTTAATGTTGTGATGTTTATTATTCATCAGAAACTGCTGGACTTCCAAAACAAGCATCCACTATCACATTGTAATGGGTTTACTGATTGTGAATTTTGCATTAAAATAAGAGGATAATATTTAGTTTATTTTATGGCAAAAAATGAAGAGAAAAATATGCTTTGTAGCTTAGGAGGGGATGTAGACATTTAAGTGACACAGCTGGGATCAGAATCCAAATGGCTTTTGTTTCACTGCTTTTCCCAATCAAAATTTTCTGCCTTAAAAACTGCATATCTCCACTTGTTTCGTATAATTTTTACTGCAACTGTATAACCAACCTGACATTTGTAATCCTTATGTTTTGATAAGTGATGTGGAACTGTTTACAAATTCAATCTTGTTTTTAATGACTTTAGTCTAAAACAACTCCAGACTTTCATACAACTCTTGTAGTAACTTTGTTCCTACAATTAATTGCTTCTGTATTAGGACTTCTCTATATATTGATCATACAATCACTGATTACTCTTTGTATCTACTACTACAAAAATATTTGGAAATATTTTGCTTTCAATCTCTGAAATTATATTGATAATTTGCTTGCAGTTACTTAGTACAGTCATGTATTTGCATTTGAGATTCTAGTAACACTCTCATCAGCCTTGTCTTCCTTCCTACCATAGAAATTTTTGTTAAGGGATTCCTGGTGCTATTTCTGCCATTTGCTTGCATACGTTCTGTTCCAAGAGGGCACGCCCTACGAGTGTGGGAATAAAACTTCTGGGCAGAGACTCCAGTGCAGCAATTATGTTAGATGAGGCTATTGGGTTGCCTGATTTCTCCAGGGAGTTGGGTAACGGAGCCCCAGAGCACGCCCTCTCCTGCTGCACGTCCAGCCCTACTTATTTCTCAATGAGACATCTTAGCATAATTATCTCACCTCTAACCTTGAATAACGTGAAGCTTCTAATTCTGACCCACTGAGGAAATCCATTCTGAAAAGACTTTATAATAATTTGATAGGAGAATTTATGCTTTTCAACACTGCTTGTCAGTTGAAATATTTCTAAAACTCAAAATTTGAATTGATACTACAAGAGACCACTCTTGTAGTATAGCATTGTAGTTGGACATTTTTTCATTGCAGAAAGGAAAAACATTTGCCAACACAGAACTAATCCATACTTTGGCTTACATTTTTCCATTTAAATTAAGATATGATTGAACTGGGTGAATGGGACACAGTTCTAATGCAATGGAAGTATCAATACTAAATTTTTTATGGCCAAATTTATCATAAGCAATTCCCAACTTGTCATTTTTAGGTTTAAATAAAAGTGAAGAATTATTAGTATCTCTAATTGGGGATAAGAAATGAGACTGAATTTTTAATATGACAATGAGCATAATTGCCATGTTCCAGTATTAGGAATTCTGCAATGACACAAAGAATATAATGAGCTGGTTACTCTTTTTTATTTTCCTACTAGTCAGAGATGTAATACAATTGATGATTTTTCCTGCTACAAATAAACCTTGGCCTGCACATTTAAACATTTTCTAGGGTGAAATCACATTATATATCTATATCTATATCTATATCTATATCTATCTCCTTAAAAGAAACAGAATTTCTAGCCATGTAAAGTGACTTTTTTTACAGTTCTCATTTTTTAAGACGCATTTTTTAGAGCAGTTTTAGGATTACAATGAAGGTGAGGAGGTACACAGACATCTCACATACTGCTTACCACACATATGCATACTCTCCCTCAGTCTCATCATCACTCATCAGAATGGTAGACTGCTTTTTCTTTTACCAAAGATGGACCTTTACTGACACTTCATAATCACCCAAAACCCATGGTTTACTTTAGGTTTCAATCTTGCTGTTGTATATTTACTGGGCTTAGACAAATAAATAATGACATATATCCAGCATTATAATATCATAGAGAATATTTTCCCTGCCCTAAAAATCATCTGTGTGCTTACTGTCTTTAATCGATCAATAATTCAGTAGAGGAACTAAAAAATTTGCATATCTTTATAAAATAAATTATCTTTTTATTTCACTACAATTTTCCTTCCTTGCTTCAATTCCCCTTTATTTATATTGCATGGTTTGGGTGAGTCAGCATGCTTGGTTACTGGGGATGACTTAGGGATGAAAAGAAAAATGGCATGTATAATTTATTGAAATCTATTTTTCATACATAGTGTTTGTTGGTCTTCACATGAAGAAAGCTAAATTTGCCTTGTCTTGGGCTAAATAATATGAGAAAGTTTGGGGAAAGCTGCTCACAGAGAAGTGGCAGTTTAAGTAACTAGGTTAGGTATCGTGATCAATGGCAAGATCTTGTGAACTGCCTTCTAACCTGCTGCTGCTCTCTTTGAGTCCAATCTAGAGTTTGTTCTTTCACTGGGATTTTTTCAGTGTCTTCATTTCCAGTATCCATTTTTCCTAGGTGGTTATTTTTTTCAGTCCACTGGGATTCTTTTATTACTGCCTACTTTTTGTTTTAATTTGTTTCGCTTGTTTTAAATGGCTGTATTCTGCCCTGGCTGGTGTTGCTCAATGGATTGAGCATGAGCCTGAGAACCAGAGTATCACGGTTCGATTCCCAGTCAGGGCACATGCCTGGGTTGCAGGCCAGTTCCCAGAGCAGGGGACTCACGAGAGGCAACCATACATCGATATTTCGCTCCTTCTCTCCTTCCCTTCCCCTCTAAAGATAAATAAACAAAAAATAAAAAAATAAATGGCTGTATTCTTTGCTTTTACTTTATTTTGTTGTGGTAAGAACACAACATGAGGTCTACCTTCCTAACAAATTTTTATGTACAGTACGCAGTTGTTGACCGGAGCTACAATGTTTGCACAGCAGATCTCTAGAGCGTATCCACCTTGCTTAACTGAAATTTTATGCCTCAAATGCCCTGGTAACCAATATGCTATTCTTTGATTCTGTAATTTGATTATTTTAGATATTTCATATAAGCAGAATCATGAGGTATTTGTCTTTCCTTGACTGGCTTATTGCATTTAGCATCATGTCTTCAAGTTCCATCCATGTTGCATATTGCAGAATTTCCTTCTTTTATTTTAAATGACCAAATAGTATTCCATCATATGTGTATTTTCTCTATCCATTCACATATTGATGGGCATTTATATTGTCTTCAAATCTTGGTTATTGCGAATGGTGCTGCAATGAGCATGGGAGTGCTAAAAGGCACCTAAGGTATGGGGGGAAATCTTTGCAAACCATACGTCTGGTAAGAGTTTACTCTCCAAAATATGTAAGGAATTCCTACAACTTAACAGCAAAATAAAAACTAGTATGCTGATTTAAAAAATGGGCCAAAGATTGAAAATACATTCCTTCAAAGAAGACATACAAATGGAATATGAACAGCTATATGAAAGGATGCTCAGAGTCCTTAGTAAAATGCAAACCGAAACCACACTTAGATATCACCTCACACCTGTCAGGATGGCTGAAGGGGTCCATCAGCCTGTGCACATAAAAGCAAAATAAGACACGAACAGGAGTTGGCAGCTAAGAAAGTAAGGATTTATTAAGGAAATGGCACCCTGTCTGGAATCACGGGTAGGTAGCTCATGATCAAAGACCTGGCTCTCCAGTGGCTTCTACGGGATGGGGTATATAGGGGGAAATCATTAATCATGGTGACTAAAGAGTTAGGGTAATGGTCAGGGTCATGGTCTCCACTGACTGGTCAGTGTTAGGATAGAGGCTGGTTAGTAGATCATTGTATCTGGTCTTGATGTCAGCAATGGTGTTGCTTCTTGTTCTGAAGCTGAAACACAACTGAAGCCTAGATGTCACCTCTAGTTTGATGGAAACGCTGGGGTCAACAGCTCAAGGTTTTTTTCCTAAGACTTTTGGATGCTGGCCAGAAGCTCATTGTCCTGAGTGCTTAGTGATTAAGTGAGGGAGAGGAAGGTGGGCGAGTCAGGTGAGGCCAGTTTGAATCAAAGGAGAAAAATCAAAATAAAAGGGCAGATGAAAGAGAACAAGGTTCCTGCACGTGTACAGCCTGTCCGCCTTGCCTCCTCCATCTCCCTCAGGTACAGGTGACCTTGTTTCTACGCACCCCCCACACCCCCCACCCCCAGCTCTGGGTTCTGATTGGGATCATATATAACGGCATTTTGGGCTTTTGCTCCTCAGCGATGTTGGAGACATCACAGATCTACGCTGTAGCGACTAGAGGGCTTCAGCTCAGTGTCTGTTGGCATTGCTAAGTCTGTGTTCCCTCCTCTGCTCCAACAGCCCACCTTTTTGTAAAGCCCCCTTTCACTAGTGGCCGGGAGCCCTGCTCTAGCCCCACCTTCAGTGAGTCTCAACATCCTACAAAAGACATGTCAGAACTTTTTACCCTGCGTGATTCCAGTTCCGAGCTGCCATTGTCTGCTTTGGGTCCATGAAATTATTTGTCTTGTTTTTGTTGTTGTGATGTCTCTTTATTTCCTCTTTTACATTTTGTTTTATTACATATTTCTGATTAAATTATAATAGAACTGATGCTCCATTATTATTTTTATGTATTTGTGTTGAATGTAAGCTTAAAATTTTTCCCATCAAAATATTTTATTTGCTGTAGAAATATTTAATGTTAAAATGCATGTTACCCTTAAATAGCATTTTTGTGGCATCATTGACATGTAACATATTAGTTTCAGATGTACAACAGAATTATTTGAAATTCTTATATATTGTGGAGTGATCACCACAATAAGTCTAGTTAACATCCATCACCATACATAATTATGAATTTTTCTCTTGTGATGAAAAAATTTAAAATTTACTCTTTGAGCAACTTTCAAATGTGCAATACTATGTTATTAACTGCAGTCACCATGGTGTACATTACATCCTCATGAATTATTTATTTTGTAACTGGAAGTTTGTGGTTTTGACTCTTAACCCATTTCACTCCCCCTCCACCCTCGCCTCTGGCAACCACCAGTCTGTTCTCTGTAACTATGAGCTCACTATTTTTTTCGTGATTCCACATATAAGTGAAATCATATGGCATTCGCCTTTCTTCGTCTGGTATTTCACTTACATAATGCCTTCAAGGTCCACCCAGGTTGTTGCAAATGACAAGGTTTCTTCTTTTTATGGCTTATTAATAACCCATTATATATACATACACCACATTTTCTTTGTCCATCTATTGGTGAATGCTTAGGTTGTTGAGTTCGTGTTTTTATTTTCATCAGATAAATGTCCAACAGTGTGATTGCTAGATGATTTGGTAGTTCTGATTTCTTGAGGGCCCTTCCTGTATCTTCCCTTGAGGCTGCGTCAATTTACTGAATGTAAGCTGCTTGAGGCACAAACTTTATTCATCTACATCTCACGAATTTCTAGAATAGTTCCTTAGAAATGGGTGACTTTGTAAACAAATTCCAATCCATAATCTATTTTCTTTATAAATAGAATACACACACATAAGTTTAATATGCCCAAAGAAACTTCCATGTTCTAAAAAGGTTTTAGGAGATAGTTTAAATAATTTCTCTGTACTTTGTTACTTACTCTCACACCATCAGCCTTATACTTCCTTCTGAATTGTCTTCAGAGAATACAAACATGATCTAGTAATTCCCATTTTAAGAAGAAAATCTGAGTCCTGGGTGGTGTGACTCAGTGGATTGAGTGCTGGCCTGTGAGCCAAAGGGTCACTGGTTCAACTCCCAGTGAAGGCACTGAAATTATAAGTGCAATTGTTACTCACTTAAGGTTTATTTATTGCAGACATCTTTCTGTAATTATATTTGGAAAGTTTAACAATAAATAATTTTTTCTATAAATTCTAAGCTCAGGAACATCATCTCTGAAGATGCTTTATGATGAGTGAATATTAACCTGAGCATGAAACAAACTACAAAATCATGTGTGTATAGAGGTATTAGGGAAACCAAATTGACACTCTCTAAAAGTGCTAAAATGTGTCAATTTTGTAAACTCAAAAACAATCCAATTTTTTTTGTTTTGGTTCACTTGTTTTTCATGCCTTGTGGCTTATGAATAGGTCCATACATTGGTAAAAGTCACACCGCATATTTAACCCATGAGGAAAATGGCCATTCACTTTTACACTAAATGATAAAAGTTTATAGCCATGAGCTATGCTTTTTTATAGATGTTGGGCATCAAAATTTTTGCAAGTGGTTAACTTCTTCATGTTCATTTGAAAATTTATTATAATATTTAATTCACACCCTAAAGTGAAGTTTTATGTTTATTTTAAATGATAGTTTATTTGAATTTTGATTTATACATGTTTTGACTGAGTAACTTATATTTTTCCATAAAGCATTTCCATGACCATTGTAACTTAGGTATAACATGAGGAAAATTAAAGCTGTTTTTGATTTAATTAAACATCTCAGAAATAAGTTTTTAAAAACTACTTCTACTTTATACCCTTTGGAAGCTTGGGCCTTCCTCTTGAGAACATTTTCCTCCAGGAAAGTGTTGTATCTGAGCAATGAATAAATAAGGTAAATTATCTGATGTTAGATCATTTTTAAGGGTCAAGATGATTTAAAAATTTAAATGTTATGAAATTTAAGTTCTAATTCTATTAGTAATTTTTAAAATTCTTTTAAAGAGTTGATTTAAAAATCATGATTTATCCTGTATCTAATGATAGAAGAGACTGCTTTTACATAGTGCTACTAAATACAGTTTGTATCAAAACAGGATAAATTGTTAACACACGTGCACATCATTTTGTGGCTTTAAAGATTTATTGTTTGGATGAGTGTCGTGAATTTTTAGGGAGAAAGTGGATGCTTAATAGACAATAGTTCTCCACTTTCCTGTTCAGAAATGATTTTTCTGCATAAATGTTATTTTGTGCCTTTATATGTGCCATTTTGGGGGGTAGGGAAAGCAGTCGTCCCCAACCTTCTCAGCAGCAGGGACTGGTTCGCTGGCTCCCCGCCGCTCACCCCCTGCGGTGTGGCCCGATTGCTAACAGGCGCACTGATCTGTGGCTAGGGGTTGAGGACCCCTAAGGTAAAGCACAGTTTAACGGACTTTATGTTCCAGGTCCATATTTGATTTTAATAACGACAAAATCTGAAAGTCTTCATAGTTCATTAGTATTGTTTTTAATGAGTCTTTTTAAAATGCTGAGCATACCTTTCATTCAGTTTGTAAAGTATTTTAATACACTTAGTTTACTTAAATCAGAATGAAATATGCAAGATACTTTTAAAGCAATGTGTCAAATTTGAGAATGAAACAGTGCCTTATCTGAGTAGAAAACAGACTTGATATTCCGAGACCTCACTGCTGTGCTACTGCGTTGGGTCGTTGGGTCGAGAGCAACATCTGCACGTGTCGCCTGTCTACGTGCTGTCCTTTATGTTCCTCTAGCTAGTCCTCGTCCTTCAGTCTCTCTCCAGGCTTGGAAAACCCAGATGCTTATCTAAACACAATGCAAAAGCTTCTGGAATATAATATAACACAATACAATATAATAATATAATATAATTTTTGTTTACTACTCAAAACGTTGGTAGGTAACGGCTTACTATTAGAGCAATCTTGTACACAGGGCCATAGGAAGGATGGATAAAATTAAAACTTGAGGCAGGGTGAACCTTTTTCAGGTCTCAAATGAATATAGAAATAAAGCAAAACAAGTTTTTCCTCTTTATCTTGCCTCATGCAACAGGTGGCTCTGTTTACTTGGTTTCTCACATGAAGTTTTTGTGGTTTTCACAAGGATTTGCTGTGCAGTTCTCAGCATGTTTCAGAATTAGAGACATTAAAACTCTTACTAGAATGATTAATCATTCTTATGCTTTATGTATTTGCTGGAAACTTGCTAGCTGATGGACTTCATGTTTAATTGGATAAAACTGCATTTTCCTGATTGAAAGCTTCAGTTTGCATAATCAGATTTCAGGATTTTATTTAAGGTATTCAATCAGACATGTCATCACTTTGATCCGAGAGTCATATATTTGGGAAAGTTAATGGAGTGGGAAATGTTTTAGCCAGAAGAACAGATTTGGATGGAAGGGCATTAAAGAAACCAGTGTTTCTCTTCTTTAAGTGGGAGGAACGGTCACTCTCCTAAATCATGAACACCAAATATTCTCATATTTCTTATCTGTGAAGGACTTGCTACTTGTCTATCAAATCGTATTACTTTCTTCCCAAACAGTGAAAATTATCTGCATTAGACCCACAACTAGATGGTGTCTTCTTCAATACAAGATTCAGCATCATTGCAATATCCACACTAGCAAAGCAATCTATACATTCAATGAAATCCTATTAAAATACCAATGGCATATTTCACAGATCTAGAACAAATATTCCAAAAATTTATATAGAACCAAAAAAGACCCCAAATAACCTCAACAATCTTGAAAAAGAATACATTTTGAGGTATCAGATTACCTGATATCAAACTATACTATAAGGCCGCTGTAATCAAAACAGCCTGGTTCCGGCATGAGAGAAGGCATGTAGATCAATGAAACAGAACAGAGAGCCCCCAAATAAATCTATGCCTTTATAGTTAATTAATTGACAAAGGAGGCAAAAGTGTACAATGAAGTTAAAGACAGTCTCTTTAGTAAATGATGCTGGAAAAGTTGTACAGGTACATACAAAAAAAATGAAAGTAGACCACCACCTTACACCATACAGAAAGGTAAACTCAAGACCTGCCCAGCGTGGCTCAGGTGGTTGAGCATCATTCCACAAAGCAACAGGTTGCCGGTTTGGCTCCGGGTCAGGGCACATGCCTAGGCTCTCGGTTCAGTCTCTGATCGGAAAACTTACAAAAGGCAACTGATTGATTTCTCTCTCATATCATTTTTTTCTTTCTCTCTCCTTCCCCTTTTCTCTAAAAATAAATAAATAAAATCTTTTAAAAAAGAATAAACTCAAAATTGTTAAAGGCTTAAACAGGAAGTTTAAGGGAACAAGCTGGGGAAATTGAAGATCACAGGTACATCCCTAACTTGGACACTGCAATGGAAGCCTCTTCGCTTTTGAGAGTAACGGAGAGGCCTAAATTCCTCCAGAAAACCAGAACTGCTTTGAGACAGAACTGGAACCAGAAGTCTATTTGGGCATAGATCTGGGTGAGTACTTTCCAGCTCCCTAAAAAAATGGACTCAATCTCACGCAATTGATCCTCAAGAGTTCTTCCTTTTTTCTTCATTAAAAAGTCTTTCATGTCATCTTGAGACTTCATATTATCGCCATGATTTGGTGTCTTTCTTCCAGAGTCATGTATTGATAACTCTAGTACTGATTTCTTTGCTATTCCAAACCAAATATACCATATTTCTCTTCTGATAGTTTTTTAAAAGATTTTATTTATTTATATTTACAGAGAAGGGAAGGGAGGGAGAAAGAGAGGGAGAGAAACAGCAATGTGTGGTTGCCTCTCGCTTGCCCTATGCTGAGGACCTGGCCTCAACCCAGGCATGTGCCCTGACTGGGAATTGAACCGGTGACCCTTTGCTTTGCAGTCCAATGCTCAATCCACTGAGCCATACCAGCCAGGGCTGATAGTTTTTTTCTAAATCAGGAAATATGGGTAAAATGGTGAAACAAACATTTGTTAATCTCACTAATCTAAAAGTGTCTTTCTATGGAAAAGACTATTTTTACAAAGTCATGCACCCCATAATGTTTCAGTCAGTGATAGACCGCATATATGATGACGATCCATGAGATTATAATGAAGTTAAAAAATCCCTATCACCTAGTGAAGTCATGGGCATCGTATCATTGTAGCATAACACATTACTCAGATGCTTGTAGTGATGGCGGTAAAAACAAACCTACTGTGCTGCAGTTATATAAAAGCCCTGTTACAATGTTTTAACTTCACCCTTTCAGTGTTTAGATATGTTTTGATTCATAAATGATTACCATCATTTAATAATTGCCCACATATTAAGTACAGTGACATGCTGTACCCATTTGCTGCCTAGGAACAACAGGCTACACCGCGTAGCCAGGTGTGTGACAGGCTGCACCACCTAGGTTTGGGTGAGCGCCCTCCATGAGTTTGGAAAACAACAGAACTGATGCTGTTTTCATGATGTAGCCCCATCGTTCAGCAACACATGCCTGTGATTCTACCGTCTACTTTTAAAAAAGGAAGCAAAAGTAACTTGTAGTACTCAAATTTACTCTAATTTCCTTTTGATTCTATTGTTTAACTAAAACTTTTAAACTAAATACATATGACTAGAACAGTTAATATGAAACTGTATTTCCAAGTTAATATGTTAATAACCTGAGTGCTATGTCAATGTTTTAAGACCTTTAAGTTGAAATCCAAATCCATACCATTTTTAGTTAGAGAAACTGATTAAATATTTTAAGTTAAACCAAAAAGTTAGTTCAAATTCTGAAAAGTGAAGCAGCTTAAGCTAGGTAGATAACTTGCTTTTAAAAGGTATACTTTTAATTATATTTTAAATTTTTCCATTAAAGTTATACTGTAAAAATTATAATTTAATATAAAAAACTTAGATCTATCTATATTTAATGACATATTGAGCTTTTCTTTTGCTTATTAAGTCAGTAAGGGTACATATATCTTATGTTCATAAAATTTTTGATAGTTATAAAGTTCAAAGAAGTAATCAAAATATGAAAGCATTGCAATCAAATAAACTATTTTATAATAAATAAAATAATGTGCAACTTTCTAGTCTAATCAAGTAAAGTAAAAAATTGCCAAAGTTACATAGTTTAATTTTAGAACTGTAGATTATTTCCTCGGTATACAAATCAAACATACAGGGTTTAGCAAAACCTTCACTTTATTTTAGGCTGCTGCCTTAAGCTATAAATATGAAAGAAAACTGCCCCGGCTCGAAATAATTTACAAAGGCTCTCTGGATAAACATATCCTGCTGCTTTCTTCCTTACTGACTTATCAATGAAGAGTGAAGTGTAGAAGAATTCAGAACTACAGCGAAAGCTTTAGAAATCAGAACTGAGAGGGACACCTTTATATATATATATAAAGTAATGTGGGTCCACAGTAGTTGTTCAATAAATATTTTTAACAGATTAAGAAGTGGGTTGGGAATGAATTCCAAGAGCCCTTGACAGCTAGGTTGTGAGTTGCCTCTAGCTCCCACCAAAGAGAAACAGGCTTTGAAGTGTAAACTCGGCATAACTTCTGGTGAAAGTTTAGTTGAAAGAAAGTTTTTTATAATAAAAGACTCACATTTTAATGTAGCTTGTCCCACAAATGATTTATTCTTACAATGACTATGTAGCAATATCCATGACAGAAAGGTTTACACACTTTCAAGTTTGATAAAAATGTTTTTTTTCAAAAAAGCATGTCTACTTGTTATTAAAACTGAGATTGCTGCTATAACAAAGATTTGTGCTCTGTAGTTAGGAATTTTAGCTTTCTTCTTACACAAACAGTGCAACTGTTCTTTATCATAATTTGACTAAGTTGGGCAATGAATACACTTTTATGTTTCTTTCCACTTCCTAAGGCTCTGTCCTTTCTTTCACAGTTTCTTATCAAAGCCAGCAGACATCCTCTGTCAGTCTTCAAACTCCTGCAGAGTTTTGAAGTTTAGGAGGAGTTTCAGATGTAGTTATCTCTCTTTGCTTCTTGCAGCCTGAAGTCAAATAATTTGAGTGAAAGAAACACTAAAAACAAATAATATATTGTCTCACGTCTTCAGTTTCTCTTCCTTTTCTAAATAAGAGCCGCATTGTATAGTGTGTCCGTGGAATTTTACAGTTTCCTACAGTGAGAGAAATGCTGAGCAGACCTCTATGATTCAGGTGTCCTGGATCCTTAAGATAACTGTGGCATTTACACTTGGAGGCAGTTACAATTGGAGTGAGTGAGATGATTTAAAGTATTTTGTGTAATTTCGAAAGTATTTTTTCTTTGTTGGACATCAATTGCTCTGTCTGCTCCTGCATTAGGGGTGAGACCACTGGGAGAATGCCCTGAGCTAAAGCACTGGTTGTCCCTTCCCCGCCCCATTCTGTGTAGGATTACCCAGCTGTGGGCAACAGCTCTGCAAGTTTTAAACCAGTCTACCTACCTAACTTAGTCCTAGAAATTGCTCAGAAAGAAAAAAGATCAAAGAAACACTTGATTTTCCTAATAATTTTTTCCTTTAGCTTTCCATGGCATTATAGTAATATGAGCAGCATCTAAGTCTCTGTCTTAGCACACCTATGACTACCCTCAGGAGAGGTAAAAGTGACAAATCAGGAGGGGGCAGTGACCTGAGTTCTGGTTCTGGCTCCTCCCCTGGTTAGCCGCCATGCCCCTGGGCGTGTGAAGTCTCTCTCAATCTGCTCCAATCTCTCAATCTCTCAGTTAGGAGAAGGTATGAATCTCTCCCCTGCTTCCATCATATTGTTGTTGCTGTGTGCCTGTCTGTATTTTGAGATGTAACTTTCTCTTCAAACATGAGTAAAACAAATGGCGGATGTGTCCGGCCTTCTCTTGCAACATAATAAGTAATAATGGACCCTTACTTGGGGGGTACCATCAGTTCTGTCACTTTTTTTAAAAAAGAAAATGTCCTCAAGTTATTTACTTTATGCACTTAAATAACATTTTTGGTGAAAATTTTTTTGATAACTAAGATTTTAAAACAGCTTCCCAAGTGACAAACTTTTTTAATGCAGGAACCAAGAGACTTACATTGTAATTTAATCACATCACCTTAATTTCCCTTAAATTATTCCTTTGTAAAATAAGGGGATTACATAAATAGATTGCTCTTCAGGATTTCTCTGTTGACATCGCCCGAATCTTTTATTCAGTGCCATCGTCCCTAATTTCCAACCTCTGTGTCTTATACTCATGGGGGGATTTTTATCCAGTTGGGTAATGTAAACTCTTACTGGGTGGGGAAGAGGAAACACGGAGTGGGCTGAAAGAAAACGAAAGAATATGGCAATGATTTTTGGCAGTTATATAGTTGTTAAAAGGACAACTTTGTGATTCTGGGGAAAAAGGTGATAAGAAATTCCAGAAATTTATATATCCAAAAAGTAGGTCAGAGTAAGCTTGGTATCAATTACATTCATGGTTTGTTCTCCATTTAGGTTAATTGTCTGTGTTAGTGGCTTCTGAAGGCTGCTCAGCTGCTGCTTTCTCACCGTTATAGAAAGAAGCGTGGAATTTTTCAATGGAACACTCCTGGGAAGTCTGAGGGAAGAAGCAAGGCAAAACTGATGCAACAGTAACTAAGTGGCCAGACCAAGTTGGTCCTTTTTGACTGTGTCAGCTCTTGTTCCTTTAGGCTTAATCTCAAATCTCTAACCCTGGATCACTCTCCGCTGTGAACTTTTTGATTTCCTTGGAGCCCGCAGATTTAGGCAGTTTCTTTTTCTGTCCTTCCCACTAGGATCGATGACTGCCTGCTTGGCCTTTGCTTAGCTTTTCTCTGGAGCCTTGGCTGTTAGTCACTGTGGTTTGGACCCCGCGGTGCTCTTCGGAGAGTGACTGCTCCTCCCTTACAGTCACCAGGGCCCTGGCTTTCCTACCCTGATATTCTGATGTTCCAGCTCCCACTTGTGTACAAGGCAGCAGTTGTGAAAATCGAATGGTGGTATTGCCCATGAGAAAAACTAATAATAAATATTAATTATTTAGAGGAAGAAGAGACAAAGTCAGAAAAGTTCTTTGAGAATAAACTACTGGGGCAGAGACTTAGAGGTTGTTGGTTTTTTGTTTTTGTTTTTTAATTTACTTTAGACAGAGGGGGTGGGAGGGAGAAAGAGAGGGAGAGAAACATCAGTGTGTGGTTGCCCCCTACTAGGAACCTGGCCCACAATCCAGGCATGTACCCTGACTGGGAATTGAACCAGTGACCCTTTGATTTGCAGGCCAGAACTCAATCCACTGAGCCACACCAGCCAGGAAGGAGAGATTTTTTGGTACTGGGGTAAAATGAGAGGGCTGACAGCAGGGCCCTAGGCAAGCTTGCATGTTGGAAAAATTTGACTTTGATAGTTTCACTTATCTTCTCAACCTGTCTTATCAAACTTATCTTTTTATTTCCAGGTCTCTCCACTCTCCCTCCCCCAATTACCGAGTCCTTTAGTTCTTCATAATGTACCACTTTAATCACTAATAATCTCCTCCTATCAACTGTTCTCAATTATGAATATTCTCTTCCCTATTTCATCACACCTGTTTCCCAGAGTTGCCATCTCAGCCTCCCATGAAGCCTTTGACATGAAAATGGGAAAAACTGGTCCAATTATTCTGCCAGGAGAATATTTCATTGTAGAAGAAGAAACTACCAATCTAAACACAACCATAATTTATAGACCGCGTCGGTGAGAGATTTCGAGTGTGTGAAAATCTTCCTGTGCCCCTTTCCTTATCTCAGGTGGTTGGCCTCTCCCTCTGGGTCATACTCTCCTCAAGCAGTTTTCTAGGTAATTTAAACTACATGAAATTGACATTATTATGAAGCATAACAGTTAACATATATGTCTGACTTCTCCTTACAGTTCCAAGTAACTCCACACCCTTTCTCACTAACCTTGACAGCTTTGGCAGCACTGTTGGTGAGAGAAAAGCAAACCATTCCAGACTTTTCGTTCTTATTTTAAGATGTGGGTTAAGTTGACATAAAACTACAAACACTTATTTGTGAATGAAGTTCACTCTCTGTCAAAGTTTTATTAAAAAATAGGGAGCAAAATTTACTTAGAATGGCTTGTTTGGTATACATTCAAGTTCTAATATTTGAGCATTTAGCCTTTTCTTTTATTCCCAAGTAGAGCCCTGAAGGGAATTCTGACAATTTTTATTATAGAAACCTGGGTTATAGTATTATTCTAAAAAATAATCTTGCAATATACTGTAAACCTCTCACATGACCCTTTTATTATTCAAATATTGAATTCGAGCAAATTATGAAATTGTTCAAAGCCCCAGTTTATTTATCTTTAAGAGAGAGCAGGGAAGCCCTGGCTGATGTGGCTCAGTTGGTTGGGCATCATCCTGATTGGGCAACCGATCAGGATTTCCCACACCAATTTTTATCCCCCTCTCTTCCTCCCTCCCTCCCTCCCTCTCTCTCTCTCTTAAAAAAAAAAAAACATGGGGTAAGGAAGATTAAATGCGGGATGAAGCCAAATCAAATCATTTGGTATATAGCAAATGTCTAGTTACTATAGTCAAACATGGTAATACTAATATAACTTTTCATTAAGAAGCTTGCATTAAATAAGAACCATGCCATGCTCTGTGAGAGTACTTAATTGCTGGATATAAAATGCTTTTGGAAAGCTACTCTAAAGAAATCCATTATAATTATGAAAAATATATAATAATGTGACTATTTAAAGAGAAAGTTAAAATGTTATTAAATTTCCATTTTCATAGGGAGGCATAATTAAGTGTTTTATTATCCTCAATTTGCTAGCATAAAAATACCACAATTTCAGGGATCTCTGTGTACCGTAAGTTTAGAAATTCATTGAGGGCTTAATGAAACATGGGACAATTTTGGAATAAAGTTGTAGAAAGCTAGAGAAGAGATAAAAGAAGGAGAGAGAAGAAGAAAAAGACAGAAGAATGGGGAAAATTTAGATATGCTTTACAGGATATAATTTGAAAAGCTTGCCTCATTAATAAGAAATTCATATATCAAAAGTACTTAAATATTTGTATAAGTTTATCTTTCAATAATCTTTGGATTTTAGATATTGCAATCTAAAAATAAAGATATAATTAACTCTTGATTGATGAATGTTAAAGTATTTTAATTGTCTTAAAATGATAAAATATGAGAAAGGAAAATAACATAGATATACAATCCAATATAGAAACATTTGCTTTTTCAAAGCATAGACTGTGCTTGCATTTGTTTGATTTTTCCCAATGTAAACTCAGTGTTTTCTCTTTGAAGAAAGCAAATTTTTAAAAAGCATAAACAAGAAGAAAATAATTATTTAACTTTCAAATCATACATAGCTATCATTTACATCTTGATATTTATTATTCAAAGTATTTTCATTAGGTACATGTACATACATTTACAAATGCAACTTTGTTTTGTCTTTACCTGAGTGCATCCTTATTGATAGTTTGAGGTGGGGGGAAGGGTAGAGAGGTAGTGAGAGAAATACTGACATGAGAGAAGCATGGATCTGTTGCCTCACAGGTGCCCTGACCAGTGACCAATTCTCCAACCCAGGCTCGTGCCCTGATGGGAATCGAACTGTGTCACTTTGGTTTATGGGATGATGCTCCAACCAACTGAGCCACACTGGCCAGGGCAAACATATCTTTTTAAAAAGAAAACTGAAATGATACAATTTACATGTATTATTTTAGAACTTTTACAAAGAGAAACGATGTAATACAGACTTGTGAAATCAGAGGAGTACATCAACATGTTCAATAGTTGCATTATTGTTCAATGCAAGTCTAAAGGCACAAAGTTTATGTAACTTATCCTCCCTCGTTGGCTAATTAAGGTAATTTAAATTTTTCTAATAGCAGTTTTTCTGCTGTAATAAATCTGTACATATTTTCTCACTAGTCTTCTCACTAGATCCTTAAGAAATTCCTGGAAGTAGAATTTTGGGACTCAGAGAAAGTCTAGTGTGATAAGTTTGTCTGTGTCTATAACTATTTCTAAATCTATTCCCAAATCTATAACTGCATCAATGTGAAAAATGAGTATGTCAGAAAAGTTATCAGGATCATATGTCCATCAATATTATATTACAAAGCAATGGGTATTTCTCTTTTAGCCCAATTAATTAATTAATTTTTCTGCTCTGAAGTTTTAAGTGTTTGTGGTTTCTGTCTTGGTGTCATGCCTGGGAAAACCACCCCTTGCCTGACTGAATTCTGTTTTGTTTGCATGAAGAAAAGTATTTACATGGCTTTTCTAAACTTCTCAACAGTAACAAATATTATGGAAATGGCTAAGCATGGAAGGAAATCATGCTTGTATACTAATGTAATACTTGTCTCTATCACTAGAAAATGTTAAACTGGTAATATGAATGGCTCCCCCTATTCTAGTCTCTATCTTTAATTGCCACTTTGAATTTTGTGAGAATCGATGACAGGGAAGTTAATATTAGTTAGGGACAAAGAGTAGCAAGAATGGAAGAGTTTAGTTCAGTATAAAAAGTATATAGAAGAAAAAGGTGTTCAAAATTTAATTTCATTAAAAAGATACCAAGTCTTATATCATCATATCAATAATTGAATTTTACCAGTTAATTTTTATATTCTATGGTTGTTCAGATAACTCATAATCATTCCATACCTTGACTTAAGAGTCTAGATTTGTTCTTTATCTCTCTCTTCCCTTTGCTCCCATTTTCTTTCTTGAATGTTGATTATGTGGATTTTTAAAAATTGTGGTTAACCCTGACCAGATAGCTCAGTTGGTTAGAGCTAATAAACCAATATTATGAATTCCATCCCTGGTCAGGGCACATACGAGAAGCACCAATGAGTGCGTAAAAAAGTGGAACAACCACAACTCAAAGTTTCTCTCTCTCTCTTTTTCTTCTCTCTCTAAAATCAGTAAATATAATTTTAAAAAATGTGGCTAACCCCTTATTTCCTTGTGGTTTAGAAAATTAAGAGTAATTTAGGCTTCAAAGTCCTCTTTCATAGAACGATGAAATATAAACGTTTAAGAAAAGTATGTATTTATGTTTGTTATCCTGACCAAATAGTAAAACAACATCAATGACAACAACAAAAACCTATACGGAGCATGACCCATTCTAGCAAAGACTGGAAATTACAAAAACGGTCTTATTTACAAGGCCCCAAGTCAAAAAGTTACCATTCATCACAATTAATGAAACTTCTTCAGAACAGAATAATGTTAACATCATAATCCTCAAGCAAAATATAGATCTTAGCAATTTAAAACAAAAATAATTTAGTGGCTAAAGAACAGGTCCTAAGAGGCTTTTTTGGCAATGGTGCCTAGAGATAATTATAAACAGCCTCCACAGAAGATGGAAGCAAAGCTCAAGCTGCCCAAACAAAATTTTAATTAGTGATGATTAACATGCACATGTAGTGTTTTAATGCTTTATTTGTTCATACAACAATTATTTATTGAGTGTGAATGCTATGCCAAACCCTGTTCAAAGGGCATTAGCAGGGAAAAGTGCACTGAGCAGATAAACATCACTTTCTTAACATGTTTTCAATAATTTCTTTGTTCTTCATTAGATATTATATTTCCTTATTTAACCCCAAGCTTAATGCCAATATTTTGATTTATCATGATTTACAGCTTTGTTATGTAGTCAGTATTATGTGTTCTGCAGATGAACTGAGGTGTCATAACAAATTATATTTTAAAGTACATTTTCTTTTATGGTTCCCACCTATCTTCAGTAATGTCTTGGCAGCTATCTAAGGTGGACTTCAGCTTGCTGGTGTTGTGTGGATTCGCAGGTGACATGCTAATATCTTCCTGCACCATAGTCAGGTGCCATTCACAGGTGGGCAGTTCAGAAAAGATAAAAGGGAGAAGCCAGTCAGGCAAGGTACATCTTTAGTCACAAGGGAGAGTCCAAAATATCATAAGTAAGAAACTATATGCTTAAAGTGGAACTTATATTTAAGGTGAAGTGGGTAGAGAAATGGCTCCAGAAATAAATAATAAAATCAGAATCCATACTTGAATGGTTAGAGAACAAAAGCAAGAAATTAAGGCACAAACTAGGTTGGGTAATCATTATCAGATGGGTTAAAGGTGGCATTAAAAGATGGGAGAGCTCTAACCTGGTAACTCAGTGCATTGGGAGTGTGGTCCTAGTGCCACAAAAGGTTACAGGTTGGATCCTGGTCAGGGCACCTATGTAGGCTGTGGATTTGATTCCCAGTCAGGCGCATACAGTGGAGGCAACGGATAGATGTTTCTCCCTCACATCAGTGCTTCTCTCTCTCTCTGTCTCCCTTCCTCTCTCTCTAAAATCACTAAAAACATATCCTGGGGTAAAGATTTATTTAAAAATACAGGACCAAAAGTAACCTTTAAGAATTTTTATATTTATCTTAGAACAGAAATTTTAAATTAGAACAGCTTTAAGGGGAAGAATCAAGTCTATCCATCCTTGTGCCATTAGAGTCTTATTCGACCAATTGTGTTTACAAACCAAAACAAACGTGTAAATGTGCATCTCACACACATTTGCCTTGGTTATGTTTTTGATATCCTTTTTAAGAAGTATGACTTAAGAGTTGGAAACAACCTAGCTGCCCTTCAGTAAATGAATGGATCAAAAAACTATGGTACATTTACACAATGGAATTCTATACAGCAAAAAGAAAGAATGAGCTCCTACCCTTTGCATGGATGGAACTAGAAAGCATTATGCTGAGTGAAATAAGCCAGGAAGTGAAAGACAAATACCATATGATCTCACCTTTGACAGGAAGCTAAACAAATAAGCAAGCAAAATATAACCAAAGACACTGAAATAGAGAACAGGCTGACAGGGACCAGAGAGAAGAGAGGAGGGAATTTCAGGGGAAAAGGGGAAGGATTCACAGGAATGAGTATGGAGGACACATGGACAAAAACTAAGGGGGGGTGGAAATGGGAGGGAGGTGGGGAGCACTGGGGGGGATGGGCTGGGATGGGAGTAAAAGACAGAAAACTGTACTTGAAAAATAATTTTTTAAAAAGCCGAGAGAATTCTAAAAATCAAAAAAAAGTATGACTTCAGATTTCACTGTCTACGAAGTGTTCTGATCCTTTCCACACATAAACTAAACTTTTAAATTATTTGAAGAGATAGAATGGAGGGGAATTTCCTATAAAGCAGTTTTCTTTCTCATCACTATTAAGATACAATATTAACAGAAAAAGTACAGGGAAAATAAAGTCTTTGGAAAATAAGAAACAAAAACATTGTATGGATTTTAATATCTTAAAGCCATTTGTAAAGCCAGTGTAAAATACTTCAAATTCTTATTATATCAGTTAATTATATTTGATAGTCACATATCAAATAACAATAACTGATGGGGAATTGCACAGCCATTTCAAGATTGTGAAAAGACAAGGACCAGTTTAAAAGCACTGTGTACTTAAAGGTGTAGGAATTCCATGAAATTTGAGAAATTGAGCCATTAATAATCTCAAATATCTGATAAAAAATTAAGGACCACTAGAAATAAATGTTTATTTCAGTGCTGTCAAATACTATATTGTAGGCCCTTGTTTTCTTTTCTGCTTTTCTTTACTAGGTTAAAGTTTCAGAGACAAGGGTTCTATCTGCTTGTTTACCACTGTATCCTCTGAATCACACCGATTTCTGGATCATGCAATATTTGTTAAATTAATGGAAGCATAGATAAATAAATAGAAGTGTTTTTTAAAAAATTAGAATTGGTAATAACTTTCCATTCTAAATTGTAAAATGTGGACGTTAACACCTTTTATGCTTAAACCATATTCTCACTGAATAGTATATTAATTCTTTAATTCATTTGTTAAATTTATTGTTAATTAGTGAAAATTAATTATTTAAAATATATGTATCAGATTTTTCCCTTTGTGTGGGGATATAGATTTTTAAAAGCTTTTTATGCATATCTTTCATTAGTTTATTATCAATTAGATAGTAATAAGAATTGTCATGGCTATTAAAAAATAAAGACTACAGCTCTGGCTGGTGGGGCTTAGTAGATTGACTGTTGGTCTGCGAACCAAAGGGTCATCAGTTGGATTCCCCCTCAGGGCATGTGCCTGGGTTGCTGGCCAGGTCCCCAGTAGGGGGCGCATGAGAGGCAAGCACATGTTGATGTTTTGCTTCCTCTCTTTGTCCCTCCCTTCCATTCTGTCTAAAAATAAAACAAATAAAATCTGAAAAATAAAGACTGTACTTTTAGGGATCATTTGTATACTGCCTTACTAAAAAACTTAGTAAAAAGTTACATTTTTAACAATCCAGTTGTGTAATTATCTCATTAGTGATCTTCAAAGTAGATTTCAGTTAGATGAAGTGTCAAAAGTAATTTTAGAACAATGACTTGGAGCTTTAACCCCACAATTCCCTAGACTCTGTCCATTGTGGTTAAGGAGTTTTTCAGTCTTTGAGAAGGTGACATAAAGTAACAGTGGCTTACTTTTATGTTATGTAAGTATACATATTTATGTAAAAATAATTACATGTAATGTAATGTGAATTTATAAACTCCAGTTTGGTTAATTCATTATAGTAATTAACACAGTAAATATCTATTAATTTACCCAGAATTCAGAAGATGTGTCCAGAAAAGGAAAATATAAGAAACCCTTCCTGTAAATAATTGTCAAATAATAAAACAATTTGTCATTTAAACATTTGATCAAATCTATAAATTTAAAAAAAAATTTAAATTTATTTATCTTTAGAGGGGAAGGGAAGGAGAGGAGAGAAATAGCAATGTATGGTTGCCTCTAGTGCGTCCCCTGTAGGGAACTGGCCTACAACCCAGGCATGTGCCCTGACTGGGAATTGAACCACAATCCTTTGATTTGTAGGCCCACACTCAATCCACTGAGCTATGCCAGCCAGGGCCAAATCTATAAATTTTCTTTATTAAAATCCTTTAATTTTTTTGTGCATGTAGGAGTTAGTATTTTATTGCTAACATGTGATTTCATAAGTCAGCTTGGGTATTTACAGCAAGAGCCAAACATGGATGGACTCAATCTCCTTATGACACATTTGCAGAAAGAAAGAAAACACAAAGGGAATTGTTAAGTATATTAAGTGTAACTTGCAAGGTTACCTAAGACCACCTTTCTTTCATGTGGTACAAAGTAGACATAGATTTTGGGTCATAAGTAGTCAGTGAAGTGTGCTTTTCACAAAAGTCTGAAGCACAGACCTCTTTCTGGAAGGGTAAACATGCTTGAAGAAGTTGTTATCTAATCGCTTTCCTTGGGGTAATATAGATGATAGACTCAAATAATGTGATCAATTTTCTTCAATGAATATTAACCTCAGTCCATTTGCTTTCATTTATTTGTTCCTGGAATGGAAACATTTCATTCATAATCTTGAGTTATTTGTTCAGGCTATCCAATCAGGGAGAAAAGAATTATGTCAAATCTGGAAGAATGTGATTTATGAGACATGAAAACTTAAAATAAGAAATTAAGCAGTCCAGTCATCCTGGCACTCTCTGTCATCAGCTATTGTGTCTCCTGCCATTGACTGCATTAGCAAAAGCACTGTCTATATGTGGGGTAAAATTGCATAGACCCATATAAAAACACACAGAAATGAATGCATGTAAAACATATTGAAATTGAATAGCATCTGTAGTCCAGTTAACAATCTTGTACCAGTGTCAATTTCCTGGTTTTGACATTGTTTTACAGTTACATATACAGTTTTATATACATATACATTGTATATAATACATACATGTATGTTATATATAATATATAAAATGCATCATTGAGGAAGCTGGATGAAGGAAACAGACTTTGTACTATTTTTCAGTGACTGTGAGTATATGATTATTTCAAAATAAAAAGCTTAACCATTCATCTAAAGAGAGAGGGAGCTTATTTTATAAAAGTGGCCGTAGATCAAGAATCAGAAATATGACTTCTAGTCAAGATGGAGGCATTGGTAAACATCGCTCACCTCCTTGCACAGCCACAGCAAAAATGACAGCTGGACTCCAAAACAAATATCACCCAAAATCATCAGAAAGTTGAACTGTATGACAGTCCATCAACCAAGGACTTAGAGAAGTCACATTCATCCAGATGGGTAGGAGGGGTGGAGATACATGGAGAGGAATGGACACATAGAGATGTGGAATGGTTGGTCCTACACCCACGTGTGGTAGGTAAAAATTGGGAGCGTTACCTCAGGACTCAGGAGTCCCAGCCCCACACCAGATCACCCAGCCCAAGTTTCCAGTACCAGGAGATAAGTCCCCATAATTTCAGGCTATAAAAACCAGTGGAGGTTGGGATGGTGGAAGAAACTGTAGGATTCTCAGGAGTCTTCTTTTCAAGGGCCCAGAGTGGACTGAGGACTTATGCAGACTCACTGCCTCTGGCCTTCAGCACCAGGGCAGCAGCTGGAAGGGCACTAGTGCCATACAGGGAGAAACAAGTGTCTGGCATCAAGGAGAGCACCAGGGGACAGTTTACTCCTGGACAAAACCCCAGAGGCCAAGCAGTGGCATTGACTCTTTCTAAGCCCTTCCCCACACAGAGCCACAGAGTGGTGACACCATATGTGAGACTCTATCAACCTGATTCACCTGGGTTGCCCGACCCTGGTGATTACCTAAGGCTCTGCCCCATCCAACTTACCGCTGCACTTTTCTATAATAGGCCACGCTACTAAGACAGGGAGTCAAAGCAGCTTTACCTAATACATAGAAAGAAATGCAGGGAGGTTTCCAGGAAGAGGAGAAAAAGAAATATGGCCCAAATGAAAGAACAGAAAAAAATCTCAAGAAAAAGAACTAAATAAAATGGAGATAAGCGATTTATCAGATGCAGAGTTCAAAATACTGGCTATTAGGGTTCTCAAGGAACTCATTGGGTACTTCAATAGCATAAAAAGACCCAGGCAGAAATGAAGGTTACAATAAGTGAAATAAAGAAAAATTTACAGAGAACCAGTAGTGGAGGGGATGAAGCTAAGAATTGTAGGAGACCATTCTGCATGGTGTGGGCCCAGCCCCCAGTGACAAACATTTACTGCAAAGCAACTTTCTAAAAAATGTGCTAAACCTTCCAAGGACCAGTGTAACCAGTTCATCCACTCTTGCCTTTTCATTTGCAAATACCCCTCTTCTGTGATGTGATTACCAGCATCCTCTCCTTTGCTTTCTGTAAAAGGTAACCACCTAAAGCAAGCTGTGCGTAGGAAATGAGGACCATCATGTGATGTGCCAAGAAACCCAATTAAGGCTGGTGACGGCAAGGACCAAGGCTTTTGTCCCTTTTCCTCCGCCGGACTCGGTAGTCCATGTGAATGTCTCATTTCATCCATAATGACTTGGACACTGTGGGCTGGTGTCTGCATCAAAGAATCAAATAAATGATTTGGAACATAAAGAAGAAACACTCAATCAGAATGATAAAAAGAAGGAATCCAAAAAAACAAAGATAAGCTAAGGAGCCTCTGGGACAACTTCACTGTTTTAACATTCAAATCATAGGGGTGCCATAGATGGAGAAGATAACGAGCAAGAAATTAAAAACTTACTTGAAAAAGTAATGAAAGAAGACTCTACTAATTTGGTAAAGGAAATTTGTACTTCCTGAAGTACAGAGAATCCCAGGGAATTTGGACCCAAAGAGGGCCACATCACAAACATCATAATTAAAATGCCAAAGGTTAGAGATAAGGAGAGAATCTTAAAGCAGCAAGAGAAAAGCAGAGACCTACAACGGAGTTCCCACCTGATTTCTCAAAAGAAACTTTGCAGGCAGACAAGAAGTATTTAAAGTGATGAAAAGCAAGCACCTACAACCAAGATTACTCTATCCAGCAAAGCTATCACTTAGAATGGAAAGGCAGACAAAGTGCTTCCCAGACAAGGTAAAGCTAAAGGGGTTCATCGTCACCAGGGCCTGGTTATATGAAATGTTAAAGGGACTTATTTAAGAAAAAGAGGATCAAAACTATGCACAGTAAAATGGCAGCAAATTCACAACTAGCAACAACTGAATCTAAAAAACAAACTAAGTGAACAATCAGAACAGGAACAAAACCATAGACATGGAGACAATTTGGAAGGGTATCAGCTGGGAGGGGGAAGAGGGAGAATAGGGGAAGAGGTACAGGGATTAAGAATTATTTTCACCTAAATTGGTAGGTGAAAAATACACAGGACTTGTGAAGAACAGTATAGAAATGGAGACACCAAAGAATTCATGTGCATGGCCCATGGACATGAACTGAGGGGGAGGGAAATCCTGGAAGGAATGGGAGATACTGGGGAGAAGGGGGCAAAAGGGAAAAATTGGGACAACTGTAATAGCATAATCAATAAAATATATCAAAAAAGAATGAGAAATGTATAAAACCTTGGGCAAGACACTGAACGACAGGTCCATGCTTCCCTCTTTCTAAAGAGTAGTCTCCGGCAGGGGTGTGCAACCTTTTGGCAACTCTGGGCCCCACTGGAAGAAGAAGAGTTGTCTTGGGCTGCACATTAAATACACAAACACTGAAGAAAACTGATGAGCAAAAAAAAGGTTTTAAGTAAATTTACAATTTTGTGTTGGCCCACGTTCATAGTCATAGAGGATGACATACGATCCGCGGGCCATGGTTTGGACACCCCTGGATTAAAAATTGGGGGGATGCTTTTAGTTCATAATTGAATTTTATTTCAAAAGGTAGAATTTGTGAAAATTTTATAGTTCAACAAACATATGTCACATCATAAGTTTTCATGAAATAATTTTCTAAATGTAAAACATATGAAACTAAATTCTTATGAACATATAACCATTCCAGTGAATAATATTTCATGAGATTTTACCATAATGGTTATCTATATAGATGAAAATATGTTAAAATATGATCATTAAGATATATTTGCATTTGTACTTTGCTAACATAGATAGCATGTTCATTTTTGATCACACATTATTAAAATTACAAGTGATAAAAGAGAAAATTAGCTAATCTGATTTTATTCTATATATACAGGTATGAGTCTAAAAAAATATATATGTCCTACAAAAGAGCTTTGCATACTTTACAAAATTTGATGGTCTCAGTATTTAATTTTTAGAATAAAAATTTTCCCAACATTTATTTTCTAAAGTCATTTTTAGAAACAATAACATTCAAAGCAGTTTAATGCAGCAACTTTAAAAAAATTGGATTTATTGGGGTGACATTGGTTCACACAACCATACAGGTTTCAGCATACAACTCAATAAAACGTCATCTGCCCATTGCCTCATGTGCCCATACCCCCAAAGTCTATTTCTGTCTCTGCTCCTCCTCCCCCTTTTGTCTACCTCTACAACCCCCACCCCCTTTTTCCTCTGGCTACCACCACACTTGTCTAGGTCTATGTGTTATGTACATTTTTTTGCTCAATCCCTTCACCTTCTTCAATTCAGCCCCCCAATGCTGCCCTCTGACAGTTGTCAGTCTGTTTCATGTACCCATGCTTCTGTTTCTATTTGGCTCATCAGTTTATTTTGTTCATTAGATTCCACGTATAAGTGAAATTATATGGTATTTGTCTTTTTTTTGCAGGTTTTTTCACTTAGTGTAGTAATCTCCAGGTTCATGCATGCTGTAGCAAAAGGTAAGATTTCCTTGATTTTTTTGAATTTTACAGCTGAGTAGTACTCCACCATGTAAATGTCCCGTGGCTATTTAACACTCCTATTCAACAGGAACTAAAGGTAAGTGGCATTCAAGATCAATCACCTATTTCAGAATAAGTAATGAAAACAATCTGAATTTAAAACAATCTTCCATATAATCTTTCTCTACCCCCCCTTCTCTCCTTCTCTCTGTGTGTTTCTGCTAAAAGGTTTGAAATTAAAAGTAGGTTTCTCTGTTGAATGAAAAGAACTGAAAGAGCTGAAATGTTTGGTGATAGTTGTAGCTAATGACAGAATGGGAGTGAACAAGGAATTCGATGCTTCTCTCATAACCAGACACTTTTCACCGGGATTGTTAATCTTAAATGTGACCATTACAAGACCAGTGACCAGAGGAAAACAAGCAATGCAAGACCATAAGCAATGTATATTTAAGGATTTTTCCATCAAAAAAAGTGGTTTCTGAGGATAATGGAAAATAACAATATAGTGCCATGTGAACTTCTGTGCATACCAAAATTGTTCTTTTTTTTATTTTTAAAAAATTTATTTAATTATTTTTCAAGTACAGTTTTCTGTCTATTACTCCCATCCCATCCCACCAAAATTGTTCTTTTTGATATGTGCCTATAAATATTTTGGGGAGAAAACTCTAATATTTACTTGTTATATTAGTATACTTTATCATAATAACAGGAAAAATAACATTTTTTGCCAATTTTATTTACCAAAAAATGTTGGATACAAAAACTTTGCATATTGAATTTAAATATTCTAGGAATTGTAGAATTATGATAGTGCAAGTTTACTGCAAAATAAACATTAATGTCATTTCATATCATACTTTGCAGCTAAACATAATTGCATGATTTGTTGGGTTTTCAGAGTTAAGAGAGCTACTAAAGAGTTACCTATGGCATACATTTAAAAAGTGATAACAATATAGAATAAATACAAATATGAGAAAAGTCCCTTTTATGGTGGGACAAACAGATATACTACTTAGAAAAGTTTCAAAAAAGAAAAGAAAAGCTTCAAGGAGAAATTACCAGCATAAAAACTCCTGAAAAATATTTGCCTGTTTTGGAAAGTATATATATCTTTTAAATATATCATGTCTTACTTGTTTGGTAGTTGGGTGCTGAAGAACAATAATATGTTTTCAGCAGATGCTTCTAAGAGTTTTCTAAACACCAAAATTGATTTGCATTGCATTTTTAAAAACAGATGTTATCTATTTATTTTTAGAGAGAGGGGAAGGGAGGGAGAAAGGAGGGGAGAGGAACATCAATGTGTGGTTCCCTCTCATATGCCCCCAGCTGGGGACCTGGCCTGCAATCCATGCATGTGCCCTGACTGGGAATCGAACCAGCAACCCCTTGGTTCCCAGTCTGGCAATCAATCAACTGGCCCACACCAGCCAGGGCTGCTTTGCATTTTTTACATGTATTTCCATTAAAAATTTCATCTACTGGGGACAGGTACTTTATCCATTCTGATTGACATTTCTAGAGTTCACTGATTCTTAGAATTTAGAAAAGAAAAAGCTAATTAATATATTTTGCTCATATATTTAGAGACATACATCTATAGACATTATCTAACATGTAAGAAAAAGGAAGAGGTTCTACAGTTTCTATTATCAGTGAAAACCATGAATGGAATATTTGCAGTAGTAGGGGACCTAGATAGGTTTGTAAGTTGAAATATAAGTGATTAGAGAAATGTTAGGCCAGACCATTGAGATATAAAAAACTATAAGGAACTTATTATAAACGTTAGTGCTTCATTTGCTTAATTTATTCCAACCAAAAATGTTAACAGCTAGCACAGAACT
Source organism: Sturnira hondurensis (assembly GCF_014824575.4). Taxonomy (NCBI): domain Eukaryota; kingdom Metazoa; phylum Chordata; class Mammalia; order Chiroptera; family Phyllostomidae; genus Sturnira; species Sturnira hondurensis. The sequence goes on along the minus strand of NW_028076767.1, from coordinate 16,693,938 downwards.
GTGGCTCTCAAACTTGATGCTGTGTGGGGGAAGAACTCACATTTGTCTAAAACACCACTCCAGTCATATTCTCACGTTTCATTTCTTGGTGGGAAGATTAGGATATTGTTCCTTTAACAAAAATTTAACACTCTCTCTTCCTTCTTGCCAGACACTCTCTATTTCTTCTATCCAGTTCTTATTTTTTCATATTATTTTTATTACATTGTTTTCCCAATTACTTCTTTTTAATATGCTACACATTTAACTTATTGTTTTTCACTTTCTCTCTTATTATCTAGAATGTAAGCTCCAACACTAGGGACCTTCATCTGTTTTTGTTAATTGATGCATTCCAAATACCTAGAAGATTCCTGATTCATTATAACCACGTAATATCTATTAACTATTTGAGGTGCAAAATGCTTTTATTGATGTCATTAAAGCTGTAAGCTAAATTACTCTTTGCATCACTACATATGTTTGGTTTATTAAATAACAGTCAACAAATTGCATTTTTAGCAGGGTGCTATACTGCTAATAATGTAAAACCTTGTCTGTTCTCCTACACCCTCTTCTCACCTTCTCCACAGAGGTAGCCCCTGCATGTTTTTTCTTCCCTGATTTCTACCTAACACAATCTCTCTGCTATTCCCTCAGCCTCTCTCCAGACCTATCTGCATTCTCCTTTGTACCAAACTCTACCCTCTTAGTTGGTAAATGTCCTAAAGAGGGAGTTCCTGGAGTTCCCTTCCCTGACCTTGGCTCTCTAAAAATATCGGTTTATGAATTGAATAGTCAAGTAAAAAATTCATTTTTCTGGGAGGATTTAAAATGGTGTAGGAATACTCTTGTAACATTGATTTAATTTTGTGTGGCTTTATTTAGATGCAGAATATTTCATTCTTTCTTTAGAACAGTTATTTCAATCCCTAATTCTGCTCTGTTGTTTCAAACACTAGATGTCTCTCTACTGCCAGCCTCACTTTGCCTCTTGGGCTGGTCCATTCTGCAGTTACACTGGATTCCAGAGCAAGGAGACATTTATTTACGCTGGGGAGACAAGGGCATTTTCTATAATGTGTATTTTTTTGGATGTGATGTGTCCATGTAAAGACAATTTATGGTCTTTTCTGATTTACAGATATGACTGTTAATACTATTTTACATTTGTAAAATAGTAGAAAGACTATAGAATCCTTTCACATGTATTATTTCATTTTATCCTCACAGCAATCTTGTAAGTCAGGTATTATTGTCTCTAACTTTACAGTTGAAGAAACTGAGGCTCACAAATGTTACAGAACATTTATAAGTTGACATAGTAACAAGTGACTGACCCCTGATATTCATTCACTGATTTTCTGATCATAAATCCATTGCTCTTTTCTCTGCATAAGGCTGCCTTTGTCTAGACGAGTACCTTTAGGTAATTCATTATTACATATGTACTATGATGTAGTGTGAGTCAAATACATCCTTCCATATATTATAAGTGTGGACACATGAAATATAACCTGGACCATATTTAACGCAGATGCCAGCTCCTTCCCTATATTTAGTAATATAGAACTGATACAGTTTATTGTATTCAATTCTTTCATAAAACCCTACTAGAAGAGCAAATGTCTTCCAGCTAAGCCTTCTAAATTGGCTTACATGCTCAAGTCATATCTAGGAGTGAGGCTGCCTCCCCCTCCCTTTAGTCTGAACCTTGGGTGACCCTGATCAGTGATTAGCTTTGAAGAGGCATACGTGTGAGCTTACATTCCTCTGTGTACTTTACTTGCTGCCAGGAGAAACATTTAATTTCCTGGTGGGAGAAAATTATCTTTAAAGGAAGAGTTCCACTCTTTCTATTGTTACTCAGAGGTTTTCTGATTGGTTTCAATCTCAATAAAGTACAAATAAGAACTCCCTTAGTTTCTGATTAAATAAATATATATAGGAAATGTTCCTTCTCATTGTTTGTATATTTTACATGATAATAAATCAGTCCTTTTTTGATATGTTAGTAACACCCATGGATATTTTTGCCATTATGTTTTAGTAAAGTTAATGCTTAATTACCATTTTTAAAAAACACAGTGAACTATAGAGAAATACAAAGTTAACTGGAGCATTTGATCAACAGTGCTATATACTTTAAAACTAGAGATTTTAAACTTGCATATAAAACTCTTACCTGATTTTGAAATGTTACATAAGGAATGAGCAGAAACCTGTTACTTTCTGAGGTTTAAACTCCTGAGCACTTAGTCAACCTTCTAAATTTTCTGTTTTAATGTAAGAGTAAGTGCTGCTTTTGAATTAGAAAAGGAGAGATGTGATCATTTTATTATATGGGAAAGATATTTAAGTAAAGGGTGTACATTTTAATGAAAAATTCTAATATTTACTCTTCCAGCTTTATGTTTAAATTATTTTTGCACTGGCCAAGAATGTGATGATACATTATTTCTACAGCATTCTTGGTGCTTGTTTGTTTTTCAGGGTTTCCATTTTCAGGGTGATCTAGATTCACATTGTTTTCTTTCTGCTTTTATGGAATGGATTTAGTTCTCCGTTATCCAGCTGATAGGTGGTTTGTCTGGTGATCAAGAGCACTGTCTTTGGAGACAGACGGACAGCCTGCGTTTGAATCTGCATTTACTTCTGATGTGATCGTGGAGACATTGCCTAACCTATCTGTGGCTCTGTTCCCTCATTCATTAAAGCTTGATAGAAATACCCAGAGGGCCAAGATGGGTTGGAGGCATGAGAAATAGTATGTGTGTAACGTGTTTACCTAAGAGCCTGGACTATGGTGAATAGTCAATAAACGGCTCAGTTGTTACTAATGGTGCTTCTCTAGAAAAACGTGTCTATTCCCAACATTTTGTGTTGCTGCTGTTAACCAATCACTAACAGCATCTGAAATGCCTGTTCAGAGACATTATAGTGAGGTTAAGATAAATGTATATTATTTATATGCACCTATAATTTTTAAGGGAATATGCAACAATTTTTTTCTTTTCTAAATATTTATTTTTATTTTATTTAAAAATGTTTAAAAATTTTAAATTTAATTGTTATTCAAGTACAGTTTCTGTCTTTTACTCCCAGCCCAGCCCACCCCCCGTGCTCCCCACCTCCCTCCCATTTCCACCCCGCTTGTTTTTGTCCATGTGTCCTTTATACTTGTTCCTGTAAACCCTTCTCCTTTTCCCCTGAAATTCCCTCCCCTCTCCCCTCTGGTCCCTGTCAACCTGTTCTTTCAGTGTTTTTGGTTATATTTTGCTTGTTAAACAACAAAATTTTAATACAAATATTTTAATTATCCTTCAAAGATTTTATTTTTAGGGACCTATTAAATATAGTTTCATTTAAAAATGATATATACACATCATAAGCAAGTAATTTAATCAGCCATGCTACGCTGAATTGGCACTTGCATGTCCATTATTAGTCATCCAGTGGAAGTACATTCTTTAAAGTAATAAGAATCTATTGGAAAAGAGCTTGTTAGCATATATAACACCACGGTGTTGACCTTTAAGCTAGCCTTCAAACTGATTGATTGACTAGGAAGATAGAGGAAAAGGAATAAAAGTAAATACTCATTATAGAATCAAGAGACAACAAGTTGAAAGATAAAAAAGAAATGAGGAAAAGAGTTTAAAGACTAGGATGGATGAAGAGAATTAATTTTCTATTAATTTTTTTTACGGGAGCAAATTCAATAATAAAAGCTCATTTCTCCCCCTGACCCTGGTGGTTTTGCTGTGTGACATACATGGAGAAGAATATTCTCGATTCTTTGGATTGTCTTTCATTTGCCCCAAATAGCCCATAGGAAACAAAGAGCTGGAATCAACTGTCTTTTGAGTATGAGGTAAAATGTTTGATATTACCTGTTAACCATATTTTTTGAAGTACATGATGTTAATAGGTAAGTTATATAGTGATTCATTGAATATTTTACTTTTAACTACAATATTTTTGTGTAATATTGAAATAATTAAAACAATAGCTTTCTCAAGATACAATTGTCTAAAACTTAAGAACATGAGGTTTCATCTAAAGAAGGAAGTTTGACTGTTTAATAGTTTAGTTTTACAGCTTCTGGGGATGTGTATGTAGCATTTTGGACACAAATGGAATAGCAAAAAAAGAAATTTTAAAAAATAAAAACATTTTTTTAAATTTTAGAGGCATGACATAAATGTTTTATTAAAAGATGACTTTGTAAAGATTATGGATATAATCTTTTCTTTTAAAATTAGTTCCAAATTTACAATACAAAAATGATCATTTCTAGCAACTTGAAAGCGCTTTATTCAAAAATACCCATTCTCCTTTCTCTTCTTTCTCTCCCCTCCGACTCAAAGTTTACAAGAAACTGAAACAAGTGACATTAGTAGATTGTGATACTTTATAGCTGACTTTCCTCTCTGGGAATACGGGTTCAAAAGCATATTAAGACACAAATGGAATGACTTAGATGACTCTGATCTGTTCTGTGATTTTCTTTGTTGACTTCACAATGACGCTTGCCAAACACTTTTTGGGAGGAGTCCACTGATGAGATAACAGGAGTTGAAACCTGCTTGTTCAGAACATGGCTTTAGCTACTATGGCTATTTTCTCTACTTAAGAAGTTCAACAAAGGTTAGGCAGAGAGCAGGGACCCAGTTCTGGAGACAACCACGATGATTTGAAACTAGTTATAATTAGTTTCTGTGTATTTGTGTACATGCACAAGTGTATTTACAAGGTTACAAGTAATATTTAAATTAAAAAAATTTAAACAAAGTTTGTTTGATACCAAAATGGGATTTCCCATCATAGAGATTCGATTTAAGAGGACTGGCCCTGGAGCCTGCCTTAATTGAGATTGCCATAAGAATGTACCACAGACTGGGTGGCTGATAAATATTGGAAATTTATTTCTCACAGTCTGGAGGCCAGAAGTCCAAATCAGGACTAGCATGGCCGCATGGTTGGGTGAAGGCTCTTTTTTGGGTCATAGACTTCTCATTGTATTCTCACGTGGCGTGAGGAGGAGGAATCCCGGAGGGGTTTCTGTTATAAGAGTACTGATTCCAGTCTTGCAGGCTCAACTCTCATGAGCTGAGCATGTCCCAAAGACACAGCCTCTTAATACCATCATGCTGGGCATTAGGATTTCAAAATATATTTTGGGGTGGGAGACACAAACATTTATATTATAGCAGAACCAAAATTTGTAACTATTTCAACATCATTGATTTCCAACCATTAATATAAAGTTAAATATATGTACATAAAAATTTTAATATATTGATTTTACCCTAGATTAGAAGCAAATAAGGCATTCACCATGTAGCCTAGGGATATACTAGGCTATACCATCTAAGTTCATGTAAGTGTACCCTATGATGTTTGCATGATGATGCATTTCTCAAAACCACCCCATCATTAAGTGCACACTTATAATAAATGCTAAAGTAATGAAATTTAACTAAATTTTATTTAAATCCAAATTTATTTCTTAAAAGATAGGCAGTTGCAAATATCATTTTAGATATCCAGTTACATACTGTTTATAATACACATACCTAAACATGATAATACAGAAAATATTGAAATGGAAAATCATATGTATGCAGGCAAAGATGAACCTAACTAAATTTGGTTTCTGGTGATATTAATAAGATTGTTTTAAAATTACTATAGTATTTTTGTGAATATAGTTTTTATTACACTTGAGTAAATGCCAAACTGTGGTACGGCTGGGCATGCTGTGGTAAGCGTATATTTATCTTCATAAGACATTTTCTAAAGTTTGTGTGTGTGTGTGTGTGTGTACATGCACAAGTGTATTTACAAAGTTACAAGTAATATTTAAATGAAAAAAATTTAAACGAAGTTTGTTTGATACCAAAATGGGATTTCAGCTCAGTGGCTGAGCCATTTCGCATTCCAACCTATTATGTAAAAGAGTTCCTGCCACTTCGTGTCTTTGTTAGTACTTAGTATTGTCATTAAAAAAAAAAGACATTGCAATAAATGTGTATTGATGATTTTTACTTTTATATATATATTTTTACATCTACAGGATTCAATTTGTTAAGTGTCAGTCTGTTCAGTCTGCTATAACAAAATACCACAAACAAAATACTGGGTAGCTTATACACAACAGGAATTTATTTCTCACAGTTCTGGAGAGTGGAGTCCCAGACACAGTACCGGCGGATTCTGTGGTGGCTGGTGAAAGCCCACTTTCTGGTTTACAGAGGGTGTCTTCTTGTGTCTTCACCTGGTGGAAGGGCCTAGAGAGTTCTGTGGAATACATTTATGAGAACACTAATCCCATTTGTGAGGGCTCCACCCTCATGACCTAATCCCTTCCCAAAGGCCTTGACCTTTTAATATTGTCGCACTTAAGGGTTAAGATTTCAACACACAAATTTTGGGAGGAAATACACATTCATAACGTAGCATTGAAGATTGCTTAGCTTATGTTCATGAGGGACAGGGTTTTGTAGTTTTCTTGTGACATCCTTGGCTGGCTTTGCTATCAAAGTGATATTTGCTTTAGAGCATGAGTTGGTAAGTGCCTCTCCCCACTTCTATTTTTACAAGAGATTATGTGGATTGGTATTACTTCTTTGTTAAATACTTGGTAGAATTCATCACTGAAACCATCTGGGGCTAGACGTTTCTTTTGGGGAAGGTTTTAAACTACAAATTTGATTTTCTTTTATTTTCCCACCCAGCTTTGTTATGCCTAATAGTGACCTGGTACATAAAATATAATCTGCTACCTTTTTACATTCAGGTTCAGTCTTTTATATCCTTATGTATTGTGTATTTATTATAGACTAAATACTTGTGTTCATCTAAAATTCGTATGTTGCAGCTCTAACCCCAAAGGGATGGTATATATTAAAAAATTTTTATCACTTATTTTTAACTGCAGATGTTTCTGTTTTGTTTTGTTTATTCACTACTTTTAGAATCCACATATAAATGAAATTATTTTGTCATTTGTGTTTTTCAAGGAAGTGATCCATTTCATTTTAGCTGTTGAAATCATGAGTATAGGACTTTATAGTATTTTAAATTATTGTTTTAATACCTGTGGAGTCTGGAGGGATAGACCCCCTTATATTATTTACATCATTGATTTGTGTTTCCAGTAATTTCCAAGTATTACCAAATTCTCTTGAGATTTCCTCTATCACTTATAGGTTATTTAATATTCGAATATTAGGTAGTTTGCAGATATTTTTCTATTATGGGTGTTATTGAGAACCTAATTCATATGATTTGACTTATTTTAAATTTGTTATATATACATTTTAAAAAGCTTGAGTTACTTTTTTAAAAAGATTTTATGTATTTATCTTTAGAGGTGAAGGGAAGGAGACAGGGAGAGAAATATCAATGTATGGTTGTCTCTCGTTCTTCCCCTGCTGGGAACTGGCCCGCAACCCGGGCATGTGCCCTGACTGGGAATCAAACCACGATCCTTTGGTTCACAGGCCCTTGCTCAAGCCACTGAGCTACACCAGCCAAGGCTAAATTTGTTATATTTGTCTTATGGTCTATCTTGGTGAATGCTCTATGTATACTTGAATGTCAGTGAGGTCATGTTGTTTGATAGCGTTGTTCAGGTCGTCTGTGTCCTTATTAATTTTCTTCCTACTTGCTCTGTTATATATATTAAATGTTTTTTTATTTGGATGATTTCTTTTTTTAATAATATATTCTATTGATTATGCCATTACAGTCTTCCCATTCTCCTCCTTCATTCCCCTCCACCCTGCATACCCCTCTCACCCACATTCCCCCCTTTAGTTTATATCCATGTGTCATAAGTTCTTTAGCTTCTACATTTCCCACATTACTTCTGCCCTCCCCCTGTTTATTTGCTCCCCACCATCTATGCTACCTATTCCCTGTACCTTCTCCTCACCTCTCCTCCTCCCACTCCTGTTGCTAACCTTCCAGGTGATCTCCATTTCTGTGGCTCCATTCCTGCTTTAGGTGTCTGCTTAGTTTGCTTTTGTTTTAGGTGTGGTTGTTAATAACTGTGAGTTTGCTGTCCTTTCACTGTTCATATTTTTTATCTTCTTTTTCTTAGATGACTCCCTTTAACATTTCATATAATAAGGGCTTGGTGGTGATGTACTCCTTGAACTTGACCTTATCTGAGAAGCACTTTATCTGCCCTTCCATTCTAAATGAAAGCTTTGCTGGATAGAGCACTCCTGGATGTAGGTACTTGCCTTTCATGACTTGGAATACTTCTTTCTGGCCCCTTCTTGCCTGTAAGGTCCCTTTTGAAAAATCAGCTGACAGTCTGATGGAAACTCCTTTGTAGGTGACTGTTCCCTTATTTCTTACTGCTTCTAGAATTCTCTCCTTCATTTTCATCTTGGGTAATACAATTATAACGTGCCTTGGTGTGTTCCTCCTTGGGTCCAACTTCTTTGGGACTCTCTGAGCTTCCTGGATTTCCTGGAAGTCTATTTCCTTTGCCAGACTGGGGAAGTTCTCCTTTATTATTTGTTCAAATACCTTTTCCTCTTGCTGCTCTTCCTCTTACCCTTCTGGTACCCTTATAATTTGGATGTTGGAACGTTTGAAGATGTCCTGGAGGTTCCTAAGCCTCTCCTCATTTTTTTGAATTCTTGTTTCTTCATTCTTTTCTATTTGGTTGTTTCTTTCCTCCTTCTGATCTACTCCCTTGATTTGAGTCCCAGTTTTCTTCTCATCACTATTGGTTCCCTGTGCATTTTCTTTTATTTCACTTAGTGTAGCCTTCATTTGTTCATCTAATTTGTGACCGAAGTCAACCAATTCTGTGAGCATTCTGATCACCAGTATTTTGAACTGTGCATCTGATAGGTTAGCTATCTCTTGGTCACTTAAAGGTATTGGCTCTGGGGCTTTGATCTGTTCTTCTGTTTGAGCCATAATTTTTTGGTCAGGTCATGCCTATTATGTATGAGGGGCAGAGTCTTAGGTGTTCACCAGGGCAGGGCAACCCAGTGACTGCATCGTGATGCTGTATGTCGGGGCAGGCCCAGAGAGGGGCAATGGTGCTTGTCCTGCTCTCTTTTGTATTTCAGTCCCCTCTGCCACTTCCCACAAGCAAATTGGGCCTTTCTGGTGCTGGTTCGTGGGTGGGTTGTGTACGTTCTAGGACCCTGTGGTTCTCTCCAACTAAATCTTTTGTGAGGCTGGGAGTCTCTTCTGGCACCCCTTCAATCAGTGCTTTTAGGCTTTATTTCCTGGCACTAGGGCCTGGGTTGTGGGGTCTGTTTAACTGCCCATTTTTGCCTTATTTATCTACAAGCGAATGTGTGACCGTGGTCAGCCAGTTGCCCTGCACACCTCAAAGGGTCTGCTCCTTTCCTTCCCACACCTGGGTCTGCCAGCCACTCCTTTTTCCTTCCACTACCCCTCTCCACTGACCACTGACTCTACCGCTTTTACTAGTCTGGATGAATGGTTGTCAGACTTCCATACAGTTCAATTTTTGGTCTGTTCTGGTTGTGTTTTTGTTTCTAAATCTTTGTTGTCCTTAATTTTGGTTGTGCAAGGAAGCACAGTATTTCCACCTATGCCTCTGTCTTGGCCCAAAATGATCTGTATTAAAAGTTTACACATTGAAACCTTTCCAGAAAATGTTGTAATTTTTGCTTTCACAAGCAATATATATTTTAAACTGAGAGAAGAAAAATAATAAGTTCTAGTTATGTAGATAGTTATCATTTATCCTGCTTTTCCCTAATTTCTAAATTTTCAAGTTTCCTTCTAGTATAGTCTCCCTAATTAAGTTCTTTGAGTTGAAACTATTTGGGGGGTGTTGAGATTCTTGAATTTTTAAAATATAAATGTATGTTTTTTTTTCACCAAAGTTGCAAAAGTTATTCAACTATTATGTTAAAAATCATAAACTATTTAAACTGAAAAACAAGGAAGCATAACAAAAATTATACTTAGAGGAAATATTTTAACCTTAGAAGACTGTATTAGAGAAAAAATTGAAAATTTATTAGTTAATTGTTTAACTCAAGAAGTTAGAAAAATAGTAAACCTTTCAAAAGTAAAAAGAAGTAATAACAATAACAAATGAATCTAAGAAACCGTGCCATAACTGAATCAGAGCATTATAAATATTATTTTTAATGATTAAAAACTTAAGCAAATCTCCAGCAACATTATGCATTTTAGCTGTTGAAAATTTTATCATATACTATTAAAAGCTTTTAACATATACCATCACTTTGAGGTCAGAGCTGCAACATATGGATTTTAGATGAACACAAGCATTTAATCTATAACAAATACACAATATGTAAGGATATAGAAGACTGAACCTGAATGTAATAAGGTAGCAGATTATATTTTGTGTATCAGGTCACTACTAGGCATAATAAAGTTGGGTGGAAAAAAGGAAAACACAAAAATACTCTCTATTTTCATATTAAAATATTTAATAGTAAATTATTCATTTATAATTTATTATAAAAATGTAGCTCTAATGTACAGTTTTCTAGAGATATAACAAGGTCTATCCAGAAGGTATCCAGCTGTGTGATATAAAAAATAGAGACATTTATTGAAGGAGACACAAGATACAAGAAACATTGTACACAGGACAATGACACCTCAGTCCCCTTCAAAGTAGGTACCTTGGGACCTCACACAGTTCTCCCAGTTGCCATCAGCTGCCCTGTTGTATTTTCCTGAGTCTCTTCAATGGTCTGAAATCTCTTTTCTTTCAAAGGTGATTTTAGTTTTGGGAAAAGCCACAAGTCACAGGGTACCAAATCTGGGCTGTAAGGGGGCTGAGTCACCTGGGTGATTTGACATTTCAACAAAAAACTACGTGACACGAGATACATGAGTGAGCATGTTGTGATGAAGCTGCCAAACGTCAGTCGCCCGTGGCTGCAGCCTCTGAATCATCCCAATAGTTTCAGTGGAGGAATGTTTAAGCTTAAATGCACAATTTGTTGTAAATTGGTTGTTCTACTTGCTCAGACATTTTGAATGTGATGACCACGCAGTACACATGCTCACTCAATAATAGCATCTACCACCCCCACTGGCTAGTATGCTGAAGTTATCATTGTTTATGCATGTGCATGTGCATTCTCCTTCACTGCCAGGTTACATTGATGTCATGCAAACCATTCTCGTGGTATTAATAATGGCTAGACATTTTCCTGACAGACCTAGTATACCTCACTAAAGTGGATTCAAGAGACACAAAAAAGTAAATATATTTATACTATAAAGGAAATAAAGCCAGTTAATGGTAAAAAAAATTACTAGAAAAGTTTTAGAAGTACCTGTCCCAATTACTGATGTACTTTTATCAAATCAGCAGGAAATAGGTAGCTACTAAGTTTTAAATTTTTCTAGAGAAAAGGAGAGAAAGGAAAAATATTGCCAATTTGGAACATTTACTAGCCTATTTCCTAGATAAATGCCTAGAATTCTCATTTACCAAGTGGGAATAATGACCAAAGTACCTACATTATTAAGTTGTGGTAATTAAATGACAAAAATATCACAAAACAATACAATGAAATGCTGAAAACTGTATTAAGTAAGTTCAAAATAAATGTTAGCTATTCTTTTTTTTTAAGATTTTATTTAATTATCTTTAGAGGGGAAGGAGAGGGAGAGAAACATCAATGTATGGTTGCCTTTCGTGCATCCCCTGCTGGGAGTTGGCCTGCAGGGAACCAGCCTGCAACCCAGGCATGTGCCCTGACTGGGAATCAAACTGCGATCCTCTGTTTTGCAGGCCCATGCTCAATCCTCTGAGCTACACCAGCCAGGGCTAATGTTAGCTATTCTTTTTAAAATTATTTTTAAGGTTCCCAAAGCAGAAAAGACCAATGCATAAAAGGAAAATGCTATTCCAGTACATTAGCCAATTATATTTAGCAATGTCATAAAATATATCATTATCAATTAGTGTGCATTCTAGGATTTCAAAAATGATTTAACATTAAAAATATTTGAATATATAATTATATTAATAGATTAAAGGAGAAAATTGATTGATTCATTAGATGCAGACATCCATGCAATAAATGCAGCTCTCATTCATGATGAAAACTTTTAATAAACTGGGAAAACAAAAGAACTGGCTCACCAACTAAAGTGTGTTTCCCCAAAATCTGTAGCGAAGACTAGTAGAGGAAAAATTTTCTAAACATTCACCATTATTGTTGGGAGCTAGACAAAAATCATATAGGAGTTTGTAACTGGCATAATAAAACATGAGAGATAAGTAAGATGAATAAGAACTGAAAAGGAAGAAACCAAATGGTCATTATTTGCAGATAGTAAAATGTACGATGCCATAAAAACACATTATTTGAGGTTATAAGAGTTCAGCAGGTTTCTGGACACAAGATCAACATATAAAAATCACTGGAATTTCTATTCATTCCCAACATCCTTAAACTGTTACAGGAAAGAAGACCAAAATCATAAAATTCTCCCTGAGACTGCAACCCAGACACCCTATTTGAGTTCCCAGCCCACCGGTCTGTGAAATTCAGACTTAAGACTGCAGTGTCAACTCCTGCCTTGGTGTCCTGCCTGCTAGCATGCTTTATGGATTTTGGACTTACCAGCCCCCACAATCTTGTGAGCTAATTTCTGAAAATTTAATCTCTCTCTCTTTCAGTTACTCTCTTCCTCTTCCTCTCCATCCTGCTGGAACTGTTTCCCTGTAGAACCTTGATTAGTACAGCTTGCAGTTGGCCCACTGGATTATGTGATCACCAGTATCAGAATTTTCCAACTCTTTTAACACATCCTATACGTACAAACTTGGCGAATACCTAGGAGATAGTGGATAGTGGGTGATCAGGACACTTTTTAGACTCACATAATTAAACTGCACTTGCTGCATGGATTGGAAAAGAGTTGCTTATATTTGAGATTTGGAATACACGAATGATTCAGTAGGGCCTAGGCTGAATCCCTCTATGCGATTGTCTCCCTGTGGCTCTCTACCCTTCCATGGCATATAATGCAAAGAATAGGGAGCAGTGGGTAGGAAGAAGTTCTTTGTCAAAAAGGACCATCTTGATGGGAAAAGAGCTGTAGGAGTATATATATAAACATGTAGGAGTATATATAAGGCTACTTCATAGAGTTTAAGGGAAAAAGGAAGACAGAAACTGGAGAAAGTGAATCTTTGGAATGCCAGCTGTCAATCATCAACAGAAGAGAAAAATAATTTTCTAGTTTTTGCAACACCTGGAGGTAAACCAGTGGGGCCTGCACACATGGTCAGTATGTGTGCACTGAAGTAGGAGTCAGAAAAGAAGGCTTTGAACCCACTGCAGGGAGAAGGCGGATATTAACAACTCCACCCTTTCCTTCTCCTTGTGCTTAAATCTTTCTCTGTGGTTTATTTTGTGACCTGGACACTTGGGCGATGATTTTTCTGGAAAGAGGAATTTGAATGTTTGCAGAGGGGAGTTGAGAGTGAAGTTGAATAATAATTGCAAATTTTAATTGGCAGAACACATGATTTACCAGGGTTCCCCACATACTCAGTTCTGCCAATAAATATATGAACTCAGTTTTTGCATGTGTGAGGTAAAGGAAATGGATGTCTTTACTAGGTGATTTCTACAGTCTCTCCCAGTTTATAAATTCTATAAAGCTGGGCAATGCAGAGAAAAAAATAGTTCAGGTCCTTCATACTCCCTCATCCACAGAACAAACAGAATTAAAATTTGGTTTGTTGTTTTCCTTATGAAGAATGGTGGATACAAATAAAGAACAAAAAATTAACTTATTTCATACACTAAATTAACGAAACATTGCTCCCAATAGGCTATGGTGTCAGCCAGAAGTTTAATGACAGAAGTTTATGTCTTTGGACTTTTAGCTTTTCAATATAAAGCAAAGTTTATATTCGTTAATTTGAAAGAAAGCCTTGCAAAACATTTAATTTTAACAGGGGAATAAAATATTGTTTTTTTATTCATTTACCTTTGTAAAAAATTTTATTTTTATTGAATTCTTGTTCAAGTACAGTTTTCTGTCTTATATTCCCAGGCCTGCCCCCACCGTGCTCCCCACCTCCCTCCCATTTCTGCCCCCCACCCTTAATTATTGTCCATGTGTCCTTTATACTTGTTCATGTGAGTCCATCCCTTTTCCCCCTATGATTCTCTACCCTCTCCCCTCTGAACCCTGTCAGCCTGTTCCATATTTGAGTGTTATTGGTCACATTTTGCTTGCTTGTTTGTTTTGTTGTTTAGATTCCTGTTAACGGTGATATCATATGGTATTTGTCTTTCACCACCTGGCTTATTTCGCTCAGCATAATGCTTTCCAGTTCCATCCATGATGTTGCAAAGGGTAGTAGTTCCTTCTTCCTTTCTGCAGCATAGAATTCCATTATGTAAATGTACCATAGCTTTTTGATCCAGTCATTGACTGATGGGCATCTAGGTTGCTTCCAACTCTTGGCTATTGTAAATTGTGCTGCTATGAACATTGGGGTGCATAGGTTCTTTTGGATTGGTGTTTCAGTGTTCTTAGGAAATACTCCTAATAGTGGAATTGCTGGGTCAAAAGGTGCATTCATTTTTAGTTTTCTTAGAAAAATTCCATACTGTTTTCCATAGTGGTTGTACCAGTCTGCAATCCACAGACATAGAACAAACACTTCAAAAAATTTATATATAACCATAAAAGACCCCGAATAGCAGCTGCAGTTTTGAGAAAGAAGAACAAAGTAGGAGGGATCACAATACCTGATATCAAACTCCATTACAAGGCCACTGTAATCAAAACAGCCTGGTACTGGCATAAAAACAGGCACATAGAGCAATGGAATAGAACAAAGAGCCCAGAAATAAACCCAACTCTCTACAGTCAATTAATATTTGACAAAGGGGGCAGTGACATAAAATGGAGTAAAGATAGCCTCTTCAACAAATGGTGTTGGGAGAACTGGACAGCTACATGCAAAAAAAATGAAACTCGCCCTGGCTGGTGTAGCTCAGTGGATTGAGCACAGGCCTGCGAACCAGAGGATCGCAGTTCGATTCCCAGTCAGGGCACATGCCTGGGTTGCAGGCCAGTTCCTGGAGGGGGACACACAATACATTGTGTGTCCCCGGCAGAGGCAACCATACACTGATATTTCTCTCCCTCTCTCCTTCCCTTCCCCTCCAAAGATAAATAAATAAAAAAAAAAATGAAACTCGAGCACCAACTTACACCATACACCAAAATAAATTCAAGGTGGATAAAAGACTTAAATATAAGCCGTGAAACCATTAAAGCCCTAGAGGAGAACATTGGCAGGAAAATCTCAGATATTCCACGCAGCAGCAATATTTTTACTGATACATCCCCTAGAGCAAGGGACATAAAGGAAAGAATAAACAAATGGGATATCATCAAAATTGAAAGCTTCTGCGTGGCTAAGGAAAACAGTATCAAGATACAAAGAGAAGCAACAGCTTGGGAAAACATATTTGCCAATGATACCTCAGACAAAGGTTTAATTTCCAAAATATACAAAATATTGTTTCAAAACCTTTTTTTCATTTGCTGCCTGTACAATTTTTGAAAAGTACCATAATTTTTATTAGTCTTAATTTCTTCATCCTTAAAATTATCATAACAACTTCTTATAAAGGTGGTTATAAAGATTAATTGAAGCATTTTATTTGAAAGTTGCTAACATACCCTGAACATACACTGAACTCTTCAGGACTTTCTCCTTCTTTCTTCCCCATTTGATGATCTATCCATCAAATTTTCTCTTTTATCAAGGTAGAAAGCTGGGAGTTACATTCAATTAATATATTTAAACCACAGAAATGTAATTTACTTATGCCAATATTTAAAAATAGAAACAGTAAAATATAAAGGAGAGCATTGCTCATAATAAAGGTATGTAATGTTTTGTGAAATTTTTGTATCATTGAAATGTATGTTTGTGCCCCAGGTGTGCTTCAGTGGATTTAGTGCTGGCCTGTGAACCAAAGGGTTGCTGGTTCAATTCCCAGTCAGGGCACATGCCTGGGTTGTGGGCCATGTCCCCTATGGGGGGCACTTGCGAGAGGCAACTGTGCATTGATGTTTCTCCCTCTCTTTCTCCCTCCCTTCTCCCCTCTCTAAAATAAATAAATAAATTACAAAAATGCATGTTTGTGTATGGGTAGGCATGAGGGAGGGAGGATCTTCTTGGTGTGAATGTATTCCTTCATGTGGGTTACACTAAGGGTGTATGTAAAACACTGTCCTAGGATATGCTGTCTCTCTCCTATGTTTCCAGTCAATTTTACTTCCTAAAAAAGTTTTCTGTTCTCTATCCCCTCCTATGTTCTCCCATTATTACTTTAGTAGCATAAGCTCTAATCATGTCAGTTTCCTTGTCATCAAACTTCCACGCTGACAACTAATAATCAAGAGATCTTTGTGCCCTGGCTGGTGTAGCTCAGTTGATTGAGCACAGGCCTGTGAACCAGGTGATCGCAGTTCGATTCCCACTCAGGGCACATGCCTGGGTTGCAGGCCAGTTCCCCGCAGGGGACACACCAGAGGCAACCATACATTGATATTTCTCTCCCTCTCTCCTTCCTTTCCCCTCTAAAGATAAATAAATAAAATCTTAAAAAAAGAGATCTCTGTAAAGTGCATTTCTAGACCACCTTCTTACACCATACACAGGAATAAACTCAAAATGGATTAAAGACTTAAATGCTGGAATTGAAAACATAAAATTCTTAGAAGAAAACATAGGCAGTAAAATCTCAGACATTTCTTTTAGCAATACTTTTTCTGTTATATCTTTTTGGACAATGGAAACAAAAGAAAAAATAAAGAAATGGGACTACATCAAAGTAAAAAGATTTTACACAGCAAAGGAAACAATTAATAACATGAGAAGACAACTGACTGAATGAAATAACATATTTGCTGATACTTCTGATAAGGGCTTAATGTCCAAAATTTATAAGGGACTTATAAAACTCATCCCCCCCAAAACAAACAACCCAATTAAGAAATGGATGAAGAACCTAAACAGACACTTCTCTAAAGGGGACATACAGATGGCCAATAGACACATGGAAGGATGCTCAATGTCTCTAGTCCTGAGAGAGAGAGAAATTAAAACCATACTGAGTAATCACCTCACACGTCTCAGAATGGCTACCATAAAAAAATCAGCAAACAAATGTTGGTGAGGGTGTGGAGCAAAGGGAACTCTGGAGCACTGTTGGTGCAGCCACTGTGGAAAGCAGTATGGAGTTACCTCAAAAAATTAAAAATGGATCTGCCTTTTGAACCAGTGATCCTGCTTCATAGAATATATCCAAAGAAACCCAAAACACGAATTTGAAAGAATATATGTATCCCTACGTTCATTGCAACGTTGTTTACAATTGCGGAGATCTGGAAGAAGTCCAAGTATGTCCATCAGTAGGTGAGTGAATAAAGAGCTGTGGTACATGTACACAACAGAATACTACTCAGTCCTAAAAAGAAGAAAATCATACCTTTTGTGACAGCATGGACAGACCCAGAGAGTTATTATGCTAAGTGAATTCAGCCAATTAGAGAGTGACAAGTACCATGTGATTTCACTTAATTTGTGGAATCCAATGAAGAACATAAACTAAGAAACCAAGTGGAGACACGCATATTGATAGAGAGAACAGACTGACACCTGTCAGAGGAGAGGAGGTTAGGGACTCATGTACACAGACAATGGCATGGTGATTACCAGAGGGAAGGGAGATGGGGGAGGTAGAAAAGGATAATAAATAATGATGGAATTAATCTTGACTTGGGCTGGTGAACACAGTATAATATACAGATAACATGAGGAATCTTATACTTGAAATCTATATAATTTTATTAATCAATGTTATCACAATAGATTCAATAAAAATAAAATATATATCTAGACAGGTTAATCTTTAAATGAATACTAATTTTTAGGATGAGAGGTCAATGTTTAATCACCACCACACACATACTTGTTCCATTTCAGATATATGGTTGTAAAACAAATGAGTATCTCAGGCAACTTACTGGGTCCTCCACGTANTAGAGAGAACAGACTGACACCTGTCAGAGGAGAGGAGGTTAGGGCCGAGCAAGGTGAAGGGATTAAGCAAAGAAAAAAAAAGAGAGACTCATGTACACAGACAACGGCATGGTGATTACCAGAGGGAAGGGAGATGGGGGAGGTAGAAAAGGATAATAAATAATGATGGAATTAATCTTGACTTGGGCTGGTGAACACAATACAATATACAGATAACATGAGGAATCTTATACTTGAAATCTATATAATTTTATTAACCAATGTTATCACAATAAATTCAATAAAAATAAAATATATATCTAGACAGGTTAATCTTTAAATGAATACTAATTTTTAGGATGAGAGGTCAATGTTTAATCACCACCACACACATACTTGTTCCATTTCAGATATATGGTTGTAAAACAAATGAGTATCTCAGGCAACTTACTGGGTCCTCCACGTACTGTTCTTAGCCTTGAATCTGAGGCCTGCCTCAAATTCAGTGACAGTTCCTCCTTGCAGGATTCCACTTTGCAGTGCTGTCTGTCCTCCAGTATGCATCATTTTCTTTCTGTCCCCGGGCCTCTCTGAAGCTGTGGTGGGAGACACCAGTGGAAGCCTGCTTGCCACGTGTGTGTGCATCAAGAACACATTATTCTTGCATGCATGTTTTGTTCTTGTGCATGTTGCTGTGTCTGTCTTTGTGTGTGCATGCACGTGCACCATGAAAAGGAGGCGTCCATCCAAAATGAGGGATGGGAGCTGTCAATGAACGCCCGTCCTCTGTCTTTCATGGAAGATTCTGCCAGGTTTTCTACACTTTCCTCAGAAAAACTTCAGGTGGTTCTGAGCTCGAGCTGCAAATAGCAGTGGTCAAAACCCAATAAAGCACCCTGAATTTGGCTTTTCCTATTTTCCTGTTTCACTCTGCCTTGTCCCCCTTCTTTGCTCCTTGAGGGATCATTTTCCAAATAAACCACCTGCCCAAAACTTCTAGTTTTGGGCTCTGCTTTCAAAGGGAAACTAAACTCCACAACATCTATACCATTTACAAGGTAAACAATAGCTGTGCAGTGCAGCAAGAAAAAACTTGTTGAAACATCCCCAGAGTTTGGAGAATGTAAATGCACTCAGTATTTTAGAATAAGAACTCTCAAAATCTAGTCTCTATGTGTCTAGTCTCATTTTTATTATGTCTCCATAGGTATTCTGTGCTCATTTTTTTCCTGCTATTCATAGTTTCTGGACCATGCCTTGTTTTCTCTTGCTTCTGAGCTTTGGCACAAACTATCACATCAAAATTTGTTAGAGATGATGGGTTCCTAGTAAGGGAAAGAATCCTGAATTATGGTCTTTATATTTTCAGCAACTGCCAGTCTTGCACAAAGTAATTGTCAAGAGGAAGCCTGTTGAATGAAGGGATGAACAATTTGCTCATTATACATTGCATTCTTATTCTTGGTTTACTCATTTCTCCTCAGCCAGCTTGCAGGCTTTTTGAGGTCAGTTAATTTAATCTTCCTCTTGTATACCTGGTTTAAGGCCAGGAACAAATTATGGACCTGATGGATGTTTATTAAATGGATGAATAACAGACTATTCCTTAATGTACTGTGTTTAAATTTTCTGTTAGCCTCCTGTCTAACTTAATCGATTGTAGGGTCACACAAGGAATTTGTAGTTGAGTTCTGTATACCCATTGTACATTCAGAGGCTAGGAAGTATATTCATAACTTAAAAAAGTATTATGGATACTTCCCATGTTCATTACTAGAAATCAAGTCCTTCATAGGCAATGCTTGTGGATAACAGAGAATTAAACAGTACCAACAAATCAATAAAATGCAGCTTTATATCTGTAATCATCTTAATGTTTGATTTTGAAGCAATAATTAATTGGAATATTCTCATTTGATTGCCAGTATACAGTTAAAAAAACTGGCTATTGTCATGAAATTCCTTGGAGAAAATGGAACTGTCACCTTGACATAGTTGTATGGATAAGTACTAATCAAATTGTGAATATACGGTAGTGAAAAATGAAATGCATTAAGAATCGCCAGATGAAAGAGAAGGAGTAGAAGCAATACTTGTAGGAAAAACTATGCAAGCAAAGCAGATATTGAGGAGAGAAAGAGACTTTAGTGGAGCAGAGGACAGAACAAGGAGAGAATGAAGGTTTTGGCTTTTAGCCAGACACAGTGGGAGTCTTGCTAGCAAGTCTTGAAGCTCAAGGGCTCTGTGAAACTTTGGGTACTTCCTACTCTCTCCCTAACTTTGGAGAAGATGATGTTAGTTAACTAATTATGTGATTAGAATACACATTTTCTCATCTTTTCTTCTTGCTTCTTGGAATAAATCTCATTGCTGAGTAACCAAAACTAAGAAAAAGCAATAAATGCTTACTCCCAGCTGACTGTCCAGATCAATAGACTAGAAAAAAAACACATATCTTATAACTTGAAATTGGCTCAGTTTGAAGTCTGGATAGCTCAGTTGACTAGACCATGGTTCTGATCCTCCATCCCTGGTGAGGGCGCATGGAAGAATCAACCAGTGAATGCATAAATGGGTAGAACAACAAATGGAATGCTCTCTCTCTCTTTCCTCTTTCTCTATAAAGTCAATAAAAAACGTAATACTTTAAATTCGACCACTTTACCTCTATGTCCAAGTCCTAATGTTGTTGGTGGAGATCAGCCTCTTCCATAGGATTGAGGAAAGCATTCCACGAACCCATGCACTGGAGACTATTGTGTGGCAAGATCTTGGATTTGGATTGAGCAGAAGCTGCCCCCTTGGTTTCCAATGTCCCATCTCCCCTTTTCTTGCCATGGAAAAAGCCAAACTTTGTCTTCGACAAGGCCAAAACAAGAGCCCGAGTCCAGGGTTTCTGCTGCATATTAAAGTTCAGTCCTTTCGGAGCCCACACCACCTGCTGCGGGCCCCAGTGCTGCTACAACCACATGGTAGTTGCTTCCGGGTGAGAGTGTGTGAACGCACAGGATGAGTGTGTTACCAGGTCATGAGCAAGAGAGAGAGTTTTTGTTTCCCTTGGGATCATATTAATGGGTTTGGGATGGAGCCGGTGCTTTTTCAAAATGACCAATTAGCTTCCCAAGTTTTCACAGGCCTTTTGATGTGTCTACCCCCTGGTTAGACAGACAGGCCTCTTCAGTCAGGTACCTTCTCTGCACCCCTCAGCAATGGTTTGATTCCCCCCCAGAGTGTGAAACTGTAGCTTCCTGGTGAAGCAAACAGGCTCTTGCCCTCTACTTCATTAAGCTCACTGACTAATTCTTTTGCATATTTTTCTTATGACTAATATCTAACTAACTACCTACAGTGACAGTAACATTGGCCTACAAGTCTCTACATAATTGGCTCACCATATCCGTATCTTATAGCTTTTTCTTTCCCCTTGATCACTTCCCTCCTGTCACAGATATTGTCTCTGTATTTATTATTATTGTTATTGTTGTTGTTTTAAATTAAGAATTATAAAAGAACCCAAGTCTAACTTAGGATAAATATCTTTGGGAAAGGAAAATTGAAGTTGGGCTCATTCAGTGGCTCAGGATTTAGTCAGTTGTCTAGGCCTGCGAAACATAGTGTCAAGGTGTCTCCATGGGTGCCCTCCCAAATATGCCCAGCAGCAAGCTGGTTATTGCAAATTACATGCCCTAGCAGGTAGGATTTGTTTGTCAAGAAGGTGATTATGGAATAGTACAAGATGGCTGAAGAATAGAATAATGGCTGAGAGACAAATAAAGATTCAAAGATCATTAGAATATTTATAATTCTGCAGTAGGGAGGGTCAATAATCTTATGAAGTCAAATCAGAGAATTAAATGTTATTAAAAAGGTCTAGGTTAACTTAGCCTGTCTGAAATAATAAATATGCTCCCCTTGGTCAGGTAAGCTAAAGACTGAAACTTACAAAAAATAAATTAATTAATATTTGATGAAGTTAAAGAATACCATAAAATTAATATTTTACTATTTATTTTTTAAATCAACATGGTAATGTGAATATACATTGATTAAGCTTTTGAAAAGATATGACAGATAAGAAACAGATACATCGGCCCTGTCAAGATCTAAATTTTGTGTAGGAGAATTTTATTGTATATTTGAGAAAAACTCATTATAAAACTGAGTTATATTTGGTTTGTTAGATTTACAAAAGTTGTTTAAATACTTAGAAGTGATTTGCAAGTGATTTGAACGTTTGTATTGTTTGTAAATGTTGTTGTAATAAAGTATCACAGACTGGGTGGCTTAACCAATAAAGATTTATTGTCTCAGTTCTGGAGGCTAGAAATCCAAGACTTGGATGTCAGCAGGGTTGGTTCTTTCAGAGGATTCCTTCAGAGAAAAGCTTTCTCCATGTCTTTGTGTCTTAGCTCCTGATGGTTTGCTGGCCACCTTTGGAGTTCCTTGCTTTGTGTAAGTGCCATCACGGTCTCTGTCACATAAGGATGAAGAGATCTCCCTGTGTGCATGTATGTGAGTGTCCACAGTTCCCCTTCAGATCACACCAGTCATATTGGATTAGAGACCCCCTACTCCAGTACTCCCTGGTGTTAACTAATTAAATCTGCAATGACCCTGTTTCCAAATAAGGTCAAGTTTTGAGGTATGAGGGATTAGGACTTAACCATATTATTTTGAGGGGAGATAATTACATTAATAATATCAGCACTTAACTTTGACTTACGAGAAGTTTGAAGTAATGAAGATCAGCTACATTACATTTAAAAATGATCAAGCAAAGCTTGTCATTCTTCTTTTAAATATACATAAGATTATTTTTTGTGTGTTGACATAAAAGATGAAGAAAACTTTAGCTTAAAATTTTAATATTATTTAATAACTTATAATATGGGCAGTTTTGTTTTCTACATATAGATTCTCCCAGATACTAAACACTCAACTGATGCATTTCATCAAAGCCAGGCAACCATAATACACCCAGCACAAATAATGCCCTTTCTTATTACAAAATCATAAGCATGCAATTCTGTAAAATAACACTATCACACTCAAGCACATCATATGACATTTTAGGTGATATGTTTAAATTAAAACTGTAAATTATTACACCCATGTTACTACCCTACCAACCACACTCAGGCAGGCATGATTTAGGCCGGACCCTGTGGATACTGCAGCCATGATCATTAATCATTTTTTATAGGCATTCAAGTTGCTTCTAAAAAGTAAATAACAGTTGGGATATCTAGTTCACTCCAGAAATATGTGAATCAACATGGATTTATCTTTATTTTGTAAATAAACCTACGCAAAATCATTAACGAAACTAGGTTGAAGTGGCTTATTTCCACAATAGAAACTAACACCTGAAAATTATTCCATTATTATGGCATTAAAATAATCTATAGGCCAATCATCTCACAATCTATATCGAGTTGATAAAATCAATATTGGTACAGTTTGTATTATAGGACTGATGATAATTATTCTAATTCTGTGTACCAAATAGACAAAGATTTAGTTAGTAAAGAAAGTCGTGTAAGTTTTTATCAATAATTTTTACATGTTTTGAAATAACATTTTTATAAGTAGATGCTCCAAACTAAGCAGAGTGGATCTGACTAAAAAGCCACAGGCCTGGGTTTTTTTCTCATTGCAGTTCCAATAGTACCTTTAAGTGTATATTGGGTTTATTTAACAAAAATTTACTTATGCTTGTTGTAAAATGGACTAGGTACATTCTGTGCTAGATAATGATATCTTGTACCATAAACTCATTTCACTAAGCAGATATTTGCCAAGAGTGCCCTTTACTTTTACAGTACTAAAACGTGGTCCCTAGTCTCTTCATTTATTGCCTTTTGAGCTATTCATTAAAAATATACATGACGTTAGGCATTCCATCAGTGCACTATTCTCACAGTGAAAAACCTTTATTCCTTTAATGTTATTTGCAATTATCAAGAAAAAATAAGTTCTATTACTAAAGAAATAATTTTAATGTTGATATTTTGCAAATCTTTTCAGTTAATATCGGATATGGTTTTCAAGTATTAGTATTGAATATCATATTTTAAACCTTCTGCCATGCTCTTCCTGACTATTTGTACGCATGTGTGGAATGACGTAGCATGGCCCCCCTCTCTTTCTCTTTATCTCTTCTTCTGGGATGAAAATCACTGAATTTGTTTCACTAGATTGCTATGACAGCAGCAGTTTTTTATTCTACATGTGATTAGAATGTGAAGAAATCTCTTTTCTTACTTGAGGAAATAAGGATAAGGTCCAGGGGAAAATATCTCAGTTTGAGGTGTTGGTCCGAGGAACCATAAGGGTCTGTGTGTGTCAGCACCAACATCACAGTAGTAAGGGGATTGGGGGAGCATTGCGGCCAGGGAACACTGCGAACCAGAAGGAAAAGTCGGGGAGGACTAAAGTGCAGTTGTAAGGGTTTGGTTAGAATGTGCCACAATAATCGCTATTACCTGCAAATATACGACATGACTCCTATGGGAAGAGAGTTTTGTCAGATTTTGTACAATCTAGTGTTTTCTAGACTATGTTTCCATATCTTCCGTTGTGCTTTACTTAGCAAAATTTGCTGTAAAAAGTGTCCTTGAGCTGAGATTAGCATTTGTTCAGCAAACTATATCCTTGTAATCTAGCCTGAAGAAGTCATTCAGGGAAGCTGAATAGTGTCATAACTCTTCAATGTTTAGTTTAAGTAATTGCATGGCCAAAAAACAACATTGGAAAAATAATATACTTGGTCTTTCCTGGTCCTTACTGATTTCAATCCAACTTTCAAAAAAAGTTTTACATCTTATGTAGGGCTCTTATCTCTAGAATTTTATGGCAGAAGGTTTTATTTTAAGATGTATAAAACTTACAAATAAAAATATTGATTAATTCCGGGTTAGAATAGATAATTCTGTCAGCTAAATAACTATCTGTGTAAGCTTTCAGTAGAGTCCTAAAGATGCTAATGAAAATATTGGTTATCTTCATAATAACTTGTTAGAGGAATTGTTAGAGCTAACGTTTTAGGAATTCTAAAAACTTATAGATTAAAAATGAGACCATAGGAAGGTTATACATAAAAATTTTGTTAGAAGAACTAGCTACTGGGGCAAAACCAATATTCAGTTGAGTTTCCTTATCACAGTGACCACTGGATATAATTATCCCCATTGAACAAATGAGAGACCTGAAAGCTAAAAAAGTGATAGCATCTGACAGAAGCATACAGTTAATTAAGGGAAAACTGAGTTCGAATTCACTTCTCATTTCACAGCCCCATTCTTTCCATCACACCGTGTTGTCTCCCAGTGGCAATATTTGAAATGAGAAAATATTGTTCTTTATCCCCTTGATATACTTAAAGGGGTAGTTTTTTAATAAATAGAAAAAAAGCCAAAACAAATACAACAAAGATATCAGCCTATTTTTTCTGTTTTGTCAGCTGATGTAAAGTTTTGCTGTTAAAACTAAAAATGAAGTTTTCATTAAATAGAAAAGTCCTCAGGAGAGAACCAAATGTTCCTCATGGGAGTCTCATTTATTTATTTTCCTCTGAGAGCGTTCTATAACTAAAAATGTGGTCTTCATTTTTTCCCCCTTTTCCCCTGCCAAACCGATGGGGTGAAACTAAGAAGAACAAAACAGAACAAAACAAAAACAAAAACAAACCAAAAAAACCCAAACCCAAAACAACTGTTTAAAAAAAAAGGACTTTGATTTTGAACTTAAGTTTATACCTCATGCTAGTTCTAAGGATTTCATTTGATGTAAAGTTATGAAAACTTGTAGAATAATAAAATGTATCAAGTAAGGTTTTAAATACTCAAAGCAACAAAAACAAAAACTAAGCAATGGAAGATGGGAAAACTTAAAATTGCCTTTCAGGTAAAGTTTGCTTCTAGATAGCTCTCTTGAACCCCTTCAGGTAAACAGACGTGCAGGAAGTCCACAGCAATTGTTTGTGAGAAGGGTTTGAAGTAATTTGAATATATATTTTAGTATAAAAGCTAAGATTTCTGATGATGGTATAAATTGTCGAATGTATGTTTTAATTAATGTTACAACTCTTTAAGAGATGTTGCTTTTGTGAGAAAATATTTCTTATTTTATGGTTCTAATTTTTTGGTATGTGTGTGGAGACATGATTTTTGTTCCCTTTGAGGGATAGATTAAAATTGGTTCCAACTGGAATAACTGAAATTCTTTATAGAATTTAAATAAGACACCTACTATGCAACACATGCAAACAGGCTATACTGCCCCACTAATTCTTATGCAAATTGCCTCCAACAAATTGCTAAACTTGAGGATAAGATATTGAAGACTGGCAGCCACGCTACTGCCAACATGTTAAGTAAGGCATAAACAGAAAAGTGCATCTTAAACTAACACAGAAGATCATGAATTTTCTCAGAGCAACTGGGGACAAGCTATGCCTTTATGCCCAGCTGAGATTTTTGCACTACAGTCTTTCCGAGCAGGTTTCAGACTCTAGGTGGATCCCAGTAACTGTTAGATTTATCCTTGCTCTAGGGGTAGGACAAGTAGCTTGTATCAGAAGTAGGTCCTTAAATTTGGACTCAGACACTGGCTAGTCACATGTCCTTGAATACAGCACTGCATTTTTAAGTTGCCCAGACGTAGGTACTCTTGTCAGTTGTGATACCTTATTGACTGAAACAGCCTGTGGCTCCTAGGTAAAAAGGAACTGAGACAAAGTCTCCCTGAAGGTCTAGCAGGCATGATGTCATGCTTTAATAGAGACTGGAAAAATGGACTGGGGCTGGGTTTGGTACTTCTCAGTGTGTACGGGACTGCTGATGCCCTTGTTCATAGTATTACTTAAGATCAAATTATGTATATGTACTTGGATTTTTATGTTCAGATGTAAATTTCCTTTTGGGTAGGAAGACTAAGCCTACCCAATGACTTGTGGGTTTTTTTTTTCCCAAGCCAGATCTTAAGACTAAAGTGGCTCAGTTTGAACTGGGAAAATAAAGCATGTGGAGGGGTTAAACTATGGGGTTATTATTATTGTTATTTCTCCAAGAGTTGAGTTGTTGTACCTGGAACTTGTGTTATGAGCAGATTTGTACCCTGTCTAATCTCCTGATTGAGCTTGAGTTTACTACTTGAAAGTAGAGACCATATCTGTTTTACTGGCCATTAGTTATTACAGTGATTTTCATATTATCTGGCACATAATATGTACTTCTCCATTTTTTACTGAGGTATAATTTAATAACAATGAATATACAGATTTAAGAGTACAGGCTGATGGGTTCTGCCAAACTTATGCATCTGTATAGCCACCACTCCAGTCAAGATACAGAACATTTGCGTCACTTCACAAAGTTCTCTCATGCCTCTTTCCAATCAATGCTCTCTCAGCTCCAACCCAGGCATCGCTCTTCCGATTTCTTTCAACCCTGAGTTAACTTTACCTGTGATAACAACAATACAGTATAGATTCCTGTGATTGTCTTTTTTCACTCAGCATAATGTTTTTATGACATGACATTCACATGTTTGTTGTATAAATGCTGTGTTCCTTTTAATTTCTAATAGTACTACTATGTGTGAAACAACCACAATATTTTTATCATTCTTATGTTGATGAACCTTTAAGATGTTTCTGGTTTAGCCTATAATGAAGAAAGCTGCTATAGCTGTTCTTGTACAAGTCTTTTTGTAAAAAATAAGTTTTCATTTCCTAGGGGTAAATATCTAGGCATGAAATTGCTAGATAACGTGAGTGGTTGTATATTAAACTAACACACTTCCTAACACTTTCCTGAGATGCCTGATATGTTTACACTTTCATTCTGCAATGCATGAATGAGAATTAGAGTTGCTCCATAATCTCACCAAAAATTATATTTTAAATCTTTTAAATTTTAGCTCTTCTGTAAGATGTTTGCTGCTTCCCCAAAATGTGCTTTCTAAGATATTGATCTTAAGCTGGTTATTAAGAAACAAAAGACTCAGAAACAACCTTTGTCTCTCTCCCTTTCCTGCCTAAGACATGAAAATGGAAAGGCTGGCTCCAGGAAGGGCANCCTGAGATGCCTGATACATTTACACTTTCATTCTGCAATGCATGAATGAGAATTGGAGTTGCTCCATAATCTCACCAAAAATTATATTTTAAATCTTTTAAATTTTAGCTCTTCTGTAAGATGTTTGCTGCTTCCCCAAAATGTGCTTTCTAAGATATTGATCTTAAGCTGGTTATTAAGAAACAAAAGACTCAGAAACAACCTTTGTCTCCCTCCCTTTCCTGCCTAAGACATGAAAATGGAAAGGCTGGCTCCAGGAAGGGCATCTTAACATACTCACCTTAGCTTTAGATAGGAAGGACCCAGGCAGGGACCTGTAAACTGGATTTCCCGACCCCTCGTTGTACCTGCATTGTCCAGCAGGAATTTGCCTGCCACTTCTGTCGCATTCTTTTTACTTACCTGTAAATTGCCTATTTCTCTTTTCTGAAATCCTATTACTGTCCCTTTCTCCTTTGTCAGTAGTGGCATATAAACTTCAGCTGCCCAACAGCTCTTTGGGATTTCATTATGGCTCCTCTTGAATGTGAATGTGTGTAGTAAACTTTGGACATTTTCCCCTGTTAATTTGTCTTTGCTAGTTGGATTAGTAGTTCATATAGAAGAATTTAGAAGATAGGAGGAAGATTATGTTTTAGCCCTGATTCTCTGTGCTTGAGTGTGTGTATACATATCCCTAGAAACTACCAGATAATGAACACATTCATTGTAAAATGTAGGAAAAGGGTAAGAAATGTGACAACACAATGTTACTTAGCCCCACAAAATTTTAAGCTGTTTTGAAAGAGTGACTCTTATTGTAGTTTCGACCTTTTTTTAGTGTGTGTTATAGGCAGTTCCTATATGAGCAACACTCATCTATTCAATGAGTAGAAAGGCCCTATTATGTGTCAGTGATGTGAAGTGCTGGAGTGTTTCAGTATACAATACAAGTGCGGTCCCTGAAAGA
This sequence comes from Sturnira hondurensis, assembly GCF_014824575.4. Classification (NCBI taxonomy): domain Eukaryota; kingdom Metazoa; phylum Chordata; class Mammalia; order Chiroptera; family Phyllostomidae; genus Sturnira; species Sturnira hondurensis. The sequence goes on along the minus strand of NW_028076767.1, from coordinate 16,664,858 downwards.
TAAAATTTTGACCAAAAAAAATTAAACATTAGTGACTGATGCAAGTGGAAATGCAGAATTCTATGCAAAATAAAGCAGGAAGACTCAATGTAGGCTCTCAGTTCTGGCAAAGTTCTTCTGAAACAATAAAATCTAAGCTGAAACCTGAAAGATGACCAGGAATTTGCAAATACAAAATTGGGAGAAAGTATTTTACACAGTGAAAACAGCCCATGGGTAAGCATTCAGGTGGAAGAGACAGTATCTTTCTTATCTAGGGAAATTCAAATAGGGTCTAGCTGTTTGGTTTCCCTCCAGGAAACTCCTCATTAGCACAGCCCTACAGGGAGCTTGCTGGAACTGTACAAATGGGTTTGCTGGGTCCTAGCCCCAGAATCAAATAACAGGGTATAAAATGGTGGGTTTCAAACAGAGAAACACTAGTTTTACAATGAGAAGACATGTGCCAATTCATTTGAGAATTGAGATGGAAGACATGATTTTTTAAATAAAAATATAAATTGCAAAAAGAACCCCTGAAGAGAAATAAAAACCGAAAGAGTTCAAATACCATTAAAAAGTACAGTGAACAAATAAGACAAACAGACAAACAAAAACTCATAGATGCAGACAACAGTATGGTGGGTACCAAAGGGAAAGGAAGTTGTGGGGAGTGGAGGGTAGGAGGGGTTGGGTGTATGGTAACAGGAGAAGATTTGACACCAGGTGGTGGGCACACAAGGCAATATACAGATAATGTATCATAGCATTGTGCACTTGAAACCTATAAATTGTTGATTGGTGGTAGGTGATATCTTCACCTTCTCTATTTTCTTAGCACTGCTATGCCTGTCCATCCCACTGGACTTCTGCTACGTTGTCCAGGGTGGAAGTACGGAAGGGAGGAATAGAAAGAGGTGGGAAAGTTTTTATATAGGCTCATGTAGTGTCTGAGCTTTATTTCCTCTGGTCTATGATTGTTTGAAGTGATCCTTTTCTGGGTGTTTAAAGAACTACTCCATGACTTTCCTGAAGCCCTCTCCACATGGGTGGTAATTCTCCTTCATCTCAGTTCAGTTGTGATTCCCATACAGCTTCTGCACTTGGCTCTTTACCTTTTTTGGTGAGACCGTCTTGACCCTTCCAAAATACTCTTGTACACAATTTAAAACCTCCTCATGCTAACCCTGCCTCCCATGTGTCCCACACTTTGTCCTTAAGAAACCTGACTCCTTGTCCCACTGTGAGATGGTCAATAGTTTCCCTAAGCAGACCTCTACTCTGCCACCACAGGCTGTGTTGGCCAGCCTCCCGCACCTACACATCAATCTTGAGTTGAAGACTATAATGGTTGTCCCCAAACTGTAAGGGATTATGTCAAACTCCTCAAGAAGTGGTGTCCTTGAAGCCTTGCTCACTTGACTTGGGACCGGGAGCAAATTCCCACATGCTGCTGCATGCTTCCTCCAAACTAACAGCAACTGTCTCTGAAGAAATCCTCTTCCTGTTTTCCAATGTATCATGTACCTCTCCACCTCCCTTTAAAGAGCCAGAGATGTGAAACTCTAAGGTTAGTTAAAACTGATTCACAGATAAATCTCTGGCAGTACTGCTTAAGTGGTCTAGTATTTCACATGGGAATGTTAAAATAGTTGGCACCTACTGTCCTGGACCTCAGTAGAAATAGAGACAGGAACAGTTCCGTTCAGTATCTTGTTACCATGGTCAGATCTGTAGATCCTGGAAAGTGCACAGTCAGTGGCTGAAGCTATAGAAAATGAGACTCAGGCCCTGGAGGTGGTGAGGCTGGCAGGAGTAAAACAAAATACTGAATGTCAGATAGGTTGACATTCAAGGCAGAATTCCAGTGTCAAAAGAGGTTGTATTGTCCGAAACTTAGAACAAAAATTAATTCTAAATCCTGGACAAAAGCAGATTGGGGTGAGAAAAATCTGCAGGATGTTATGCAGTTTGCTTATGGCACAGGTACTACCCACTGCTTGTTAGTATATTAAGTGTGTTTTTATTGTTTCAAGTATTCAATGCACAGGGGTGCTGATAACATGTGTGGAGCACCTGAATTTTGCCAGGTGCTGTGCGAGGTGCTGGGGGAGTGAGCTGGGTACCTCAAGTGAGGTTTCTCTCCGTCCAGGTAGGAGCAGATAACATTGTTGCTGCTATTTTGTCTTTACCCTCTTTGACCCTTCCATTTGCTCTGTCATATTTGTATCTCCAGCTTAAGGGGAGCAAGGGCAGAGAGAACTGGTTAAACTGAGGTGAATTCTACTTGTCAAAGCTTAGGTGAGATTTATGTAAGCATCTGCAAACAAAGTGAAGTTAGTTATCAGGGAATATAAATTGGCAGCGCTTCTATTTATATGAATAATTGAATGCTTTGTAAGTCACTGGTATTGTAATAATTGAATCAGAAAATGATAGCTGAGTTTATTTGCTTTCTCAACAGTCTCAGGCATTAAAAGAAAAAAATGCTTTCCTGTCCTAGCCTTCTTAGGTTTCATTCTATCCTGTTTTAGTGTTTGCTTTATTTCTAGACCAGCTTGTGGCAGGAGGCCAGCTGCAATCCGAAAGAGATCTGTTACAGGCTTTGGTGTATTAAGAATATGTTCATATTAATAGATTTCCTCTAAGGATATCTCACATCACCATTCCTGAGCCAAGTTCAAAACAATGTGTTTAGTACTTTGAATACTTAAATTTCATGGAGGCAAAGATGTCAATCTGTGTATATGTATGTTGTTGGTTGCTGTCATTAAAAGGGTTTAATTCAATTGAGTATGAAGGTGGTTCTTTGTTTTTGAGTCTATAAATTGAAATACTACTGATTAAGCATCTTAATAATTTTTACTTTTTGTTGCTATAAGTAGCATATCAATGGGGATTTTATTTTTTTAATATAATTTTTATTTAATTCTTGTTCACGTACAGTTTTCTGTCTTATAATCCCAACTCTGCCCGCCCCCCACCCCATGCTCCCCACCTCCCTCCCCTTTCCACCCCCCACCCTTAGTTATTGTCCATGTGTCCTTTATACTTGTTCATGTGAGTCCCTCCCCTTTTCCCCTATGATTCTCTCCCCTCTCCCCTCTGGACCCTGTCAGCCTGTTCCATATTTGAGTGTCATTGGTCGTATTTTGCTTGCTTGTTTGGTTTGTTTAGATTCCTGTTAACGGTGATACCATGTGGTATTTGTCTTTCACCGCCTGGCTTATTTCGCTCGGCATAATGCTTTCCAGTTCCATCCATGATGTTGCAAAGGGTAGTAGTTCCTTCTTCCTTTCTGCAGCATAGAATTCCATTGTGTAAATGTACCATAGTTTTTTGATCCAGTCATTGACCAATGGGCATCTAGGTTGCTTCCAACTCTTGGCTATCGTGAATTGTGCTGCTATGAACATCAGGGTGCATAGGTTCTTTTGGATTGGTGTTTCAGTGTTCTTAGGAAATACTCCTAATAGTGGAATTGCTGGGTCAAAAGGCACGTTCATTTTTAGTTTTCTGAGAAAATTCCATAGTGTTTTCCATAGTGGTTGTACCAGTCTGCAATCCCACAAACAGTGAACTAGGGTCCCCTTTTCTCAATGGGGATTTTAAACAGTTAAGTCTTCTGGAAACAAAAAGAAACAAAAGAACACAGGATAATTCAGTGCTGAGATAAGAGGAAGAGGTTGGATTCCTTCACTTCCATTTTTGGAAATAAAACCTAAAAATTCTTAAGGTTGGATGCAACCTTAGAGATCCTGTAATCTGATCATTCAGTTTTACATATGAGGAAATTAGACCTCATAATGGGGACTGGGCCTTGATTTGCCCGAGTATATTTTAGAACATTATTAATACCCAGAATCACTTTTATAACAGTGGAAGCCAGATTGTCATACATAAAAAGTGCTTATTTGAAATGATGTCATATATGCAGTGCTTATGTGGAAAAGTGCCATTGTTTAAGTGTGATTATGATCATATAGAAGGGTCATAAGAAGATTAACAGTGGTTTTTGTGTGAGTTATTCGGTCAGTGATTTTAGATCTGAAGTAGTAAATTTGAAGTTGGCAATTGACCCACAACCTCCAGTTTTCTTTCCACTGTAGTATAACTTTAAATTAAATATTTCCAAAGGAAACCTTGCAGTCTAATTACTTGAGTTCTGGAAAGGAATCAAGGATGCACTATTCTATGTAAAAGTTCAACAAAGGCTACTTTGGACTGTGAATATGATTATTTTAAGAGTGGGTGGGGGAGTAAATGCCTTGGAACCCCTGTTCCTTTGGACCGAGGTGGCTGCTAGTTCCAGGAGGCAACCGTCCCCAGGAAACCACTGGGGTAGCAGAGCAAGTATAGTCACTTACAGTCCAAGTGAGGGTGAAGGTCCGTGGGAAAAGCACACACTCAAGGGAAGGCATCGTTTTCCTTGTCCTGGAAATTGAAAACTAGAATTTATATTATTTCTTCAAATGGAAACTGAGCACAGTCGTTTTGTCATCTCCCATGTTTCAAATATCATTTAATTTTTTCTAAATTAAAAGTTACATTTTGAAAAGGAGGAAAGTAGAAAGCAACCCTTTTTTATTTCTTTTAATCACAATGATTTGAATTTAACTGACACCCCAGATATCCTAAAGCATAAATATCTTGAAGGCATTGTATAAGAGTGTGACAGTTTTGTGTAATTCTATTCAAGATTTTAAGAGCAATAAATTTTTTAGTGCTTCTGTCTCTGCCGTTGTGAATGCTCTCATCTTCGCCGTTTTATCTTTGTGACAGATGCAAGGATTATGTGTTAGCATAGATAGAGTTTTCTTTCATTCCTCCACCAATTCAAGAGAATAAATACAGTGCCAAAAATATAAGTACAATAGGAATATTTATAACCTGGCAATTTCTTGTGCAGAGAGGGAAAAAATGATTGTATCTGAAGAGAAGCTAAACCAGTCTTCTTTCAAGAAGTTTTATTAAAATATTTTATATCTCCAAGGCCATTTATACTTCCTGAGCATGTCCTGGCTTTACTATCAGGGTGGGGAAGAGGAGACTCATAGAACAAACATACATAGTGATGTAAAATGACTTTTAAAAGAAACATCTGCAACTAAAAATAATATGCACTTACCATATGCATGACACTGCATTACATTCTTCACCTGTATTGTCTCCTTTAAATTTGACATCTTTACACTCAGGAAATAATTGCACTAGTTTTCAGATGAGGAATTTCGGTAACAGAGAAGTTAAGTAACTTGCCAAGTTAAAATTTTTAACTTCCTGGAATTATAAAATAAGACATAATTTTATGCATCAGAATTATGCATCAAATTTGCCTGACTACAAGATTGAAAGTTGCATGGAGAGGGATGAATGTAGGACTACTTTTGCCTCTGTTTTAAGAAAAGCACTGACTGCATACTCTGACCATTTTTTCTCTGTTTTTGGCACAGTTGTAGGAAGTCACAGACACAGTTTCTACACAAGGCATAATGGGAGCAATGATTAATTATAAGGGATCAACATGACCCGTTCCTCTGCCTTAAGCCCCCATCTGATCCATAACCAAAACCTCTTCATTCTCTAGAAAACATACCTCAGATATGTCTGTGTTTTTACTGTTCTATTTTTATGACCCAATGTCCAAATTGCCATCATCTTTGCCTGGACATTCAGTCTTTTCCTCATTCTGTCTGTTTCTGTGCTTGCCAACTCCAACGTATTCTTCAAAGGCTAGCAGGAGAAAATTTTAAATTAGAGCATGTCAGTTTCCTGGACTCTTTAATGTCTTCCCAATCTGTTTGGAATAAGATAAACATTTCTTATTTTGGTAGACAAATTCCTTAGTTATATGGCTTTTGGCTACCTCCCCACATCTTCATCTCATACCACTCTCCTTAGCATATTCCAAACTGTACCCACACTTTGTTCTGCCTTAGGAGTTTGCATGTGTTGCTACTTCTGCCTGGAAGGTTCTATCCCATTCCTTCTATAACTGAGTGTTCTGTATTTCTAAAAAAATGTTCCCTGAGTCTAAGCTTAAATGTCAAGTACTCAGGGAGGCTTTCTTTGATTATCCAAACTACTTTAAGTCCCTTATGCTTTTTCTTAACAGTTAAAAACAATTTGTTATTTTATGCAGAGTTTTGTTTGTTTTATTGCATACCAATTGTACCCTACTAAATTTTAAGTTTTAAAAAGTAAAGACTATATATTTTGGGTTTACTACATTATATTCTACTTTTATTTTTTTAAAGATTTTATTTATTTATTTTTAGGGAGGGGGAGGGAGGGAGAAAGAGAGGGACAGAAACATTAATGTGTGGTTGCCTCCTACGTGGCAACCCTGGGACGCAACCCTGGGCGCAACCCAGATCGCAACCCTGGCACGTGCCTTGACTGGGAATTGAACCAGTAACCCTGTAATTCATAGCCTGTGCTCAATCCACTGAGCTGTACCATCCAGGGCTATATTCTGGTTTTAATTATAAGCTAGGCATAGAGTTGGGTTTCAGTTGAACAAACTGAATAAAATATTAAAATATTCATAGTTAACATTATGCTTTTACTCTGTGGTTCTTATTAGTAAAATGGAAACTCATATTAATTTATAATTGCAGTTTTTGACTATTTACATTATGTCCAGTCTATTGGGGGAAATTATGCAAAATATTAATTAGAGTGCACCAGTACAATGCAAAGTGCCCCTTCAAAGTTAATGATATTACTATAAAAACAAAGAGGATGAAATGAATGATATTACTATAAAATGAAATGAATGAATGATATTACTATAAAAACAAAGAGAAAATGTTGCTTTAGGAATAAATTTATTGACTTAGTGACATGTAAACTGGGCCTTAATGATTAGTTACAACTTCCCAGGTTTAGAAGGCTAAATGGGGTTGGGGAGTATTTGAGGGAATGTGAAGACATGGGTTGGTTCACACAAAAAAAGGCTTTGAATATATGGCCCAGGCTGATTGCAATGATGGTGGGAGAAAATCTCAAAAGTCACATTGCATTGAAAGACCTTCTACACCAGGCTATGGAGTTTTTAATAAGGAACTGACAGGATCCACATCATTTTATAGACACACATGGTACACCAGGAAAATACATTGAAATTACAAGAGATTTATGAGAATGATGAGGATGTTATTGCGATATGCCTGCCTCAAAATATTGAACACTTTAGTTGATCAATTAATTGACTTTTAACTATGCAATAGGCACTGCAATATCTGTTGGAGATTCAGAACTACTGATCTAAAAAGAGAGGTAAGTAAAGCTACTTATGTATTATTTATTTGGGAATGTATCAATTTTTATACTTTATTGTTTGACTTTTACACACTTGTCTTATATTTTCTTAAATATATTACATTTGACAATAGGGTATTTCTCTAGCCGATCTTATGCAAATGTAAGATTTCTCTAGCAGATCTTATGCACAATGTAATGGAGAATACAGCCAACTCCATGGTGTTCAAAAAATAGGTGGCAGAAGGACTTCAAAAATCATGTCGTGTTTGAGCTAAAACCTGACACATGGGGGCAGGTTCATTTCATGAGGAAGGAGCAGCAAGACAAAGGCATGGCGGCATGATGTATGCCAGAAATGACAAATGAGGCAATACGCCTGAACTACAGAAACAATAGAAGTAAGGATTCTCATGTGTCTGTTGTTTGTGGACTTTGGAAGAACAGACAAACAAACAAAAAAACCTCAGGTGAAATACATTTTGGTTTTTAGCATTTTTGAGCTCTATTTGAGCATGTTGTTATCTAACAGTGAAGTTACAGCTATAATTGAGCAAGTTACATGGTGCTTGTTTAAATGTAGCTGGCTTCTCATCACTACTAAGGATGCTCCCAGTGTTCTTTTTCACTCATAACAGTGGCTATTTTGAATGTCTCCAGCCTTCTTAAACTCCAACTTTGTCCCTGCCAATGTCTCGCATTTTATGGCTTTGAAGTGGGAGCTATCTGACATGAAATAATGTAGGTTCCTTTCTTCCGGCTTCAAAGTGCCTCTTCCTCTGCCTATCTGACTCCCATCTCACATTCTCCTTTCTAACCTCTGTTGCTCTGTCAAACTACTCTTTGAAAGAAGGAATGAATCTGCTGTCATCACTTTTTACCTCCCACTCACCCCCAGCCTCTTATATTCCAGACACTCTCTTTACTGTTCTTGGGAAATTAATCTTTTTGCAATTTCTTCAATTCCAGGGCGAATGAACTTCAGTCCACATTTTAGCTTCATCTTCTTAACACTCTCTTCCTCCTTAACCTACATGTAAGACAACCTACTTATTTTCTTTTATTACTCCCTTTTCCATGTCTCATCTTTTATATTTATATATGAATTAATTATCAAAGTTATTTCCTCAACTGAATCTCTCTTTTTCTCTAGATTATTCTTTAAACTGTTTTAACTTTATTGATATCTACCAAATCAATGCCTTCCAGGGTCCAGATCCACAAGCAAACAGAATATAATCAGACTCATTGAAATTAAGAACAACCTGACAATAGCCAGAAGGGAGAGGGGCAGTGGGGAGAAAGGTTTTCAGGAACTACTATAAAGGACCCATGGACAAAACCAAGGGGGAGGGTGGAAACAAAGGAGGGAGGTGGGTTTGGACGGGTTGGGGAGAGGGGTGGGGAGAAAAAGAAAAGAAATTGGGGGAAACTATCCAAAGACAGATAGACTCAGGAGTTCTGAGGACCGAGCTGAAGACGGAGATTTGGGAGTCACTGGTCTCCCAGGGATAATTAACACAAGGAGGGCGAAAACAAGGAAAAGAGAAGATGGATAGAGAGAGGAGGGGCCAGACTAAGACCTAAGAAATGAAACTATTTAAATATGGAGTAAGAAAAATAAAATAAATAAAATAAAATTTTTATTAAAAATCTGTGTTTGTTCTTTAAAATAGAGAATATTTAAAATTTTAAGCCAACAATTCTTCCTGCTTTCTTCATTCTGTTAGAGCAGGATTTTCAATTTGTGCACCACAAGAAGTTTTAAAATATGCAGTACTTGACTATTTAGTCAGGGGCACTGACCTCTTTTTCCTTCGATTGTCAAATAAGAAAATGGTAACAGCCACCACAACAATAGCCATCTGGTGTGAATGCCCTGCCCTGTCTTGGACCATAACTATATATAATAGAGTTGTACTTTATTGGTCGTGTCATATAATAAGGTTATGTTCGATTGGTTAATTCTTGGTATCAGAAATCCTTATATATAAGGATAGGTGCCTGATTTTTTTAAAAGTCACTTTGGAGCAAAAAGGGTAAGTAATCACTATCATTCTTACTGTCATGAGATAACAAGGGCTGGGAACTGCAGTGTTAGAGGGCTGGCGGTTTCCTAGTCATCTGTGTCTCACCAGGTAAACATTTCACCCTCCTTAACCTCCTACATGTGAGACTGCCAACTGATTATTGAAACAATCCTTCCCACTTCATTTGTCTTTCTCCTTTCACTGTTACTGCTCTATCTAGCCCAAACCCTCATCATCACTGTCTATAAAAGCATCACCCCATTCTAATTGTTCTCCCATTAATCCTTTCAATATACGAAGCCAGACTGCTAGTTTTAAACTAGGGGGGAAAATCCCACCACTTGCCAGATAGTAAAATCTTCATTGTTTCCTTATTCTTACCAAATTTAAAAAGAAAATCTTCAAATTATTTGAAAGACTCTAGACAAATTGACAGTCCTCTGTTGTAGCTTATACTCTCCTATATGAAATAGGATTTTTGCTTTATATTTAAGGTATCTTAAAAACAGACTTTATCTGGTTTATGAATAGTATATTAGTAATTTTTGCTGCATAACAAATCACATTGAAATTTAGCAGCATGAAAAAGCACACATTTATTCTCACAATTTCTATGGTTCAGAAATCTGGGTTTGGTTTAGATTTCTTCTTCATGGTGTTTCGGGAGACTGCAAATGTTGCCCAGAGCTAGAGTTTCTCTGAAGGCTCCTGGGAAAAAATCACTTCCAAGCTCCTTTCTGCAGTTCTGGTAGGCTTTGTTCCTTGTGGGCTGTTGGAATGAGAACCTCAGTTCATTGTTGGTTGTTGGTTGTTGGCTCGGGGTACCCTCAATTCTTTGCCACGGGCACTTTTCTAACATGGCAGTTTCCTTCAGTTAAAGCCAACAGAAAAGAGAATCTGCTAGTAATAGAGACATTGCACTCTTATGTATTTTGATTATAGAAGTGGCCTGCCATTCTATCACTTTTGTCACGTTCTATTGGTTAGAAGCAATAGTTTGTGCCCATATTTAGGGCACAATCAAAAGAAGCAGATTACACAGAGTGTTGATAGTAGGAACCAAAGGCTACTGGAGGTGATCTTAGAGGTGTCCCAGCTCAGAGAGAGTGAATCAGGATATGGGTACGAGCTGTAAATGGATAGCAACTGAAATATAGGTCCAGCAGGGGTGGTCTTGACAGACAGTGTATAGGGAAAAGCTTTTCAATTATTCGAGGTTTGGGTGGTATACCCGGTCATCCAGTTTGTGTAGGAGAAGTGGTCTAAAGTTACTTGCGTAGAGATACTTATATATGCTCTTATACATAGATGTGTATGTACTCATATGGAGTATATACATACAGATATGTATATGGTAAATGGTTTGGCCAGCCCTTCAGAAGCTTGGGAAAAGAAATATCGGGAAATTGAGGATAGGAAGGTTTGGGGCAGAAGCATTTGGTTGAACATATGAAAGTAGGTATAAATTTTGAAACACTTCGTATCAAATGTAGAGCACCTACAAGGTAAGATGCACTAAAGAACAAAGTAGATAAAAAGACTCGTCTGTAAGCTAGAATTTGTCAGCTTCCTGGTGCTGGCATGATGGGCACGTTAGTGAAGTGACATGGTGGTGAGGATGGAGGCTGTGCATGAATCTGATAGCCCTGGGCCCCAACTTACTGGGGCTGGTCTACCTGATACTGCTGCAAGGCCAAGACCAAGTCCTTGATATGGAACCATCCCTTGAGGAGCTTACTTGGCCACTTGGTAACAAGTAGACAACATTGGAACCTTTCTTCCTTGGAAAACCCAGTGATTATCTCTGATAATAACTAACAGACACTTCAGAGATGGGCTTGCATTTTCTACACACACATAAGGTCTCAGCCAGCACTACTATCTAACTGAGGTTTATGTATTGTTTGATCCATCAGCATGGGATCCAGAAAACATTGTTGTGGTCATTCACCCAGAGGACCCACTTTTATACCAAAGGATGTATGAGAGTGGGCCAATGACCGTGGTGGTTTACATACAATGATAAGTAAATGCACAAATATAGAGAGCTCTCATTCTTGTCCAACATGAGACATCTTCGAAGATTTTTTGCAGTTTGAGAACCCCCATTGGAGTCAGCTGAGGCTCTTGCGGCTGCATTTTAGCTCATTTTCATCCTGCTGCATCCCTCCCGCCTCCACACACATACGCATGCCATGACATGCCTTATTAAATATTCTGCATGCTAAAGTTTGTCTTACAGTATACTTTTTGGGAATTCCAATCTGGACAGTCAACATGCTTGAAAAGATTTCATACGAAAAAATAGCAGAGAACAAAGTCTTAGCTTAATGTATGAGTTAATATAAAAAGTTCAAGGAGATATTTTTATAAAAGATGTTATGAAGGCATTCATAAAATGAATAGAATTAAAATGATAGCATTAACTTATAATTACAGCTCTAAAATAGGTCAATTAAAAGTGAGATTTTATGGGGAAAAGAGACACTGTTTCAGTAAATTTGAGATGATTTTTCTCAGGAAAAACTGTCAGCAAGAATGATTCTTTTAAATTTCAGGACTGACAATAATTCATTGTGGCTGAATTTATGTTTGAATAGAAATTTAAGAACTGACAAAATTCACAGTACAGTGACTATGCAGTCACTCTCTCTTCTGAAAACATATAATCATTTGTGAGCTTTCTAGTTGATAAAATGTAAATCTCATTTCATGTAAAGTTAAAAATTTATTTACAATCTTTTTCACTTGATCTACTGTCACTTTATATTTTGAATACTTGCTTTTCTCTCTATTATATATGTCAAAATCGTTTCTGCTTTTCTCTCCTGATGCTAAGATAATGAAATGATTGACAGCTTTGATTGCAGTATGTTTTCTCAGCTGAAAGAAGAGTTTATTGTTCATATCCCTCAGTCTACTCTCTGTGTTACAATCCTATGAGTAAAAAAGATTTAAACTCTCCAACAAAGCATTTTTGAAATCATTTTAATTAGTTGTCGATAGATTGTCCTATTATTTATAGCTTAATAATGATCTAGAATTAGGAAAAAAACCCTTAAAATTTCTGGGGTCCTTTGCGTGCCTACACTCAGCAAGACAGCTCTGTTGGAACTGGACTGTCCAACATGGCTATGCACACACACATATCGGGGGGCTTGTTTCTGACTGTTAGCTAGGGCAACTCAGTCCCACCACCATGTGCTCTCTCTCTGTGTAGTCTTTCATCATTTACTATTCGAGCCTGAGCTTCTATGGTGACTGGCTTCTAAGAGAGCCAGAAGAGAAGCTGCTAAGACCTAGGCCTAAAAGTCACATACCATCACTGTCATCGTGTTATTGGTCAGAGAAAGTAACAAGGCTAGTCCAGTTTTATAGGGAAGAGGCCTAGTTTACCTCTTGATGGGAAGGTCAGCAAAACTAAAGGGAATATTGCATAGGAGTAATTATTGTATGCATCTCTGAAAAGAATCTAGAACCCTAAGGTGGCAGGACTTCTTATAGATAAGAGTTGTGAGAGGATGGTCTGTTTGAAAAGGTGAAATTAGACTGAGAAATTGAATGAGGGAATGAGCTATACCTACATAAGGGGAGAAAAAACACTTTTGCCGAGGGAATATATAACAAAAAGCCCTGCAGTGGAACGAATCTGGTGTGCTGGAGGAAATCCTACAGCTTCTTATGGTAATTCAGACAAGAAATAATTGTTTCTTGAATTAAGGAGATGTTGTGGGGTGGTATGTTCTTTCATTTAGTATATGTTTGAAAACAAAAGTGACAGAATTTCTTTTGGATTATATGTTTGTATGACGAAGAAGAATCTAAGATGATCATAAGGTTTTGGCCCTAAATCTAGGCAACAATTTTACTCTTTAATAAGATGAGATGAACTTCTGTGGAATGGAGCAGATGCATGTGAAAAATATAAATTCACTCTTGGATATTTTACTTGAGATTCCTATGTGTATCTAAGTGGATGTGCTGAGTTTGAAATTAAATACATGGGCCTGGAATTCAGGAGCAATAATAATAAGGTTAGGTATAAGAATTTAGGATTCATCACATGTGATTTTTTAAAAAAGATTTTATTCATTTATCTTTAGAGGGAAAGGGAAGGAGAGAGGGAGAGGAATATCAACGTATGGTTGCCTCTCATGCGTCCCCTGCTGGGAACTGGCCCACAACCCAGGTATGTGCCCTGACTAAGAATCGAACCTGGATCGTCTGGTTGGCAGGCCCGTGCTCAATCCACTGAGCTACACTAGCCAGGGCTGATTTTTAAAAAATAAAATTTGATGATCCCACCCAGAAAGTGATTATAAAGGTAGGTGATAAGAGACTTGGAGACTAAGATTTGGAGCATTCCAACATGTAGGGGTCAGGAAGAGCAGGAAGGTCCAACAAAGAAGGCTGAGTGGGAAGTAATTGGTGTGCACTCCCGCTTTGGCAAGCAGCCATGGAGGCGCACGAGAGCGGGAATTACCGGTGCTGTCAGACGATACTAAGGCAAGACGGGAAAGACTGGGATTTGACTACTGGGTATGCGTAGGACATAGGCGAACTCACACAGAACTGTTTCAGTGGAGGGGCGCAGAGAGGAGAGTAAAAATAGTGCATCTAATAATATTGTTTGTTCTTTTGGAAGTGGGAACAAAGAAACAAGGTATGATATTGTTGATGGGAATGATCCACAGGAAGGAAAAAATGGTGATGTGAGAGAGAGAAGGAGGACGGCAAAATGCAGTGTTCGTCACTGTAAGAAATGAGAANCTTTTTGCTGCTGGAGGGACTTGCCTTCAACTTATAAAAAAACTCAACATCTGTGAAGTGCAATGAAATGAAGTGCAATAAAACAAGGTATCTACAGAAAAAAAAAAAAAGAAATGAGAATAATTGGATGAGCCACTGAGTCACAGCTAGGAACAAGGGCTATTTACCCACTTTAATAAAATGCATTTTTATAGTTCGGAATTCAATACTTCTGTATAGATACAATTTAATGGTGGGAGATAGAAAATTTCCTCTTGAAATTTTCATATTTTCTAAGTGAAAATATAGTCATACATCAGATAACAGTGTTTCAATAAGCAATGATTACATATATGATGGTAGTTTCCATAAGATTATAATGCAGCTAGAAAATTCCTAGCAGCTAATGACATTTTAGCCATCATAATGTAGTGCAGCACATTTCTCACATGTTTTGGTGATAGTGGTATAAACACACCTGTTGCACTGCCAGTCTTATAAAAGTGTAACATGTACAATTATATGCAGTACATAATACTTGATAATATTGATAAATGATCTGCTTTATCTACTTATGGTACTATACTATACTTTTATTATTACTTTAGACCATACTTATTCTCATTATAAAAATAGTTTCCTGTAAAAGAGTGTGTCATGTTATGCTGACAGCAGCTTCATACATCTCACATTTACTGTGTCTGTTGATTGCATCATTTTCTTTTGTGCTTGATTTAACCTTGTCTTGTGTACAGTAACAAGCTGTACAGGCTTGTAGGCTAGAAACAATAGGCTACGTACCATATAGTCTAGGTGTGCAGTAGGCTATACCATCTAGGTTTGCATCTGTGCACACTGGTACACGCACAATGACAAAATCACCTAATGATGCATTTATCAGAAAGTACGCCCACTGTTAAGCAGTTTTTACTGTAAAATCATGATGCTCAGCTAAGAATAAGGTAGCAACATTGGGTTTTGGAGAAGTGAAATATGAATTGACTAAAAATATAATACAGTCACCAGGAACACTTACAGGCCATTTGAAGTTTGTAGTAATAAATTTAAGTCAATATAATTCTCTGTATTTCTTTAGCTACACACGGTGACCTAGGTACAGGGCTAGAATGGATGTCTTTACAAAGTTATGGATTTTCAAGGTGAGATAGAATGAAGGAAGGAATAGGGAGATGAAAAACCCAAGGATATGTAAAGGTAGTTAACATAATAAATCCTGGACTTAATCCAGGTAGGAAAAGAGGTGAGAGAAATCAAGAAAGTTTGGAGAAAGAAGAAGCTGTAACTAGGGAACTAAAAATCCCAGTACAATGGAGCTTGCAAGGTTGTGAGAATCCACAGTTGCTTTCCTTTCAGACTCCTGAAGATGTGACACGCCTTGGAGAGGGATTATGATGAAAAATGACTGTGTCGGCAGAAACCTAAGGCGTCCAGTGTCCTAGGGATGGTGATGGAATGAACATATGCAGTCAGCCTAAATGAAAGAGAGTTGGGATTAAGATTTAATTTAAAGAAAATAAACCAATAGAATTTCTTATATACCTAAGTACATATGTGTGTATATGCAAGAGTGCATATCTGAGAAAGGCAATAGAATTTTGAAAGGGTTAAAATGTATTTTCCCTTTAAAAATATTCATGTATGATCTGGTGTGGCTCAGTGGATTGAGCGCCATCCTGTAAACCCAAATCTTGCTGGTTTGATTCCAGTCAGAGCAGATGCCTGGGTTGCCGTCCAAGACCCCAGTGGGGGCATATGAGAGACAAATGATCAATGTTTCTCTCATGCACTGAAATTTCTCTCCCTCTCTCTCTCCCTTCCCCTCTCTCTCAAAAATAAGTACATAACATATTAAAAAATTCAAGTATGTTATACCATTTTAAGCACAATTTTAATTAAAAATTACAAAAGAAACCGTGCTTTATTAGCTGTATAACTTGAATGCATTTGCTATAGAGTATGAAGATATCCAAAGAAGGAATGCCTCAATTTGATGCAAGTTAGTTCGTCATGGGAGCCTTTGAAAAAAAAAGCGATGAAGGCAAATTTGGCATTTTCCATCCAAGCACTGCCCAGGAGAAAAAGACATCTAGCCAACAGCCTTTTAGTATACCAATCCCTTTGGCAAGCTTATTTGAAGATGAATTCATCAGCAGTCTGAGCCTGATGCCATTAAAAATTGGATGCATCTAACTCTTTTTTGTTTTGATTACACATTTATTAAACAACCTTCTGATTACCATTTGTCTTTCCATGTGTGTGCCTACAAGGACAAAATGTGTTGCTCATACGAGCTTCAAGTATTTTAGTCTCTGTAACAATTATTTCACAATGTAAATTAAGTCACAGTTTGGTTTTGTTTATTTACCTCAGGAACTTGGATAATGTGGGCTTGTTCTTGAGAAATGGATTTGCTTTTGGAATATGGACAAAATCAAATCATTAGGCATGTAAACCTGTAGGACAGTTCATGGGCCAGGTAAAGAATATCACTCTATGAAGCCTTTTGGGAGTAAGCCAGCCTTGCCCCTGGCAAACTCCTGTGTAAACACTGTGTACCTTGTCTATACTTGGAACTCTGGCTCAAATTTTATTTGTTTTGTGATGCCTCCTCTGGGCCCTCTATTCACTTCCAGCTTTCTGGGGATGCATTTTATAGATCACAAAATTTGCTGGACTCATAGGCTTCCCCACTCACAAGTAAAAGTTCTCCAGGAGTCGTTATTTCTTCTTATGGGAAGGATACAAGACTGATTGCTATCTGCCCTTAGAATATCCCAGGCAAGTTATATCTCCATACTTTTGGTCCAGAAGAGAAGGCTCCAACTACATCTTTATTTAAATACAATAGCTCAGGATTCTTGCAGGCCCCACATGCAAGTTTTCCTATAGTGTACTTTTATGCAGAGGTGGAAAGATCTTTGGTATGGGCAAGAATACACATCAGAATTTTTGTTGTTAATAAAAATAAAAATTTTGACTACTGTCATGTGCCAGTTCTCAGTGAAAGTATGACTATGGTGGTGGATATTCCAAAGCAATCATTTATGTCAATGCATAAATGGAAGAGTGACAATATAATTTGCTATTTAAACTAGGATACTTTCACAAATGGAAGTGTACACTATTAATGATGCAGGAGGATATATATAAACTATAACCGTTGTGGGTCAATAGAAGGGTAATCCTATATCGGAGCTGGGTTGGTCATGAGCCAGTGCAGATCAGCACAGTGTACTGTTTGTTAATAGCCATCATCAGCTCCAATTGGTCAGTACCTTATTTTGATATGTTATGTGCTGTACTATGTAAAAAAGTTTTAAATATTGCTCTGGCATATAAGGGTAAAAGAACTTATAACTAAAAATTTTATACTTGAAATCTTGCTAAAGTGAAGGAAAGAAGCTCAGGGAAATTTTTTTAGGCAAAAATTATAGGAAAATAAAATGTATTCATAAGATAGAACTCATTTGATTATGAAATATATTCTAATATAGTAATTATATTGTGTGTTACTTTTAATTACCAGGAGAGAAATTATATTACACAGAGAGGTTGCAATAAAAATATGATACTTTTGAGGAAGAGCTATTTTTTAAAATTTACATATACAGGGGGTGGGCAAAAGTAGGTTTATAGTTGTAATACAAATAAGTAATTCAATAATTAATAAATAGTAATAACAAGAATAAACTGTGTTTCATGTATTCACAAGTGAAAACCTAGTTTCACCCACTCATATAGCTTTTTAAATAGTTACAAATTTGGTTAAGATTCTTTTTAATTTATTCTAATAGTCAGATAGCAAATTAACATGATTCAAGTATCATAAGACATTACCTTAATATTAAAGCAAATCTTAGGTGAAAGTGTTTTAAAGGTTAAAATCATTATTATAAGGCAGTGGTTATTATTATTAGATTCCATTATATGGCTTTATCATATCATAAGGACTGGACCAGATAGGCCAACATAACAAGAACTATGTATAAATGTATGAGTATTTTGCATGTGGGTGACGTAAGAGCGTTTATAGTTTTTCATCGGAGTAGTGATGTCAAGAGAAAAGAATGAAGGCAAATTACATTTGTATGATTAGTTTGCTTAGGTAAATAAATCACTTCATTTAAAAAGTTGAAACCGAATTAACAAGCAAAACAGAGACTCATATATAGAGAGCAGGCTGACACATGTGGCCGGGGAAGGGGTGGAGGGACAAAGCAAAAAGGAAAAAGGACTCATGGACTTGGACAACAGTGTGGTAATCACGGGGGAATAGGAGTCCAACGGGATAAGTGGTCATGGAAAAGTACAATAAAAAATAAAATAAAATGACACCCTGTTCAGCACAGCCCTTGGGTGAGTACATTATAACAAATGAGAAAATGAGTACATTATAACAAATAAAATATTACAGAACAACTTATAGCTTAAATTAATTAAAAATAAAGAAGTTGAATAGGTGTAGTCAAAGAAAGCTTTGACTATAATTGCTTTTAGTGTTTTGTTGTTGTGAATAGGGACATCTGTACTTTGGGGTGTTATTGTTTACCCACACACTTTGCAAGGCCTTGCACTTCAGAAAGACTGTTGTAGAATTCCGTTTAATTCCCTAAGAATTCTCCTGAGACCCTTGAAAAAATGATTAGATGGGGAATCTTTTCATAAATGAGAATTCTACCCCACAAGGGTCAAGAAACATAATATTCTAATCTGATAGTACAGAATCTCAACAAGTTCTCATATTACTCTCATTTTCAATTTTCCCCCAAAGTGTCTTGGCATTTGTTAAAAGTCAGAGTTAAGAGGCAACACTAAGGGCCAATTTGGCTGATCACACATGAGTAGATTTTGCTAACTGTTAAGAAAGAGGGTGTTCATCTATGAGAGTCCAAAACAATATATGTTGAGAATTTGTCAATATTTCCAAAGCCAAAGACAAAAGTTGCCCAACAGGCTTTGAAATATAAACAACTAACAACTTACATTCAAAACAAAGAGAATTAATTCTTGAATATAGGAATAATGCATTAGAACCCATACAGGGTGGAGGCAAATGTAGGTTTACAGTTATGAGTACATGAAACATAGTTTATTCTTATATTATATTTATTAATCATTTTCCATACAGACAAATGTACACCTACTTTTGCCCCACCCTGTTTATTAGAAATAACCATATTCCATGTGAAGAAGTCAGATTCGATCTGGCTTTAAATCTGAATATTGTTTTTAGTCCAGGAAATTACACTGTAAGAACAACAAATGGAGGCCGTGCAGATTATGAGCATTCTGCAAAACAGTCATGGAGAATAGTAGAGTAGCTGAGAATGGCAAACTGCATGAAGGGATCACTTAGGACTTCTGTGTAGTACTATATGAATAAAGAGCAGTAGAGGAATTTTAAAGGGAGATGGATTTGAGTCCAATTTAAGGAATGTATTTACACACATGCTTGTATCCCTTGCGACTAAAGTTGTATCTGGCAAGTGTGAGTTCACAGGAAATGTTTGTTGTTGTAGATGATCAAAGATGAATATATTAAGCTCTTTGTAAAAGGGTTGAGTTCATTGTCACTGAATAAATCAGGCAGAGGCTGTATAAACTTTGAATAACATGTATAAAGAATTCTTGCATTGAGAGTGATGTTGGACATGCTTCACTTCTTAGTTTCTTTCCATATTTATGTATTTATAACTCTGTAAGTTCTTATCCATATTAAATAGTCTTATATTGATGTGTCTGTAGTAAGCATAACATTTACAAGATAAAAGGTTTTTTTTTATTTGTGAAAGGTTTTTCCCTGGCTTCATAAATTTAAATGCTTAATTTATACTTTTAATGGAATGAGTAGTTTAGGAATTCACAGTCTGGCTTATTCAAAAGGATCACAACATTAAAATCACCAGTTTCAGACCATAGAATTCTAATAGATCGAATTTTAGTGGGAAACACTTTTACCCAAGTTTCTATTTTTAGGTAGAAAATGTTCTCAACTCTGATGAGAATTTTGACTTTCAGTTCCATTTCTAGTTTCTTGTTTTTAAAAAATATTGAATTTATTGGGGTGACATTGGTTAATAAAATTATATGTCTCAAGTATACAATTATATAATACATTATCTGCACATGGCATTGTGTGTTCACCAAAGTCAAGTCTCCTTACGTCGGCAATGCTCTCTCCTTTACCCTCTTCTATCTGCCTCCACACCCCTTTCCCTCTGGCAATCACCTTCCTATTGTTTGTTTCTATGAATTTTATTTATTTTTTTATTTATCCCTTCACCTTTTTCACCCAACCACCCAACCTCCCTCCCCTCTGACAGCATTCAGTGTGGACTCTGTATCTATGAGTCCATTTCTATTTTGTTTGTTTGTTTATTTCTTTCATTAGATTCTATACATAAGTGAGATCGTGTGGTATTTGTCTTTGTCTGACTGGCTTGTTTCACTTAGCATAATACTCTCCAGATTCATCCATGCTGTCACATAAGGGAAGGTTTCCTTCTTTTTATGGCCACATAGTATTCCATTGTGTAAATGCACCACCCCCTTTTTATCCATGTCTAGTTTCTGGTCTGATTCTACCTTTGGTATGTGATATTAAGGCCCTAATCTGATGCCACATGGATCAACAATAGTGGTCAGTCTTGCCTCTTACCTTGGCCTAATTTGTATCATATTCTTCCTTTCTTAACTTTAGCAATCCTTAATTGCTCAAGAAATACAAACACTCAATAAATGTTTGTTACTTTTATTTTCCAATGAATGAGTAATTGCTGATGAGACAAATTAAAGATGTAAAAATGGAGTAGTGTGGAGTGAGGCAGGATTCTCCCATACTACTTTCCTGTGCTTTATTCTCATCTCTTGCCTTCATTCTTCTGTTTTCTTTCCCAAAATCTTTTGTAAGACTATTAAACCATAACTCCTTGTTATATGAGCATCATATTTACAAAACTTTCCTTCTTTTAAAAAAAGAATTAAAAAAAGATTTTATTTATTTATTTTTTAGAGAGAGGGAAAGGGAGGGAGAAAAAGAGAAAGAGAAACATCAATATGTGGTTGTATCTTACGTGCCCCTCATCAAGGACCTGGCCTGCGACACAGGCATGTGACCTGACTTGGAATCAAACCAGCTACCCTTTGGTTCACAGGCCAGTGCTCAATCCACTGTGCCAAACCAGCCAGGGCAAACATCATATTAAAAAAATTTTCTATAGGATATTCTTTTAGACAATACTTGGATATTTCCAAGTTATCTGACTTGCAATATGTTGGCTTTGTTCATTCTGCATTTGCAAGTGTAGAAAGCTCAATATCTTCATGTAAGATGCATGTGGTTTTTCCTCTTTTCCTATTTTTTAGACCAGTTTTCAGTTCACAGAAAAATTGAGCCGAAGGTACAGAGATTTCCCTTATGCTTCTTGACCTTACACATGTGCAGTCTCTCCCGTCACAGTGGTCTATATTTTTATGACTGATGAGCCTGAATTGACACAGCATTATCTTGCAATGTCAGTAGTTTACCTTAAAGTTTACTCTTGGTGTTGTACATCCTATGAGTTTAGATAAAATTTTAATTACATGTATTTGTACAGAATAGTTTCATCATCCTAAAATTTCTCTGAGCTCCACCTGTTCATTTCTTTCTAACACCTGGTAAGCTCTGATGTTTTTATTGTCTCTAAACTTTTGATTTCCTAGAATATCATGTAGTTGGAATTATGCACTATATAGCTATTTCATATGAACTGCTTTCAGTTAGTACTAACATTTAAGTTTCTTCCAAGTTCTTTTCTGACTTGGTAACTCATTTCTTTTTAGTGCTGATAGTATTTCGTTGTCTAGATGCATCACAGTTCATTTATCCACTCACCTACTCAAGGACACCTTGGTTTCTGTCAGTCTGGCAATTATAAATAAAACTGTTATAGATGTGTGTGCAAATATTTATGTGGGTATGTTTTCAACTCAATTGGAAAAATAAAAGGAGAATAATTATATGGTTAAAGCATGTCTAGTTTTATTAAAAATTGCCAAACACTCTTTCAAAGTGGCTGTACCATTTTGTATGCCCTCCAGCAATGAATGAGAGTTGCTGTTGCCCCACATTCTCACCATCATTTGCTGTTGTCGGTGTTTGGATTTTGACAATTCTAATAGGTGTATAATAGTATTACGTATTTGTAATTTCTTTTTAAAAAGACTTTATTTATTTATCTTTAGAGGGGAAGGGAAGGAGAGAAGGAGAGAAATATCAATGCATGGTTCCCTCTCATGAGTCCCCTGCTGGGAACTGGCCTGCAACCCAGGCATGTGCCCTGACTGGGAGTCGAACCGCAATCGTGTGGTTCGCAGGCCCGCACTGAATCCACTGCGCTATGCCAGCCAGGACAATATATATTTGTAATTTCTAAGTCATTAATAATTTCTTCCCTAATGATAGATAATATGAAATAAATTTATATATGTATGTTTGCTATCAGTATATTTTATTAGGTAACATGTATGTTATGCCATTAATTTTTAACATCAGGTTGGTTTGTTATTTCTTGTTGAGTTTTAAGAGTTCTTTGTTTATTTTGAATAACAGTCTTTTATTAGATGTGTCTTTTGCAAATATTTTCTCCTCTGTAGCTTGTCTTCTCATGAAGTCTGCACTGGTCATTGATAGTGTCTTTCACAGAGCAGGAACTTTTATTTTAATGAAGTTCAGTTTATCAATTATTTTTTTCACAGATCGTGCCTCTGATGTTTCATCAAAAAGTCATTGCCAAGCCCAAGGTTATTGATTTTACATTATGTTATCTTTTAGGAAGTCTATAGTTTTGCATTTATGCCTGTGATTTATTTGAGCTAGTTTTTGTGATGAGGACAAGGTCTGTGTCTAGATTTATTTATTTATTTTTGCATGTGAATGTCCACTGTTCCAGCAACATTTGTTAAAAGACTGTCTTTTCTTTGTTATATTGCCTTTTGCTCCTTTGTTAAAGATCAGTTGACTATATTTACATGAGTCTATTTCTGGGCACTTTGTTGTGTTCCATTGATCTATATTACTATTTTTTCAACAATACCATACTGTCTTAATTGCTGTGACTTTATAGTCATAAAGTCTCAAAATCACATGGTTTCACTCTAACTTTTTTCTTTCTCTTCAGTAGCCTGTTGACGATTTTAAGTCTTTTGCCTCCCAATATAAACTTTAGAATTAGGTTATTAATATTCACCAAAGAGCTAGTTGAGATTTGATAGGTATTTCATTTAATCTATAGATCAAATTGGGACGAATTAACATCTTAATTACATTGAGTTTTCCAATCCATGAACATTGACTCTCTCTATTTATTTAAATCTTCTTTGATTTTTTCATCAATTTTGTAGCTATTCTCAGATAGATTTGGATTTTTTTTTTTAGATTTCTAAGTATTTCATTTTAGGAAGTTCTGAGGTAGATGGTATTATTTTTATTTTCAAATTCTACTTGTTAATTGTCAGAACATAAGAAAGCAATCTACTCTTATATATTAACCTTATATCCTTCAAACTTTGCTTTAATTGTTTATTAGGTCAAGAATTTTTATAAAAGAATTCTTTTATATTTTCTATGTGGACAATGATGTCTGCAAACAAAGACAGCTTATTTCTTTCTTGACAGACAGTGAAATTTTTTCTTGTCTTATTGCATTAGCTAAGAATTCCAGTATGATATTGAAAAAGAATAGTGAAAGGAGATTTTACCTTGTTCCTGCTTTTAGTCGAAAAGCTTCTCATCTCTCATTATTAAGTATGATGTTGGCTGTAGGATTTCATAGACATTCTTTATAAAGTAAAAAAAAAGTTCTCTCTCTTCCTGAAAGTTTTTATCACGACTAGATATTGAATTTTGCCATATGCTTTTCCTGCACTATTGATATCTTGTAATTTTTCTTTTATTCCATTGATGTGATAGATTACATTAGTTGATTTTTGAATGTTAAATTAGTTTTGCATTCCCGGGATAATTTCTTCTATGCATTGTTATATTCAATTTGCTAATATTTTGTTGAGGATTTTGCATTTATGTTCACAATAGATATTGGAGTATGGTTTTCTTATTATATCATTATCTAGTTTTGTGTTAGGGTAATGCTGGCCTTGTAGATCAATTAGGAAGTATTTCTTCTGCTTGTATCTTTTGAATGTGATTAGAAAAAAACTTTTGTAACCTCTTTCTTAAATGTTTGGTAGCATTTATCAATGAACACATCTGGGCCTGGTGTTTTTGTTTTTGAAGGTTATTAAATATTGATTCAATTTATTTAATTAAAATGATTAATTAGGAGAAACCCAAGATGGCAGATGAGTAAGGGGAAGCTACACTAACCTCCTCCCAGGACCAATATGGAACTACAACTCAATGGTAAAGAAATCATCCTGAACACTAGCTGTAGAGGAACCTTATAACTAAGGACAAACAGAAGAAGCCACTTCACCACAACATGACTGATAGGGTGTGTGGAGGAGGTGCAAGTGGACTGGCTGGGCTCTCACTGGTGGCAGCTGGAGTTACAAGGGATATTTCAGTGGCTGAGGGGTTTCTCCCCAGAAGTGTGGGATGTAAACCCCAAGCTAGGCTCCTCAGCCTACAGCACCAGAGCTGGGAGAGGAACCCAGATAACATCCAGCTGTAAAAAACAGTAAGATTTCTGTCCACCAGGGAGAGAAAGGTGGAAATGCGGATAGCCTCCTAAAGTGCCAACACACATCATTGCATTTGCAGCCACTTATACTGGGCTCCAGAAGAGGGAAGGCAGAGTGGACTAGAGATGCATGAGCAGAGTCTGAGGCTGGTGGCTCTGGGGAGAGAGCTGAAGGAATGGCCACCAGATTCCCTGTGCTGAGTCAGTCCTCATACTACAGAAGCCATCTTCCACAGGCAAAACACTCCTCATCAAGTGGCACTAGACTGAAGGGAAGCAATAACCCCACCCACAGGAATTACTCTGCTACTCGGTGTGGAGCTTAAGCCAGAGTGCTAAGCACACCTTGATGTTATATCATTGATTAAGTTTAACTAAGGTGGATCTCTGGGAACTCTGAGATATATGAGCTGGTCATCCCCTGGGCATGGTGCTGATAAAAGCCAGTGTTGATGCACAGCCTTGTTCTTTCTCTGCACAAGCAGGCCCAGCAGAGGGAGCCACATACTGTAGATCGCTGATAGCTCCAAAGAGACTGCCTAGGACCAATTATACATAGTGTTTGACAAAGGTCTGCACTGGGGTCTTTGCAGATCTACATAATACATAGAAACAAATACAAAGAAGCAGCCAAAATGGGAAGACAAAGAAACAGACCCAAAATAAACAAACAAGATAATTCCCCACAAAAACTAGATGACATGGAGGCAAGTAGTTTATCAGAGAACTTAGAGTAATAATTATAAGGATAGTCAACAGCATGAAAAAAGACATAGAAACCATAAAAAAGGACTAGTCAGAAATAAAGAAAGCAATATCTGAAATAAATAATACACTGGAAAGAATAAACAGTAGGTTAGTTTAAGCAGAGGCTTGAATCAGTGATTTGAGAGACAAAGAAGAAAAAAACAGCCAAGTAGAGCAGCAAAAAGAAAAAAGAATGAAAAAAAATGAGGATAGCTTAAGAAACATTTTGGACAACATGAAGCATAACAATATTTGCATCATGGGAATACCAGAAAGAGAAGAGAGCAAGCAAGGAATTGAGCACCTGTTTGAAGGAATAATGACCTAAAACTACCCTAATCTGGTGAAGGAAAAACACAGGAAAGTCCAGGAAACTCAAAGAGAGTCCCAAACAAGTTAGAATCAAAGAGGCCTGCACTAAGACACCTCATAATTAAAATTATAAGGCTTAACATAAGAAGATAATCCTAAGAGCCACAAGAGAAAAGCAGGTTGTTACCTATGAGAAAGCACCAATTAGACTGTCATCTGATTTCTCAATAGAAACATTTCAGGCCAGAAGGCAGTGGGGTGAAATACTGAAGTGATGAAAAGCAAGGACCTAAAACTAGAACTAGAATTTAAAGTCAAAGGAGAAATAAGGAGCTTCTAAGGCAAGAAAAAGCTAAAACAGTTTGTTAACACCAAACCAATACTGCAACAAATGTTACAATTCTCTATTTTGTCAGAAAAAAAGATGAAGAAAAACAAAAACAGAGGAAAATAGTTTAAAATAAAATACAATAAGTATGTATCTATCAATAATCACCTTAAATATAAATGACTTAAATGTGCCAATCAAAAGACATAGGGTAGCTGAATGGATAATAAAGCAAGACCCATTTATACACTGCCTCCAAGAGATCCACCCCAGATCAAAAGATACACACAGACTAAAAGTAAAGGGATGGAAAAAGATTACTTCATGCAAATGGAGTGGAAAAATAGCTGGGATAGCAGAACTTACATCTGACAAAATAGACTTTAAAGCCAAGGCTATAGTAAGAGACAAAGAAGGGCACTACATAATGATAAAGGGAGCATCCAAAAAGGAGGAGGTAACTTTAGCAAACATTTAAACACCCATCATACGAATACCTACATATGTAAAGCAATCTTGATGTACATAAAAGTAGAGATTGACAGAATACAGTCATAGTAGGGGATTTTAATACTCCATTGACTTCAATGGATAGATCTTCTAGACAGAAAATTAACAAGGAGACAGCGTCCTTAAATGACACACTAGATCAAATGTATTTAATTGATATCTTCAGAGTATTTCCCAACAGAACAGTAGAATGTACATACTTTTCAAGTGCACATGGAACATTTCCTAGGATACACCACATATAGGACTGAAAACAAGCAATTAGTTTAAGATGATTGAAATCATATAAGGCATTTTCACAATGCTGTGAACCTAGAAACCAATCACAAGAACACCACCAAAAATTCACAATGAAATTAAAGCTAAATAATCTTATTAAACAATTAATGGGTCAACAATAATATCCAGGGAGAAGTCAAAAATACCTTGAAACAAATAAAAATGAGGGCAGAACAAGCCAAAAACTGTGGGACACAAGGAAGGCAATCCTAAGTAGGAAATCATAGCATTACAGGCTGTCTCAAAAGAACAAGATAAAGCTCAAATCAATAATCTAACTTTACACTTATTGGAACTTGAAAAAGAACAACAAACAAAGCCCAAAGTGAGCAGAAGGAAGGGAATAAGAAAGATCAGAATAGAAATAAATGAAGATGAGTCTAAAAAAATGGTATAAAAGATCAATGAATCCAAGAGCTGGTTCTTTGAAAAGAAAACATGTTTGACAAACTTTTAAATAGACTTATAAAGAAAAAAAGAGAGAGGACCCAAATAAATAAAATCAAAAATGAAAAGGAAGAAATAAAGACTGACACCAAAGAAATACAAAAGATTGTAAGAAAATATTATGGATAATTACATGCCAACAAACTAGACAATCTTGATGAAATAGATCAATTTCTAGAAACATACAGTTTTCCAAAAACAAATCAGTGAGAATCAGAGAATCTGAATAGACAGATTGCACCTAATGAATAGAAGCAGTAAAAATCTCCCCAAAGCCCTAGATCAGATGTCTTCACAGGTGAACTTTACTAAACATTCCAAGAAGAACTAATACCACTATTACTCAAATTATTTAAAAAAATTTGTGAGGACTCCCCAACTTATTTTTAGAGGCTGGCACTATTCTAATTCCAAAACCAGAAAAAGGTACTACAAAAAAGAGAATTATAGGCCAATGTACCTGATGATTATAGATGCTAAAGTCCTCAAAAATATTAACAAACCATATACAGCTATGCTTCAAAAAAGATTGGACACCATGATCAAGTGGGGTTTATTCTGGGAATGCAAGATTGATATAACATTTGCAAATGAATAAATGTGATTAAGCACATAAACAGTGAAGGATAAAAAGCACTTGGTTATATCAATAGATGCAGACAAGTGTGTGATAAAATCAAGTGCCTGTTTATGATAAAAACTCTCAGCAAAGTGGGACTAGAGGGGACAGTTGTAAACATAATAGAGGCCATGTATGATAAACTCATTGCTAGCATCATACTCAATGGACAAATACTACAAGGGTAAACCTTAAGACTGGAAACAAGACAAGAATGTACATTTTCATTTTTCTTATTCAAGATGGTACTTAAAGTACTAGGCACAGCAATCAATTAAATATTTAATTTAATATAATTATATAATATAATGTAGTATAATTATATTATTTTTTATTTAAAATAAAATATATTTGTTTTATATTTTATTATTTGTTTTATTCTTTTTAGTCATTAGAATTTGCAATATACATTTACAGTTAATCCAATTCCATTTTCAAATAACACTAAACCACTTAACACCTAATAACAGAAAGTAATTTAAATCCCTCCCCTTATTCTTGTATTATTGCTGTAATTCATTTTACTGATACATAGTATATCTATATATTTATATACATTTGTGTACATTGTTGCTATTATTTTGAACAAACTGTTATTTGATTGATCAATTAAGAATAAGAAAAATAAGAGGTTTTACTTGTACTTATTCCTCTCTAATGTTCTTCCTTTATGTATCAATAGATCTAAGTGTCTGACATATCTTTTCTTTCCTTCTAAAGACTTTCTTGTAGGAGGGTGGAAGCAAGGGAGGGAGGTGGGTTTGGCTGGGGTAAGGGGACTGGTGGGGGGAAAATGCAGACAACTGTAACTTTTTTATTACTTTATTACAACAATAAAGTAATAAAAAAAGACTTTCTTTTAACATTTCTTGTAAGGCAGATTTATCAGTAACAGATACCTTCAAGTTTTGCTTGTCTGAGAAAGTCTTTTATTACTCTATCAATCCAAACCATTATCCATTTAGTTTCCTGGTTGGGGTTTGAGTGAGAGTGTAAATGAATGAAAACTGCCATCACCAACAAATAGAGAAATATTTATTGATATTTTAATGGGGTTCACTCTATAGATTAATCTTTTAAAAGCAGTTGCTTGTTTGAGTGGAGATAGAATTTATTTGATTTTGATAAAGCCGATAGGCAGTATACAGATTTGTGTAAGAAACTTGGTCTTTGCAAAGAGAGCCAATTGTGGAAAGAAACAGAGGAGGCAAGTAAGAAATGTCAAACGATATGGTAACTACCATGGTGCATGTGGTGAACTAGCTCTCTGGGCTTCTGTGAGGAGGGATCACCACTCTGAATTTTGGGTGCCCAAATTCAAAGCCTGTGGTGACTTACACTGAAGATTCTTGATAATCTTCTAAATCTATACACAAAAGTGAAAAGTAAAAACATTATAATGGGTGATGTATTGGCAATTCAGAAAATGGTATATTGTAAATGTTTGGCAATTCATATATCCTTTAACAAAGAAAAGCTTTTTGTTTCTTTGTTCTCATTTTCTTAGATTTATCAAATTCTCTCCTTTATCTAATAAGACTAAATAGCTCCTCAGATGAAAAATTCTTAAATAATATGTCAGTATCTTCTCAAAGAAATGTAAAACTAGTATAAGTCATATGCTTTTATTATTTAATTATTCATTAATTCAGTTATTATTTTTATATAAATCTAATAAATGATGCAATGAACTATTCTAGGCACTGGCTTACAAAGATTAATGTGAACAGTGAATGATCTATAAAATTGATTGGAGAAAGAGAAAGTTAAACACATAATTTCTGTGAAGCAAAAAAACACTGCAATACAGGTCATAATAGGTACAAAGAAGAGAATGCATTTAGTTTCATGGAGAGTGAAATATATAACAATACACACACACACACATATATATATAATACTTTATATATTAATTTTTAGAGAGAGGGGAAGGGAGGGAAAAAGAAAGGGAGATAAACATTGATGTATTGCCTCTCTTATGCTGGGGTTTGAACCTGCAACCCAGGTACGTGTTCTTACTGGGAATGAACCAGTGACCATTTACTTTGCAGGACACCACCCATGCAGTTGAGCCACACTAGTCAGGGCTTAGTAATATTTTAAATATGTATATGTGCTTGGCTGGGAAAATATAAGAAGGGGTAGAGTCATGTGGAAAAGACTGGGAACTAGAAAGAATATGAAACTTCCTGGAAACTGCAAATAGTTCAACCTGGGCAAAGAACAGGGGTCATGTGGGCATGCACATCATTTAAAGAGATGAAACTGTACGGGTGGGTAGAGGAATGAGATAACTTAAATCTTTACTTGTGTTACTTAAGGAGTTGGGCAATTTTCTTATGCTTAGGAACAGATAATGGTAGACTCTAAGTTAGAAAAAAATTGATCATATTTTTCTCCTTTAGAGAGATTGCACTGGTTTTAGTATGCCTTAGTTGAAGTTGTGTGGAATTGGAGGTTGGAACTTATCTAAGTTGACAGTGCAAGTTGATGAAAATCTGTACTATATTACTGGTAATGGGAATAGCGGAGAATAAAGATTTAAAAGATGTTTAGAACATAGATAACAGTTGAGAACGTGAAATGAAGGTGATGGAGAAATTGACATGCTGTAGATTCCTGGTTTGGGCTCATGGACCAATATGCTGCTAACTTTAATAAGGAGGGAAGAATGAGAAAGCAGATTTGGGCAAGAAGGTAATTTGTGTCATACTAAGCTGAGGTGACTGAGGGCATATCAAGTGGACACATTCAAAAGACTGTTATGAATGTGGTTCCACACTGGAGAACGTTTTGGGAAGAGTTAAGGAAGTCATCAAAGACTATGTGGCAGATAAAATCATCAGTGTGTGTATTAAGAAGAGAAAGTATGCCAAGTTGACACCACAAATAACATTAAAAGTTGAAGGAAAATGTTTCTGAAAAGAAATGGTTGTGACAATGGGAAAAAGTAAGAAAAAGTAGTGCTGTGGAAACCATGAATGAAAGAGACATCCAAGGATTAGGAGTGGTCAGTATTCTGAGATACTGTTCATATCTAGAAATATGAAGATAAAAAAGGAATCCACTGGATTTATTATCTAAAAAGCTGTTGGTGTCTTTAACAAGAAATTATTACAGTGGCGATACAAGCCAAAGCACATTTTGAATATTCCATCAGTTAAGTGTAACAGAGTCTTGACAAATTTATCACAAGATATGATTATTTATATTCTTATTTCCCTTTTTCTTTTCTACGTTTGAGAACAAGAACAGCCAGTGAGGTACGGTTAGTGCTTTAGTACAGGATATTTTATTCTTTTATTACTTTTTAAATAGTAATTGTAAAGTAATAGCACAAAATGTAACCAGACTTCCATTTCCTCCACATAGGGCTAAGACACTTCTTTTTCCAAGTGACCAATAAATCTAAAATAGAAGTGGAACCCCCAAAACAATGCACAATCGTTTATTTGTATCTAGATGCACTTGACTTCTTAGTTCTCTTTGTTTTGTACTTGGAGGGCAGATATTTTTTCCGAGATGGTTGGTGCTACTACAGTTTATGTGACTGAAAGCAAAACTGTGTCCAGATGAATTATTATAAAAATGAAGCTGTTTTACTTTAGGAGAAACTTGGAACATATTTAAAAGGTTTTGAATAGAGTTATGCCCACTAATTGACTTTAAAGTCAACATTTAAAGGTACATCAATTGGTGAATGGAAAGAGATGTTTTCAGAAATTTATGGAAAACCTATTATCTAATTCTTATTTATTGCATATAAACATTTTATTTTTATGTCTGTATGTCTACTATAATATTTTTGTTACATTATATTTGAACTAAAATCCAGTGGTCATTAAAATACAAATTTCTGAATGCTATAGTCTACTATTTCTATCAAATAACGAAATTCTCAATTTTAATTATTTAATTGAAATATCTTTTCATTTGTTGTCCTTCTTTCCCTTAGCTTTGCAAATATTATTTTGCGAAATAATGTGATTAAGGAGGCAAGAATATAAATTTGATTAATATGGTATTTTTTCGGTTTGCTTGTAGTAAACTCTATTTATTGATATTTTATATCTTAAATATTTTTAAGCCATTCTGTTTATATAAGAGCACTTTTCCAGTTTTTTAAAAATACCTATATTTTGCCATGTATAATGTGCACCTTTTTGCCTAAATTTTTCAAGGGAAAAAAAAGAATGTACATTATACATGGGATATAATGATTACATACCATGGGTATAATAACCCCATGTATAATGTGCACAAAAATGTGTGCATTGCACACAGAAGCACATTATTTTCAAAGAATATTTTCAAAGTGATGCTTCAAGTTTTAAAAATAATTAATGAACACTGTGTTTATTCTCTAGAATTTGGTTCAATGACCTTTTTTCTCAACTTTCCTTACCAAATCTACAGATTCTAACTTTGTTCTCTTTCTTGTAATCTATCCCTTGGATCCCAAGTGAACTTTGGAATACAGGCATTTGGGAAACTCTTCTGCATGTTATTCAACAGTCGGAATATGAGTTGTGTTAGCAAATTTGGGACTAATTTTGACATGACTGCTGAGAGACAATATTTTATTTCCTAATAATTTCCATCTAGTAGTGAAAAAGAGAAAATAATAGATGTCTTTTAGGAAGCAAAACAAAGTAATGGTCCTCACTTGTCAGTGGAAGAGTGTCCCTAGTCAAATAATAAAGATTATTTGTTGAAACTCAAAAGCACAGAAGGCACACAGAGTAGTAATTTTTGATCTTCAAATATGTTAAAAATTGTTATAACTTCAATTGAACTGTTTGCTTCTAGTATAGAAACACATTTAATATCTTTTCCTTTTTAAAATTTAATTATTGATCAGGTGAATTAGTATTTAGTACACTAGGTAAGTCATTTGCTTTTTAAAGGGATTCTTAATTGTTAACACAGTCACTTTATTTGAGGAAATTAAAGAAAGTAAAACATGAAGTAAAATATAAACCTAGAATAAAACCAAAGATATTATAAGTTATTTTTGTTTCTGTTTTGTTTAACTTCATAGTACTTTCTCTCTATGCAATGAGCTACGATGACTTACTAAATGTGTCTTTTCCAGATGATGGTTTTCAATTATTTAACACAGGGTTACTGGGTACTCACTATGTACCAGGTACCTTACCAAGTACAGAATGAACCAAGAAATATGGGGATTGTCAAAGACATGAGAATCTTTTCATAAGCTTATTATTTACTACTTTCTCTAGGCAATTTACACATTTAAAAATATAAATACATATTGTTAGAAAATTGAATTCACAAGATACAATAGATCAAAGCTGTTAATGGTGTTTGGGCTGATGTTCCATGGTTAAATATAAGAGCTATGGAGGACTGCCACAAAATCTCCTCTCGTTCCTATTCCTGTAATTATTTTAAAAGGACATAAGCATAATGGAACTGAAAAGTATCAATTCATAACTGCAGAAGAATAGCAACGACAAAACCCCAAGGAAATCAATGGCTGTGCTCACCACTGATGCTGTCAAAGGAAACTTCCCCACCTCTACTCAATTTAAGCAGTACTCTTCCCTTTGGGACATTTAGATACAGATCATTTTGGTGCAGAACTGCTGTTGTATTAGAAGATAGCTGAAAAACATTAAAAAAACATAAAATGGAGTTATAACCATTTTGGTAATTAAAATATATGTTTGGCAATTAGAAGAGAATACAACAGCTCAAGGAAGACAAGCCAGAAAATTTTCAAATAGTTTTTATGGCTTGAAGTAAGTCAGTACCTTTAACTTGTTTGAAATGTACTTTACAAATTCCCTCACTTATAAATTCTGTCTCAGAAATCTACTGACATAGTAGGAATATATAAAGAAATAAGTTCAGAAAATCCAGAGCATGAAGAGTACAACAGCTTATGTTTGTTTGCTTGCTTCTTTTGACAAGCTCTCAAAAACACCCTTCTTAATGTACTAAATTTATTATATTTGTTGTTATGACCCGCTATTGTGATGGCTGGGATCATGCTTAATTTATTAATTAACTGTTTTTCTTTACTGCTGTCAAGAGAAGAAAAGGCCAAATTGTATATTTATTGCCATTAACAAAAAAAAATAGCTTTAAATTCCCATGTGGAAGGCCAGGCCTTCATGTGATTGATAGCATCATTTTGGAGATTTTCTTAATCTGATTACCAGCAATAGAAAATAACTCAAGTTATCTTATCCAAAACCCAGTGGAATTTATTAAGAGGATCCTGGGTTATTTCATGGAACTGAGGAATGTTTATGCAAGTAGTCCTTAGAAAGAGCAAAAACCGGGACAACACTGTAACTCTTAGCAGCCATAATATATTTAGCAGTTTCTTGTGAAAGGGTCTGGGGGAGGAATCTGGACAGACATGAGAGATCTAAATATTCTCTTTGCAATTCTGGCCCAGATTTATCTCACTAACATACCAAGTAGCATTTCAAGGCATTTCTCCTATCATACCCATAACATAAAAATTGACACTGTAAAAACAATTACTTTGAAGATAAGAAACAATAAACCCAAGGCAAGAAAGGCAAAGAGACATTGTCCAATGCCTAGAGCACAGATTGCCTAAATTGTATGCCCAAGCTTTTTCCAGATAGGGTGCATCTTATTCATGAAATTCTCGCCTTTGGAGTCATAATCTCCAAATTATTCCAAGGGAGTACAATAAAGATGATGGTTTAGGAGGCTTTGATGTATTTTTCAAGTCCAACTTACTAAAGATCAAAATGTCATATTTTGAGAAGATAAAATTCTTTTTGAATTTTTTTACTACTATTGCCTCATTATCTTCTGAGTTATATTCTGTAATTTTTGCTTTCATTGAGTAGCTTAGAGGAATTCCAGCACCACAGCTTTTTCCTCTAAATCACCAGAATGGCAAATGCAACGGTCATTAGCATCCCTGCATTTCACAGCAGACACTCTTTCCTCCTATCCCTTGCCAACTGCTTGCTCCTCATCTTATCATTTTTCACCTTGACCTTATATTCAACCCTCATTTTTGCCTTCACGTTTTATTTTGCTATTCACTTTCAAACTTCACTCTTTAGTTTTTCTTCTTAATTTGTTTTTCTGACTTTGAACATGGCTCTTCTTTTTGGTCATAAACCAGGCATACTTATTCTGCCTTGGACAATTTAGGATAATCACTCTCCAAACTAGCAGAGTTCCTTTACATGATGTTTCACTAGCATCACCCTGGACACGGAAGTGAAATCAACAATGGAACTAACAGTTCTAGAGGGGAATTCTTCAAGAAATATGGCTTTGGAACAACAAATGCATAGTTACTTTAGACATTATTATTAAATTTGTAGATATTCTCTGATAAATATAATTTAAGAATTTCTATAGTCAACTAAATATATGACTTAGATACAACACATTCATGTGTAAAAATGTACAAAAATTGAACCCCTCGAGATCAGTGATATATTAACCTTCTAATAATTTTGGAATTTGTCTTTAAAATAACTGTATTTACTATGTGTTCATCTAGAATTTGGTTGTATAGATAGTACCTGAGATTTAATTGGTCATTAAATAGGATTTTAGTTCTTAAATTATCAGTAACTCAAATTTACCTAAATTATGACAATTCAGGACTATTGCATGAATACAGAAAGCACAGGATATTTAAATTGTTTTCAGAGCTCTGATTGATGTTTATTTATATGGCAAGAATACTACTAGAATTTTAATTTATTCCAAATATAATATAC
Source organism: Sturnira hondurensis (assembly GCF_014824575.4). Classification (NCBI taxonomy): domain Eukaryota; kingdom Metazoa; phylum Chordata; class Mammalia; order Chiroptera; family Phyllostomidae; genus Sturnira; species Sturnira hondurensis. Next base: position 16,629,141 of record NW_028076767.1, on the reverse strand, counting down.
TTACTATGTATATTGCTTAAATGTAACATTGCAATAAATATTGCATATATGTAATATGCTTAAATGTACTTTAAAAAGCATAATGTTGCCTGAGCACAAAATCTGTTCCCTTTGGAAAAAATGCAAACAATATTTATCAATTTCTAGGATAGTGGCTTGTTTCTTAAAAATATTAAATTTGGCTATTTAAAAAATAAAAGCTATATTTTGCAGCAGGTTGCATTGTAAAAAACAAAATTAATCTAAATTGCAGAATTAGTCAAAACTACTCTAAGTATAGGTATTTATAACAGTTGTAAAAAATAAAATTAATCTAAATTGCAGAATTAGTCAAAACTACTCTAAGTATAGGTATTTATAACAGTTTCTATTTGATCCACTAAAATTTTCAACATTAACGCTTATCAAGTGACAGAAACAAGGTCCCAGTAGCTCTTCTCTAGCTATCTGGCTCTGGGATGGGTGGTGGTGAGTAACTAGAATTTCCCCTGTTTTATCTGATTGGAATTACAGGTGGGGTCTCAGCAACTCCCACAGGAGTTTTTGTTCACGCAGGTCATCATGCTAAGGGCTTCTTAAGGACGTCTGGAAATCTCAACGGATTGAATTGAATATACAGAGAAATGAGTCCAGTCATTTTGGGCATCGTGCCATTAATCCTGGCACTCAATTTTTCCTGGCCACTGAAGTTATTTTCTAGAGTACAATAGTTTACAAGGGTTTCAATGAGTGACAATGTATTTCATTAGAATTTGGTTCCTCTCCATTCTCCTGATACGAGTGCACTGAAATCCGATGGGTGCTTCACTTTACTAGATCTTCATGATACGAAAGCTGCCCCATGGTCTGCAGCACAGGCGGCAAACACAAGGCCCACGGGCCAAATCTGGCCCTCCACCTTGTTTTATCCGGTCTGGCACCTTGTTTCTATTTGGCAGCAGAGCTGAGCCCTCACTTAACTGTTAAGGAGTAGTTACATTTATATATTTGACTCTTTGAAGGCAACCGCAAGGCTGATGTGGTCCCCTGTGAAAATGAGTTTGACACCCCTGGTCTATAGGAAAGTGGAAGGCACGTCACTATTGACATTGCCATCTAAAGGGCTCTAAAACAGCTTTATATTTTAGAACCCTTTAGATGGCAATGTCAATAGTGACGTGCCTTCCACTTATTTTAGTCCCAGTGTTCCAGAAGGCCCAAAGCACCATTTTTGCCTACGGATGCAAATGAGAAAAATGAGAAACGACTTACATCTTGGTTACTTTTTTACTGTCTCATGGCTTTTTCTCTGTCCACCACTATCAGTTTTCAATATAATTCATGGAACAGTATGCTGAATATTTACCACTTAGATCACATTATTTTATTCTATGAGGGGAATTAAAGTGTGGTATAACTCCTGCCTCAAAGGTCTTACCATCTACTCGAGGAGATGTTTAGCAAAGATTTGTTTAGCAAAGATTCATTGGAAATAGAGATATAAGGAACCTAAGCTAATCGTTACAATCTGAGAACAAAGTGTAGCCCTCATTCTAAAGGAAACGGCAATCGTCACACAATTGCAAATAGCCACCGACTCACCGAATACTGGCCAAACCCCCAACATTATTTCACCACCTTCCTTTTCAGTCACCATAAAAAGAATAGGAAGAGAGATGAAAGACACTGGCCATGTGGGTTGAACCTTATTTTAGTGAAAGTTTATTACCTCTCCTTTATGGGTGTAGGTGCTTTTTTATCACATGAACCCATATTTAAAAATATACAGAAAAATAATTAGAGATATCTGAACAAAGATATTGAGCTCTAACTCTCTAGTTGTATGTATGCGAAGCTGTAAGGATATAGGCCCTCTCTGATGTCGCTCGAGGGTTACAGTGTGTAGTGAGAGAGTCCTTGAAAGGTAATTTTGGGATTCCAGTAATATGAGGTGTTTTCCATTTCAGTTTCCTCCCTCTACTATTGAAAAGAAAAGTTATTGTTTCGTGTGTATTTTGTGAAGTTCAGTAATAAGGGCTCTTGAACACTATCTGGAATACTCAAGGTCAGCAGGACTTGAAGGGGTGTATAGAATAAACAGGGAAAAGTTTAGGAAAACTTGTGTTATGGAAGAGGACTCCAACTCTACTCATAACTTCATGTGAAGTATCAAGAAGTTCAATGAGAGGCAGAAGCCAAGGGGCCACTGGAGGGCACAACTTAGAAAAAGCATTAGAGGTTCATTAAGAGCAGACACAAACATCTCCAGAAGGAGTTCTTAGCTTAAGGCTTTCATCCAAATTAGACAAAATCACCAATCTGGATGTTTTTGACACAACCTTGAAAAACTGAGTGGGGACTGGCATCCTTGTGCCCAGCAGCAAGGAGTTTAGGGGCATGCTGAGAAAACCACCTGCACCAGCTGGGAGAAGAGCCCCAGCATCAGAGAACATGGCAGATAGAAAACGCTGAATCCAAGTGATTTAAGGACCGCCTGTCACCAGTTTGTGGGCAGAAGACATTTGTCTTCTCTGCCTTCCTTCCTGCCGTCAACAGCAGTGCAACTAGTGCCTGTAGGAAAAAGAAGAAATGTCTGAGTCAGCCCCCCCCCCCCTCTCCCCGCACCCCTCGCTCTCAGCAAGCAGGATGCAGTTCTACTCTTTGATGTGGGGCTGGGAGGGTGGGGGGACGCAAACATGGACTCCGGTTTGGGTAAGATTTTTTTTCAAGAGCAGAACTGAATCTTAAAAAAATAAGAGGAGACAGTGATAATAGCCAAATGTAACAAGAAAAGGGTGGAACTTAGCCAGGAGATCATTAAGTGGAACATAACGTAACTGGAAGGCAATTACTGGGGAAATTAAAATTATTTAATTCTCAAACCCTGCCTTGAGGACTTGAAACTCTTCGGTAAACTGGTTACACATTAAACAACAAGGGTTTGAATTTAAAATAAACTTAAAAAAATGAGTCTGAATAAATTGTTTAATCTTATTTATAAATTACCAGCTGTTAAAAATATTATCTCTTCTCTCTTTTTCTTCCCCTCTCTCCTTATTCTTTCCATGCCATCCATTGTGCAGATATCATGGGCCACTTCACCCTCTGCATATTCACATTGACAACTTTTACGTCTTTGGATGTTTCCCGATAAGCCTTTTATCAACGTTGTGTCACCCTCAGTCCCCACTCTCCCCAGCCTCTGAAATCTGGTCCTTTTAACTCAGCATTCCATTGTCTTTTAATACAAAACAAAAGTGCCCTATAGAAGAATACTATTATTTACAGATATATTGTAATGATCATCAGTTTATCTAATGACATATTTTCTTATGCAATTTATTTTTATTACTTGCATTTGCTTTCAAATGGACAATGAAAATAACACTAAAAACTGAAAAATGAATAGAAAAATACTCAGTGAGCTTGTTTTGTGAAAAATTTTTTCTTGGGTCATTTCTAGTTCCAGTGAACCACATTTTGGATTTCAGAAAATCAAGATGAAAACCTATGTGGGTCAGATCCATTTGTTTAAGGCAATATTTTCAGTAGAAGAACAATGGAACTGTCTCTCAAACTCACTAGTTTATTTAAAGATATATGTATTACTGATTGTTTCAAAGAAATTCTAACTATATATCAACAGAAAATACAATTAAAATATAATTTTTTGTACCAAAATTAACAACAGACATATAAACACAGGTGGGTTTTGCCTTCCCATGAAGGAAAACAAACACAGCTCTAACGTACAGTTTAAGGCAATATTGAGTAGAGAACACTAGAATTAGTGTTCCAGACATGCAAAATGCATCTCTTTCATATCATTTCAGTACTAGACTTTGTAGTAGGTTTGAGAGACACCTTACTCTCATTGGATGATATATTTACTTACCAAATACTACTGTGGATAATCTCTTTCTATGGCTTATACTGTATTTGCATCATATGTTGTCTTATATTTGTTTCAAGTTGAAGGTGAAATTGTTGGCCACAATATCAAATTATGAGATTATAAATTTTTAGAGCTAATATGAAGCCCTGAGTGGTCAAATGATAAGATCTAATCTGATTCACCACTTTAAGGATTATGCCATGTTAGTGACAGAACTTGAATTCATAGCAAAGAATCCAAACTTCTTAGTTTAGTGTTATATCTCCCCCAGCCCATGCTGTCTGACTTCTGAGAAAATATCTTTCTTTTTAACAAAAATACTGTGATTTGACTGAATTTAAAATGCATCAGTTCTGTCACAGGTAAAGCTATTGAACTGCTTTGAAAACAAGAAAATAGGGCCCTGGCTGGTGTAGCTCAGTGGATTGAGCGCGGGCCTGCGAACCACACAATCGCGGTTCAATTCCCAGTCAGGGCACATGCCTGGGGTGCAGGCCAGTTCCCAGCAGGGGACTCACGAGAGGCAACCATACATTGCTATTTCTCTCCCTCTCTCCTTCCCTCCCCCTCTAAAGATAAATAAATAAAATCTTTTAAAAAAAACAAGAAAATAGTATGAAGTGATGGAAAATTGTCACTTAATATTACTTATCTCTTCACTTCTTCTTTCTAGTGTCCCTTTGAATCAAGCATCTATTTATGTTTAATTCTCTCCACTGCCAACACAAACTCTTGAGAGGAAAGAAGGAGGAAGGCTTAAAAAGTACATCATCCTCTAGTATATTAAGGCTGTTAAATGAGTAAAGGACATTTAAATCTTCAAAGAATCTAGCACACAGTCTTCAGTTGTTATTGTGGGGAGAATGTACAAATATGTAGTTAAAATTTAAAATGGTCTAGGAGTAATACAACCAAAGAAGCCTTTAGCATTTTTATATTATTTTCATAAAATTATGGGAAATACTAATTCTAAAGACGAATGAAGTTCATGTTCTGAGAGCAGAGAGGGTTATATGTGACCTCAGTCCTCCAAAATTGCAAGTTGCTTGGAGGCCATTAACATGAGGATGAAAATACAAATTCTTTAACTTAGTGAAAGAGAGACTTTATGACTCGGCCACCCCTTTGTCTCCTCAGCTCTGCTGCCGACATCCTGCCACATCTCCGTGTGCCTTCTTCACTTGGGAGAGGTAGCTCCCTCCACTCTCTTTCTTCCGTGTTTTTCACAAAGGCTATTCTCTCTGTCTTCCTCCAGCTCCTTTTTCAAGGCTCAGCCCAGGCGAGTACCACTCTGAGAAATTGCGGCATTCTGTGCGATTCTCCATTTGATGGTTTTCGAGAGATTTTTGAAAAATCTACTTGTCTTCCCATATGTTAAGTGAGCAAACATGTCTTTTATCTCTTTATCTGAAATAATCTGGTGCATAGATTTTGCTCATAAAAATATTTCTTAAATAAATACATAGTTGAGTAATGTTAAAGTTAAGAAAATCAAATGACTGTAAACAAAACGTGTATCTAACTAAGAGGAGATACTTCCTTTCTCCAGTAGATAGGACTTGGCCTACCCTTAATGAGCATATCTTGTACTTTTTCTTTGAAATTTCCTCCTGAAAAACATCAGTGCTATGAAAATGTTCTTGTGTTCACACGTTATTCATAACAGAATGGCACACAGAGCTTAACAAACTGCGATGTCTTTGTCACACCCAGTGATATCAGCCTGGCTCACCTCTGACATCAGTGAGTTTACTACAGTTCATTCTGCATGGATGGCTCAATTTATGGCAGTAAAGACTCATGAGGAGAACAGACATTTCAGCAAAACAGATGGAACAGGATTACAGGGCCTCACATCAGTTAACATATCTGTGTTCTTACCAATGAATTTCAACTGGCCTCACTAAAATTGGTATTTGCTCACAATTAAACCAGGAAGAAGACGGAAAATCTAGGCAAATGCTTACAATGGACTAACTCCTCAGTGTTAATGATCAGACCTATCATCAGACATTTCAATTGTTTTTATTTAATGATGTGATACACACATTATGCCTGTATCCATCATCATGGGATTTGTCTTTCTAGTCAATCATTTAAAAAAGAAAGCTAGACATTTTTTATATTGTTTCGGCCAAAAAATACACAATCTTTACTTTTATTGGAAAAAGCATCTCCTATTCCAGGGTAGGGATTCTTTCATTTTTGTTGTTAACACTTGTGCAATAGAAACATTTAATTAAAAAAAAAACCCTCACAAATGAATAATTTTAGAGTCTTGGCCATACTCTGATTTTAACTTTCTTTACACTGTTTTTAATGATTTCTTATTTTCTCATTTCACATGAAGACTTTTAGGATGATGTGATTAGCAGAGATGCTTATTCTTGGAAGTGGAGGAAAGGACTTATAGCAAGGAAAATGTAAGAGCTGTACAAAAACTTAAAACATAAAGGTCATCATTTTAATTTGTGTCCATTCACTCTATCTATATTTTATTTCTAATTGATTGATTTTTCTTTTTTAAATAAGAAAAACTGAGTACTCTTAATTTTTCTGAGACAGTACTCTCAGAATTAAGCCTGATTTTTTTATTTTCCTTTGACCCAATGAGCTTAAAATCAAGGCACAGAACCTTTTTGTTGCCTCTGATGTCATCATCATCCCCAAATATTTTTATTTAGAAGTTTCTGAAATCAGTAGATTATGCAATTTATCACATAGATTAAGTTATATTTCCCATGAGTCATTGCAAAGACTCAACTATGAAGTAATTTACTATTTTTTAGTTCTGAAAGAAATCTGTTCTTTCCAAGTGTGAGGTTAATTTAATTCTAAACTTAAACATCAATTTCCACAGTGAATGAAACAGGCATAATGGGCTCATTAAAATAAATATTTGAGTGTAGAATTGCATTCTGATTCTGTGAATCTGACTCTAGCAATTTCCACTTGCAATGCACTGTCACATGAAGGAGATACTAATGTCTAATTCCTAGGTCATAATTTCCAAAAAGAGGGATTCTAATATAAACCTGGAGAAATAGGACTTTGAGTTAGGTTCTTTATTTTTCTTCCCACTTCCCTATTACATTATGCTTAAACAATAAATAGCATTGTTCCTAATCTCATTCATTTGTGAGGATAGTATGGGTTGAATGTTTGTGTCTCCTTTATTCCAATTCACATATAGAAATTCTAACGCCCAATGTGGTGATGTTAGAAGTTGGGTCTTTGTGACGTTACTAGGTTGTGAGGTTCCTAGCCCCTTCTGCTATGTGAGGATGCACAAAGAAGCTGGAAACATTCAAGAGAGCCCTTAACCAATCAACCATGTTGACACCCTGATCTTGTTGGGAACAAGAAAAATAGTCTCAGACCCAAGGAGCCTGCGTCCCTAGCAAACATCCTGTAAGTTGATTGCCATCTTTTTAGTTTCAAAATTTTCCTCTCAGTTGAGTCAGACCCCACCCTGTTCCTGCGCTCGGGCTCTGTGCTCGGGCTCTGTGAGCCAACAGCTAACCGCCACATCTGCTTCTGTGCAACGCTTGCTTGCTTGCCTCTATATAAGGACTTGGCTATAAGCGCTAGACGTGACTCTCGTTTGCAGCCCCTGCGGGCACTGTGTCTCCAGACACTTTGACAGTTCGCCCCTGCGCAGGTTAAACTTGGCCAATAAAGTAACATCTTTGGAACCCTGAAAGTCTCCGACATTTGTTCTTGAGGTTGGTGGATGCAACAATCTTTAACTTCCAGCCTTCAGAACTGGGAAATAGATTTCTTTTTTCTTTTTTAAGATTTTATTTATTTACCTTTAGAGGGGAAGGGAAGGAGAGAGGGAGAGAAACATCAATGTATGGTTGCCTCTCCTGCGTCCCCTGCTGGGAAATGGCCTGCAATCCATGCATGTGCCCTGACTGGGAATCAAACCGTGGTTGTTTGGTTCACAGGCCTGTGTTCAATCCACTGAGCTACACCAGCCAGAGCTGGACTGGGAAATAGATTTCTGTTGTTTATAAGCCACCTAGTCTTGGCCATTTTATTACAGCAGCCCAGAAGCACTAAGACAAAAGGGAAGGGGAAGAAATGGTGATAGTGGAGATTATGGAGAAAGCATTCAACAAGCAAAAATAATACCAGTGGCATAACCTCATAGAGTATCTCTTAGCTTGTTGCTTTTTGGTTTTTTCCTTTTTGTTCCAATGTAAGTTACTGTAAATAATCATGCTAGGTTCATTTACTGGAATCCTGACAGTTATCTGTAAGTTGTGTTTTACAGAAAATTAAATGTTGCATAACAATATATAAGGTATATTGAAATTGGACATATTAACATTCATAATTAAAGCAAATTAATTCTGAACATATATAATGTGACTATATTGTTTCATAGGTTCAAATTATATAAAGATTTTTTAATCAAATACATGTAGATTAGAATTGGAAACGAAAGGCATTAGAAATTATGTCATGTTCAGAGATGAGAGAAACAACTCTGTTTTGTGGGCAATAATAAATCTATCTTTTTCTTGTGTTTCTTTAGAATGTTTCTAACATTCTTTCTGTATATCTGCTCTAATATCATGTTACTGGTGATTGCTTGATTGCTGGTTCTTTTTCTTTAATAACTTTAATTTTTCCTTCCTCATTGCTTCTGGTTAATTGGGCTGTAGTCCTCAAGGTTTCTACCTCTACCTCAATTCTTATGGCCTTAACTCTACTTCATATTGATACAGGGTGCAGCCAAGGGGGGGCCCAGAAAAGATTTGCGATGGTGTCCAGAACTCAAAGTGTACAGGAATATTGGAGGAAATATTAAGATGTCCTCACCTCCACCCCCCCCCCCCCCCCCCCCCCCCGCCAGGTGTCAGTTGGGGGAAGGGACGAATGGAGCAGGGCGTTGAGAGCTGTTTTGCATAGCAACAGTTTTGCAGCTAACCTCTGGAATGGTCATTTAGCATATCTATAACCTTTAACTGGTTTCATAGATATGTTAAATAGCTGTGGCCAAGTTTTGGGCCAGGGAGAAGTGAGTGGCTGCTACCCAGGATGGATTTGGGGGCTGCTTCTCTGAGAGAGAGTGCCTGTGTGAGAGCCATGTGGCTTTAGCAGAGTGAGGACCCCCTCTTGGCCAGGTGAGGGGGAGAGCCATGCTGTTTTGGGAAAGATGTAGACCCCTGTAGCCATTAGGAGAGAGACATATGGTTTCAGCAGAGTGCAGACCCCCTCTTGGCCAGGTGAAAAGAAAGACCACGCAGCTTTGCCAGAATGGAGATCCCTGCGGCCAGGCGAAGAAGAAAGACGCGCTTTTGGTGGAGTGCGGCTTTGGTAGAAGAGGCCCATGCAGCTTTGGCGTGCTCCCTTTGGCCCAGTGGCCTGGAAAGCGGGAGAGACTTTGAGTGGAACTTGGTACAAAGAACTCTTGCCAGTGGAAGGTGCCGCATGACTTTGGATTAATTGGAGATCCTTCCTGGACAGGCAGGCGACACAGCTCACAGTGCCAGCGACCTGAAAAAACGGACGTGTGCTCTTTTTCTAATTTACGGTACCCAGAGTTGGGACAGTGGGAGAAGGGAGCGCTGTGTGTGTGTGTGTGTGTAGGTGTATACCCTTAAAGACTTAAATATTTTAAGGAAGGCATTAAGCCTGAATAGCATTAAATAAACATTCTGTTCCCTTTTCACAAATCTCTGGCATTGAGAGATGTCTTTCCAATTGGCGGCGGACAGAGGAGCCCAATAGATATTAGTATACTGTCCTTGGGAGGGGCCCCTGTTTTCTGAAGCAGTTTTTGGCATCCCTGGGTGGGCCAAGTATTGCCCCTCCCTCGGACCCTTGTTCGGTAACAATATCTTCTCCTGGATTCAGGTCCTGCTGTGAACTGCCTTGTTCTCTTTAGGCTTCTTATTTTAAAATTTCAAGAAATATTTGATTAGCTTATCTCTTCTTTTGGCATCAGACCATATTACAAATTTGCTCCAGTCTTTAGATTTGACGTTGTTGGTCCAATCAACTATGGATATAGGAGCCACATCTTGGGATGCATGATTAGAGCTGACTTTGACTACGATAAAAGTAGTATTGCAAACAAGGCAGTGATCTCTAAAGTTTCAGGAGTAAAGGAATTTCTTGTCAAGTCCTCTGCATAGCATCATTGGCAGATAGAAATTCATAATATAATCTTGATGGTCATTCATTCAAATAATATTATTTTTATATATCTTTGAAGGACTATGTGCCAAACACTATTCTAGGCTCTGAGGTTGTAGTACTGATCAAAAATAAAAACAAATAGCCTACTTTTTTGTACCTTGCATCCTTGTGGAGAGAAGCAACAATTGAAAATGAAAAAAAAAAGAATAAAGGAGATGGTAAATGCTATAAAGATGGTGGTAAGTGCTATGAAAAACAAGCATTGTTAGGGTTGTTCTCTTTTAATAGATGACATTTGAATAGAGATATGACTCAACCCCCTCCTTAGCTAAGTACCTCTGACTATTCTCTAAGGAGTTTGCTCACACAGACAAGTTTTAACATCCTTAAAATGAGAGAGGATATCAGTGGGTTATTTGTTCTTTTTATTCATTTGTTTATTTGCTTTTATACTCTGAAGAAAGAGGATGTTGACAGAAATAGGTTCTGTTTTTGTAGTTGCTGTTAAATAATGTGGAACCTCAAGAAGTAGAAATAGTTGCAGTAACGTCTAAGGGGGAAAAAAAGGAATGTGAGTCCTCAACAATACTGAAAGGAAGGGAGGCAGTCAGCTTCATCCTGAACCCAACATGAGGTCTTGGGTCTTGGACATTAGCTATATAATGACCCAATGGCATCTAACATAGAACTCATCTCTACCCTATGCCAATATTATGTTTTATAGTATATTGTATGTGTCAAGTCTGTTCAACTAAAATCCCACACTCAACTTCGATCTTATTTTCTCATCTCCTTTATTCACATAAATAGTCCCCAATTCCGCTCTATAATCTTACAGAACTATCTACAAAGTACATCCACTGCTTTCTGTTCTTTTGTCTTGATCTTTACCTAAGCCATCATAATTTCTATCTTGAATTATTGCAAGTATCATTCATATAATCTGCTTTTCTATCACAGATCATATAATAATCCCAGAGTCATCTCCTTAAATAGATAAAACTCTTCTTTCTTCATATGGACTTAAAATATTCTGAAAGCTCTTTATTGTCTCATGAGGTGATTCCAAATATGGGCTCTGGTGTTAATCAGACTTGGATTTGAATGTGTTTACCATTCAATGCGTTAGTTCTCTTTCCACACCATGATCTGGAAAACACTGTGACCCCGAAAACTCTCACCCTTCCTTCAAGACCCAGTTAAAATGTCACCATTAAGGGGAAAGAAAAATGCTGCCAACACATTTTGACTCCTGCCATTAGGAAGGATCTCTACGGGCACCACTTTTTTGTGCTCTTGTTACTTCTCTTCTCAGGGCGGGTGGAAGGACTTTCAGACTGGTGAGTTTGGGAGGAAGAACTGTGCATGCATGGTTCTGCTCCCTTCTCTCACCTTTTCGTGGGAGCTCGCCTATCAAGGTACATTTTTTCTTCTCTTTTTTCTGCCATGTGGTGAAGGGGCCTATTCCTATCTTTTTAAATCTGAGGCTCAGTATTGCTAAGCCCATTGTTACTGCATACATATATGAGGCACCTCTCATACATTAGGTGCTCAATAAATAATTATCAAACAGATATTGGATAATTGATAAAAGTGATATTGATTTTCCAATATCCTGCAGAACTCTGACAAAGAAAAGCAGTCGTTTGGTTTGCCCTTTTTGCATTCCAACAGTCAACTACTTGAAAACTCTTCTGTGATATCTTCTGAAAGTGTGAATTCCTCTTCAGTAGACACAATGGTCTGTACTTTAAAAATTACCTTGGGGTGCTTGCAAAACTTCCCTACAAATTCCTAGGTGACCCTCAAGATGATCATACAGTAGTTTTGCAATCTAGGCCGAAATCTGCCCATTTTAGCAAGCATCACAGAAGAACCCTTAAATATAGCTTGTTTACTGTCTTTAGGTCCTGAATGAACTTTTAAAAATATCTTATCACTAGGTTTTATTTATTCATGTGCCTGTTTTCCTTAGTAGATTATGAACTCACTGCGGGTGTGTGTCTCATCAATTCAAACACATAACACATAACCCGCTGGCAGTTAGTATATATTTATAGAATATATGTTTATTGATAAAGACACACATGTGGCTGTGCTTCTTCTTTTATGCATAAAGCCACCATTTTAGGACATTCAAAAAGAACACAATGATTACATCATTATTCCATTAAATGAGCTCAATATTAGCTTATGAGCAGCTAAAATTCTTGTTTTCAAATTGCATAGCACTTAGCATGTTTTTTAAAAAATACACATTTTTTCATGCGTAATTCATAGTTCTACATTAAACTATCATAAAGTTCTTTAAAAACATGGTAACATAATAAATGTCATAGGAGATCCATATAATGCATTTGCTTTATTTTTATCCTGAGGTTTGGCCATTTCAAAAGTTCTCAGCTACCCGAGCTTTTACTTGTATATATTTTCATCTGACCCTAAGAGCATGTTTGCTGGGCAACAGAAAGAGTGAAGTCTTTCAAACATAAATCCATGACTTTCTCTAAGAGAGGAAGAGACAATATTCACTACATTACTTAGGGAGTGAAAAGAAAGATTAAAAAACCTGACCCAGTTCTTTGCATCTGTGTTTCAGTATTCAAGGCCACACTTACACTGGGTAAAACTTCTCTTATAAACCTTTGGCTAAAAGTTGCTGCCCGAAAAAGAAGACTGTGTCTTTGGAAATTCCTTTTGGCTATTTCAGTATTCAACAGATATACTAGCTTAAGATTTATATTCTGAAAATAGCATGAAGCATCTAAAAGCACTGAATTTCTTATTATTGCCACAGTGAATTTGGGTGTTTAAAATGTATTTAGAAGGTAACAAGATAGATAGCACTTAGAAACATCTTAAATCTCTGTGTCTTATCCTAAAGTATAATTACTGTGGAAGTATGTTATGAATATTACATTTGTACATTATAATTACAAAACTGATATAATTTTACAAATATTTTACAGTCTCAGGTTGTGATACTTGCATATTCTTTTTAAGTTTGAATTATCAAATGACAAATATTTATGAAAGAACTGCCTCATCTGTATATAAGGTGTACCCTGAGGAAAAACACACACCCAAACACACATTCTTTACTTCCCTAAAACAAATCCTCATATCAATGGTAAATAATTATGTCTCATTTTATTATTTATTAAACTGATAAATATTTTCATACCACAGTATTCATAGTTAACATTGCTAAGATAAAGTTACACAGTAATTGAACTACCTTCCTTCTGTAAACATCCATTGTCTCCACATAAAACTGAAATATGGTTTAGATCAACATGTTCTAGTACACATCAGTAACAAAGAATATCCAACGTAAAAGCTATTTTAATGGTTTTGAGTCATGGAAACTGTTTTTATATCCAACGGTAATACTATAAACTTTCATTAAAGTCATCGTGATTCCTATAAGAATTATTTTATAAAGACAAGCATTATATTTTAAAAAACCATGCAGGAAGAATTGTCAAAGTAATCATAGCTATGCTTCCAATGCTGTCAATTTTTGTCAATTACATTGATAATTTACTTCCCTTTTTTAAACTTAAGGCAAAAAATACCTTTTGAATTGGCTGAAAACTTTATTATTATTTCAATTTTTAAATTAATAATAATGGTTGAATAAAACATTTCCCAAAGACTCTGGAAATGTATCAATATAATCATTATTAACTTTAATTAGAAAAAGAAATTTTAAAAGTTTAATAGATGGGCTCTCTAGATCTTTAAAGAATTCTTTTCAGTTATTCAAATAGATTTATTTTGGTGGTCTTAAGAAAATATTTTATAGTTGTTATGCATACTAATTTTAAAGTTTTTTTTTTACAAGTAATTTGGCAGAGAGGAGATATGGTAAATAATTGGGACACATGGACCATTTTTTGAGAAATAAAGAACATATAATATAAACTCTTGACTAGTGACCCTGGTAATCAATATCTAAGAAGTAACTGTGTTATTGTTTTTATCTCAAATGCAAACTAGACTTTTATCAAAATAGACTGCTGAGATATCAGAATACTTATTTATTGGTTCAGAGCATTTTTCGAAGTTATGTTGTATGTATTAAGTGCTATTTTCCACAATTTATAAAATTATATAGACTCTTTTTGTTAATCATTTTATATTTCTCTAAGTTGAAAGCGAAAACAGCTTTATGTTGTAACACAATAAAAGTCTTAGAGGAAAACAAGCAGAAAAATTTCGGATATCCTATGCAGCAATATTTTCATTGATATGTCTCCTAAGCCAAGGAATATAAAGGAAAGAATAAAAAAATGGGACTACATCAGATTAAAAAGCTTCTGATTGGCTAAAGAAAACATCAGCAAAACTAAAGGGGAATCAATTACATGAGAAAGCATATTCACCAATGATAGCTTGGAGAAGGGTTTGATCTCCAAAATATATAAAGAGCTCATATGACTCAATACCAGGAATGTTACAGAATAGACCTGGGTTGGGGGGCAATTATTGGCCAACCCAGGGATGCAAAAAACTGTTACAGAACAAAGGGCATACATACAGGGCCAAGGGGGGGTCACGATATACTTTCCAAAAGGACCCCCTACTGGGCTTGATTGTCCACTGCCAGATAGGAAAGATGACTCTCAATGCCAGAGATTTCTGAAAAGAAAAGGAAATATTTATTTAATGCTATACAGACAAAGTAGTGACCTAACATTTTCATTAACATATCAAAGTCCTTTAGGATACCCACAGACGCCCACCATGCTTCCTTATCCCCCCGCCCTAATTTGGGGGTACTGTAACTCCAGAAAAGAAGCACATTTTCATGTTTCAGGCCACTGGCACTGTCAGCTGTGTCGCCATCCAGGCAGGATCTCTAATTAATCCAAAGCCATGTGGCTCCTTCTCATGGCCTACTGGCAAGAGTTCTTTCACCCTTCTTCCAGGTGAAGTCTCTCCTGCTTCCCAGGCCACGTGGCCAAAGGGAGCACCCCAAAGCCGCATGGGCCTCTTCTACCAAGGCTGCAGGGGTCCCCACGTTGGCCAAAACTGCATGGTTCTTTTCTCCACCAGAGCTGCGGGGGTCTGCTCTTTGGCCAAAATGTGTGGATCTCTCCTCTCCTCCAAAGCTGTGGGAGGGGCTGGGGTCCCCACTCTGCCAAAGCCGAGTGGCGGTTCTCTGCTAAAGCCGCATGGTGATCCTCTTCACCCCAGCTGCTGGGGTCCCCACTCTGGTCAAAAGTGCGTGGCTCTTCCTGCCCTGCCACAGCGGCTTGGTCCTCTCTTTAATGGCTGCCTTGCCTGGCTTTTAAATCCCCCTGCCAGTCCTCCTCTGAAGCCTCATTTCTGACTCCTCCTTCAATTGGCTACACTTGGCAGCACTCCTGTATTCTTCCAGCTTTACTGGGCTGCCATGGTGAGTCTGGGCAGGTGCCGTCCCATTGCGTGGAGCCAGTCATCTGCAAGCTCTCATGCAGGCACATTGTATATTATATTCAAGAGCTCAACACCAAAACTGATTTTTATTCTTAGTCGAAACTAGAGCTGTAAGACAAAGAGTTTCTGTACCTTGTGCCCTGGGACCTTCAACGAGGATATTTTATTGTAAGGCAGACTCAGCAAACTCTAGAGACAGCCACATATTATTCTCATGCACATTCTGTAATTTTCTGGGTATAGTCATGTTAGTAAAATAATCTGAGAGATTATTTCAGTAACATGCAAAGTTTGAGAGAGTTTTAATATAGGAATAAATAGTTCCTAATTTTTTAGAGTTTTTAAGAAAAATATACAAGAAAGCAATGATTAAATAATGGAGATAATTAAATAATTATTAAATATCCTTTTTAGAGTTTAAAAGTGTCTGGGGAAACAATAGAAGCTAAACAGACAAGAAAACCCAGAAAATTTCTGGGAAACTTAGAAATGCTTATGAAGGAGCTGAATTTAGCAATACTTATGAGTGCTGTATTAAGTACTCTGCATAACAATCTTTTATAATTTCATTTAATCATCATGTATTATGATAGTGTCATCCCCATGCTACAGTCTAGGAAATGGTTACGTGAGGAAATTAAGTAATCTGTTCAAAGTCACAGATTTAGTAATTTTGGAACTAAGATTCAAAGATGTTTTATATGGCTCAGAAAACCTACTCTTAACCATTATACTATAAATCTTAGACTGTACGTAGCATGTAGGCTACACAAATTGTATGGAGTGCTGAGAAATTGTTAAAGCAGTCTGAGTATCTTTGAGCTACATCATGCTTAAAAAAGACAGATCATTACCTATCATCATTTACCCTCTGAAAGCTTTCGGTGTGTCTTAAAATAGCGATAAAGTTAAGGACACTTCCTGGGGATTAAGGACTGGTTAGAATCAAAGGCCAAATGCTTTCAACAACTTCTTAATCAGAGATAAAATCTCAGGAAATGCCTTGTATCCTCATCATCATTGTTTAATTAGAAGTTCCTTACTAGAGTTCAACCTACTAACTTCTTAAGCTTTTGTTAATTATTAATATTGAATCCACAATAATGACTAACCTTTTTCTTTGACTTAATATTCATATATTCCTTCCGCTCCCAAATACACCTTCCTGGGGAAAATTTACTTAATCCTAAAATATGTTATAAAATGTATAAGTTAATTCTTAATTGTAAATACGACAATAATAATTCATTATGGTGGTATTCAACCCAAAATGTGATTTATGTGCTATCTCCCTTAAACCTATAAATGGCATCATTGCCTAATGCAGTGACAATTAATTTTCTAGTCATTTTGACTTTAAATCACTTCCTATATACAATCTTATTTATAACTGTAAGAAAAACAGCTAAAAGAAGACAACCAAGAAAATTTACTTTTACTTTTTAAAAAATTTACAAAATTGTTGTTCAAGTACAGTTTTCTGTCTTTACTCCCATCCCAGTCCACCTCCCCCTCCCCCTGTTCCCTACCTCCCTCCCATTTCCACCCCCCTTAGTTGTTGTCCATGTGTCCTTTATACTAGTTCCTGTAAATCCTTCCCCTTTTCCCCTGAAATTCCCTCCCCTCTCTCCCCTGGTCACTGTCAGCCTGTTCTCTATTTCAGTGTCTTTGGTTATCTTTTGCTTGCTTGTTTGTTTTGTTGTTTAGCTTCCTGTTAAAGGTGAGCTCATACTTTTACTTTTTTGATAGATGCAAATCCTGCAACTACTGAATGATTTGCTTTCATTTGAACACAGACTGAAAATTTCATGTATGAGGAATGGGAACGCCTTGTTTTTAAACTACAGATGACCAGGTATTTCTTTCAGTTTCTCAGCAGCTAAATTTTCTTTTGGTATTTTAAAATGCAAGGCCATCTCTAAGCTGTTTTCGTTGAAACTTGGCTTACGTAAGAAATGCTAACACGTGGAATGTAGTATACATATATGATTTGTTGCTTCACGGTATTATTCTTAGTAGCTGCCTTTTATGTGTATTCTTTAAAAAAATGTAGGTTACAATCCCTTCCACTAAATCCTGAGAGAAGAAAAATAATGAAGCAAAGCTCAGGAAATGTCAGAGGAAGGTGCATCCTGGGAGTGTTAGTCCATCACTTTCAGGAAGTGACAATCCAGTCCTCTATCAAGCTCGTCTGTTCAGGCCTTCGCAATGTGGCAAGCTTCCTCCGATTCATGCCTCTGAAAGTAGTTATGGCTCCAATAGGAGTGGCTCTTCTAGGCTTCAAACTCCCCTTCTAGGAAAATGTTTCCATCATTCACCATTTCCTACAATTGTTATACCTCAAGCTGAAAAAGCTGTGCCTAGCTGGGAAAAGGCGGGAATCTGGAACTCTCCTTTTCCTGTCTATCACCTGAATTAAAGCCAGAGGGAGGGGAAAGGGATGTAGCACATTACGACATCTTCACTGAAAATGGAATTTTACAAAAAAGTTTTAGAAACTTAACAGCTAATTTCTGAATGGATGCTTTAATTTTTGTAGAAATAGAACCAAATAAGGAATGTAATTATTTCCAAAACTAGTTTTATAGTTTTTTTGAGATGTTTACTGTGCTCTACCTTGTTACACATTCTAGCATTCTAAATCACTTTATTTGAAAATGATGGACCAGAGCTGGAAGAGAATCACACCATTTTTCCTCTTGGTTTCTCATTATCAAACGGAGCCTGCTCAATGTCACCGAGCTGATGGCCAGGTATACAGTCTGGGTTGGATTGTTCCAAAAAGTGTTCGCGCGTATCTCAGGCACTGTGTAAACTCAGTTGTTCTTTCTGCAGTAATTATTGATAAAATGGAGGTAAAATATGACCAGTCGCCTACACATTCTTCCTAGTGATATGCTGTCATAGGGAGTTGCACAGGCTACTACTTTGTGGACAATTTTCAAAGCTCTAGCAACCAACTCCTGTAAGGAAATTACACTATTATGTTACCCAAGAGAAAAGAAGTTTTCCTGCTGTCCATCAGTAAGAAAGTAGTCTTTATATCAAAGATGACCCTTGACGTAATTCAGTGTAAATGTACAACATCTATGCCTTCTATTCAGCATAAAACTAGAAATGATATGATTAAAGAGATCCTTTTTATTATCACAGCAAATGGAGACATACTCTCATTAACTGGGATGTATTTACTCTTGTTAGAGTGGATACTTTTTCATCAGCAATTTTCATATGTGGGTAAAACTTTGAAGGTCACATGCTAATGTCCCTTTTTGAACACAGAGGGGAAAAATCATTCTTCTTTTCTGACTAATTTACTCATTCAGTGTTGAATAAATTAGACAGAATTATCAGTCATACAAAAATATGAAACAGAGAAACATAAACTTACTTATAGGCAGTTCTCAGACTGTTTTCTTTTGGTTAAATATGGAAACAAAACTAATGAATACTTAATAGAAATATTTACATATCTTTTCCTTTAGGCTCTGGCCTCTTTTTCTTGATTCAGAGAGAGGATTAAAGAAACAAAAGCCATTGTCATGTCTCCTGTTTGCTTTCTTTCTTTGTAAAATTAAAATGTTTGCCCACACGGAGTGATTTTGCTTAAACCATTCTGGAGGGAACTTCAGTAGCTGCGACGGCCCCATTCCGGAGCTTCTTTACCCACCAAGGAGACCCTCCAGAGTAACGGCGGGTATTGCTGTGCCAGCTCTTCTCAACTCTTTGTGCGACTGTCCAGCACAGCGCAGTGACTTTCTTGGCTCTCACTTTTTTTTCCCCCCCAGAATATTTCCTGGCCTCATTGTGAACACTTTTTCATTGTCAGCCAGCTTGTGAACTCTCAGGAACAGACATCCTCACAAACAAAATGACATTATGACAAACAGTCCTCAGATATTGGTGCATCAGCAGAACAGATGGGGAAGTAGAAAAGAAAAAAAAAGAGAAAGAGGGAGGGAAAGAGAGAGAGAGAGAGAGGGGATTCTTCTTTGGAAGGATTGGCATAGCTCGTCTATATAGATAATGTTCATCCATTCTCTACCACCTAAAGCAATTCAAATGTTAACTTAAACAAAGGAATTCTAATATAATTACATTAAAGAGAACATGGTATATGAGTCTGTACAAGGAATTCAATCATAATGTTTTGAAGAAGTTTCTTGGCAAATCTCTGGGTTACTAGTAATGAACTTACATTTAAGAACTTCAGAAGCTCCATAAAACAACTGAATTAAAATTTATATAAGATTTGTTTTATGTATATTAAACACTTCTTTAGTTTTCCTAGTAAACTAAAATTCAAAATAGTGATTGATTAAAGAATTATGAAATAATAAAATACACTCAAGATGGATAAAAGACTTAAGTACAAGTTGTGATACCATATAAGTCCTAGAGAAGAACATAGGCAGGAAAATCTCAGATATTTCATGCACCAATATTTTCACTGACATGTTGCCTAGAGCAAGGGACATAAAGGAAAGAATAAACAAATGGGACTTCATCAAAATAAAAAGCTTCAGCACAGCTGAAGAAAACATCAACAAAATAAAAAGGGAAGCAACTGCATGGGAAAATATATTTGCCAATGGTATCTTGGACAAGGGTTTAATCTTCCAAATATGTAAATAAGTCATATGACACTACTCCAGGAAGACAAACAATCTGATTAAAAAATGGGTAAAGGACCTGAGAAGACATTTCTATAAGGAAGACATACAGAGAGGCCAGAGACATATGATAAGAGGCTCAGCATCTCTAGCCGTCAGAGAGATGCAGATTAAAACAACAATGAGATACTACTTCACACTAGTAAGAATGGACATCATAACCATATCAACAAACAAGTGCTGACTAGGTTGTGGAAAAAGGGAACCCTAATATACTGTTGGTAGGAATGCATACTGGTGCAGCCACTGTCGAAAACAGTATGGAATTTCCTCAAAAAACTAAAAGTGGAACTGCTTTTTGACCCAGCAATTTCACTGCTGGGATTATACCCTAAGAGTCCTGGAACACCAATTCAAAGGAACCTATGAACCCCAACGTTTATAGCAGCACAATTTAGAATAGCCAAGTGCTGGAAGCAACCTAGGTGACCCCTCTGTCAAATATTAATTGACCATAGAGACATGTTTTTTTTCTGGGCTCTCTATTCTGTTCCATTAATCTACATGTACATCCTTATGCCAGTAACAGACTGTTTTTGATAACAGCGGCCTTATAATATAGTTTGATATCAGGTATTACAAAAAAACAATTTAAAAGAACCTATGCACCCCAGTTTTCACAGCAGCACAATTTACAGTAGCCAAGTGCTGGAAGCAACCTAAGTGCCCATTAGTAAATGAGTGAATCAAAAAACTATGGTACATTTATACAATGAAATACTACACAGCAGAAAGAAAGAAGGAACTCCTACCCTTCCCAACAGCATGGATGAAACTAGAGAGCATCATGCCAAGTGAAATAAGTCAGATGGTGAAAGACAAATACCATATGATATCACCTATAAGTGGAACCTAATCAACAAAATAAACAAGCAAGGAAAATAAATCAGAGACAGTGAAATAAAGAACAAACTGACAGTAACTAGAGCTGGGTGTGAAGGGGGAAAGAAGGGAAAGGCTTGTCAAAGAACATGTATAAGGGACCCATGGACAAAGCCAAAGTGGGGAAGGATTGAGGGAGGAAGTGGTGGTGGGAAAATGGGTGTTTTACATCTTTTCACTACTGGATCTTATTAGAATGATACCTATCTCAATAAATATTTGCTGCAGAAATGAATAGAACTGCAAAGAAATTTGACTTGACCATGTTTGTGCAGTTGACAAGTGAATTGCCAAAACACATAACTCTTACTGGCAGGAGAGTGTGTTTTACCTTCTATGTGAAGGAAGTTCCTACATAAGCTTCTGGAGTGAACAGTTTGCCTTTATCCTCCCGTCTTTCTGAGGCATGTTCTCTCCCAGTCCAGAATTCTTGTGTTGCCTCTTCTCATGTCATGGCAGCAGCCCAAGTTGAGTTCTTAATTAGTGGTATTTCATTATCTTTTCAGATGCCTTCCTTATTTTTTGTTCAAACCTCTTTGAAGTCTGCCAAGGCATGATGAGTAATGAGTTAATCAGATAAACCAACCTCTGCTTCAGTATTAGCTCTGGAAAAGAAAGCACAGAATATGAGAGCCTGAGGTTTGAAGTCAGACGCAGAAATATTAGTTGTGAGTCCTAACACTACCCTTCAGTTAATGATTGTGTGAATTTTGATCGGTTATTTTATTTCTCCAACCTCATTTTCCCACATGTAAACTGAGGAGTATAATACTAGCAAGTGAAGTAGTTGTGAGGATTAAAAGGCACAATGTATGCATATATCAGTGGAGAATTGTAACCATCCTCACCATTCTTTAGACCTTGTGTCTATAAATGCTGGCCCTGACTAATATGTAGCTTGTAGATAAACAGCATGTTTGCATAAGAATTCTAGGAACTAATTTCAAAGGTTACAGAATCTGACCTTCAGATATCCCAACTCCAGGAGATTTCCTGATCTTCAACCAAGGATCCAGGATGATGAAAACCAGGATGACGTGTATCAGACCATTGCTTGACCAGTCTCAAGACTCTTACATGAATGGCTTGTCCTTGTCTACATGTAGAGAATTTTTCAAGCCTTTCCTTTTGATCTTTTTGTTCTGCTTTCCCTCTCCTTTCTTATAAAAACTTCTGCCTGCAGTGAGGGGGAGAGATGGGTTTTAAGAAAAGAGTCCTGTATCTATCTTCTCAGGGGGCTGGCACTTGAATAAACCACCTTGCTTCTCACCAGCACCTATCTTACGAGTTTGGCTTTCATTACGGCAGGCAGCCAGGCCTAAGTCCAGTTACATACGTAATTCCTATTTTATGGCAAAGCATTAAGTAATTGTGGCTATTGTAAGGAGTGAGTTTTTCCCCCTCAAATGTTGTATTGTCTTTTACTAGATGTCTCCAAAAATGTTGAGGACTTTAACTGTGAGAGATGGGAGAGATTTTGGGTTAGGTGACTTTTTCCTAGTAAGTCAGCCATTTCTACCTTCTTCTAGGGCAAACTCTGCTTACTTTGGAAGGAGATATTTCAAGGCATAAATGGCCAATTAGCTCATTTTGGTTGACTAATCCTAGCCAAAAAAAGCAGCAGAAATTTTGATCACTTTCCTGATAAAATCTACCATTTTAAAATGTAATTAAATTATAAACATTAAAATTACATGTTAGCTAGATATTTTACAGTTCTGTTTTTATATGACATAAAAGTTTTATAGAATTTCTTAATGTAATTAAAAAACTGAGCCCTTACCTTTCAAAGAATCTCTAGCTGCTGTGACAGTTTATATGTCTAAAAGAGAATTAAACACAGATTGTGCTTACAGAGAACTTTTTAAAACAATAGTTTTAAGGCATTTTGGATATGGAATCTAAACAGTTTCAAAGCATGTTGAATTAATGAATTAATGAAAAGGAGATATACTATTTTTTTGGTCCTTGGGAAAATGTGATTATAAAGATATTACCTTACAATTCTTGAAGTTTGTATTACTTGAAAATGAACTTGAATCTCAGAACACATCTAGCCTCAGCTCGAAAAGGTGCCATAAGGGTTTCAATAGTAGATTAACTCCTAATTAATTGAGATCCATATTCATAACTGAACTTTCTTTGGTCAAAACCAGTTTGCAAACTTTCAACTAATGATTTTATTTTCTCTTACCATATTCTACAACTAAGAGCTTAGTTGTGAGGTTAGGGTTTATATTTATACGTTTTCCTTATAAATTTCAGAGCATAGTTCAATCACACATTTGAAGTGTTTGCTATTAGAATACATTTACTTCACTTTAGAAAGAGTACTTTAGGTTCTTTTGTTTTTCTAGATCTTATTTATGCATAAAGTTATGCTTTAGCAAAATATGAGGTCCTAATTAGTTTCAGAGTGAATATAATCGCTATTGGAACTCAGATCAAACTCATTCTCTTCCTCAATAATTATCTAGGGGTCTAAGTTACCCTGAAAATCACTTTAACTCATTCCATTTGGTTTAGGAACAGCCTGGCATTGTTTAAAAGAGCATACCTTTAGAACACTCAAATTTTCCATGAAAATGAATTTGCTCCACTCTATTTGAAAGAGTCAGCTGTTCTATCTTTGTTTTAGCCACCCCCTGCCATGCTTACTCTGGTGGCAGGAATCACCTTTTAAAGGTCACCCAGAGCCAGTAAAATCAATTCAGCCAGTGCCAGTGGTATTCTGTCTCCTCCATGACCTATCCCATCATTAGTCAGTGCTATGTTCTTGAAATCCATGATCCATTCAGTAATAGTATAACATCGGAGGGAGGGGCATCCTTTTGTTTTAATGAAATAGAATAAAATTCTTTGGTTTCTATGTATGTGAAATATATTTTAAGAGGTCCATCTAACTAGGTCAGCCTTTCCTCACTCCATCAACCCACAGTCTTCATGCATTTGCAGCACATGTAGCCTTTTCTGTCATTGCTTATAGTTTAATCAGCTCTTGCATGTAAGTTATCCTGCTTCAATCATCTTTTAGTAAAATACTAGTACTGTAATTGATTCTAAAAGTTTTCTGATATTTAAAAGCTAGTCATGATGAGACTAAAACTATGTTCTATTTTTTCTAAGTTGAAGTCAAAATGAAAAAAATAATCTACTCAGCAGAAACTTAAGGCTGACCTTAGGGGACCTTCATTGTCTTCCTAATTTCCATCGACACTCCCCACCCCAGGTGCACACACATACACATAGTGATGACTTCATCAATAGGAACAATTGGCATTTCCTTATCTTTTATAAGATATTATGAAAAAGCAGCATTAAAACTAGTTTCTTAATCTCATCCCTTTTTAAATCATTTTTATTACAGTTCCTCCAACTACCATTTAGTCTTTTTATGCTCCTCACCCCTGCCACAGCAATCACTACACATGTCCTAGAGTTATTTTTCCTTTTTACTCTATCCCTCCACCCCCTACCTGCGCACCTCCTCACCTTAGCTGTTCATCTTGTTCTCTGAGTTGTGCTCTATTTTGCTTCTTAGTTCAGTTTGTTCATTAGATTCCACATATAAGTGAAATCATTTGGCATTTGTCTTTCTCTGACTGTCTTATTTCACTTAGCATAATGTTCTCCAGGTCCATCCATACTGTTGCGATGAATAAAATTCTCTTCCTTTTTATGGCTGAGTAGTATCCCATTGTGTAGAAGTCCCATAGATGTTTTATCTACTCATCTGCTGATGGACACTTGGGCTGCTTCCATAGCTTGGTGATTATAGATACTGCTGCAATGAACATATCTCTTCTATATAAACATTTGGCAACTACCATTGATGTCATCCTCAGTATCCTTGTATATGTTTTGAAGGTATTGAGTTAGATGATAGGTGATTCCTTACACCTTTAAATTTCTATACAAAATATCTTCTTCCAGCAGTATTGTTAAATGTAAATATTAAACTATAAAATTTCCTGCAGATAGAATACATGTATTTGTGTAGGAAGTATTCAGATGCTTTTTCATCTATTGAGTTGGCAATAATCTATTCTGAGATTTTGAAAAAAAAAACTAGTCACTCATTGAAATGTAATAAACATAGAAAACACATTTCTTTAAGGATATCTCTCTCTTCTGGAGGAGAAAGGAAAAACACTCTACGTTGGACTTAGGGAGTGGCAGTCAGTAGGGCTCATACATATAACACATAGTTCCTATTATTTAATAGACACTTAATAGGCATTTATTGAATCACCAAACCCTTTTTTGTCTTGTAAAAAATGTATTGAGATATAATTTATGTATAATATTATATTAGTTTTAAGTACAATATAATAATTCGATATATGTATATATTATAAAATGATCACCACAGTATATTTAGTTAACACCCTTCATCACACATAGTTATATATTTTTTTTGTGATGAGGACCTTAGCAAAATTCAAACATACAATACAGTATTTACTATAGTTACCATGTCCTATGTTATATTTCCAGGGCTTATTTATTTTATACCTGAAATTACCTAGCATTTAGGAAAACATGTTATTTGATTATTCTTTCTGTGTTCTTTATATTAGAAAAGTGAGTTTAATAACTAGTTTCCTCAAGCCGGAACCCAGGATTCCTTGCTTCTCATCCCCACATTGCTCTCTTTGATTCTCCGTATCTATCCGTTTCGTTTACTGAACCTGCCCACTTCTTGCCACCTCCACTAAACTGCCGTTGTTCAGAACACAATGATTTCTTTCCTAAATTAAAGCGACAGCTTAGTTTAAGTGTCTTTTTCCTTTTGTTCTATTTTACAACTTGCCTTCCAAGCTTCACTCTAGTGAAGTTTTTTTCAATTTCTAGAATTCTCTATAGCTTGATATTTTTGTACCTGCTCTCTCTTTTTTTGTGTTCCTGTGATATATTCCCTCTATTTCTGGTGAATTTCTCAACTTTGTTATAATTTATTTCTAGTAATTTTTCTGAGACCTGCAATCTTTGTCAGGCATCTTTCCTACATGGTTGTACAGAATATTATACTACCTCCATTGTTACAGACGTCATATTACATTTTATTTGTCTGTTAGTTTATTGATATCAGTGACTAGACAATAAATTCCGAGAACTAAGAAACTGTTTTGTTCAGTGTTGCATCTTCAACACCTACCATGATGCCTGTCGTAGTTATTAAATAATCATTTATTGAATTGTTATATATAGGGTAAGTGCTGGCAAACTATTTGTAGAAATATAATTTTTTGGAAAATAGATATGCCCATTCGTTTATGGATTGTGTACAGTTTTTTTTTTGCACTACAACAGCAGACACGAGAAATTGAAACAGACTTTCTATGGTCTGCAAAGTCTACAATAATTATGTGATTTTTTGATAAAATGTTTGGTGGCCATTAATACAGAGCCATGCAGGTTTTTGATCTCTTCTTGAGTGAGGTAATTTTTGCCTTTCATGGAATTTGTCCTGTCAGTTCAAGTGTAACAGTGGAGAACTGTAACCCATCCCACCATTCTCTTGGCGTTGTTTCTATAAGTGCTGACTCTGACTAATATGTAGCTTTAAGAGAAACAGTATGTTTGTTTAAGAATCCTAGAAAATAACTTCAAAAGATACAGGCTTAGACCTCAGTCATCCCAGGTCTGGAACATTTGCTGGTCTTCAACCATGGAGTCAGGATGGAGTGAAGCCAGGATAACCTGAAATGAGATGACTAAATTAGGATGATGAACATCAGACTATCACTTGCAAAATGCCACAGACTGGGTGGCTTAAAAGACAGAAATTTATTTCTGACACTTTTTTTGGAAGCTGGAAGTCCAAATGAAGTTGGCTGCATTGTTAGTTTCTCTTGAGGACTCTTTCCCTGACTTGCTAATGGTCAACTTCTCATTGTGTCCTTACACGGTGTTTTCCTCTGTGCCCATAAATCCTTGTTGTCTCTTCCTCTTCTTATATGGACAGTCTTATTGGATCTAGGCCCTCCCCTTATGACCTCACTTAACTTTAACGAACTCCTTGGAGGCCCTATCTCTATGAACAATCACATTGACGTTTAGAGCTTCAACCTGTGAATTTTAAAGAAGACACAATTCAATACATGACATTTGTTAATGTTCCATTGGGAAAAGCAAAGTCTGTGACCAAGCCCAGGGTCAACATGGGAAGGTACTAGACTGGAGCAGGAACACTGGAGGCGTGGTCCGACAGGAGCCCACCGATAGTTTGCAAATTGGGAGGAGATGTATCTACAACTCAGGAAATAGCTATACTATGATAATCATTTTCAAAAAAATATTTTTTAACATTTTGCTCCTTTGGTCTCCTTTTCTATAATAGAAATCGGTTTGGCATAGGTTACTTACCATGTAACTGCTTAAAAGATATACATTAGTCTTCTCAGAGGTCAAAATTTGTTTAGTAAGCAATTTATATAAAGAGGGACAATTTATATAAATGGAGTGGTTAATAGGTTATATGAGACCAAACTAAAGCTCTGTTGTTGCTACTACAGAAGTATGGAGGTGAAATAAGTAAGTCTTCATATTTTGTTAGCAGAAATTGTCCTAAATGATTTGATCTATTGTTATTTGGGGGGAATTTTAATAATTCTTGTCAATGCCAAGCCTAAGATTTCTAGTATTCATCTGCAACTGAGCCACTTGGGTTTAATTAGTCACTACAGTGAGGGAGAAAGTACGTCCTGAGGGATGAAGAAGTACCATGGTAACAGGCTGTTAGGAGGGTCTTGTTGTAGGATTTGGGCTTTGGCTAGGTGATTTTAGAAAGGGTCCAAGGGATCATGGTTTTCTATAGATTGGGTGTTGTCAGAAATAGAAGGAAATTCTATGACTGAGTTCAAAATAAATCCTATAGGGAGGGTAAATGAGAACAAGACTTAAGCAGTTATGGTAAAGCACTCATATTGGCTGGGAGTGGAGAATGTTCGAGATTTTGTACTTAGATAATGTATTCAGACATGAGACAGAGAGGTCTTGTTTTTGCCTTGATCCATTATGGTCACTGAGTGGACTTGTCTGATATTGATGTTCTGTGTGACTATATTCAACAGGAGAGAACCAAGGCCTTGCTGTCAGCCCCCTGACATCTACTGGAAGCCAAGGGCTGCATTTTCTTTCTCATTCTTTTTCCTTCATTCCACCTTGGTTGGGGACATAACACTTGATAAAACTTCCGTTTCAGTGTGTTCAAAGCAACAATGTTTTATATGACACACAAGAAGCACTTTGGAAATTCTATGTATTAGTTCCAAGTTTATTCTTTTAATATTTTGGTCTAGACACAGAGTAAGCTTCATGGACTCCACAGAGGAAATCCCTGTGTGTCGCTCCCTTTATTCTGTAAGCATCCACACACATGGCCCCAGGTTTCCAGGATCCAGACTCTGCCTCTGAAGCACCACCCTCAGTCTGTCCTTTTGTGCTCAGTACTTTGGACCTTTCCTCCTTAATTACCCATCAGGATATACTTGCCCTGCCTCATTTCCTCAGTTCCCACAGCTGCATTAAAAATTTGGCTAACAAATCCTTGTGAAAGCTTTATTACCTTTTAAACATTTCATGACAAATCCTGTTTCATCGTGGCTTCCTGGAAATAGTCCTTGACTTCAAAATGCTAAAGCTCTCTGGACTAGAAGTTCAAGAGTTATTTGGGGCCAGTCAGAGTTTTCTCCCCTTCAAATTTCCCATCAGAACTGGGGGCTTTCTACCTTGTCAGTTTCAGTTATGTACTATTTCTCTTTTTTAATGATTTTTTGTTTTAATTGTTGCTCAAGTACAGTTTTCTGCCTTTTACTCCCATCCCCAGCCCACCCCCCAGTCCTCCCCATTTCCCTCCCATTTCCACCCCCCCTCTTGTTATTGTCCATGTGTCTTTTATACTTGTTCCTGCAAACCCTTCCCCTTTCCCCCTGAAATTCCCTCCCCTCTCCCTTCTGGACACTGTCAGCCTGTTCTCTAGTTCAGTGTCTTTGGTTATATTTTGCTTGTTTGTTTTGTTGTTTATAGGGGAGGGATTGAGAGGAACATATACAAAGGATACATAGACAACAACTGAGAAAGGTGGAAATGGGAGGGAGGGGGGAGCACGGGGGGTGGGATGGGATGGGAGTAATAGACAAAAACTGTACTTAAAAATAATTAAATAAAAAAACAATTAAAAATAGATTTCTGTTAAAGGTGAGATCATACGGTATTTGTCTTTTACCGCCTGGCTTATTTCACTTAGCATAATGCTTTTCAGTTCCATCTATGCTGTCACAAAGGCTAGGAACGCCTCCTTTCTTTCTGCTGCATAGAATTCCATTGTGTAAATGTACTATAGTTTTTTGATCCATTCGTTTACTGATGGGCATCTAGGCTGCTTCCAGCACTTGGCTGTTGTAAATTGTGCTGCTATGAACATTGGGGTGCATAGGTTGTTTTGGATTGGTATTTCAGGGTTCTTAGGATATACTCCTAGCAGTTGAATTGCTGGGTCAAAAGGCACGTTCATTTTTAGTTTTCTGAGAAAATTCCATACTGTTTTCCATAGTGGTTGTATCAGTCTGCAATCCCACCAACAATGAACTAGGGTCCCCTTTTGCCTACAACCTCTCCAGCACTTGTTGTTTGTTGCTTCGTTTATGATGGCCATTCTGACTGGTGTAAAGTGGTATCTCATTGTGTTTTGAATTTGCATCCCTCTGATAGCTAGGGATACTGAGAATCTTTTCGAGTGTCTCTGGATCTTCTGCATGTTCTTCTTGAAGAAGTATCTGTTCCCATCTTTTGCCCATTTTCTGATTGGGTTGCTTGTCTTCTTAGAGTGGAGCTGCACTATTCCTCTTTAAAAGTAGAATGTTTCCTGCTCTGGCTGGTGTAGCTCAGTGGATTGAGTGCAGGCCTGAGAACCGCACAATCGCAGTTCGATTCCCAGTCAGGGCACATGCCTGGGTTGCAGGCCAGTTCCCAGCAGGGGACTCACGAGAGGCAACCATACATTGATGTTTCTCGCCTTCTCTCCTTCCTTTCCTCTCTAATGATAAATAAATAAAATCTTTAAAAATAATAATAAAAAAGTAAAAGTAGAATGTTTCCTTATTAATGATTTTCCAGGTCTTAGAAAGTATAAACATTTGGAGTCTAATTCTGGGAAGGGTGTAAAGGACACTGATTTGGAGTGGTTTCTGGTAGAGGTTAGAGGAAAGAATGTTTCATTATTTTACTGCTGATTTTCCAGCAATAGGCTAGTTCTCTCTAAATCATACCTTTGATGTATTTGAGATATGAGGTTAATCTAATTTTAGGGTGAAGTCCAAATAGTTACGTAACTCAACAGATGGTTATTATCATTCTCTTCAACAGAAATCTAATCTCCCTTATCAAAAAGTAAGTGACCTGTGGAGAGAATTCAAAGAATAAAATCTCAATATTTATAGGGAAATTAATTATTCTGTCATATCAAAGAGGATTTTACACTCATCCTGAGAGTACCACGTGAC
The DNA here is from genome assembly GCF_014824575.4 of Sturnira hondurensis. NCBI lineage: Eukaryota > Metazoa > Chordata > Mammalia > Chiroptera > Phyllostomidae > Sturnira > Sturnira hondurensis. The sequence goes on along the minus strand of NW_028076767.1, from coordinate 16,598,629 downwards.
CTCCATAATTGTTAGATTTCTTCCCGGGGATGAAAAATTTGAATAGTTTTACTGATGAATGATGTATTTAGCATGTGTGCTAGAATGATTTCCAGTTATTATTGCAAATTATCTCTTTGCAACACTGATGCAAAAAAAATGAAGGGCTTTCGACTGCTGCTTCAGTAAAACAGATGAGGTGACTCTTGTTCCTGGGAATGTTGGCTCTACTTGAAGGGTGATGGTGGGTAGCTGTTACAGGATATATTAAAATATTTCGTGCAACTCCTGCATTCCCAGGAAAGACAGATGCCTTTATCCTGGCTTTAATAAAGAAAATTTTGATAAATAAAAGTAGAGACTACAGCAGAGGTAATCACTAAAATTTATTTTTAGTTTCAAATATTTCATTAACTAATGTAGCACATCTGGGTAATTTACTTAAGAGTGAGAAAATACAAACATCACAACACATTGAAAAAAAGATATAACTCAAAACTAACCTCTTAGAGAAATGAATGATGTCATGTAAAAATATACCCCAAAAGCGGGGATAACTCTGCATTTTTCACCAGCTTCAACAATGTTAGTATTACGAAGAAAAAGCTGTTGATAAGTGTAAGAAGCTCGAACATACCTACTGTTCGATCTTCATAAGTAAATAAATCTAGTTCAAGGGCAACTCATTATTATCAATTACAATATGGGGGGGACTTTTGTCCTCCCATAATCCATATGCTGAAGCTCCTACCTCTAGTACCTCAGAATGAGACCTTATTTGGTAATAAGGTCATTGCTGACATAATTAGTTAAGATGAGGTCATACTGGAATAGGATGGCTCCCTAGTCCAATATAACTAGCGTTCTTATTAAAAAGAGAAATTTGGACACAGAGGCACACACATATAGAGAATACCATGTGACAATGAAAACGGAGGTTGGAGTAAACAAGTCAAGAAATGCCCCCAACTTGTTAGCAAACCACTGGAAGTTACACAAAAGGCATGGGAAAGGTTCTCTCTCACAGCCCTCATCTCTCTCATCATCTCAGAAAGATGCAACCCTGCTGCTTCCTCGTCTTGGACTTCCAGAGGCCAGAACTGTGAGGCATGAATTTCTGTTGTTTAAGTCCCTCAGTTTATAGTACTTTGTTATGGTAGGTTTAGCAAACTGATGTAGCAATTAAAACATCTCCTTTGCATTTTTAAAAATATTTTATTTATTTATCTCTAAAGGGGAAGGGAAGGAGAGAGGGAGAGAAATATCAATGTATGGTTTGCCTTTCATGGGTCCCCTGCCGGGAACTGGCCCGCAAACCAGGCATGTGCCCTGACTGGGAATCGAACCATGATCGTGTGGTTCGCAGGCCCATGCTCAATCCACTGAGCCACACCAGCCAGGGCTCCTTTGCATTTTTATATTAGATGATTGAGCTTATGACCTAAGGAACCAAGTTTAAAATTTTATGTAACTTTCAAAGGACCAAGCAAATGATCCAACAAAGTGCAGTTTTTCCCATATATTTTTATGTTGTTACTTAGCATAAAAATGTATGTATAAAAAGAATAAATTGACATTTTCTGTTATTTTAATGTGAATGTTATGGAAGCATAACTACTTTTTAAAAAGCATCAATCATAAATATAGGCCTGGATGAATTCTGAGAAAGACATGTGTATGTAATATACATTATGTAATTACACCCTGCCTTTAGCCTCTTGATCAGGAAACATATTAGTGGAACCCAGTGTCCTAATTTTTTTTGCTGTGGTAAAATTAAATAACATAATATTTATCATTTAACAATTCCTAAATGGCATTAAATACATTCACAACATTGTGTAACCATTGTTACTATCTATACCCAAAACTTTTTCATCACCCCCATCTGTACACACTAAATGTTACCTTAACTTCCTCCCTCCCCCCTATTCCTGGAAACCTTTTTTATACTTTATGCTCCATGAAGTTGCCTATTCTAGGTACCTCATATAACAAATCACACAGTATTTGTCCTCTTGAGTTTGGCTTCTTTCATTAAACATAACGTTTTCAAAGTTCATTCATTTTGTATGTATAAAAATTCCATTTCTTTTTTTAAAAAGATTTTATTTATTTATTTATCTTTAGAGGGGAAGAAACATCAATGTATGGTTGCCTTTCGTGCGTCCCCTGCTGGGAGTTGGCCTGCAGGGAACTGGCCTGCAACCCAGGCATGTGCCCTGACTGGGAATCGAACTGCGATCCTCTGGTTTGCAGGCCCGCGCTCAATCCACTGAGCTACACCTGCCAGGTAAAAATTCCATTTCTTTATGGCTGAATAATATTCCAGTGTGTGTATATGTCACATTTCGTCCATTCATCTGATGACGAACACTTGGATTTCTCCCATCTTTTGACTATTGTGAATAATGCTGCCATGAGCATTGACAAATATCTTTTCAAGTCCCTGTTTTCAACTCTTTTGAATATATATTTAAGGGTGAAATTGCTGGGTCATATGGGAGTTCTATGTTTAACCTTCTGAGAAACTGCCAAACTGGTTTTTATAGCACCTTCACTGTTTTACATTCCCACCAGAAATTCCAGAGAGTTCCAATTTCTCCACATCCTTGCTAACACTTGTTATTTTAAACTCTTCTTTCGCCATCTTAGTAGGTGTAAAGTGAGTATTTCATTATGGTTTATTATTATTATTATTTTTTGCTGCTGAATATTAAGAGCTCTTTATATGTTTTGAATCTTACTCACCTATTAGACAAATGATTTCCAAATATTTCTTATGTAGATCTTTTTTTTCTCTTTTTAAAAAACAGTATTCTTTAATGCACATGTTTTTAATTTTGAAGTCAATTGATCTATTTTTCCTTTTGTTGCCTGGGGTGCCCTATTGATGCAGTCATAGCTAAATCTTAAGTTTAGGTCTTTTGATACATGATTTTACCTCAAAAAACACCCCATATTCATTGAAGATATTTGGTGGAAAACAATCATCAAATTAAAAATGCAGTGTTTCATAAAAATATAGCATTATAAAATAATGAACCTAAATGTTTTATTGCATATTTTTTAGTTCTATCCTTTAATCAAATTAGTCTTCCAGAAGGCTACAGTTTGGGATAGGTAGCTTCAGAAATATCTTTACTAAAAGATACTTTATGGATAGTCTCTAGGGTTTAGCAAAGCTTGGTAAACTTGACTTTCTTAAAAGTGCTTTAACTTGAATAAAATTTTAAAGTGTTAGTCATTTGCTCTTTAAAAATATTCAATTACTCTTGGGAAAGGACTCATGAAATAGTTATTTTTGTCAATGCAGTGCTGATGAGTTTCTTTTATTTTACCCTTAAGCGATTACTATATTATCTTTTTTAAAGTATACTTTATTGTGCTATTACAGTTGTCCCAATATTTTCTCCCCTTTATCCCCCACTGCCTCTACCCATCGCCCTTCTGTATCCCCCGCCTTAGTTCATGTCCATGGGTTGTGCATATAAAGTCTTTGGTTTCTCCATTTCCTATACTATCCTTAACCTCCCCGTCTGTTTTGTGCCTACCAATTATGCTTCTTATTCCCCGCACCTTTTCTTCCATTCTTCCTCTCTACCTCCCCAATGATAACTCTGCATGTGATCTCCATTTCTGTGAATCTGTTCCTGTTCTAGTTGTCTGCTTAGTTTGTTTTTGTTTTTGTTTTTTAGGTCCAGTTGTTGATGTGAGTTTGTTGTCATTTTACTCTTCATAGTTTTGATTTTCTTCTTTTTCTTAGATAAGTCCCTTTAACATTTCATTTAATAAGGTGACGATGAACTCCTTTAACTTGACCTTATCTGGGAAGCACTTTATCTGCCCTTCCATTCTAAATGAAAGCTTTGCTGGATAGTCATGGATGTAGGTCCTTGCCTTTCAGACTTCAGATACTTCTTCCAGCCCCTTCCTGCCTGTAAGGTTTCTTTGGAAAATCAAGTAATAGTCTTATGGGAACTGCTTTGTAGGTAACTGTTTCCTTTCCTCTTGCTGCCTTTAAGATTCTCTCTTTATCTTTAAGCTTGGGTAATTTAATTGTGTTGCGTCTTAGTGCGTTTCTTCTTGGATCCAATTTCTTTGAGACTCTCTGAGTATCCTGGACCTCCTGGAAGTCTATTTCCCTCACCAGATTGGGGAAATTTTCCTGCATTATTTGTTCAAATAAGTTTTCAATTTCTTGCTCTTCTTCTGGCACCCCTATGATTAGGATGTTGGGATATTTAAAGTTGTCCCAGCAGATCCTAAGCCTCTACTCATTTTTTAAAATTCTTGTTTCTTCATTCTGTTCTGGTTGAATATTTCTTTCTTTCTTTTGCTCCAAAGCATTGATTTGAGTCCCAGTTTCCTTCCCTTCACTATTGGTTTCCTGTTTATTTTTCTTTATTTCACTCTGTATGGCTTTCATTTCTTCCTTCATTTTGCTACTGAACTCAATAAGTTCTATAAGTATCTTGGCTACCAGTATTTTGAACTCTGCACCAGATAAGTAGGCTGTCTCTTTGTCACTTAGTTCTTTTTCCAGAATTTTGATCTGTTCTTTCATTTAGTCCATATTTCTTTGTCTCCATGCACCTGCTACATTGTGAGGGGTAGAGCCTTAGGTATTCACCAGGGTGGGGTAACCCTCTTCCATGCAGTTTGATTTTTCTGGCAGTTCTGGTTGTTTTTTGTTTTTAGGTTGGTTGTTATCCTTCTTTTGGTGGTGTGAGGAAGTGAAGCACTTCTACCTATGCCTCCATCTTGGCTGGAACCTCTACTATCTTATCTTTTGTGAGATGGTAATTATACAGTCCTGGTGTGCTTTTTATTCTTTCCTTTTTTCAGGGACTTCTGGAAAGCTCAATCTAAGTTTTATGCTAAATCACATCAGTTAGACCAGCCTCAGAGACCACATGTATTCACACCTGCTTCTTCCCACAGTTTTTATTTCTTTTTAAAAGAGACTTGTTATATCTATTTAACATAATCTTTTATATTATGCTTGAGAAATGAAATATTTGAATTGTATATTTGTAGATTAATAATTTAAACATAGTAAGACTGGTTTTAAGTGGGGAACATGCAGAGCTGCCTTGTCAGACAGTGCAAGTTCCCACACAAGTCAGCAGCACGTTTTAGTTGTAGGATTAGAGGTATTGTCAGCATTTTGATTATGTAGTATGCTCTGTGTTCGTAACAGATACAAGATAACAGTGGTTTAAACAATCTCACCTTATGCCTCACGCATGTAACAGTTCAAGCCCACGGAGCCCTGATCTGGTCGTATGATTGGACCAGGACCCAAACACTTCCTGCCTCCATGCTCTGCCTATCCCTTGTGTATTTGCCAGAACTGTGTGAGTAAACTGGTTCTTTGGAAAAAAATGCTGTTTTTGTGGGGCAATTACTCCATAATAGCTGTTTTTTAGCCACCAATAATTTAACTGCTGGCTTGTAAAATACCCTAAAATTTAAGTCAGCTTTGAAAATTTGGCATACGCTTAGCTCTATCCTAGCACTGGGTGTGGCTCTTACCACTGTGGTCCTGCAGGCGACCCCGCAGGGCTAAGTTCCAGTCAGAGGCAAAGGGCCCTTCTCTGAGGAGCATGACTTGGTATTCCACACATCTCTTCTACTTCCATTTTACCAGCCAGAAGCTAATCACTTGCCTACACCTAGTGGACAGATAGCCTGGAAAATATTGTCTTTATTCTGTCTACCTAATTATGTATCTAGCTAAGAACTGCGGTTTTGTTCTTAACGGGAGAAGGAAAGAAAGGCATTGGTGAATAATAGCAGATTTTGCCACAGACATACATTAAAAATTAGTGTTATTCATTTATACTCATAACTATAAGTTTAACAACGATGACTCTAAGAAAGAAAGCTTATGTGAGTTAATATATGGCAGCAGTGTATTTGAAGAGCTTTCTGTTTCAACCAACAATGGAGTGAGTGACAGCCAAAGAGCAATGCGAGGCTAACCCAAAACAATGACAAGGACAGATGTCACAGATCTTTTCAGGCATTAAATGTGATCTTTTTACTTATCCATTATCATCACACATTTTTACAAGGTTACCTGACAGAGTTTTTAAAAAGTTATTAAAAATTACACATTAATAGAATGGATTAAGAAAAATTAAACTTTTAGAAGCCTTTCCATCTCCATGGCTTTCTATTTATAAAAATAAATGAACAATGTCATTTGAGAATTTTATATTCCTAAGAGTTCAGATTAAAGAATGAGTAATCTATGAGAAGTTGTCTATAAATTACAGTTGAACAACTTGGCTGTTTGTTTATTAAGAAGAATAAATAAAGGTATCCATGACAACCAGTGCGTTTCATGTAAGATTTTAGAGTTTATGTTAAAAACATTAATTTACGAGGTCTGTGCAGAAAAAGTCCAGCCATTATTAATACAAAGAGAATGGTCCGCATAGCACTGATGTACCCTGGCAGACAAGGAGAGTGGACAGTGGACTGTGAACAGTGAAGACTTCGCTCTACTAGTCAGTGAGGAAGGTAGATGCCATTGAATGAGCATGTGTACTGTGCGGCGGTTGCATTCAAAATGACTGAGCAAGTAGAGCAAAGAAACGGCATAAAATTTGCATTAAACTTGAACGTTCCTTCATGGGAACTATTTGGATGATTTAGAAGGCCACAGCTATGGGCATCTGGTGATTGGCAACTTCATCATGACAACATGCTCACTCATGCATCATGTCTCATGCAGAATTTTTCTGAGAAACATTGAATCACACAGGGGACTCAACTTCCCTACAGCTCAGATTTGCCCCCCTGTGACTTGTGGCTTTTCCCAAAACTAAAATCATCTCTGAAAGGGAAAATACAATGGAGCAGCTGATGGCAACTGGGAGAACTGTGTGAGGTCCCAAGGTGCCTGCTTTGAAGGGGACTGAGGCATCATTGTCCTGTGTACAATGTTTCTTGTATCTTGTATCTTCTTCAGTAAATGCTCTATTTTTGGTAATAAATGGCTGGATACATTCTGGACAGATCTTGTATATTATGTGCTTCAAACTCACAAAAAATATCATCTCTATGTCAATCAGTGATACTCCCTATAGGATGTTACACCCCCACTTCTTTCGTAAGCCACCTATTGGTCCTCTTTGTGTATTTTCGGACAGAAGGTATGGCTGTGCTCATCTTTCCTGACGCAATTGTCACCTGAGTCCCAAGCACATCAGATATTTGTTAATTTACATCTTTCGATTTTTCCCCAGCTTTATGTAGGTATACTTGACAATTAAAAATTGTATATATTTAAGATGCACAATTTAATGATTTGATATATGTATACATTATATGCATTATGTACACATTATGAAATGATTACCACAATCAAATTAATTAACATGTTCATCACCTCACATTGTTACCATTTTAAAAAAATTTTGATATGGTGAGAACCAAGACCTTCTTTCTTGGTCAATGTCAAGTATATAATATATTATTATTAACTATAATCACCATGCTGAATGTTGAAGTTGCCAGAACTTACTCATTTTATAAGTATGTTTTAATTCTTTATCATTTTTAGAAAATATCACTTTCAGACACTTTATATCATATTTTTCACTTCTTGTTAAATAAGCTAAAGCAAAAAGTGTTGTTCCTAATATGGAGAATTGACCTCAGACAAATTTTATTTAATGTAGGTAAGTTTATTTTTTTGTGAGTGGCTTTTCTGCACTCCTGCTTGTTATATCACCCTGAGTCTATTCTCCTCTTAGTCATCAAAGTCTCGTGGTTATTGTTGACATCTCTATCCTTTTTCTAAAACAATCTTTTAGATCATTAGTGTTATTTATTGTCATGTTTACCTAATCTCTTTATTATGAAAAGATTCTTCGGCCTTTATGGATTTTCGTGACACTGAGAGTTCTGAGGAAGCACCTTCTTTGTGCAGTTTCTGAGCTCTTGCATCAGAGAACACGTTGTCTAGGTGAATAATGATTGACCCAAACTTCTTGAAAAGGGAAATTAGGGCTCTAAAAATACAACTACAAGTAGCACTTAATAGTCAAAGTTTACAGAGGTTAATGAAACACGAATATAAATTTATACTATAGTTTAAATAACTATCAGAAAATATCTGAATTGTATGTTATGACATGAACAAGATAAGAAAGATCAAGTTTACATTGACATTTAAAGGGGTGAGTATCATCTAATAGGGGAAAAGTTTACCGAATTTTGTTTTTCACAATTTTACCTGGGACCAGCTCAGAGAGTTTTTATGGTCCGTAAGTTGAAACATGGGGGCCATGTTTTTTTTTCCTTTTATTCCTGTAGGTCAGGGCAGTGAGGTTTACCTCTGAACAATAGTCAAGGAGACTTCCACATATTATTCTTCGAGGAATCAAGTTTGCTTCATGGTATACTGACATAGTAGAGAAATGCAATATCGAAATATGAATTTGGAGATAGAAGCTGAATAAATACCAAAGTGGTAGGGGAAAGAATGCTAGAATCAGACAGACATAGGGACAGCAACAAGAACAGTACTGATAACAGCAATTAATGAAGCAATGGCCCTCTGTGAACACTTTGCTAACACAACTTCATATAATCCTTCTAAGGTAGGTTTGGTTACCTCTGTTTTCCAGAGGAAGAATCTTAGAGAGGATAAGTCAATTATCTGGCCTCTTACAGGCAGTAATGAACAGACTCAAGATTATGTAATAGGTCTGTCTGACTCTAAAACAGTCTTCTTACAACTAGATTAATGTCGCCTCTGTCGCAGCTTGTATCAATGCCGTCTTTATGTCTTTGAGCCTCAATTTTCTTGGTTTTAAAACACAAATAACAATCTTCACAGAGTAAAGAATTGTATGCAAACTGACTGACATAAACATATCGCTCCTTTCTAGTTTTAACCTAGACCTCCCATTGTTAGTCTATTGCCAGAAAATTTTAGCAGCCATCACTTCCTGGCCTTTTGGCTAAGATCAAGTGGAGAATTTTAGCACCAAACATATGTAACTATAATGCATGTTTTAGATATCAGAAATAATAGTCTAAAAATTCCGTCATAAAATTGCTATAACTTAATTTATCAGTGGACAGAAAAGGAATGTGTATTCACTGCTTGATATTACCTAATTTTACGCATGTCTTTTTTTGCTATTATAAACTCAGGATAATAATTTGACCTTCCCCTTGAACTTTGATTTTTTCTTGACATGTATTTTTAGGTTTCTGAATTAACAGGAAAATAATTAGTACCGTTTCTCTTCTCCACAGCCCTTATTTTCTTCACATGTCCTATTGGACCACCTGTCTCCCTTGGCAACCAAGCAAACAAAGGAAAACCTTTTATTTTCAAAAAAATTAAAATAAAGACATTAAGATAAAAACTCAGGGTTAAATCTGGGTTGTCCCTTTATGTAACTAAGAAGAAAAACAAAGCCACATCCCACTTAAATTCTTCTATTTACACATGGGTCTCTTGCCTCTCTAGAAACCCTCTGTGTAAAGCTGACCCCAAGGTCTCACAGCTGAGGGCACAAAGAGCAACAATTAACTTGATTTTAGGCATCTCTCCATTTCACATTTCTTTATGTTCCTTTTTTCTTTTTTAAACTGTGAAACCATATATGTTATCAAGACAACAACATTTCACTTGTTCAAAGTAAACAAAAGTGTTCTTCCTTGTCAAACATCTCTCAGAAGTTTCTTCCAGGGAAAGTCCGGAAAAAAAACATTAAGTAATTTTTCAAATCATGATCTTAAGACATGTGTAATGATTTGTTTTTCATAGTTCGTATAAATTTGCTTAGAAGGATTTGGTTCAACTCAAGTAATCCCTGATATAATCGAAAAGGAAAGAAAGAAAAATACCAGTGAAATCAGTTAAATAAAGTACCAGTTCTGGACTATATCATTGGCCTAAAGTGTTCAGCAGATTTAGTTTGTAAAGAATAGTTATAAGGGTCTGGGGTTATAGTTAGGGCATCTGGAGTCATAAAAAAAACTTCTGCAATTTCTGTTCAAATTACAGCAATATTTCTTAATGTCCTGAGAAACTATTTCTTTGACCTTTGTATACTATTAGAAACCTTTAGCAATTTCAAATTAAAGTTGGCAAAAATAAGTCAGGAAAACAAGAAAGCCATGTTACTCTTTTTAAAAAAGATTTCATTTATTTAATTTTTTTTAGACAGAGGGGAAGGGAGGGAGAAAGAGAGTGAGAGAAACGACAGTGTTGCCTCTCGTGCATCCCTTACTGGGGTTGCTGCCTGAAACCCAGGCATGTGCCCTGACTGGGAATCAAACCGGTGACCCTGTGGTTGGCAGGCCTGCATTCCATCCACTGAGCCACACCAGCTAGGGTGGCTATGGTTACTCTTTTACAATAGGACAGCAGTCCATATATTTCAGGGCTAAGCTAATTATTTTTTCAGTATAAAAATAATAACATCCAAAAGCCACAAGATCAATTAGAAATTTTATGCCAGGAGCTTTAAAAAACAATTGTGATAAATTTATTGTTTCATTATACAACATAGTTTTCACCTTCAAAGGCATTTTTACTTCCTATCCAATTTTTAACTTACTCTTCAATCCAGCTATTAATGAGAAGTGTTTCTTCTAAGAACCACTACATAATTACATTATGAAATGAGTCCCCTGTCCATAGATAACATTTTACTCACATCTGAGGCTGGCAGCTAACCCTTTGATTGTGCATGTGCGTGCCACTTGCAAACACAAGCTTCTGTATCACCATGGCTACCGCGGACCAGGTGATGCCTGGATGGATTAATACTGTAGATAGCTGCTATTTACTGAGCACCTATTATGTGTCAGGCTGTACGCTGGGTGTTTGAGAAGCATTTCCAATTAGCTCTAAATATTTAGTATGTTTTTCTAGTAAATATGCAAGAAAATTAAAACTTGGGGAAGTTAAGTAGTTTGCCAAGAATACAAAGCTATCAAGTGGCAATCCTTATAAGTAGGATTAAAATGAAAATCTCATCCCTAAACCCAGGGTATTTCTACTATAAATTACTGTATACAGAATGAAACAGTCACCAGGAGTGTAACAGGTAGAAATAGCTTATTTCATGCTTCAAATATTATGACATTAATTTTTGGTAAATCATTACAGGGCAGTCATTTCTTTTATTATTAATTTATAATATTACTATCAGGTTTCTGGCTGTATGACTGATAGAACAATATGTATGAGAAAAATCATTCAGTTTAAATATGTTTCAATATATTGAACTTATGGTGCTTGTAAGATATCCAGTTTGCTTTCTAAAATTCAATGTCAAAGAAGCACCGTCCCCAGGAGCACTGAAGGAATGGTGCCTTTTGACAGTCCTCTCAATGTGAACACAGAAATCCAAAGATGGTCCTTTTTATGTCTTTTGAGTGTCAGAGTGATTACCATAAAGGGACAAACTTAATTATTTTCGAAGTTGCCAGCTTGAATCTTATGGAAATTCTGCAGGAAGACAATACCTATTAACATTTTCAATTGTTTATGACCTATAAAAATGGTAGATAATTCATTTTTAAGAGATTATTATTATAACTGTATTGTTTCAGCTGTGTGAAGGTATGTTTCTCATTTCTTATGATTTGTAGTCATATGACCTGATAAATAGAAGCCCTAAAAGCTAGTTGGTCCCACATCCCATGGAGTAGCTTTCATCTGTGTTGTCAAGAATTACTTTTAAAAAATTATTTTACTCACCTGCTTCTATATTGTTGTGTAATAAACTATTTTCTCAATTATCCTTGGTATTATACCATGCAATTATATCGATTACAGACAGCGATTCATTAATATAATAGACAAGGCAGAGAACACATATGTAAAGGTATGTGGCTATAAATTATCAAAGTTTCAAAACAGAAATCTGGTTTTTAAAACAGTAAATAAGAGACATCTGGATATCAATCTTTTCTTTTATAATTTACTTTGAAAATACGTATTCAATAGGATTTCTTATGATAATAAAAATGTGAACTAGTTATATTTTCCTTCATTACTGACAGGTAGAGCACAGAATGTACACAGCCCTGTAAATTGTCCTTAAACAATGAATTAAATGCAAGTAAACAAATAATTTTTATTATAACTACCCTAAAACATGCGTATAAACCACTTTTTAACCTATGTTTTAATTGAGTTCATATATATAGCTCATATATCTAAATAATTTTTAAATATTAGAGACTTTTTAACTCTTTGGAAGACCAATTTTATCATAATAAAGATTTTTTACTGTTGTATTTAAAAATTAACTTTTAATTTAAATGTTTTTTCCTCTTCACCACAGCAAATACATATCCAGTTATCAGCTTTTCATACTTTACTTACAGCATGACTTCCTTAACAAGTTCATTTGAAGGTCATTGATGTTTAGCTTTCCACGTGTTTCAGTCTCACTGGGTGTTGTACATTGTAACAGAAGTTTAATGTAAGAAGATAAAAGCTTCATATAAAATTACTAGCAATTTTACATGACAGAAAATATGTTATATTAAATAAAACCATTTAATATTTTCCATGTCTTAATGTACACATGAAATGTGAAATGTCACATTTCAGATGGCATTTTAAAAATATCCTCTTAAAATAGAAAACCTAGAGAGCGCACATGATATGAAATATTCAAAATGGAAATTACCTGTGAATGACTTTTCACTGGGTGACTGTCCCAGTAGCAGAATGTCTGTGTGGTTTGTAGAACTTAACACGTCATGAACATCCTCCTGTGGTAAATGAGTTCAATCCTCCTGAAAATTACCTTGAAGTATTTAAAGCACTTGGGTTTCACACTTTCTAGGTCATAGACTCCTTTAAGTTTCTGATAACACCGTTTCTTTACACAGGTGCCACCCAATATACAATGATGAAGGTGTCTGGATCCCCTGAAGACTGCAGACTGTCATAATGAATGTTGATGTGACTGGATGGGGGAACAGACATCTTATTGGGGTACTTTCAGCTTTTGCATCCATGAATCACCTTTGGGTACCTCCATGCTGTAGCATATCATGGTAGTTTTAGCTACAGAAGGCGAAAGAGTCTCCTGAAAAAAACAAGCACCCTGAGTCTTAGAGTCTAATTTCTAGGAATCTCAAGTAAGTCTTTATCAGGGAATAAATTACTGAGAATATATAGTCTGTATTAAAAATGTGCTAAAAAATACAGTTACATAGTAAGTACATTAAAAAAGGCATGTGTCTCCTCCTAGTATTTAACCAAACTTGATTTACTGACTAGTTAATCATGACAATGGGAGGAAGTGTCCCAGGATCAGACTCTTCCACTGTTACTGTGAGTTCTACAAAGTGTTTCCTCTTTGATACTATGTACTTGTTTGTGATGGATAGTTTAAGACCACTTCTTGCTCCAGGCACAATACACAGAATTCTCTCTTTTATTTTACAGTTCTTTAGAAAAGCATTTCTTCATAATATTCTTTGATTGTTTACTAAATCATGTAAAAAAGTCTGATTTATTCACAAATACATTAGCTTCTGTTTATGTGTCAGTTGAACTTTTAGTTGGGTTTCATGTTGTAACGAACTACTTATTTCCGCTTTAACCCATGACCAAATTCTAACTTTAGATCATCCTAATTTATTCCTTCTTAGAATCTACCAGGGAATAAAAATGTGGCGCTGTTTAATCTTCTTTTAAAAGGCAAAGTTTAGTGGTTTTACACAGTGCTAATAAACCTATTTGGAAAATGAAACCGATTGTGAAAAACATGTTACAAATTTGTTTAGGCTAATGCCTATTTCAAAAGTGAGAACTTTAAAACTGCATCACGTAGATCCATTTGGAACCTTGTTTATAGGAGGGTGAAATAATCTGGTTCTGGGAGCCAGGGGCTATGTAACTTAGTCCCTTAGCCAACCTGGTTCTCGTTTGTCTCATTAACAGAGTAAGGAAAGTGGACTACATCATTTTCATGGGTGCTGCATCTCTGCCATTCTATGATGTGCCCTTTTTATTTGTTTATTTTTTGCTTCATGAGTGTGACTCCAAAGTTTATTGACAAAAACATATCAGAAGTACAGCCCCATGTGTAGGTTATTTCAGCTCTAATCAATAATTAATTGAATACATGGATAAAGGGCATTTTGAAAGGTAATCAATATAAGTTATGCTTCTCTGTCTTTGAACTTGCTCTTCCCTCTGCTTCTCATTCCTTTCCTCAGGCCTTCACATGGCAGACTCTTCATCGATTTTATTGCAGATCAAATATCACTTCCTCTCTGTTGTCCTTTGGATTGCCCGCCCCTAAGAAGTAGTGGAAACCTTTATAAAAGTCCGGCTTATCGCCTGAGAAATAGGTTTGTAAAACCTATTTGTTTTGGGAAAATTTATTTTCCCAGGAGATTAATTTGGGAAAAGTTTTATAGGGACCCTGTTAATTATAAACATTATTTTAACAATGAATTAAATAGTGTATTGGAAGAAACTCAGCCTTCAAATATAATGAGTTTAATTGATTAAAAGAATGTTCATTTGGGATTAAGTAATAACTACAGATGTTGAGATTACTGCTTGAAATATGAGCTGATGCAAGGAGCATAAGTGTTGAAAGCATTTGATTATTAAATGCTATAAAAATAAAAAGTGATTGATTCAATTATTTTTGGACAAATGTAGCATTAATAAAAAGATTGGTGTATCATTTGAGGCTCTCTCTATTAAAGTCATAAGTTTGCCTTGTAGAACTGGACCAGTCACTGGGACAGAGATAGAATCAGAGACTGGGACATAGCCCCAGAGATAGACTGGGACTTTCCATGTTTTTGATCATTTTGGCAGTTTTGGGGAGTGCTGATGAGGAATTTTGTAAAATCTTTCTCACTTTGGGTTGGTCTAATGCTTTTTTCTGTGGGGTTGACTTTTTCCGCAAGTCCCCCCCACCCCTCCCCCCATCTGCCACAGATGAAAGTAAACAAGACATGATCTGCTTGGGGAGGAGAGGTGCCGATCCTTCAAAGAGGAAGGGGCTTGAAGCCCTTCCTCAATGGCTTTTATTGGGTTGTAATACACAGGAATACAGGGCAGTAAGGATCAAACCGTAGATAACATTTCAAAGAAATCTGAGGGCTTAGTCTGAGTCAGAGTCTGTCAGGAAGGGAGTTTTGCAGAAACTTTTAGGGTTTCCTGCTTGGCTCCCTTAACATATGAATGAAAGCACTCTTAGCAGAGCAAATTTCACAGATTTTTTAGGAATTCTTTGTGATGCCAGATTTTCCCCCCAGGATCTGTTTTGGCAAGGCAAGGAACTGCACCCCTCCCCATCAGGTATTCATGCTTAAGGGGATTAGAGCCAGGAAGCGCTTCTCCCAGAGGACAGGGGGACTCCGGCTATGTCACATAGCCAGGGGGAGGCACGGGTCCATTGCTCACTCTTTGTTGCAGCCCCCTGAGTCCTTCCATGATGACCTCCCAAGTGATCATGTCTGGCTTAGGTTGACTCTCGCTGTGAGGAGACTTACCTGTCAACAACATAGACCAAGTTTTGGGGGCAGGGAGAGGAAACTGAGGCAGCATTTGCTACCAGGGACAAGCCTTGTCTCCTGTGGCTCTCATTTCAGAGGTTGCTCCCTCATTCTTAGCCACAGGGGGGTAGAGTTACAATTCCTGAAACCAGGCAGAGCGTTCCACAACATTTCTCATAGTTAGGCTATAAGAATGTTTTTTTTTAATGACCACTATGATGAAATGCCATTTTCATGTGATAGAATTATGCATCTTGTTCATCACGATGAGCCATTGCTCTATATAATTATCTGAATTTATGCTATACAAATTATTGACAGGAAGATTTTATTTTATTTTATTATTTTTTAAAGATTTTATTTATTTTTCTTTAGAGGGGAAGGAAAGGAAAGGAGAGAAATATCAATGTATGGTTGCCTCTCATGAGTCCCCTGCTGGGAACTGGCCTGAAACCCAGGCATGTGCCCTGACTGGGAATCGAACCGTGATCATGTGGTTTGCAGGCCTGAGCTCAATCCACTGAGCTACACCAGTCAGGAGAAGATTTTATTTCTTACCTTTTTCTTCTTCATTTTGTTATTTTCTTTTGATGTGAAATGTTTGTTTATAAATTTATTTGTTTTGTATCTGCTTTCCAACACAGCAGAAAGTCAGATCCATGAAAGCAACAATTTGGCTATCTTGTCCATTACTATTTCTAGATTCTTAAAGAGTGTAGGACATCTAATAGGAGTTGGGGAGTGTGATGGACATTTGTTGAGTGAGTGAATAAATGAGTGACTGTATATTCTGTGTAGGTAGCTGAATCCCATCTGCACTCCATTTGAATGCTCTGGTCGATATACTGAGTAATGTATTAAGGCAAGATTTGTACATCTGGGTATAATATTTAGAACAAGTCACCCTTTGGGCTATAAACTAATATAAGTAAATAGATAGTAGTTGAGATTAATCACTTACTGGGGTCCACTAATTTAAGGGGTGGTCTTAGATTGGAGGATTCTCTAAATTGAATCAAGGAGATCTGAGTTTACCTAAATCTAGTCTTGGAGACCACTGTATATCCTTTCAGAGGTGTACCAAGTCATTATCTAACCAGAACAATGAAAACAGAAGGAACTTAATACTAGGAATTGGCTATTGAGATGTTAGAAGTTTGAAAAGCAAGAATAAGGGGATGAAAATAAGGAATAGCACCCCATAAAGCAGATGAAAATAAGTATGCCACCCCGTAAAACTGGAGCAGCAGAGAAAACCTCACTACCTGTGGCCCGTGATCACTCTGCCGCTTAGGCTATTGCCCCTGGCTCTGAGCTGCTGGTGTGTGAACTTGGGATTCTGCATTTGCCGGTTGCTGTTTCTGCTTCTACAGTACCTACTGCTAGAGGCAGAGCTGCAGCCTCTGGAGCTGGAGGAATACCCTCTTCTGTCTCCCCACCTTGCGGTCTTCTGCCAGTGCCTCCACTGACAGGTGACTCACACAGGGAGTCGTATCTGTAAAGGGAGTCTAGGCAATGTTACAGGCTCCCCATGACAGGAACAGAGAGAAGGCTTGGTTGAAAGACACCAGTCACAATGAGCACAAGAAGAATGACTGAACTATAACTTAGATTTTATGCTATCAGAAAGTCAGTAAACGTTCATTGAAAAACTATGAACTGGTGTGGCTCAGTGGATTGAATGCTGGCCTGTGAACCAAAGGATCTCTGGTTTGATTCCCAGTCAGGGCACATGCCTGCATTGTGGGCCAGGTCCCCTGTAGAGGGCGTGCAAGAGGCAACCATATGTTGACATTTCTCTCCCTCTTTTTCTCTCCCTTCCCTTCTCTAAAATAAATAAATAAAATCTTTAAGAAAAGGAAAATAATAACTATTTTAGAGAAGATATTCAAAATATAAACAAGGCATTGTACTAAATGTTTGGAGAAACCAAAATGTGTAAGATATAAGCCCTGGCTACTATAGGAGTTACTATAGTGCGAATAGATGCATTTATATTAAAAGATAGGCAAGGCAGGCAGTAACAAGTATCCTAACCAGAGTATAAACAAAGTAGTAATTCAGGACAAAGAGAAAGTTATTAACTTTAATTGGGAAGACCTCTGGTTAAAAGGATTGAACTATGTAACTTAGTTGGCTTGGTTCAAATTCTTGTTCTGCTATTTCTTTTCAATGTAACCTTAGGCAAGATTTTTAATGTCTTTGTTTTTCACTTCTCTCTTCTGTGAAATAAGAATAATGATAAAAAATAATAGCACCAACTTCAAAATATTATGAGAGTTTGATAGAGTCATTTATATAAAGCTGAAAGTAAAATATCACACAGTTCTGGGACCAAATAAGGGCCTGTAAATGTTTATTAGTTTCTTATAAATGTTTTTGTTATGAGAAAAGAAAAGAAGAGGGCTTGGGTATTTTCCAGTGATCTCTGTGCTTCTAAAATGGCCTCTGGACACAGTGCTTTGATTATTATACACAAATATTGTACATTTCTGGAGAGGTATGTGTTTCTAGTGGAAAATCAGATTTTACAAATCAGGACTCCATTGGCACTTATAGAAAATTTATTATTAGATTAGTGATTTTGCTTTTATACAAAATGTAACATGTATTAAAAATCTAACTCTGGTTGCTCTCAGTGCATTCAATATTGGAGATATCCGATGAGTTTGTTAAAGAGTAGATAAAATTGCTGCCAAATTGTTCCTTTGTTCGTTAATGAAGGCATAGAATTTTAGACATATATGAGCTCTTAAAGACTGCATTGTTTAGCTTTACTCTCCGCAGCTGAAGCTTAGGAAGGCAAAGAGGCATGCTTACTTGCTAACAGCTACTTAGCTAGGCATCATGAGCCAGGCTGAGAATAAATCTAGTCTTTTCTATAACTGTGGGTTTTCTACTTTTTAATCTTGCTCATACTTCTTTAAAAAAAAATCCAGATTGGAAATGTTTCTTTAATTATGTCTTTACTATGAGGTTTAGTTTGTTTATTAGTCGTTTCTCACAACTCTGCTTGGTAAAAACTGTTTTGCTTTCCCCTATTTCAGTGTGGGCCTGTGCTTTTAAAAAAATTTTAATAGCTTTTTTTATTGTTGTTTGAATGCAGTTGTCTCCATTTTCCCAAAACAGTTAGCCTAGTCTCTGCATTGAAAAGTTTGGCAATTCATGCACAGGTTTATTGTGTTTTTTTAAATATTGTTGTGAACATGGGAATTTTTCCCAATTAATGATTTATTTATATTTTCAACATAATTACAATGAAGAAAGATTATAAAAACTCTCATATTTCAGCGAACCTGCATCTTAAATTTTAAACTCAGCAGCAGTCATAGAAATTGGTAGTGTTATTGGAAATGTAAATGAAGAAATATATCCATTCCATATAGGCAAATTAATGTTTAAAAAATTGAATTTGAATGTCACCCATTTTAATGGTAATCATGAGAAACAACTTTCACTGACTTGGGAGAGCATTTATAAGCAGAAATTTTTGCCCATTTTAATTATGAAGCAATAAGTGAAAAAACAATGTCACTTAAGGCTTAGATTTGCTTAGCCTATGCTGAAATATATTACTAGTGAAACCATGAAATAATACTTTTTGAGGGGAATGGCAGTTAAGCACAGATAATTATGAATAGGGTTAGTTAATAATTTCAAACATCCCTCTCCTCTATTATACCCCCAAGAATACTTTCCTTATTGACTTCCCCAGAAATTGTAAGGATCCATTGTTTGTGACACTATCCTACTTTTGAATTACCTCCAGCATATTTTTTATTTACTGCCCCTGCCTTCCTCAGTCTGGGAGATCATCTTCATTCATTCATTCATTCATTCATTCATTCATCCATCCATCCATCCATCTATCCATTCATTCATTCCCCAATCTACCCATCCGTTCAACTATTCATCTATTTATTTTTGTATTTAGAAGATATTTTTTGAATGCCTATGATAGACAGACCACTTGAGGCTGATTTGTGAACACATTGTGTTTGAAGTCTCTTATAACTTAGACAATAGGTCTCAGGAAATAACTATGGGAATACCTTTCAAGTAGTTGGTCCATTACACACTACTTATATATCCCACAGATCCAGGTCTTAGGAAAAGAGTGGACTTCATATTTCCTGAGATACTCATATGCTGAGCTTCACCTCTACCCTCTGTGGTTAGTACTCTCTTAAAACCACATGGAGGAAGCTGTTCAAATCCACAAACATCCTTGGCACCTAAAATTCAAAACATAAACACTGGCTACAGAAAGCTTTTTGATATTAGAAACCAAAGTAATTCATTGTATAATAAACCTTGATTATGCCTTTCATTCTTACCATATGTATCCATTTGCCCCAAGAGTCAGAGGTTAAAGAATTTATACCAAAATACATTGAAGATTTCTCTATCAATTCCTAACCTTTCCTGCTGTATACAATATACAAATGAGGGTGCCCAGTAAGCAGTTGAATACAGAAGTCAAGTTCGGAGGTGTATTCTAGACCAGTTATTACATAAGGGAATTGCCAGAGTATAGGTGATATTTAAATCCACCAAAAAAGATAATCTAAGGCATGATTGTAGATAAAAAAAAGTTAGAGGATAATGACTAACTCTGAATCCTCTATTTACTTAGCAACAGAGAGATGAGAAAAAAATCAACAAAAGGGGTTGAGAAGAAGCAGCCAGTGAACTAGGAGATAAACTATGGGAGTGTGGTGTCTTAGAATCTAAGAGAAGAGCATTGTCCAAGGAGAAAGGAATGATAAATGTTGCCAAATGGTGCTGTTCCATCAGGTATGGTGGAGAGAAACTGGTTTATTAAATTGTAATGAGGCCATCATTATATATCTTGGGAAGAACATTATTATAAGTTTTAAACAACACATATCTGTTTAACATATACATCTTCACTTGTACATTTAATAGGTATGAAAAACTCAACTAGTCCAAAATTGAAATCCTAATCTGTCCTTCCAAATGTCTCTTTCCACCATCTTTTCCATTCAAAATATTGCACCTTCATCTTGCAACTGTTTAAGCCAAACACCTTGAGGTAATTCTTGATTTTTTCATTTCTTTTGTATTCACATCCAACCTACCAGCAAAAACTGTCTGTTTTCCCTTCAAAATGTATCTAGAATCCAGCTACTTTTCATAACAGGTTTGGTCTAGATTATTTTAATAATTTTATAATATCTTCCATATATTTCCTTTGCTTTTACATTTGACCCAGTAAAGACATGTCAGAACAGGCAACCTTCTGTTCAATATCTGTCAGTGGTTTCTAAACTTTTTGGTCTACCTAAATCACCCTAAATTTTATTTCCCAGGTTTCATTGTCATGGGACCACATCTCTAAGAAATGTCTCTGTGGACAATTCATTTTCCTAGAATGAGCTATGATCTCAACAAATCATTTTGCTTTCTTCAAATACTCTTAGCAGGAGAACCTCTTCAGATGTCGTTACAATCACTGTGTACCATAGATTGTGGATTTGAGCTATTATAGTCAAGGTTTTGTGTCAAAGAACAAGCCCTGTGTCTTGGAAAAAGTTGCATTAACACAGTTTGTTTTTATTTGGTTAGGTTACAGACTGAAGTAACATGAAGAAAAAATGTATTTTTTCTAAAAGAAAATAAAAACCACACCACACATTTGCTTGAAGGCAGTTGCCTTTTTCCAATTTGTTATAAGAAGTATTTATCTTTAACTTTTTGCCCAATGTGTTTTAAGTTTTTTGTAGCCCAAATTTATGCTCAATATTCGCTTAACAACAGTTAGAAATAGACTTAGTTATGCACTTTCCCCCAACAAATGATTCAGAGTTATATAAATCATAAATCTCATTTATGAATGCAACTGTAAAGAAATCATTAGGTACAACTTAGCCCTGTCTGGCATAGCTCAGTGGATTGAGCATGGGCCTGTGAACCAAAGAATGGTGGTTTGGTTCCCAGTCAGGGCACATGCCTGGCTTGTAGGCCAGTTCCCAGCAGCGGACACACGAGAGGCAACCATATATTGATATTTCTCTCCCTCTCTCCTTCCCTTCCCCTCTAAAGATAAATAAATACAATCTGTATATATGTAAAAGAAATTATTAGGTACAACTTAAATGGTATATTTAAAAATAGATGCGTTATCTAATTTACTAGATTCCACATATGATTGAAATCATATGGTATTCATCTTTCTCTGAACAAACTGAACTAACGAGAAGAATGGGGGCAGACTCATAGAT
Organism: Sturnira hondurensis; assembly: GCF_014824575.4. Lineage (NCBI taxonomy): Eukaryota > Metazoa > Chordata > Mammalia > Chiroptera > Phyllostomidae > Sturnira > Sturnira hondurensis. Next base: position 16,576,880 of record NW_028076767.1, on the reverse strand, counting down.
AGAGAGCAGGATGACAGCTAGTAGGGGGAGGTTCGGGGGTGGAGGGATTGAGCACAAAGGAAAAAGGACTCATGGACATGGACAACAGTGTGGTGATTGCTAAGAGAGGGAAGTATAGGGGACTAAAAGGTAATGGAAAAATGCAATAAATATCTTTAAAAAATTATACCCAGAACGCTGGCCTGCGAACCAGATGATCGCAGTTCAATTCCCAGTCAGGGCACATGCCTGGGTTGCAGGTCAGTTCCCGGCAGGGGCCAGTTCCCAGCAGGGGATACATGAGAAGCAACCATACATTGATGTGTCTCTTCCTCTTTCCTTCCCATCCCCTCTAAAGATAAATAAATAAATATTTTTAAAAAATTATACCCAGAAAAAAGAAAGACAAAGAAGTCAAAGGTGCACCCAGATGCTGGAAGCTTAATAACCAGGATGGTCATTTAAATGAAGAAGGAGAGACTGTTTGGGGAAGGAAGATAATGAACTCAGTTTGAGAAATAGTCAATTGAAAGTAATGGTAGAATCACCATGTGATATTAGAGGAAAGTAGATATTTGAATCTGAAATTCAGATTTGGTTTGAGACTTGTCTGCAAATGCTGATTTGGGAATGACTATTACAGATCTGGAAGAAAAATGTGTAAATAAAAAAAAAAAGGTAAAAGCCTAAAAAATGGGCCTTAAAAATTCTTCTGATGATGGAGGTGAGTGAAAGAAGGACATCATCGAGGACAAAGAAGACATGGAATGCAAAGGAAGAAATGAACCAAGTACCATGTGCAGACAGAGTAAATGGATTTCATCTCATGTGCTAACTCTGATCAACTGGCAGTAGCTGCCTGGGGTGTTGTATGTAGGAGGACTCCAAGGCCAAGGCCAAGTCCAGTGAATTGATGTCTAACCTGAGCACTGGAGGAAGAATTGATAGCATAGCTTATAATTATCTATCACCAAAAGATGAAAAATAAAAATAAAAATAGGCATTATCTAGTATATTCACTGCTATTAAGCACTTGAAAAATGATAAGAAACAGAAAGTTGTATGATTTGAAATTTATAGGAAACAATGACATTATTTTAAAGTTAATTTTATTTATTTTTTAAATTTCCACTGTTAATACTTTTTATTTTTTTAAATTTATTTATTTTTTTAGTTGTTGTTTAAGTATAGTTTTTTGTCTTTTACTCCCATCCCAGTTCACCCATCCAGTCCTCCCCACTCGCTCCCATTTCCACTCCCCCTAGTTTTTGTCCATGTGTCTTTTATACTTGTTCCTGTAAACCCTTCCCCTTTTCCCCTGAACTTCCCTCCCCTCTCCCCTCTGGACACTGTCAATGCCAATTTTATTTCAGATCTTTAGTTTGTTGAGACTACATTTATTTATTCAATCACATTATTAATAATAGACTAGACAGATGATCTGGTTTATAATTTCTTCTTTGGAAAACTTAATTACAGGTGGAGAAATGAGTTTCTTAAATATTTCACATAAGAATATTTGTAACCGCAAATAATGCTAAGACATGCTTTACTTTTAATGTGTTATCTGTCTCCACTTTTTGTATTAGTGCTTGGGAACATGAGCTGTGGTTATATATATCCGTGTGTGTGTGTGTGTGTATACACATATATATTTGAATATACATATATATATTCAAATAAGTAATTATAGTACATTAGACCTGATTGTGTTTTTACGGGCAGCATTTGATAATATTCCACTTGACATTTGAGTTTAAGTTCACCAACTGAGAAATTGATATAGAAAGATAAGATCTTATTTCAGGGCTCCACCCAGAGCAGCTGATGATTACATTTCAAAAGATTTCCTCTGCTGATTTTCCACTGCCTTCACAAGAGCTCTGAAGCACTTGGGATGAGACACTGTTTCCTTTAGTTACGGGAAGTGTTGCCAAGTTGGGGCTTCTATACTTACCATGACATTTTGCTTCAGAAAGATAGGAGAAAGAAAAATAACCAAAACTTTTGGCAAAAGGTTTCTGTCTAATTATGAAATGGTTACCTGAAAAATGGTGTGTCCTAGGAGAATACAAGAGTGAAAACAGAATAGTTATGTTAATCATTGTTCTTAGATATTCTGGGCACTTTTTAAACTAACGTCTAATTTTACTTAAAATGTTATTATTAAAAAATAAATAAAATGCTATTATTAAGAATAGTACTTGTAATAAATTGTCACACAAAAATTTGAGATTAAATGTTAAGCTATGGCTTTCAAAGAATAAGGCACTGCTCATTCAGTCAACTGACCACTCTTGATTCCAGTGCCATTTGAGAGAAGCTGAGGGAAGTCACTCAAGAGAGCAAAATGGACATTGCAACAAAGTTAGATTTCTCCCCATTTGATTTCTTCTCTGTTTGCCCTAAATATACATAGAGATATTTTATTGCTTCCGGAACAACTTCTAATGGAGTTCGCGGAACCCAAGGCTAGTGTTTCCTCTGTTTTGTTGTGTGCGTGTTTTGTTAGAACCTGTCAACACTGTTTAGCTCCCATCTTTCCATCCAGGAAGCCATTTGGGTTTAATTTGGGGGGCTCCAAAAATTATTAGTAACAAAAAAACTAACTTGAGAAATGATGGACATTTTTTTCTCACAGGGATTAATGAGACTAGAGATGACATTTTAAATAGACATTCAATTCATGTATTATATCTTCATAGTGATATGAAATAACTTTCACTTTCACCATAATTACTAAAATACAAACATAAGTGCTGAAAGGAGATAATTGTGTTTTTAAATGGATATTTACTTATTTATACTCTAGATCAAGAGGTCATCTCAGGTTGTGAAAAATGGAATAAAGTCTACATAAAAATAAGACTAGACTTTCTTGAATACAGCTGAGAATAATTATAGTAATATATAAGTACTTTTAAGGAAACCAAATGAATAGAAATATATGAAGACAAAATAAAATTAATATGCTCAGTTACTTAATGCTTAACATGCTCAAAAACTTATTTTTTAACTTCTACATTATGTTATCACACGGAAAGGGTAAAATAGCATTTAAATCACAAAAGCATTAAGAAAGAGAAATGATTCTTAATCAAGAACCAATACAAACTCTTTCAACCACTGGTTTGATGAATGATCTATTTGACTGGAGATGAGGTAACTGATGAATCTGAGACATAACTAAATATCAAAATTGCCAGTTTACAAATATATCATTTATAAAGGAAAAAATGAAAAATTGTTGATCCAGATCCACATGTAAAATCATTGTAGCTTTAAAAAAATTTTTGTTCTTTAACTTTAGAGAAGAGAAAGGGAAAGAAAGGGAGAGAGACATCAGTGTGTGGTTGCCTTTCATGCATTGACCACTGGGGACCTGGCCTGTAACCCAGGCATGTACCCTGACTGGGAATCGAACCAGTGACCCTTTGGTTTGCAGTCCGGTGCTCAATCCACTGAGCCACACCAGCCAGGGGTCATTTCAGCTTTTTTTTTTTCTTGGACAATACGTGAAATAGCAAAGTTGAGTTTTCTAGAATATAAAAACACCCCAAAGAAAACAAAAATACTACATGCACTGAATGGAAAGAAAGACAAACTAAAGGAAAGAAGGAAGAATTGCAATGAGAGGAGAAAGTCACACATAGCAAGAGCAAGAAATACAAGAAGAAAGAAAATGGGGTAAAGGGCTCCCACGTGGGCTAGATGGAGAGTTCTCAGTGAAAGATGCAGGAGAGGACCAGAATGTAAGTGGAAAAGACAGAGGAGATCTAAGCAGTGTTGTTTATGTGTGCTTTGCACTTCTGAAAGCAATTTATCTCTGGTTGTGTTAATAAAGATGGTGATGACAAGAGATAACATTTCAAAGAATGTACTGTGCTAAGCACTGCATATGTATCGTCTCTTGGAACACTCAAAACAACTAGAGGAGTTTACAGATGAGTTAATTAATTAATGGTCAGAAAGATTAGAAAACTTTTGCTTGGTCACATGGCTGGTTAAGGTTTACAAAGAAAGCCTACACATGGCTGATTTCCAACTCCAACACCTGGGTCCTTATTAGTTTTGCTCTGGTCATTCCCCAAAGACTCTGCAAAGCTGTTCTAAAAGGAACAATAAATTTAACCCACAGAGTATTTGGGCCAGGTGGCGGGTGGTGGTCAGGAATGCCGCAGCAGTCATGCTTCGAGCTTGGGTAAATCCAAGCCAAATGTTTCCACACCTCTTCTAGAGTATCCCTGAGCTTTATACCATGAAGGATATTTGTAAGTATAAGGGGAGGAGAGACGAAGAGGTACTCAACTTTTGGAAATGACGAGAGGAAGAAAGGAAAACAAGGAGAGAGGGAGAAAAAGACAAAGAAGAAAGAAGGAAATCAAAGCAGAGATGTTAAAGTCCAATGAGAGTCAAACATTTGGGAAATATACATTAATTAACTAGCTATAGTCTTGCAAGAAAAGAGATGTGCATAATTTAAGTTTGATATAAACCACATAATTACATGAGATTAAAAATGTTTGTGAAATAGTAGCTAATTAACGCTCATGTGAATTATCCTTCTAACCTGTATTAACCAGTTTAAAGTAAATCAATTCTATAAATTAAATTCTATTATTATTCCTACTTACCAGATGAGGATACTGAATTTGAGAAAGGTAGGTGACAGCCACCAAAGTCCCACATTTAAAAGTGGCAAAGCTGGAATACAAACCTAGATTGTCTTAAGAGTCTACTTAAAATGTAACAGTAAAAACATTGATTAATGTCAGTAAATCTCTTTACTCCCTCCATTCAAGCATAGTAACTTTAGGTAGGGACAAAACAATTCTCTTCAAATATTAATGTATTTACAAATCTCTGCCAGACCTTTGTGGAGGCGACTTTCTTTGCAAGTCCCCCGGGGTGCCACGGATGAGAGTAAACATGACTGAGACATGATGTGATCTGATTGGGGAGGAGAAGTGGCCAGTTTCCTGGAGGTAAAAGGCCTTGAGCAGTGGCCAGTTTCTCAGGGGAAAAAGGCCAGGAGCGGCCAGTTTCTCCGAGGAGAAAAAGGCCTCGAGCCCCCTCCTCCAGGGTCTTTTATTGGGTTCTAATACACAGGAACACAGGGTGGCAAGAATCAAACAGTAGATAACATTTCAAAGAAATCTGAGAGTTTACTATGAGTCAGAGTCTATAAGGAACAGAGTTTTAGGGTTTCTTGCTCGAACCCTTAACATATGAATGAAAGCACTCTTAGCAGAGCAGATTTCACGGGTTTATTAGCAAGTCTTTGTGGTGCCAGATTTTCCCCCAGGACATGCTCTAGCGAGGCAAGGAGCTGCACCTCTCCCCATCAGGTATTCAGGCTTAAGGGGATTAGAGCCAGGAAGCACTTCTTCCAGAGAACATGGGGACTCAGGCTATGTCAAAGCCAGGGGGCGAGAGTCCATTGCTCCCTCTTTATTGTAGCCCCCCGAGTCCTTCCATGAAGTCCTCTCAAGTGTTGGGAGGACTGGCTTAGGTTGCTCTCCGCTGTGAGGGGTCTTACCCATTATTGACTTTGGACCAAGCTTTGGGGGCAGGGAGAGGAAACTGAGGCAGTGTTTGCTACCAGAGACAAGCTTTGTCTCCTGCAGCTTGCATTCCAAAGGTTGTTGCTTGCCTTTAGCCACAAGGGGCCGAGATACAATTCCTAGAACCAGGCAGAGTGGTCTACAACAGACCTTGCTATAATATGGATTCTGATTAGTAGATCTGAAGTGGGGACCATGATTCTGCATGTCTAATAAGTTCTGTTAAAAGTGATTTAAGAAGATAATTTAGGTGATGCAAATGAACTTCATTTAACACTTCATGAAACAGGCTGCCTGCTTGGGAGAACTGCAACACAGGGCAAAAAAACAGGAAGTTTTTATAGGATAAAGAAAAAAGAACAAGGAAGAGACGACTATGGGACTGGCTGGGGCCACACAATCAACTTTGCTTGGCATGAAAGGAGGAAGGAAATAAGTACAGAGCGAAGAGCAGGCTTGACTTTGGGGATTGGCTGACTGGATTATTGCATTTCTGGGCAAGCAGAGCCTTTACAGGGGCTTGAAAGTTACCTAACTTTCAGTTTGTCTAGGTAGCAGCCCCAGAGAAGGAGTGGCTCCATCTTGGGCCTAGAAGGTTCTTTGGATAGTTTCCAAGTGACACTGATGTTACTGGTTCACAGAACGAGTCTGTATGGAGCAAAGGTTCCTAAAAGGAGTGGGGGAGGGGGCGATGTGAAATGACTGGGAGAATGGTAAGGATAGGTTCCAATCACCAGGGTGAGTTAAAACAAATGACTATTTATAGATCTTTAGAGATGAGGTAGTCTAAAGGTCACCGCACCAAATTAATTACTCAGCCATAAGAAAAGAGGAAATACTGCTGTTTGTGATAACATGGATAGATCTTGAGGATATCATGCTAGTGGAATAAGATAAAAAATTAAGAGTTATATGATTTTACTCATATGTGGGATCTAAAACTACCTGAATGCACAAATGAACAAATAAAAGCAATTTATTTATCCTCTATCATCACCTACCAATACACATAATACATATACACACTCACATACACATATAAAAGCATTTATTACAAAGAAATGGCTTAGGCAGTTTTAGAAGATGAGAAGTCCCAAGGTGGACAGTTGGTAAGCTGGAGACTGAGGATTGTGATGGTATAATGGATATAATTTTCAGTCTGAAAGCCGACAGGATTGAGACCGGGAACTGATGTTTCAGTTTCAAAGTCTGGAAGAAACTGATGTCCCAGCTGCAAGCAGTCAGGTAGGACGACTTTCCTCTTAATCGTGGGCTGGTCATCCTTTCGTTCCATTAAAGGTCTTTGTCTGGTTGCCTGAGGACTGCATGTATCCAGCGGACAATCTGCTTTGCTCAGGGGAATAATTTGAATGTAAATTTCATCAAAAAGCACTCTTACAGACATACTGAGAATAATGTTTGACAACATATCTGAACACCCCATAGCCCAGTCAAATTGACACATAAAATGAACCATCATAGACTTTGGGAACTTGACTTAATATATTAAAAATAATTTATATATAAATACAACAGTTTTATAGTCGTAACTAAGTTTTGAATGAATCAGGGCTATAAAAATCCTAAGAAACCGTAACTAGTCTAATTTTATAATTTTAGGTATCAGCCATGAAAATGCTGTTTTTTATTTTATTTTTTTTAAATTTTTATTTATTTATCTTTAGAAGGGTAGGGAAGGAGAGAAGGAGAGAAATATCAATGTATGGTTGCTTTCGGTGCATCCCCTGCTGGGAACTGACCCCTGTTGGGAACTGGCCTGCAACCCAGCCATGTGCCCTGATGGGGAATCGAACAGCGATCTTCTGGTTCGCAGGCCCATGCTCAATCCATTGAGCTACACCAGCCAGGGCCGAAAATGCTGTTTTTTAAAAATATAGTTTTATTTTTAAATTACAGTTGCATGCAATATTATATTAGTTTCAGGTGTAAAACCCAGTGATTAGTCACTTATATAATTTACGAAGTGATCACCCTGATAAGTCTAGTACACATCTGACTCTATCCATAGTTATTATATTGACTATATTCCCTATGCTGTCCATCACATCCCCATAACTATTTTGTAATAACTAATTTATACTTCTTAATCCTGTCTCCATTTTCACCTAACACCCCAGCCCTACTCCCATCTGGCAACTATCAAAATGTGGAAATGCTGTTCTTATTCTCTAGGTGTCCAACAGGTTGTGTTGTGCATTAACTTATAATGTATTAGGATTATTATTATTTAATTGCCTCCTTTTGTGAAGAAAAATAAAAGCAGCAATCTTGGGTTAAAGAGTTGAATAACTTGAAACTATTAATCATAAGCTAGTAGCTATTTAAGTCTCAGTTCTCCTACATCCAAACTTGTTGACCATGGGAAAGCTACTTTAACCTCTGAAATGGAAGTTTCTACCTCTAAAAACATGGACTACAAATAGGATGTTTCACTGGTTGTGATGATTAATTGGAGTAACATGTTAGAAGGCTCCTATCCCAGTGTCTAGCACTTAGCAAAATATCAGTAAGTGCTAGCCACTATTGCTAATTTCTAAAAATTTTTCCAAAATAAATTATTATTCTTATATTTAGTATGTATGGAATATGCTGCCTTTAATGTGTTTTATATTAGAACAAATTCCACATATAAGTCCTCAAAGAATAGGTGTCAGAATAAAACATATTAAGTTGTTATATTTTACCATAAGATATTTTTGAAAAAAATTCTGGTGTTACAGTACTTTAAATGGATAGTTTACAACCACCTCTTGCATAAAATCTTACTGTTAGTATACACTTGGCAATTTAACAGAATTTTATTTCTTGTGTAGAGTCTCTTACAGCTTACTCTTGCTACTAGCGATTTTACTCTGTTCCTTCCACTTGTGCAGAGAAAATCATGATGATAAAATTAAAATGAATAAAGCCATGTGATTTAGAATAACTAGTGTTTGGCATTATTTAGCTATGGCAATTTTTGCTAAAGTACCCTGAAGATGAAGACTGTCAGTTTGTTGAAAAGAATGATTATCATGTTAAGCTCCTTGTAAAGTATCTTATAGATTATGATTAAAATGTTCAGCTAGTAACATAAGTTTCTGCTCTTCTATTTAACTTATCAGTTAAAAGACTATTGCTGAAGGTATTTACTGACAAGAACTAATTCCCTTTGGAGTCTCAGTGATTCTCTAATGCAGCACTGAGGTTTTGTCAAAAAGCCCTGAGGCTCTGGGAACATTAGACAGAGCTTTTTTTTAAATCAGTGATTTTCTAATGTAAAAGCAGTTCTTATAAAAACAAAATAGCTTTATTTCTGTATCTGCTAACTTGACATTTAAGGAAAAACATTTCCACTAATCCCTCAGGAAAAGAGGAGAGTGAAATATATACCCAGAGTAGCCATATGGTAGTGGACTGAAAAGTGGATTAAGAGCTAATGATTTCATATTCTAGTCAGCCTAGGCAGTTCTCTTACATTTTGAACTTAAATAAAAACTTATGTGCTTCAATTTACCCAATTTGAAAGACATAGTTAAAAACAGCACAAAGAGACTGAGAATGTGAACCTACCTTCTTACTTACCTCAAATTGCTTGATTTAAAAGGGAAAATATACGTCTTATAAGGAAGAAATTCCTAGACTGGCAAGATGGCTCAGTTGGTTGTAGCATTGTCCCATGCACCAAAAGGCGGCGGGTGCCGTCTGCATTCAGCACACGTACCTAGGCTTCCATCCCTGGTCGGGGAGAATGTGGGTGGGGGGCAACAGATTGACATTTCTCTTTTTCTCTCCCTTCCTCTCTCTCTAAAATCAATGACTATATCCTAAGGTGAAAATTAAAAAATAATAACCCTAAAGATTTTAGAAGAAAGTATCTGGTCCACAGATGTCAAAACTATTTGAAGAGAGGTGTGTATGGATTAATGAAGGAATTCATGGTTCTAAATTCATAAATTGATGTCTACTTGGGAGGATCCCTGTGGTTTTAGAAGCAGTTCAGGTATGTCTCAAGGGCAGCAATACTGGAAGACAGAAGATGGTCCCAGGACAAGGATACTAAACTGTATATATTCATGTGGAGAACCCAAGTTCAATTCCCCTCTATACCCAGTAAACTTCATGTAGGAAATAAAACAGAACATACAGAGAGGGTAGTGAGGAGGTTTGAGCAACACTTGAAGCAATACTGGCTTTTGTGAGGGTGAGTCATGGAAGTTCATGGGGAGGTAAATAGCATTATTTATCTCCTGAACATAATTGAATACAAACAACAGAACCATCTCGGGGTGAGTGAAAGTGCATCCTGGGTGGGAATATAAAACAGCAGGAAAAAAAGAACAAGCTATTCATCCTCAAAATGAGAAACTATTTGTTTAAGTTAAAATTAGCTAAAGTCAGTTCACATTGCATGATTGTACATCCAATGAATGTATCCTGCATGACTCTTCTGCACTTTATGAAGTAAATATTGCCATTATATAGGTACAGTAATAGTTTATTTTCTTTATTTTTTATTCTTTTTCATTGTATTTTTCCATTACCATTTAGTCCCCTTATACTCTCCCCCCCCCCCCGCTCAATCATCATCCTGTTTCCATGTCCACGAGTCCTTTTTCTTTTTGCTCAATGTCTCCACCTCCTTACCTCCCCCAACCCTTAGCTGTCAGCCTGCTCTCTATCTATGAGTCTGTCTCTATTTTGCTTGTTATTTCACTTTGTTCATTAGAGTCCATATACAAATGAAATCATATGGTATTTGTTCACAGTTTATTTTCCTTTGCTATGGCAGGAACATAAAATAAGCTTTTGGGGTATTCTCTGTGTAGCTCTTCATTTGTCTTAAAACTTGAGTTTCCCTTGATTCCCTTTTTCATTCATTATACACAATCAGTCACTGTGATTTGTTCAGGGTTGCACATGTTACCTTTTGCTCATATGCACAAAGAAAATCTCAGGATTGTTGTAAAATTTACAAATACAAAAAAGCTCTCTTTTCATAGGTGTGAAATTATGAGACTGTTAGACTGAAGCAACTATTGCAACTTTGCCACTATGAGAAAAGTGTGCCTGAAAAATAGAGGTAAGTTGCGGGAAGTAGGGCTGGAATGTGGAACCAATGCAGTGCGTGATGGTAGCATCACCAGTGCCCTTTATCAAGTTGTTCTTACAGTTGGGCTTTCCATTCTCTTTTTGCTTGTGGCATGTTGGGTGGGATCCCCTTTTGCTTAGAAGTGAGAGGTTCCTGACATTACCATGACTCTCCATAACTTTTACTTTTGTTGAGGATTTTATCACTTCTCTCACAGATTGCTCTGAAGCCTCCCTACTGATCTCTCCTACTGTAACATCTGCCATTAGTGCTGCCTGCCACAAAACCCTCAAAATGACCTGCCTAACACACAAACCTGACCTTGTCATGTCTCTGCTTACGTCTTTTCTGACTATAGGACAACGGCCACAATCTCTAACCTTGAGTGTGAGCCTCTACAAGATAAAACCCCACCTAAGTCTATGACCTAATTCATTACCTTTCCCCACCTTCTCTCAACATTTGTGTATCAGCAACATTGAAGAGAAGGTGTATTAAATGTATTTTTCTTACACACACACTGTGGTGTTTTTTAACAGCTTTACTATACTCTTTCTCCTCCTTCTTCTTGCATAGAATTTCCCTTCATTATGCATGCTGCAGAGCCTAGACAGTATTACTCATTGTTCTCTTAAGAATCAAATTACACTTATTAAAATTTCCCTAATTCTCCTCACATTGTTTTAAACCCAGGTGAAGCGTTCTTAACTTTTGCTGCTTCGGAGCCTAATCATTATTTTCCTCATTGTATTTACCATATTGTATCGAAAGGTTGTGCTCGTCTCTACCCAACCCCCTTTATCTTGCCACCACACAACCAACTTGTAAGAACATGTCTTATTTTTCTTAGAATCAGTGGCGTCTTGATACGTTCTTGGTAACTAGTGCCCAGTAAATGTTTATTGAACAAATGAATGTGTAACAGAAAATCACCATCCTTGACACTTAGTTCTTCCATTACAAGATTCTGTAGGTGAACAGACTATGGAAATATATTCCCATATAAAAAATATAAAAGGGAATGCATATTTCAGTAGGCAAAATTTAAGATAAAAATAATTTTTTGTCTGGCTCAAAAACTATGATTGCAGCCTCTTCTTTCAACCACTGCAAAAACTGTGATATTTAATTCCGCTGAGAGAATTTAGTATACCGGTGCAGTTTGACGGAGGTTGAATTTGTACGTCAACTAAAAACTAAGTTCATACAATCTTTCCTTGCAGATGAGTATCTCTTCAATATCCATCAATTAAAGTCAAATTGACACTTCTGTTTTCAATTAGCTAATGCATTGTATTAAAATTTCCTAACCTCATTATACGTTATGGACAGCCTAATGGCTGTTATGTATTTCAATTTTACAAGAACAGGAAGAACAGGAGCCTATTCTAAATTTTATTTGATTTCATAAGACTCTGAAAGTCAACTAAAATCAAAAGAGCATTCCCCCCTCTCTTTTTTCCCTTTCATATTGTAAGCTAGAAATTTAGTCCACATTCTGTGAACCTAAGAAAAATAAAAATTCTCTTACCTCTGTGCCCTTTTCTAGTTGCTACCCTTCTCCCTATTCATCACCTTTAAGAGCTGTCAAAGCATAGATTATGGTCTCCTTTATCTTTCATTCATTCTTTATCATTAATTTCATTGTGAGATGCAGCCTGTGTAAAAAATGCAGAAAAATATACATTCATTTTGAAGAGAAATTATAAAATGCCTCGTTGCCACCACCCAAGTCAACAAGAAGATGCTGCCAAGCACCCTGTGAATGGCTTCACTGCAGTCACAGACACTGCTTTCCCTCTGGGAGTTATCCACTAGTAGGGTTTTTTATAATGATTTTGTGACTTTTTAAACTTTATTACATTAAACAGATACATAAAATATGGCACAATTTGACCTATTTTTCTATTTTCATACATATACAATCATAGGGTGTGGATGCTTTTTGATTCCATATAATGTTTGTGACGTTCATCAGTTTGTCTTATATAGTATTATTTGTTTATTTTTACTTCTGTACATTTTACTAATAAGGAACAAGGTGAATGTTCTGATATATACTTCCTGCTTTGTATAAAAGAGTTTCTATGGCTTATTCACCTAGGATAGACTTGCCAGCTTACAGACTATGTGCGCCTGTAACCCTCACAAAGAACAAACTGTCTTCCAAACTGGCTGTATGGATTTTCAATCACAACACTCTATGAGAGTTCAAATCCTCCCCAGTACCAATTATAGCCAGCTTTTATACTTTTTGCAAATCAGTCTTTGAAAACTACCTTAATGGTCATCTAAATGTGCTCCTCTTACTTCTTTCCCTTTGTTTTGATGATAGAAACAGAATCCATGGAAACAGGAGACACAAAGCTGATGGGTTGAATGGAGACTGCCTCATCTGATATGTCTACTCAGAACTTTAGAATGTGGCCTTATTAGGAAAAATGGGTTTTTTTGCAGATGTCAGTTAGGTAAAAATTTTGAGCTGAGATTATCCTGTGTAGCATTGACCCTAAATCCAATAACAAGTGTTTTTATAAGAGAAAGAGGAAAAGGAGAAAGGACACACAGGAAAAAAAAGACCACGTGAAAATTGAAGCAAAAATTGGAGTATGCAGTCCAAGCCAAGGAACACCTAGAGCTATCAAGCAAAGAAGAATTCTTTTCTAGAAACTTCATAGGAAATACTGTGGTGGCAAAACTGATTTTGTGGGTCTGATATCCAGAACTGTGAGAAAATGCATTTCTGCTATTTTAAGTCACCTGGTTTATTTCAAAGATATAAGAAAGTCAAGAGGATCAGTTTCTATTGCTGTGTAACAAATTACCACAAATTTAGTTGCTTAAAAACATTCATTTTATTCATTTACCATTCTGGAGGTCAGAAGTCTGACATGGTCCTCACTGGCTGATATCAAGACATTAGCTGGACTGAGTTCCTTCTAGTTTCCAGGGGGGGAATCTTTTCCTTGGCCTTTTCCTCTTCTGGCACCTGCCTCTTGTCTTGTGGCCCCCTCTTTCTTAAAAGCCAAAGTAGCCAGTTGAGTCTTTCTTACCAAGAAAGGGAAGAAGACACAATTCTGAACCAGCAGAAGAAATGACAATGAAAGTGTACAATTCTGGTAAAGTCACAAAAAGAAACAAGTAGGCCTGGGACCACGGACACTGGGGGGAAGTTCCCATCCCCCTCCTCTGCTCCCCACTGTGACCTCCCACCTCCTGACTCATATCCCAGGCTGCTGGAAGCCCCCTCTTGTGGCATAACACCTGCCACCCATGTTTCAAGTAGTCTTTGTTCCCACTAATTAATTCCATGAAAGCTGACCTTGGAAAAACAAAATCTTGTATAATTCATTGAAAATGAATAAAATAAAACTTGCATACAAATTATATTACTTTCCTAAATCTGCAATTCATATTTTCCTGTTTCAAGTAATTATTTCAATGTGTTTTATTCAAATATGGGTTCATAGAACACTTTTACTATTTAACTTAATTCAGTTCTTCATAAATTTCTTCTCTTTTTTTCCCCAATTTTTTAATTTAATTATTTTTTCAAGTACAGTTTTCTGTCTATTACTCCTATCCCATCCCACCCCCCATCCTCCCCCCTCCCTCCCATTTCCACCCTTCTCAGTTGTCCATGTATCCTTTATATAGGTTCCTCTAAATCCCTCCCTTATTTCCCCTGAAATTCCCTCCCCTCTCCCCTCTGGTCACTGTCAGCCTGTTCTCTATTTCAGTGTCTTTGGTTATATTTTGCTTGCTTGTTTGTTTTGTTGTTTAGCTTCCTGTTAAAGATGAGATCATATGGTATTTGTCCTTCTCTTCAAAGAAATAGAAAACTAACATATTCCGGATTTAATCATCACAAGTTGCATTGCTATTACCTCTAAAGATAGGAATTATTTTGAGACATCCTCTCACTTACCCACCTTCTTCCCCAGCACTTCCCAGAAATGTGGAGGAGAAAGAGCTGTGTTCAAAGGATCAGTAGGAGTCGCAGATTTGGTTTAGATCAATAGCAGCAGCAGCAGACTCAAGCTCCTAAGCCACCCCTCACTGCTAGCAGATTGAAGAAAAAGCACAAGTAATTACCCAAGTGTCTCTAATTTTATATACATTTTACTAAAATATTTAAAGATAAATGAAATAGTTATATTTAAGCACTTAGTGTATTTTATTTTATTCATATAATGTTTAAATTTTTTAAATACAATTTTATTTTTACATAATGTAGATCAAATAAATTTTGTTGTGCCAATCACAAATTAGATACATTGTTGACAAATAGAATTGTATACAAAATTTCACATGACTAATAATTTAAATTATTTTTTAAAATGTGGCCTCTTCTTAAATTGGAAACAATAGGCTAGTTGATAAATTTCCAGTGTATCTGGTTATTCATTATTACTGTTTGCATACTACATTAATTTTGTAATTAAAAAATTACTTTTTTAGAGTATTTCTAAGTTTACAGAAAATTGAGCCAATCAAGGTTGCTATATTCTTCACTTGTCTGCTGTTTTTGTTTCCTGTCTTAACAACTTCTCTTAGCGTGGCACATTTGTTACAATTAATGAGCCAATACTGGTACATTATTGTTCACTAAAATCTATAATTTATATTAAGGTACACTGTGTGTGTTGTACAGTTCCACAAATTTTGGCGAACACGTGTCACATATCCACCATGTGGCTTTAAAAATTGCCAAAGATGGAGCCTCCACTATAGACAACGGCTGTAAATCCACTGACTCTTAAAGCCAGTGAGTACCAGGAGGGTAAGAAGCCAAATCTTTGGAATTCTATTTTGTTTTTGTTGCTGTTTTCTGGAAAGTCTTTCCTACACTATAGAATCTGAGGAAAATTATATCTAAAATCAGAGGGCAGTGAATATTTATAGTAAACTGTTAGCTCCTAAAAATCAAGTGACTTGATAATAAAAATCCTTTGGTGAATCCTTAAGTGAATGAACCAATAGCTACTAAAAAGATACACTGTGATGGAATCAATGATGAGATTCAGAGTGAAAGAAAAATGCAGTCTATTCAAATGATTCACCTGCTCCAAAGACCCATGGCACCAGGGACAGCAGTTAAAAGGGAGGACAATCCTCGGTTCATTGCCCGACTGTCATTTTGCCAAAGTGACTGCATCTACTCATCTCTTTGACACTGGCTTTTCTGTGTCCTAAATGCTTCAACAGACATGGACATGGGGTGAATATTAATGTGGCTTTGACGGTAACTCAAACGTGTTCAAGTGATGGTACAGAAACACAGTTACAAGAAACCTTCAACATCACGGAATAGTATAGATCTGAGGATTTCACAAGTTTAAAAAATTTGTAGCCATAAATGTTCATTTATTTTACAGTTCTTATGTAATAAACATATTTTCTAAATCCTTTACACATCACATTCTATGTACATAATGACTTTTTATATCATGAAATTTTAATTCTGTGTATCATGACAGGATTAGAGAAATAAAAGCTCTAATCCAATATATTTGGAGAAAGCATTAAATTTAACCAGTATAGTTCTGGTTTTAAATACTGATTTAAAAAAATAAAATTTGTAAAAAAACAAATTAGTTATGGGTAGTGGTTTAAAAGGTGTTATTTATCATGTCAGTTACAGTAATATATAGTCATTCGTATGGTGTCTATGATGACTCTAATACTCTTTCAATTGCTTAGTTTCCTTTCTACTTGAATGATTTCATGTATTCCTCTTGTAAACTGTCAATCTTTTCATTCTATGGAATCTAAATGATTTCTTTTATTCCATTTTTCCAGCTTTTCTGGAAAGCCATCTCCTTTTTACCTTCTTCTTCGCCTTAGCCCTGCCCTTTTCTTTTCTTTCACAAAATCACTCAGCTATTTGAAATTCAGATCCATTTCTATTTATGGAGTATTTATACATGATTCATAGTTAATTTAATTCAACAATATTTGTGTACATGTTAGGTAATCATTCCCTAATTATATCCAAATTATCACTGTTTTATACATCTTGTACAGTGCTATAATTCTTTTTTATACATGTACCTCTTCTCTTTCAAATCAGATTATAAGTAATTAGAAGTTGGGATTAAGTTAAGAGCACACCACAACAGACAGATTCTTGTGTGATTTTTATATTTAAAAAGGTGCTTGACATGTTAAATGGTATTTATTTTATACTGCAAGTGGCTCTTTATCCATTCTGGGCTTTGGATAAGTTTCTGAAGAGTGTAAAAATATTCTTTTGTAGAAAATTTACTTTGGAGGTAACATCAGAAAGCTGGAGAAGTAAGATGTATCAGCCATTGTCCTCCCATGCAAAAAAACCCACCCCAACAATTAGACAGTTATTAATGAACAGATAGCTGCCCTGGGAGGGCTCAAGAGTCTAATTAAGAGCCTGCAGTCATAAAAGGGAGCAAAAAATGAAAAATAACCACACATAACTGAGTGCTGAGGTGTTCTGTGCGGCTGAGACATCTGGAGATGGTGAATATTAAAGAAGGGAGGGGGTGTCGGCATGAGCCGTGCGGTGGGACGCACGGCAACCCCAGTGGCCTGTTCTGTGCAGGAACTGGTTAGCTGTGTCTCTGAGGAGCTCAGCAGCTCCCGCAACAGCAATGGACCCCACAGCTTCCACAGCGCGGGGCCCCGTGATGCACATTAGTAGGACACCAGTGAGTTGTTAGTTAGTGGACACCTGCAGTTTTCCCCACTGAGGTAACCAAAAGCCATGCTGCTGCTGTCCCCACAAGAAGGAGTTGCTGCTGCTTCACCATCTTGGGACAGGGGCTGCCAACCTTTTCCCAGACACATGCATTACCCAGGCCCCAGAGCCACAGCTCCTCCATGGGCACCTGAATTCTGGATCCTGGTTTCACAGTCATTTTTGACTGAAACACTAGAACCATAGCCACTGTGAACCAGCGGCGTCCCAAACCTCAGGGTCGCTGTTGCTCAAGATGTGCCCACACTCAGGACCCCAGCTCTGCAGCCGATTTCCCCCCACACTGTTGCCAGCGCTGCTGGAAGGATGCCCGTTCCTGAGACATCAGTGCCAGGGCCAGGGCTGGCAAGCCCCTGGGAAATACCAAAGGTCAGGGCAGAGATAAATGAAACAGGCCCCAAGAGAAACAATAGAAAAGATCAACAAAAGCAGGAGCTGGTTCTGTTGAAGAGATAAAGTTGACAAACCTGCAGCTAGATTCTCCAAGAAGGAAAAAGAGGAGATTCAAAAACATAAAACCAGAAACAAAAGAGAAGACCTTGCAGTGGACACCACAGAGCCACAAAGGCTGTGTGGATGAGAGTGGCTTGCCTGGGCCCTTCGTTTAACACACAGGTTTCCATCAATGCTAATGTCATAACCAGATTACTCAGTGAATAATGTGTTCAGTTTTTATGGTCAAAACATAGTGGCTGCATATATATATTTGTTAGGGGTATTTTGTATTCCTCCTTCCCTTTTTCATATAAATTTTATTTTACCCAGTGTCTTCTGAATGTCTTCTTCAACTGTCTTCGACAGTTGAACATCATTAAAGAATTCAATGATAAATGTGTTGAAGCCTTCATTTGTTCTTTTGGTGGAATTCAGAATTTTCCTTTTCAAAGACTCATGCACAAAGGGGCCATCTAACAATTATTTATGTTTTTTGTCTGCAGCTTTAATAGTTGCTTGGTTATAGCAGAGCATTTTCCCATAACAGGGGCCAACAGTGAAAATGTATATGGTAGGAAATAATCTACTTTAAAAATGCGACAAGGAAATAATATCCGTGAAATAACAACTTTCATGTGCTGGGCATATTTTTAATATCCACTAAATAAACATAAATTTAGTATAATAATGTTCTTCCTTTTAGCACCTATAATTATGTTACTCTTATTTTCATTACAACAGCCCTGCGAGTTTGATCATTTTATTTCTCTAGTCGTTGAGGTTCAAGCACTGTCCTATTGATAAGGTTCGAAACTTAAGCTGGATACAGAACCAGTCCCGACAACTAGGGTTTTATGGTCAGCTTATCCAAGACAGAAAGAGGCCATTTGTCACTCTATTTCCCTAGTGACTTAGTTATTCAAGCTCGGTGGAATGGCCTGCTGTGAACTCTGGTTTGAGGGATTTGAGGACCTACTGAATCCAAACTATTTGTCCTCCAGATCCTTGTAACGTGGCTGTTGCAACCCACGTGGCTTGACAGTTTTACCCTTCGAGCAAAAAAAGATAATGGCAACTAAGAAAGTGCTTGGTTTTGGAGGAATGAGCATGGAAAGAGAGAAGTTTGGAAAAGTAACGGATATTTTCAAAGCGTGTAAAACCTGGAGAAGGATTTTTCCTGAGATATAGCATAGCTTGCAAACTGGCAAACACAATGAATACACTGTTTGTTCTGGGGGTCAGGTGGGGTAAGGAGACCAGAAGGAGAAGTGAGAAAGCGGCTCAAGTGAACTTTACCTGCGGCTGGTTGTAGTAAGGAAGCACTTCAGACACCTAGGATACGTACGGCAGCTGGCTGAGTATCTTCAGGCTTCATGCTTCAGATGGATTAACAAAACTATCAGTGATGGATTGAGTACAGGGCGTGCTAAGCATCACAGATGCTGTAGCTGGAACAACACATTGTACTGTTTATGTCTGGACGATATAAACTCTGTCTCTCTTTCCCTTGGGCAGACATAACTTACGTTCCACACTGTATATACCTTGTCTTTCCTTCAGCAGAAAAGGGGCGCGTTGGTGCTCCACTAGTACAGAGAGTTCTCATGGGAAAAGAAAAACATTGGCCCAAGGAATGAGAGCTGCCAGATAAAATGATTACAATTTATTGTTTCACTCTGAGTCCACCCGGTGATGTCATGGGATAGTATATCACGTATGTACACATATAATAGAATTTGTATTCAATATAAGAAGCATTTTTTCTTGATTATCTCAAGTATACAAATAGGAGAGGTTCGTTTTTCCTTATTTTGCTATGGGAAAATATTTTATCTGATGTAAGATATATTAGGTCAAAATGTCACTAGACATTTTGTTTTTTCTGAAATTATGAGTGCAAGATTGTAGGAATTAGATTGGCTATGTTGTATTGGTTCTTGAAATCTTAGTACTCAAAATATTTTAATGGTGAACAACGCATTCCCAATATTTCTTTTTCCTTGTTATATCAAGCACTATTTTTTCTACTAGGTTGGAAGAGTATAAATTTCTTTTGGCTTATAAAGCTGTGAATGAAGACCTTATGACATTTAGAAGAAGGACATAATGACAGTTAATTCATTTTGCTGTCATCTTTTTTTCAGTTGAATTAAAGCAATCTTTGTTGAAAGAATACTATATAGTGATAATGGTGACAAGTTTTATAAAATTTGGTTTATTTCCTAAATACATCCTTTTGTTTATGTATTAAAACTTTTCCTATATTTTATGTAAACAAAGTATTAACTGGCAACTGTGTTCTCATGGCTATAAAATGTATGAAAATTCTTTTTAGTTAAGTTTTTTATTTTTATTTTTATTTTTGGTTTCAGGAAATTATGTCTTAATTTAGGAGATTATAGCTTTGTTGGAAAGGTATCTATGTATATATGTATATGCATACACATGGATACACACATATATTATTTATATACATAATATATTTGTATATTTGTACACATATATGTATTCTATATGTGTATAGGTACATAGTGTATATATATGTGTATTACATATATTATGCATATATACATGCACACACATACACAATCCCCAAAAAGCTGGACACACAAAAATACTTGTTAGAGTTGAGCTACACATAGATCTGTGAACCAGTGGCTTTTAAAAAATAATTGAGACACAGCTGTATATTCCTATACTCTATATCTGTCTTTACCAGTTAGCTTCTTTATCCTCTTCTTTTTATCTTCTCTCTGCCTTATTACTTTCACGCACTTATAATTTTGCTAACCTTATGAGTTAATTTTTTCAAGCCCTTACCATCCTCTGCATTCTCTTTTTTATGACTGTTCACTTTCTGCATTGGTTATTGCTCTTACGCAGTCACTTGCCACACTCAATCTGACAATCATATTGACTAATCCCATCTTTCATTCTAGACATCACAAATGACTTTTTAACCTCTGGCCTGGTTGCCCTTGGGTCATATGTCCATTTGTCGCCCAGTCTTTGTCAGAAGCCACATCACATGGGTTAATAGTTCATCAGAGAGGGAACTAGAGCATTTTACCTTAGGAGAAACTATAGATTAGGAAGGAACAGTATTGGGTAAAACTGAGATAAAATATTCTACCTTGTCTAACACAAAGGAACTTTACTCCAACATTATGCATTATTTTCCATTTACATTTTCTTACTTGGCACTTAATTCACACATGATACATACAAACTATTAATTTAGGGTAGAACATATTGAGGTTTCTATTTTTCCTAATCCAAGAATAAGAGTAGTTTATCTAAGTGAGTTATAAAGAAAATTATCAGTGATACTGAGTGCTGATATGTTTATTTTTAAAATATTTTATTTATTTATTTTTAAACAGAGAAGAAGGGAGGAGAAAGAGGGAGAAAAACATCAATGTGTGGTTGCCTCTCATGCACCCCCAACTGGGGACCTGGCCCACAATCCAGGCATGTGCCTTGACTGGGAATAGAACTAGGGACACTTTGATTCACAGGCTGGCACTCAATCCACTGAGCCACACCAGCCAGGGCTGCTGATACATTTCCTGAATCCAGGTAAGTCATTAGTGATCTCATATCCTACATTTTATAAGGTGATACCTCCACCACCCATACTATTTATAATCTTCAGAAGGCTTACTTCTTGATAGGCATGTATTTCTTATAAGATCACTTTCCTTGGTATTTTGTATCCTTAGATATATCAGTAATGACCCCTGTAAGTGCCTTTGTCCAGTGGGACTTACGCTTCTTTCTAGTCTGGCTTTTCTTGGTATATTTGGAAGTGGCAGTGTTATCAAACTTAGTATTTCCATGTGTATAATCATGGTTTTCCATTTCAAGATGTTCTTGGTACTCAGTGCTGCACAGAGATCATTTTTTAATTTTATTTATTTATTTTTCAGAGGGAGAAAAAGGGAGGGAGAAAAAGAGGGAGAGAAATACCAGTTGGTTGCCTCTTGCACGCCCCCAACCAGGGACCTGGCCTGCAACCCAGGCATGCGCCCTGGCCAGGAATCAAACTGGCGACCTTTTGGTTTATTGGCTGGCACTCAATTCACTGAGCCACATCAGCCAAGGCAGATTCTTTATAATGAATGAATGGTAGTTCTCAATGGATCTTTCTTGTTTGTTTTCTACAAAATGAGAATAAATCCTGTATGAAGTGTGCACTCTGATTTTAACATAAATCATTATCATAAACACATTAATCTTGTAATTCCAGTTACATAGCTATCTTTAGCAACTGTGTGTGGCATTCTGATTTTTGATTGTATAAAGTAGACATATCACACAGTATTGTATATGCTCCTAACCCTTCACTGAAATTGTAAATGTTTAACTATGCAGTTCCGCATGACAAAATTTCAATCTGAATTTATAATAATAACCTCAAATTGTAATTAATTCAACCACTGATTCCATAAATACTCCTTGAAGTTCTACTGTGTTTGGGGCCTTTATGTCACATATTAGAAATATAGATACAGAAATGAGTGTCCTAGAGCTTCACAGGGAGGTTCATAAAATGTGCAGTGCTTGGCGAGATCATGGAATATGTACTATGGAGTGTGCGTGTGTGTTGGGGGGGCTCCCAGAAGGTCACGTAGGTCAGACTGGCGAGAGAGGTGTTCCTCAGGAGTTTCCATGTGCAATGATTTTTAATCAATTTATCTAGGTATAATATGCATATAATAAAATGTACTCAGTTAATATAATAGGTTAATGAACCTCTGACAAATATAGGCAGCTGTGTAAACTCCATCCTAGTTGAGATATAGAACTGTCAATATTCTGCCAAATTCTCTTGACCCTTTACAGTCTTTGCTTGTGGACCCCTCTGCATCAGCACTTCCAGGATGAATAAATTTTGAAATGAGTTTTTTACAGGTCTGTAAGTTGTTAACTCTTTTTGAAGAAGGAGAAAGAAAGGCACATGATTGAAAGTAGGGATTCTATGAGAGAGTGCAAGTAGGTGAGTCCAGAGAAGGTAGTGCAGTTAGAAACATAATACAAATGAAAAATAATGAGGCCTGTATAATGGAAGGGAAGACGTTCAATTTGAGAGAAAATTCGTAGTAGAATGTATTGGGCTGAACAATAAATCATTAAAGGAAGGATTTAATAAAAAGAGTACTGAGAGGCATTTCCAACTTAAGGGGTTAGATGATGTAATTACCAACAATAATGAGAATAGAAAGAGAAACAGCATTGGAATGACCGGTTCAGTGTCAGCCATGCTGAATTTCAGCACCAACGTGATTTTCATGTTTTATTAAAGTCTGGCAGGAAGTTGGAAATATGGGTCTGTATTTCTGACAAGATGTGTGGACTGTTGATAAAGATATAAAATCATTAGTCCATGGATAATTGTTAAAACCAGAGAGAAAATAAGCAAGTAGCAGAAGAGGGCTAAAGATAGAAGAGGGCACCTGCTGTCTTTAAGGAATGCTGGAGAAAAACAAAAGGGGTGTATCTAGCAGCAAGACAGGAAGGCATGTAGCAGAGAACACTATCTTGGAAATCAACACCTGGTGGGTTCCATAGTGCTGTTGTGCAATGGCACCACAAATACCATGGAGGAGAGAAAGTAGAATCTGGATTAAACATTTTCAGTGCATTTTGGATCTAGGTAGTCCATGGTGGTTTTAGAGAAAGTAATTTCTTTGATAGGAGAAGTCAGACTGAAATGCAGAGACGTGATTGAGGAAAAAAAATATAGACAATGCATATAGAAGACTGAAAAAGCTTGAATATGAGGGAAAAAACAGATGGGAATAGTGTTTTAGAAAAGCATATAACTGAGGGGGCTTTTTCTTAATGGGAAATAAGTGATAAATTTTATGCAAAGGAAATAGAAAGCCTGAGAGAGAGAGAGAGAGAGAAAAAGTGAGTGAGAGAGAGAAATAAATCATGAAAAAGGAGATACTTCTTTTTCTTAAAAAAAAACAAAACAAAACAGGGAACTTATTGGCTCACACATCACCAAGGTGGTCCTGGCTGTAGAAATGGCTGAGTACAGATACTCAAGCCATGTCATCTTCTGTCTATTTTCCTTTGTGAAGGCAACATTCTTACATAACCACACTCTTACCCCTTGCAATGAAGTGGTCTCTCTCAGCTCTAGGCTTACATTCTAGTTCTCCCAGAAAAAGGAGAACTCTTTCTCACTTTTCCAACGGAAGATAGGGTGTTATGTCTCACTGACCTGGTTTGAGTTATATGTCCATAATTGTGAAGTCAGTACATGGCATCCTCTTGGCTAGAGTGGTTGTGCCTATCCCCAAGGGCTGGGCATGCTGGGCATTGGGTTGGTCCCTGCAGAGCCACACATGGTGAGTAGGGGTGATTCCTCCAAGAGTAGTCAATGTGCTATATTGGAATGAAAGCTGATGAAATTCTGGTCCAGTAAAAATGGAAGATGCCAAGAAGAGATATTTAATAGAGTAAGAGCACTGGAGATGTAAAAGGGGATGGTATTTCAGCACAGATGGAGGGATAAGGCAATGTGGGCCCTGCAATTCAACCACTCGACAGACTGACTAACAGAGGTCAGGGCACAGGCATTTGTGCTTGAGGCAGTTTCCCCAGCCCTGTGTTTACGCAATGTCACCATGTGACTATCTTTAGATGGCAGTGGGGTGGGGAGCTGCAAGGAGAACTGTGCACTCTGGGGTTCACTTACAACTTGTTCATAACAAGTACTTCTGTTTTAAGTGTTATCCTGTGAAACATCATTTCCAAATCCAGAAACGTAGGTGGCCTCTGTTGTTATTAATTACCAGTCAAGAGCTGGGCCTGCTTCCTCCTATTAAGTGTATGTTTTTCTTGTGCTATTCTGTTGCTTAGATTTTTTTCCTGAGATTCTTTCTACTGCTTTCTCATTGGATTTTCTTATCTTTTCTCACATTTGTTTCCTTGTGATAGAGGACGGCTCAGTCTTCTGAGTTTCTTTAGTAGCTACCTACATTATACTTCTTTCACTAAAGCATTCTTGTTTTTCTTTTTTTAAGCTGGGAGAGATGTGTGGGTGGAGCAAAGAAAGTGTAAAAGTCTTTTTAGAGAGAGAGGGTGTGAGTGAAAATAATGGGGATCATATCAGTAGACCTTTATCTGGTATCCCTTTCCTGCAGTTTCAGTGATGACATTCTTGATAACATTGGCAAGAATGTAATAGACATGTTTTTTCCTGATTTTTAATATATACTTCAGTAAATTACTAGTTAAAGTTGTACTATGACTTTAAAAAGTTAAAGGGGAGGGGCTCGTAACTCGAGAAAATGTTAGACCTTAATTTTGATGTCAGGCAGACATATTTTGTGTGTGAAATAGGCAAGAGTTATTCTGTGGTATACAAAAATAAAATATTTTATATAATCTTCACAATAAACAAAGTTTATAATAGCACAAACATTATAAAGTATGAAGTACAGTACTAAAGTATTCTGTGAGACAGGTCAATGTCAGTCAGAAATCATGAAGAAAGATAACTTATCTCTGTAGATACCTTATTTTACTGCTTTGGAAAATTCAGCTAAGTTATTTTATTTTGATTACAGTGTTCCTAGAGCAGTATGGGTATTTTGCTTTTGAGAGTAGACTAGATTTTATTATGGTATATCTCACAGGACATAATAGAAACTTTTTAAAATAGGAAAATAAGGCAGTTCTTTAATTGTTCATGTATTTGTTTGAAAGTATCTGCAATTGTAACTAGTTAGTGACTATATTTCACAGCCATGTATGACTATAGAAAACAAAAAAGATAATCCCACCCTTCTTATCACTTTTATTGCAATCACTCACAAGGGTCTTGTTTCTTTAAAGAACAGTATTCTTATTTATTTATCTTCAATATTTTTTACAATGCCCATGAGGTAATCAATATGTTCCTATCTCCAAAAGATACACTCTTAGAAAATTCCTGGGAGAAAGAGCATCACAGATTGGTGTTTTTGATGCACGTGCAGTTTGCGAAGTCATTTCTTTGTTTTTTCAACCAGTAGGTAGGGAGGGAGAGACCTAGGAAAAGGTTTATTACTGTCTTTAGGTTCTCAGCTAGGCAGTGACCTCCATCAATTATGCTCTGAGCTGCTGCTCGATTCTATGGTAGAAACTTGTTCACACAGACTCTTTTGTTTGTATGTTTTTATGTATTTATTTATTATTTTATTATTTCATTTTTTGTTTTTTTGTTTGTATGTTTTTCACAATGAATACTCTGCAGTGTGATGATTTTAAGATATGAGTAAGGAATAGTGGAAAATTTTTAATATATAAATAAATTCCACCTTAAAGAACTGAACTGTCCTTACTGACTTCTTATTATGACTTTTCTTGTTTAAGTGGCTAAATTATTTCACTCCAATTTTGTAGACATCTTCATGAAGGAATCCTATATTGTTGTACCCTTATATAAATATTAACTACATTAGGTATCTGTCTCTGCCGGGAACACTTTTTAGTTCAAATTATATCAGAATTAAAGTACAGTCTGTCCCTGAGTTTGGACTACAATTTTTTTGTTTTACAATGGTGTGAAAATGACAGACATTCAGTAGAAGCCTTAGTTTGAATTTTGATCTTTTGCCAGGCTAGTGACAGGCGATAGAATGTTCTTCTCATGACACTGGGCAGCGGCAGTGAGGCGATGTTGCCCTGCAGTAGGCCAGTGTGAGTGTTCTGAGCGTGCTTAAGGTAGGCTAGTTCAAGGTATGATGTTCAGTAGGTGTATTAAATGCATTTTCCAGTTACACTCTTTCCAACTGATAGCTTTATTAGGATTTCACCCTTTATTAGGATTGTAAGTCAAGGAGCATCTGTAATTAAAATAGGCAAAAATAGGTAAAACAGAAAGAAATTAAGGACAATATGTCCAGTTAATTATTACTGTATAAAATATAGAACCATAGCTCAGAGTACTGTTTTATTTTTTTTATTTTAAAAATTTATTTTAATTGTTTAAGTACAGTTTTCTGTCTTTTACTTCTATCCTGGCCCACCCACCCCAGCCCTCTTCACCTCCCTCCCATTTTTACCCCCACCTAGTTTTTGTCCATGTGTCTTTTATACTTGTTCCTGTAGACCCTTCCCCTTTTCCCCCTTTCCCCTGAAATTTCCTCCCCTCTGGTCACTGTCAGCCTGTTCTCTATTTCAGTGTCTTTGATTGTATTTTGCTCATTTGTTTGTTTTGTTGTTTAGGTTCCTGTTAAAGGTGAGATCATATGGTATTTGTCTTTTACCACCTGGCTTATTTCACTTAGCATAATGCCCTCCAGTTCCACCCATGCTGTTCCTATGGTAGGAACTCCTTTTTTTTCTGCTTCATAGAATTTTATTGTGTAAATGTACCATAGGTTTTGAATCTATTCATTTACTGATGTGCACCTAGGTTGCTTCCAGCACTTGGCTATTGTAAATTGTGCTGCTATGAACATTGGGGTGCATAGGTACTTTGGGATTGGTGTTTCAGGGTTCTTAGGATATAATCCTAGCAGTTGAATTGCTGGGTCAAAAGGCAAATCTATTTTTAGTTTTCTTAGAAAATTCCATACTGTTTTCCATAGTGGTTGTACCAGTCTGCAATCCCACTAACAGTGCACTAGGATTCTCTTTTCTCCACAACCTCTCCAACACTTGTTTGTTGCTTTGTTTATGTTGGCCATTCTGACCAGTGTAGAGTGGTATCTCATTGTGGTTTTAATTTGCATCTTTCTGATAGCTAGTGATACTGAACATCTTTTCATGTGTCTATGGATCCTTTGTTTGTCCTCTTTGGAGAAGTGTCTGTTCAAGTCCTTTGCTAATTTTTTAATTGGGTTGCTTGTCTTCTTAGAGTGGAATCATGTAAGTTCTTTATATATTTTGGAGATTAAATCCTTGTCTGGGATGATATTGGTGAATATGTTTTCCTGTACAGTTGGTTCTCTTTTTATTTTAATAATGTTTTTTTTCTATGCTTTGATTTTTCCACTTGTAGTTGCCTTTTTAGAGCCTCAAATAATACTCAGATAAATTCGTATAAAATTACTGGGCTAAATTGTTTCTGAATATCACATTAATGAGACTATTTTTATACATGAGAAGTGACGGTAAGATTTTGATGGGATTCAAGCTAAGGACCTAAGAATTATTCCTGTGCCCAATAGTGTTTTTTATCTCTCACATATGTTATTATCCATGTATACTCTCTACTTTAACACTGGGGCTAGAAGGCTGAAAACTAATCCAACACTCCTTAGCTTTCTGTTATGTTAAACAACCAGGTGGCACTGGTGGAAGATTGGAAGGAGGCAGCTTGATCACAGCCTCTAGATCTCTGTGGGAAAACCCTTTTCTCCCATTTGCTTTCCAGTACCATTTATACTACTTGTTCTTCAGCCCTATGGAAAGATTTGTAACAATTTTATTATTTTATTTTTTTAAAGATTTTATTTGTTTATCTTGGGAAGGGAAGGAAAGAGGGAGAGAAATATCAATATATGGTTGCCTCTCGTGTGTCCCCTGCTCTGGGAACTGGCCCACAACCAAGGCATGTGCCCTGACTGGGAATTGAACCGCGATCGTCTGGTTCGCAGGTCTGCGCCCAATTCACTGAGCTACACAAGCCAGGGCAGATTTGTAACAATTTTATTACTTAAGTTGTCACTCCCTACTGGATTTTCAAAATTACTTTGTTCATGGCTGAACATTGACAGATAGGGTTCTTGGCGTTGGGAATGAGATCAGGAAACATAACTACACAGATAGTCAAATATGATTTGTGACTTGATCTAACTGGATGTAAATACAGTGAAGACCTCATTGCTAGTGGAAAACTGGAAGCTGGTAGTTAAAATTATGGAGTGGACAAATAGTTACTTTCTGTGACTCTCTTGTGTGAAGTGCCTAATGAAGATAAGATTTGGGGATACCAATCGGAACGTCAGAGTGATTTATTTCTTTAACACTGCCCAATTGTTCAATCACTAGGACTGAAATAGGTGAGGCACATTCTAAAATATTATTGATCAGTATTAAAAAACAGCTCTAGAACTGACTTACCTCACCAAAATAGGGATTATTTAATTTCACGAACCTAGCCCTTTGGCAAACGTCTCCATAACAAATACCTACAACCTCTGGAATGAAGGTGAGACCAGCGTCAACCTTGAAAGGAGACATGACACCGCAGCTATGTGTGACATGGCATCTATGTGCTGCAAACTTTCCTCTGTGTTTTTCCCAAAGTGGCCTTTTTTTAGAACTATCGTGCTTTGCAAAATAGAAATACCTACCAGGGGTGTTCACTTTGTGGCCTATGGGCTGCATGTAGCCCTGGGATGGCTGTCAATGTGGCCCAACCCAAAATTGTGAATTTACTTAAAAAGAATCTGAGATTCTTGTGTGATTACATGTTACAATGTATTTAGTGCGTGGCTCAGAGACACCAAATGTTTGGACACCCCTGATAGACCCTAATGGCATCATTAGAACAATGACTTTGAATTGGCTTTAATAACCGGAGAGCTAAACAATCGCGATGGTCCACAGATCAGAGAGGGGAGTTATTGATGAAAGGTATTCAGTGCTTTTTGGAACTAAGTCTATCTCCTAGTGGATCCAGTGGGTCTGTGGCTATGACTGTGGTTATACTCCTTATCTGTAATGAGTTGCTGCAAGGCACGTATTTGGCAGCTGCCACAATATTCCTGATCCGTGGAGTAAGAGCTATTATAAAAAGAAAGATCATGTAAGTAGCTTTGAAATGATGCTCCTTACTTAAATACTGAACCAAAAACAATACTCTTTTCTTGGTGAAATTGAAAAAGTCAATGCCATCATTAAAATCTTTAGAGATGCAAGTATGATTTCACTTACATTTCAGTTTTACTCAATTATTTACCACACAAGAAAATTACCTGCAAAATAAATACATGCAAAAGGTGGTCAAGTCTGGAAAAAATGGCATTTAATTATCACAAAATTAATCAAACTGAAGACACTTTTCCAAATGTGGTCTCTTTATCTGACACATTAACACTGTCTTGTTGGTAGGCACTGTTTCTTCTGTCCCTGTGATTCTACCTTCTGTGTTTTTGAATGGCACTAGTAACAGAAGGTCAGTTTGCTAAGATATGTCTCTGGGCAGTCTAGCTGAAGCTATTTCTTTTATTTTTCTCTTTTTTTTAGCTTAATTACTATTATATTGACTTCCTCACATTTATATAATACTTCACAATTTGCAAAGTATTATCTCATATATTTAATTTGTCTTTAAAATATATTTTGTAGTAGGTATCTCCTTTTCATTTTCCTGATGAAAGAACTAATATTACATGTATATTTTCCCCACAGTTTTTTCATATATATTTAATAAATATATTGCTTGGTGTACCTAACCAAGAAAAGAATACCAATCCAAATTTTCTTAAGCGAATTCCAGATTCTGTGTGTGTTCACTGAAGAAAGGTCAAAGGGCATGTGAGGGCTCATTGGTGCCTGCATCAGTGTATGTCTCAATATGTAAGCACTGATATGATAAAAATTAGGATTCAGACATTTCGTATGAGAATATTCAAAGTCCTATTTGTCATGTCAATTAAAGAGGCACTTTTGTGGAGCAGTACTCAATTTATGAGCGTGAGTGTCATTAAAATGTGTTTTGCAGATCTTGTACAGACTACAAATTTTAACACAAGTTGCCAAAGCTTCTATGTAAATATTAAAAGTGGAATTTTTAAGCTTAACTAACATATATTCTGATTTGTCTGTTTTTGAAATTATTTAAAAATACAAACTACATCAAATACACAGAAAAGTAAAATAAATAACAAAATAAAGCAAATTACATCATCCAGTGATTAAGAACATGGCCTCAAGAGACAGAACTCAAGGGTTCAAACCCAGTTCAACCTTTGCTTGCAGTACAATTTTAGACAGATTACTTGACTTCCCTGTTTCAGTTCTTATTCTACAAAACAGAAGGAATAGGGTACTTTCTTATAGGGCATTATAATAACAGATGTAAAGGACTTAGTAGTAGTAGTCAGACTTTAATAAATGTTTATTATACATAATATTCAATTTTGTTCAATCTTTATATTTGGCCATACCTGCTTTAGCTCTCATTTTTTTAAGAATTAAAATATTATGTATAGTTCAATGTCCCTCAGTTGTTTCCCCTTTTTTTGTTCCTCAGAGCTGAAAAATGAGTTTGGCTTTTATCATTCTCATGCTTGTTATTATCATTTTATCTATTTATGAAACTATAGTTACTAGATACATTTTATATACTATATTAAAAATTTCACACTTACTATAAAGTTTTATAAATAAAGTGGTTAATTTTTCAAAATGTGTAATGTTTAAATCACCCTTTAAAAGAAACAGTGCAATTGTATGTTCTATTGAACAAAGGTCTGGCCTTTATGATTTAATGTATCAGACAATAGATCAGACAAATAAATAGCCTTAAATTATTTTTCAGAGTATATATCATTCATTTGTTAAAATATATCCTACAGTTATAAAATGATTACACTTTAAACACAAGTGTATTGTAAATAATAATCTAGTGTCTTAAAAGTATTTGTCTTTAAATAATCTTGGACTAACACAGTCCGTTCCTATCAAGCTGAATAATGGGCTTATGCTTAGAGATGTACATGAGGAACTGATGAAACATTGATTATTGCCATGTGTGAAAAAACAGTAAATATTATAATAATCTTAAGGAATGGCTGAGACAAAGAGGGAGAGTGAGGGTAAGGGGAGGAATGGGGAGAGGAAGAGGGAGAGTGAGAGGAGCAATCTCTTCACTGAGATGACCCAGAGACATCTTAGCAAAATGAGCTTCTGTTACTAGTGCTGTTCAGAATGCAGGAGATAGATATCATGGGAATAAGGAAAACAGTGCCTGA
This sequence comes from Sturnira hondurensis, assembly GCF_014824575.4. NCBI lineage: Eukaryota > Metazoa > Chordata > Mammalia > Chiroptera > Phyllostomidae > Sturnira > Sturnira hondurensis. The sequence goes on along the minus strand of NW_028076767.1, from coordinate 16,545,149 downwards.
ATGGTGCATCAGTTTGCCTTGATGGACCCCTAGGGCTTTCTCGTTCTTGTGTGAGAATGTGCTTCTGTGTTCATTCATCAAAGGTGGTGCTATAGTGTTTCATCATAACAGAAACATCATATGTTTTAAATGAAGCACTCATGCAATCTATTATAAATAGTCTCTTCATAAGACACATACGGTTTTATGTTTCTGCTTCTAAGGTGTTCTTATGTAATTCACCTTGAATTTTATTTACTATGCTTAGTGACAGTCATATTAATCTCAAGAACATCATAGCCTAATGAGGTCTTATGAATCAAAATAATGAAATCTTACAGCTAACAAAGTCATTTATTTTTTAAATTAATCACATCTTATTAAAATATTGTTCAAAATTATTTTTTAAGTTAATTGGCAATTTTTCTTCTTTTTATTCCCCCCCTTTTCTTTCTCACTGTGTTATTTTCTGAAAACTAGTTTAGACAAAGGCCTGTGCTATGAAATTCAAGTGGTTAAAAAAGTATTTATATACACCATGTATTCAAGTATATTTTAACCTAAGGGTAGAGGGTTCAGACAAACACAGAAGGAGCAATATACAAAGCTTAAAGATGTGAAGGATCTTACCTTAGAAAAAAACAAACTAGTATAGAACACTGAGAAGGGATATTTATTTATTTAAACTTTATTTATTTATCTTTAGAAGGACTGGGAAGGAGAGAGGGAGAGAAATATCAATGTATGGTTGCTTCTCGAGGCGTGTGTCCCCTGCTGGGAACTAGCACCTGCTAGGAACCGGCCTGCAACCCAGGCATGTGCCCTGACTGGGAGTCGAACCGTGATCTTTTGATTCGCAGGCCCGCGCTCAATCCACTGAGCTACACCAGCCAGGGCTGAGAAGGGATATTTAGAAGAAATAACTAAAAAATTAAGAAAGTAAAATTAAAATAGCGCAGAAAAATGGATAGAAATTTAATTAATATAGATGGAAGAGAAATGAAAACACACAGTGATTTTAGGGGAAAATGAAATCCATGTTGGCTGACATAAGAAATGTGAGGAAGAGTAGTAAGAAAGGAAAATTAAGGTGGATCATAAGGAATCCTGAACATCCAAAGTCTAAATTTCAGTAGGCAATGGGGAACCTATGAAGAATTTGAGTAACTGACTCTCATGTTATTAGACAAGTTTTGAGACAAATCTTCTGATTTGAAAACATTTGAAATTGTGTTTTCTAAATTTAGAAAATTGCATAGACTCGTGGTTAAGGAATGTTTTCAAGATGTCTGAGTCCTCTGTTCATTATTTTGTTGTTTCCCTATTTATTGCACTGTGGCCAGATAGGCAATCCTGGTCTCTCCCCTTGTTTTGCATTCTCTACTGTCTCGTTTAAGATCCAATGTACTTCTAAATCAGTCTCAATTATTCTGCCCTTTGCACCCTTATTCTAATTGCCATGGTCATAGCATCTTCTACTGCAGTCTGTCAGCCAAGCAGTAGAGAATTCCATTTCAAACTGCTATTTTAATTCCATTAATCCCACACTGAAAATCACCTAATAACTGCTCATTGCTTAACTGCTTATAGGTTTAAAGAAACCTCTTTTTTTTTCACCAAGAACTGAGGTACCTTCATGATCTGACACATGCCCTTACGTTCAGCCTTATATCCCATGTCTCTCAGAATTTTTTATCCTAACTGTCATGAAGAGATGATTTCTTTCAATGAAATTCCTTTGTTTTTGAATTTATCATTGTTCCTGCCCAAGACGTTTAAATACTTTGTCAGTTTTTATATCTTTTGTTCTTCCTTGATAATGCATTCCAAGTATCCAAGAAGGTCTTTTTTCCTCCTGACTTCTGTAGGCACAATAACTTCACCTTCTTCTATATATTTTTTATATAACTCACCATGTTTCTTTTTGAAAGGCAATGACTTGAGAACCAATGTATCTATTTCAATACACTGTACATTATTGGGTTTGGTGCCTTCCTTACTATAGGATAGTAGCAGGTATATAGAAAACACACATTTTTTGATTGGATGAATGAATACACTATCCATTTTACAGATAGTAAAAGTGAATATCTCTTGAGAGGACAAATGGGTAGATACCCAGGGCATATTATGGTTTATTTTGCACACCCTCAACTTGCATGTGCTTATTATGATTAAAATATGCTTATTTGTGCTTCTATTTCAAATTCTCATTTAATTATAGATCATTTCTGATATTTGGCACAGTTGAAATGATCATGGAAATTGGATAACTTTGATTTCTACCATTAATTTAAATGTAGACAACTACAGTGCTTCATCCTATGATTGTATATATCCAGGCTGCTTAAATATAATGGAAAAGGCAATTATTGCTATAGTCAGGGATGTGAACGATGGCAATAGTAGAACCTAAAGAGTTAATTCTAGAGAGAGCCTAACATTGATTCTTTGCTGTCAGCTGAAAACCAAGGTGCCTCTAGGTCAGAAGAGGGCAGCAAAGTGCATGCAGTCCGGTCAGAAATCTAGATTGACAAAATGGCCTGAGGTCAGATGAAGAGTATTCCTGAAAGTCAGGGGCTGGGGGCAGCAGTATTTAGTAACGGAGAAACGTAGGGGACTCGGGAAACTGATCTACCATCTTTGTACCCAGGGACAGTGGCCTCTATAATAGATTTAAAAAGAATATGCCAATAACATTGTTTTTACCCTTATTACACATTATAGTCTTTGAAACAATTTTCTATAATACAGACAACTAGTTACCACCTGAGGGAAATAGTGCCCAAAGAGGCACTAGGAAAGAATAGAGCCAGGATTGCTATCAAATAGTGCAGCTAGGATGAACACGAGGAAGTCAGATTGACAGGGGGCAGAGCCAGTAACAATTTGACACAGAAAACAAAGGCCAAAGGCAGGGTCCAAGTATCAGAAACCAGAGGAGATCAACAAGAAGCCAGAATTAGGAGACAGACTGAGAATCTCCATTCATGATAGCTTTTGAAAAGGATGGTGGGGTGGATCCTAAAGTCTTAAATAGCATTTCTCTTTCATAAACATGCTTTGTCATGCACACATTGTGAAACTTCCCATAGCTACCGGGTCTGTCTTGTTGGAACTCTTTATTGCCCAAACTTAAAACATGGCATATAAAGTTGAGTATTATTTATTCATAACTTAGCTATCTCTAGTTCCATTGCCGCCTTCTTATTTGGTGCACCTACAACATCTTAATCTTTAATTTAAAACATTATATTAAATTTTGCTTGAAATATCTCTTGTTTCTTCGCTCACTATCCCCATCCAAGTTTAATTGCTCAGTGAGGAATATGGGGATCGGATGTATAGTAGGCTCTCGAGCAATTTTTGTTAGACGAATGCACTATTAGCTCTCACCCTGACATGCATGAAATGTTTTTCGCACTCTCATGGAGCATAGAGTTTTGCAACTGAATTGTAGTTCAGTCTCTACTAGTAAGTAAGGTAACTGTGGCTTCCAAAATTAACCTAATTGTTTTTCTTTTGCAATAGCAGAAGGTCTCTCTGAATTGAGGCCTCATTCTTTTTTTTTTAATTTAAATTTTATTTTCAATTTCAGTTGACCCTCAATATCACTTTATATTTGTTTCAGGTGTGTAGTATAGTGGGTAGGCACATATACTTTACAAAGTGATCCCCAATAAGACTAGTATCCATCTGGCACCATAAATAGTTATTACAATATTATTGACTATAGTTCTTACGCTGTACTTTATATCTCAGAGGCTATTTTGTAACTACCAATTTACACGTCTTAATCCCTTCACCTTTTTCACCTTGCCCCCCCAAACCACCTCTCAGTTGGCAATCCTCAGTTTGTTCTTTGTATCTATAAGTTTGTTTCTGTTGTGTTTATTTGTTTATTTTGTTCTTTAGATTCCACATATAAGTGAAATCATATGGTATTTGTATTTCTTATTTCATTTAGCCTGATACTCTGTAGGTCCACTCATTTTGTCATTAATGGTAAGATTTCATTCTCTTTATGGATAATATTCTATTGTATATATGTACCAGATCTTCTTTACCTGATTGTCTATCAGTTAGGACCTTGTTCCTAAAGAAAGTAGGTGCTGAGAGATCTCATCTACCCTACTGTAGATGTCAGAAAACTCCCAATGCAGAGATTTCAAGACCTTCTGCCATTATAGTCACATTTGCACAACGGCGCAATCAGAAAGTCCTTCTAGAAACGACATGTTACCAGCACTTCCCTACCCATCTTCTCTTTTCCTCCCTTGTCTCTGTTCTAATCCCTCTCTCTATCTTTTTGAGGCCCCATAGGCAGAAGAGAAAATTTCTTGTACCAAATGAAATTGTGACCATTTCCTTTTTACTCATAAACATACTGCTCCCTTGGCTCATACACAATATAAATATTTTCTTATTAATTATTTGAGTGACTTTTGTGTTTTCTGATTATTATATTTATTTATATATTTGTATCTTAAATTTAATCAGTGTGTATGCCACCCAGTAAAGCAGACTGTCTAAATGTTATTGGTACAAATCAAAAATCAAAAATCAGTGTTGCTCAGTTGGGAAATTTAATTTCTAAGGACAAAGTCTACCTAATCCAGTGTTTGTTTTAACTGATCCAAAAGTCACTTCATACACCACTATCATGGTTGAAAGGCATGTCTGAAAAATATTATTTTAACCACTTCATTACCAATAAAGAACCTTCTTAGGATGTTATGTAATTTTAACATCTATATTTTAAAAGCATATCATAATACTCTGTGGATTCACCAATTGCACTAAAAAAGTTCTGTTTTGTTTTTAGCTGTTGTAACAAAATTTTGAGATTACTAAAAGTAATCATTGCAATATAGAACAAAATTTATTCCTAATTTTATTTTAACCCAGTATATAATTATTTTAGTAATTATCTGGACAATGGTCTTGTAATTAAGATTTTCAAATGACAAAACCAAAATCTGCATGTTGTGTAAAAAATAAATTTTTGCTTTTAATAACAATGTATTTATAAATGTATGCCTAAGCATAAAATGTTAAAACATTATATCTTTACAATTTAATTAGCAAATTAAGGATATATATATATATATATATATATATTCTAAAAATACTTGTAATTTCTACTTCCAGTATCTAAGTATTGGAAAAAACGTATCCAACTGGAACTAAAATGTTTTACACTTGATTCCTAAGTTTTCTGTAGATCATCATATAGCAAAATCACATTTTCTCATTTCAGAAATACATATTTTCATGGAAAAACAAATTTAAATGAAAATTTAAAATTCACCTGAGGAAAGAAAAATATTCTTTTTAAGTTTTTGTCATTCACATACTTTATAGAAATTTTTAAGGAAAAATGGTAAATATTACAGATGCTATATTAATATCAGAAACAGATACCCATTCACTACAGTGTGTATTATTTTTGCAGCTTTGATTTAGTAAGACTTCTTTGTATTTTTTTAAAATAACAAAAAATCATTTAGAATATGAGTCTGGACAACAACAGCTCCATTTAGAGAAAACACAAGTGACCACCAGAGTGCTTTTCTGTGTGTACTCGCTTTGCGTGGCAGAAGTTCAAAAGCAGCAGGACTTTCTCATCTGCTTGCAAGCTGCCCTGGACAAATTGATTCACAGAAATTTCATTTTTCTTTGGTAAAAACACATTTCTCTAAGGTTTGAAGGGACATTTTAGTGGTGTTTAGAAAGAGAACTAGCTACACCGTACTACACCTAATAATGCTTTATTTGGTAGTAAGAATTTTACTTAAAAAATACAACCATTAATAGAGTATTATTTACTGAAGAACTCAGAAGAAGCAGATAAAAAAGTGTGGAATCATTCAAAAGCACTGTATTCCTGTGATAAAAGGGATTACAAAATATGTAAAGGATTCGTTCAACTGTTGACAGCCTTTTGGAGAGATGTGTACGCACATATGTGTGCACCCATAGGCACACACACACACTTCCTTTTCACAGTGGAAATATTGCTCTGGTATTTAGTACCCAGCTTTATCCTATTGTTTTTGAAAACCAGGATGTGATTCATTCTAAAAATAGTTCGCTCAGTATCAAATGTCTGAATAAAAATAGTTTGTTGTTGTAGTATTCAGGAAAGTCTAAAGTTCTTGTGTGTGTGTGTGTGTGTGTATGTGTGTGTGTTTTAACATTAAGAGGCCTCTTTAGCATAACATTGCTAAAGCATCACCAGGCAGTACAGTGCTATACATGGAGGAATCACTCAATCACTTGAAGTGTTAAGGACACAAAGAATGTATTGATTTTTAGAGACAATGCTTACCTAATTTAAATGTCTTTTCTATTAACAACTGAACCTAGAATGCTTTGTTTTATGTAATACCATTTAATAATAATACCCAGGTCAGATTTTAAATAAACTTTTAAAATTTCATATTATTCTCTTTTAATGTATACTGCATTTTATATGTTGTAAGTAAACCCACATTTCACTAAAAATGTTTCTATATTCAAAGTTTTCCATGATTATTGTTTGTTGTACAACATTGTAGTGATTCTTTACTTTCAACAATTTTTAAATATAGGAGAAAAACTTTAAAGCAAAAAACCAAGGAGAAATTGTTCGTGACTTTTTGCTTCACTTTAAATGAGAATGCACTTAAGTTCACATCACAGCCACAGAGGGTGTTGGAGTTTTCTGAATTCAACAACCCTGTTCACCAAAAGTCTGAATGGTGTCAGAAACAATGTTCATGTAGTGGGAATTTTACACTTGATCTTAGCCAAAAGGCCAAGAAACGATCCTGTAGTGGGAATTTTAATGAAGCTTTTCATTAAAGCTTTTGACAGTAGTAATTATAATTTATCTGAGAAAGACTTTACTCAGCAAAGCAAATGAAAATTCTATCATCAAGATCTGAGAGCACTGACAATGAAGAACGTCTTATTTTTAAAATAATTAAATAAAAAAATTGGAAAAAAAAGAACGTCTTATTTTCAATTATTAAGAGAATATTTACTATTCTAACAGTTTTTCTGCTGAAGTCCTTTAGTCTGCTTAAAAATTCATTAAAGCGATTTTAAGATAATACTAATATTAACACAGTAAATTGTATTTGTGAATGACAATGCAATTTCAGAGCGTACTGAATATTTCATACTAGAATTTTTTGAGATTAAGCTTCTTCAATGATACTTATAATCACACTAGTGCATACATTTTTAACTACTTTTCTTCATCTCCTTCACAGGGAAGTTTTCTTTCACTAATTCTCTACAAGTATAATTCACTGTTCAAAAGCAGGAAGCAATCACTAGAAGTGAGCCAAACTCTGTCACTTATTAGGAGAACTGAGAGTTTTAATTGTATTTTTGCAAATGATGACGAATATTCATTAAATTCAAATATTCCTTAAGCTAAGGAATGATTTGCCAGCTGTGAATCTTTGCAAGGCACTTTAAGCCAGCAGGAAAACAAAAACCATACAGGCGCTACTCTCATGTGTTATAAGGATAAAGAAAATCAGCAAGCAAAATAATTCTCAAGGAGAAAAGTGCTCTGTTAAAACTTCAAACATTTTAGAGGAATATGTGCAGTTTCTTTCACAACCGGTTTGCAGAAATTTTTCAAGAGCATCTTGAAAATGGCAACAGAAAAATATCTAATCTTGTACTAATTGTACTCATATAGATAATTGTACCAATCTTTAACTTTATTTCTCTTCTGCTATACTATAGGGATGCCAGTAAAGCTTAATTTTGTAAAACAAAATGTGAGACTCCTTGAAGTAAACACCACTTTATGTTATATTTACTCCATATGAATGGGGATGGGGCACTTCTGTCTTATAAAAATCCTATATTGTTATAAAAATCTGTGTTAGATTTATGGCTATTATTTTAATTATTTTGGTTTTCTTATGTTGAAATGTTGACCTCATTTAAGCTGAAAAGAAATATGCTGACACGTGTTAGGAAAATGTTACCTGTACTTACCGGATCATAGTATATTTTTAGACTATATTTCTTGAGATAAGAATAATCCTATGTTTTAACCCATTAGCCTAAAAAGCAAAATCTGAACGTTTTAACTTTACTTTTTTCTATATTGTAGAGTTAGAATTAGTAATTATTTAAAATTTATGTTAATATGCATTAAATGAGCATGTATTTGTTCACTTTAAGTCATTATCGGGAATAGTAAAGCTATTATTTTGTTCTCGAAATATTTAATTTTTTATTGAAAGTCTTTTCTATTGGGTAGGGAGCCTAAGAGTAGTTTCCCACAAGCCAGTACTAGCTGCCTGATTCCTTGGAACCATTTGGTTATGAAATGAGAAGCAGATTAAAAGGGAAAGAAACAGCTCACTTAAATCACCTATTCATGTCTTTTACGGCAATTTGGTTAAGGCATTTAAATAAAACAGACAGTGTCCACCTTCCCAAACCGTTGTTGTCCAAATGGTTATTCTTGATAAGCTGCTCCCTCTTTTAAAAATATTGAGGTATAAAATTAACATATATCATTGTGCTCACCTAAATTATTCCTTAGTTCATAAATTCATAGATTATTTTAAATAAAGTATAATTGACATAGAACATTATATTAGTGTTTGCTGGACAACATGATGATTAAATATTTGTATAAACTGCAAAATGATCACAACAATAAGTAAGGTTAATATCTGTTACCATACATAGTTGTAAAGCAAGTTTATGATTACAACTATGTGTAGATTATTTTTTTACTTATTTTGAACCAAATGTTCGCATGCTGAATGGCAAATGCATGACCAAGAAATCTGTTTTTGTAGATATTTCAGAAAGGCCCCTCAGGTTTATTGATCTAGGATTTTTAAAATATTTTAAATGTTTCTAAGCAGTCACATGGGATGACCGATAGCTTGCTCTGCTGAGTTTTAATTAGAGATTTTGGACAAGTTACAAAAGCTCTGTGAATCTCAGTCTCTTCGTTTGTGAAATGGAGACACGATAACTGAAAAAGTATATTGTGAAGATATTTTTAAAGATTTTATTCATTTATCTTTAGAGGGAAAGGGAAGGAGAGAAATACCAATGTTTGGCTGCCTCTCATGGGTCCCCCGCTGGGAACCGGCCTGCAACCCAGGGATGTGCCCTGGCTGGGAATCGAACCGCGATCATGTGGTTTGATTACAGGCCCGCGCTCAGTCCACTGAGCTACACCAGCCAGGGCTAGTGTGAGGATTAAAAACTACATTTAGACAACTTAGCATCATGTCAAGCTCATAGGGTAACACCAAACAGATGGTATTAACTGTTCTTGATTTTTTTAACACCCCTAATTCTAATTTACTGTTTGGTTGACCTCAGCTTTTCTTCTTGCTCTTACCTGGCCATTCCTCTTCCCTGTCACGTCAGGTGAGGTAACATACACAGGAAAACACTGATGACTTGCAAGGCACTATACACACATTATAACTTTAACATTCACATTAATAGCCTCTCTACTATGACTATTATCATGTTTGACCTTACACCATCTGTTTTGCTTTAAATGTTCTCTTGCTCTTCCTTCTCATGTGTGACTTCAATAATCATCTTCCCAGACCCTTGGGCATGAAAGGTCAGTCTTCCCCATCTCCTTCTCTCACTGTTTTCATAATTAAAATGTTGCAAAATGTCTAAGAAAATTTTTATTTAATTTGTCCCCTATTATCTACTCTAGTAGATGATTCCAGGTGAAAGTTTTAGTTACATCATGTGGTTGTCTTTCAAACAACTGCTCCTTTGTTTTTGGTAAAAATGCCACACCTAAAAACTTCAGACTCTCTTATTCCTGAACTTTCAAGTTCATTGCTAAAAACCTCGGGGTCCTCAGATACCTCCTTAAATATATGAATTTTCTTTTTCTCTACTTCAGCACATAACCTTTTTTTCTTTTAATTTATGTTAAAAATTGAATAATTTTAACATTCATTTGAATTGTTAACCATTTTGAACAGCAACAAATGGTATAAGTATTATTGTAATTTTCATTATTGAATTAATAATATTGTTCTGAAAATTAAAAGCCAACAATTTTTTATTCCTTCAGATTTATTAAATTCTAACCTCAAGCATAATCATATCATTAAATATGTCTTAGAAAGTATTATCAAGTGTAAGTATACATAGGTATATTTATAAATGTAGGAGCCACAGTTTTTAAACAAAAAATTATTATTTTAATACACAATAAACCACATGTACAGAAGGAAAGATGTTTTCTGGCTACATGTGTTTGTTTAACTTACTGGACAAACAGTGGCTGGGAAAGTACGATACAATCTGTGAGTCCTTTAAAATTGGGAGTGATTCCAATTTGATGAAACAAAAAAAGGGGAGTGGAGGAAAAGGAAAGGTTTGAAAACATTATTCTACTGAAGGCATTTGTCTTCTTTGCTAATCTTAATTTTGCTATAACAGATCCATAAACTCATGACATTTTGAGTTGGATTGAATTCAGCTGTTTAGAGGGAAGCAATTATGATTATTGTTCTCAAGCCAAGATAACAACACACCAATTGTGACGAGCCAAGGAGCCTGGAATCCACAAACCGCCTTATATTTATTTATTTCTTCATGTTGGCTGTTTATCAGGAAGTGACTTCAGTGCAGACGAGAGTAATTCATTTACTAAGTAACTCTCAAAACTTTGAGAAGGACGGTGCATATGCTATGTTCAGAAACTGCTCTTTCAAAATACATATATGTGGACATTCATTGTACTTAATTTGACTAGCACTGTTTAAAAAATTATTATGAAAAATGAGGTCACGATGACATAGGTAAATCTGATATTTAATTTCATGTTTTTTGTTTCTGAAACAACTTATTGATCTATATGTAATACCCAACAGGGTATAATATATATCCTTTGCTATTATACATAAAGGATATATATATATACTTTATAACAGCAATATATATATATATATATTTAAAATGATTTTTCTTCAATTGTAACTTTAATGTTGATATAGTATACAAAATTACAATTTTAGGTATACTTAAGCAGAATTCAATATGAGGTTTATATGCACAAATTGAAGGCAAGTCTTGACAGATGATTTTGATAGTTGTAGAAGTAATAATAACACTTTCCCACAAGTGGAAGCTAATGGTGGGACATCTAAATGACATAGAAAGTTTTAATTGCTCCTTTATCTCTATTCCAAATACTAATAAAAAATCAGTAACATTTTTGAAGTTAATTATTATTTTAAATACTCTGTTTTATTTTAGAACAGATCTACTATTTTTTAAATTTGGGTCCCCAAAAGTACTTTTAATTATTACCTTGAAATTATTTCATTTTTAATCTCATTCCCTCTCTCTCTCTCTCTTTGTCTCTCTCACCTCTGATTCTCTGTTTTTAAACTTTTTTTGGTAATTATATGTCCCCTGGAGAATCTGGTGAATGTTACTGACTCTTTATCTCACTCTTGTTTTTTCGTCTGCATAGATGCATATTAGTAGAAAAGTTTTTTTCTAGTTTTTTCATCTACCTAGATGCATATTAGTAGAAAAAAGCAATATACTAGTAAACCATAGTGAAGGGATGTGATGGTCATGTTTATTGGAATTGACTTGAAGACTCTCTATGCTTTTGCTTAAGTGCTTCTTCTGTTTTACAGTTCTTCGGGGAGTTTTACATGTATTTTGCTTTGTCATAGAACATTATTTTGGAGAAGAAATAAGAAAACGAAAGTCCTTGTCTACATTTCTAATATGAGTTTATTGAATTTGTGATATTTGCACTTTCTTTAAGATAGAAAATGTGGTGATATAATTACACAAATAATATTCTTTCAATCTCCTCCCGTCCATCCTTCTAAGCTTTCACATCCCACTCATTAGCTATTTTAACTACTGAATTCTCTAACTTCTTTTTTTCAATTATGCATAGCATACTGATTTCTCTTTTATATAAAATCAAATTTGTTTATTATAGGAATTTTTATGATACATTTTAGCACTGCAATGCTTTGCAAATCTCTTGGCCAAAAGTGACCTAATAATAGACAACCATAAATACTGTGGGGCAAGCATATTGTCTTTCATTACTACTGATTGCATCTCTTGCACAGTGCCTTGCATGGTATAAAACATGAATAAATATTTGTTGAATAAATGAATAAATTAAAAAGAACCGATTACTACTTGGGCAGAATATTGCAATTGCTATTGAATAGAAATTGATTACAGTAGTTCCTACAGTAGTTTACAGTGTATTAACTGAACTGAAATATTAACTCTTTACACTTACAAGGAAGTAGAACAGTCAATTAAAATACTTACAGTATCTTTCATAAAAATTCATCAGTAAAACTTATGATTTTATTCTCTAAGAAAAGAAAACAGATTCTTCATTGAGTGATATATATTCTTTACAACACAATTATAACACATAGTTTTCAAGCCAAATCATATTTTTAAATTATACGTGAATAGACTGTAGTTTGTATACTTATCAGCAGCAAGGTAAACTATTTTAATAACCAAAGTTGAAGGTGTGCATCATTAAGACGAAGAAGGAGGTCTAGAGTAAGAGGTGGCATTCATGCTGATGAATTGATGCGTGCCTGTAAGGTGGCATGCAAATCATATTAGTGATCAGTACTTTTTAACGTATAAACTATTTAAATAAATTATTTTAAACAATTAAAATTATGTTTGATAAAATTAAGTTTTACCAAAATTTTGAACTAGTATAAGTCATTATTACACTGGCCACTGTCACATTAAGCTGAAAGAGCACAAAATATTTTTAAGGGATGTTTAAATAAAACTTTAGAATGTAAATGTTCATTTATACATGTAAAATTCAAATTATTATACATTTATTAGGAATAGAGACACAGATGAATAAAACAGTGTAGTTGGGAAGACAAATACCAAAGTCAATTGCTACTGTCGCATGTAATTACTGATAGAAACACTATGTGAACATGAATTCTTTGGGAGGAAGAAAACACAGAACAACTACTTGCCAGAGGGAGTGAGGAAAGGCCGAGAATGAGATACACTTGAACTGGTACTAAATGATACGCAGAAGTTTGCCAAAAGAAAGAGGTAAAGTAGGGTATTCCAGATGTGATGTTCTGAAAGTCTGTTGCGTGTCCAGGGTTCCAGGAAAAAGTCAGTGTACTTAGCACAAGATCATGGGAAAGGTAGGAAAAGATGGGTAGAAAAATACATTGTGGCCAGGTTACAGAAGGCATACATAACATTCCATGGAAAAGATTTTTAGCTGTATGCTTCAGGGACAGCAGAGGTCTTACACAGGAAAATGAAGTGATTCAATCTGATCTGGGTAAAGAATATGAGATGTTGCCATTTGGAACAGTATGGATGAACCCAGAGAACATTATGCTAAGGGAAGGAAGTCAGACAGAGATAGTACCATATGATCTCAGTTATAAGTAGAATCTAAAAAAGAAAATAAATGAGCAAACAACAGAAACTTAGATACAGAAAGCAGATCAGTGGTTGCCAAATAAAAGAAGAATTGGGGGAGGGGTGAAGTAGATGACAAGATTAAAAATTACGAATGACAGTTATGAAAAAGACTCACAGAGATATAACACGGGGAATACAGTCAATAATATTGTGATAACGATGCATGGTGTCAGACGGGTACTAGACAGGTTGGGGTGATCACTTCATAAGCTATCTACTCATAAATGTCCATATATACTCATAAAAGTCACTATGCTGTATACCTGAAACTAATGTGATATTGTATGTGAAATGTAACTGGAATTAAAAGGAAGAATATTAAATGTTGGGGTAGCATGTGAATAATTGCCTAAGTCAGAGAAGAAGAAAAAGGGCATATAGGAGGAAAAAGTAATGCTCCATGTGAAAAACTTTGGGCAGTAAATGCAGGCAGTGGAGGATATTCCTGAGATACTATGAAACAAATTTTAAAACAAGATTTTGAGCCCTGGCTGGTGTGGCTCAGTGGACTGAGCTCGGGCCTGCGAACCAGAGTATCATGGTTCGATTCCCAGTCAGGGCACATGCCTGGGTTGCAGGCCAGTTCCCAGCAGGGGACGCATGAGAGGCAACCATACATCGATATTTCTCTCCCTCTCTCCTTCCCTTCCCCTCTGAAGATAAATAAATAAAATCTTTAAAAAAAAAACACAAGATTTTGAAACAAGATTGAAAAACAACTGTAGGCTTTGAATTTAAGATTTGTCCCCAGCCCTTCTTTTTTCTTTTTCGTTTTGGCAAGCAACATTGTTGTACTTGTTCACAAAGTGGAGTCCCTGGACTCGTTGCACCAGAATCACTGGGAAACTTTTTCAAAATGCAAGTTCTCAGGTTTCCCCAGACTCACTGACTCTGAAACTCTGGGGATGGGGCTTAGTAATCGGTGTTGTAGCAGCTGTCCAGGAGATTCTGATGCACCCTCGACTTTGAGAAGCATCCCCATTCTAAACTATGTCTTTTCACTGTCCTGTGCAGTGTGGACTTCTTTGCCTATACAGTGAAGCCTGTGGATCTTTTGTCAGAATATTTTAAAATATCCATGATGAAATGGCTGATATTGAAATTTGGTTGTGAAAATAAATTGATACAGCAATACATGTACTTCTTTATTAATCCATTTAACTAACAAGATTCATGGGGGAGTCTAAGAAACATATAGTCATAAAATATTGGTGGTCAAAAATGTTATTTCTGGATATCTACAACAATCACAATGTTATATGGCTATAACTGTGATTTATATTGGTGACAAAGTCACAGATCTGAGATCTATCCAGAAAATATCCAGCAAGCCATGAAATACGAAAATTAGAGACTTTTACTGAAGAAGATACAAAATACAGAAACATCGTACATAGGACAATGACACCTCAGTCCCCTCCAAAGTAGCTGTCTTGGTACCCCATACAGTTCTTTCAGTTTTCATCAGCTGTCCTGTCATATTTTCCTGAATCTTATCAACAGTCTGAAATCTCTTTTATCACATATGAAATGTACATGTGAAGAGTTGAATAAAAGCAGAAAGGAGAAAAGCCACGAGTCTATGCAGGAAGGAGGGGCAGGGTTCTCTGATGCAGGCACTTCTCTGTGAGAACTGGTGTCACCGGAAAAAGAACTGCTGTGACACTTCATTCAATGTTGAGGAATACAGCAGTTATTTATTGCCATGCTAATAAGAGGAAATAAGGAATTTTAAATGATTTCAGACAGTGGGGAAGCTGGTTTTAAAAAATGTATCAGTGGAAGAAGCTTATGAGTTCTGGTGGAACCCTACTGCAATCCCACGTTCAAGTCAAAGGTAAAGATTGTTAGTTACAGCCCTGGCTGGAGTAGCTCAGTGGATTGAGCACGGGCCTGCAAACCAGACGATCACGGTTCGATTCCCAGTCAGGCACATGCCTGGGTTGCGGGTCAGTTCCAGGCAGGGGTCAGTTCCCAGCAGGGGATGCACGAGAAGCAACCATACATTGATGTTTCTTTTCCTCTCTCCTTCCCTTCCCCTCTAAAGATAAATAAATAAATATTTTTTAAAAAAGATCATTCTTTCTAAAAAAAAAAGATTGTTAGTTACTTTCAGGAGTGGCGAATGCTTCCCAGGACCATGCAGGATTATGTTTGATTGATACAGTTATTAGAATAATACTAGTGAAACGAGTTGTTTTTATGGTTGTTGCTAAGCATTGTTAAGATGTGTGTAACAGAAAATAGCAGGTGAATGTGGAGTTCAGTGTACATAAAAAAAGTATGAAATAATTCTATGGCAAAAAAGAAAAAGAGGAGAAAGGCTTCACATCTAATGGGTTCTTTTACTGGGGCCAGGGAAGTTTTCGAGTAGAATTGAATAGCAGAGCATATTCTTTGTCCAAACAAAGAAATGTTTATCTAGGAAAATTGCTCAGGCACAACCCTAATATCTTTGGGGCTCAGGGCAAGAGTACAAATTGAAGCCCATATATTTGACATATTTCAAGTAATATAGGAAGCCACAAAATTATTAATTTATATCTTCATATTTATATCTTTACAAATAAATAGTCAAAAAACCCAGACGACTAGTTTCAAATTTAGGTGTTTTGTAATTCTCAGAATCCTTGGCACTTCGTGCAGGAACATACTGGTGTGGCTGAGCTGGTGCCTGGACCCTAGCAGGTCCTTTTTTTATACCCACTCAGTATTTTCTTGCATTTGTTAGGGCCTCTAATGTGGATGTAAGTGCACATTTTAGCTTGCAAATCTGAGTTCTGTCTACTTCCCAATACAAAAGCCATCCTATGGCCACTCCTTGAGAACAGGGGTGGGCATAGAAGAGTCATGGCCTATCATCAAAAAGGTAATCCAGCCCAAAGTCTCATGCTGATCCTGGGTATGAGCATAAGGCATTTAGGCTGGCAGCTCTGGGTCCCAAGTTAGCCAGGATACGTTGGGAACAGGAGGACTGAGTTCTAGGTGGACCTGTTTCCTTGGCTCAAATAATTTTTATTACTCGGAAAGAGGGCAAGCTACAGCAAGGCCAGAATTAGGGTGTCTAAAGTGCCAGGACAAGAATACGACCCCTTTCTCATGGATCTGAGACCAGGACTGCAAATTCTAAGCTGGAATTGATGCCAAGACAACAAGCAATGAACCTAGACTCTTGAGCAAATCGGGATGTATGGTGACCCTAAAGTGTATGGAGCACACACTGGAATGTAAACTGCAGCCTGGAAAATAGTTCTGGGTGTACAGACCTGAACCAAACAGGTTCTCTGGAAAACGAGCTCTTTGGGTATGCTTGGAGATGAAGCACATTCTTTTTTTACACACTTTGCGTGAGTGACAGGAAAGACAAGAGACAGACAGATACATGCAGCTGGGCAAGCTTCCTGGATGCAGAATCAAAAGGATAAGAAAATGACCCAATGAATTTGTTACATGAACTCAAGAAGTAAGAGTTTGAAGTGAACAAAAGTAACTTGAAAGAGGAAAAAGTTTGTGGGGAAATTGGATGTCCTATGAAGAAAAATCACAAAGGCAGCCATCGTTGGAAGGCTGGGAATAGACACAAGTGATAACATAATGTTTGTTGAACTCTTACTTCAGAGGGGAAGGCACTATCTGATTTACAGGAGAAATATAAATGTTAGGATTTTTTGTTACATTTTGTCCAATTTATTATAAGGTAATGGTCAGTACACAGAGAACTTCTACTGAAATAATAGAACGTTCTGAATTAAATATTTGTGTCCCCCTCAATTTCATATGTACTGAAGCCCCCGCCTGCAGTGCGTTGTATTTGGAGATGGGGCCTTTAAGGAAGAAATTAAGGTTAGATGAAGTCATAAAAGTGGGGCTCTAATCTGATAATATTCAGATCCCTATAGAAAGAGATACCAGATAGCTCACGTCCCCTCTGTTTATGTCCCCAAAGGTGAGGTCACATGAGAACACAGCAAGATGGCAGCTGCCGGTAAGTTAAAAGAAGCAGCCTCAGAATAAAACCTTTATCTCGGTGCCTTGCTGGCCCCTTGATCTGGACGTTCCAGCTTCCAGAATGGGAAAAAATAAACTTATGTTGACTAAACCACCAAGTCTATGCTATTTTTGTCATGGAGCTGGAGTACACTAAGACATAAAGCGAACAACGACAGGTTGGGGATTAAATATGTAAGTATGTTTCTAGAAATTTTAAGATGATAATGGGATAAAATATAATACGTAGCCTGAGATAAGAGAAAAGAGAGAGGTCAAAAGAATGTTAAAAGAAAAATTTGAGGGAAAAATTGAAGTAGAAAAAATATCTAAGAAACACTCTAAAACAAATTATATGATACAGATATTTGCAATTTCAGGATGCCAGAGAAATTGCATTTAGTTGGGGATTGACACTCCTCTCTTCTCCCCTTCTGTACCAGATTGTCAGGTGGGAGCAAGGGAAGGCAGGCACGTGCTCAGCAGGAGTCTAAGCGGAACAGGAGAAGGGGCTGGATCAAACAGGTCTATGAGTCTAGCCCCGGGAAAGAAGGGATTGGTTGGGGGTAGGCCCATTCAAAGCTTGCAAAAGCTTATGAAATTAATGGATTGTTTTGAAAAGACACCTGGTCCACCTCAAACCCAAACTAATATAATACCAGGGGAGCAAAGAAGTTTCCCCTCTCTCTCTTTCTTGCTCTTGAACTGCATTCTCATGGTGAACATGCTTGTTCTGTCAAAGGCCATATGTCCTTAGCAGCCACAGGGCCCTTGGCCATGAAACTCCACAGGCAGGCTCCAAGAGGCAGCCAGAATTGGACTGCAGCTGGAAACACAGGCTAAGCTAGCTGGATGCTGGACTAGACAGCACTTTAATATGGAGCAGAAACTCTGGACACTGGCTTTTGTCTTGGCCTTATTCAAGACAAGATTGGACTCCTTCCATGTCAGGATGGATGGAGATGAGATATTGGAAATCCAGAGGGAGGCTTCTATTTCCACCAGAACAAACCATACTACGCCACAATCTCCCAGGTGTAGGTCCTTGGAATGCTTTCCTCTTGATCCTGAGCAGACTAATTTTCACTGACGATATTTGGCAAACCCAGCAGGAGGTGATCGCCGTTAATTTCACATCATCAATAAGCCATATCTCAGAGGCCTGTTCTCTCTTGTGGCTCTTAGGAAATTCCTTTTCTGAAAACACCATGAGAACTTGGTTTCTACCAATAACAGTTTGGCACCCATGAATATATTAGGTCATTGAAAATGTTTGTAAAATCTTATATGCTTATTATTGTAACTTGAAAAAGCAAACAATTGGCATTTTCATTTCTTTTCTAGTTAAAAATTAATAAGGAATATTTTTTTATTCTATAGATCTCTCTACTTAGCAGGTAATAGTTTCAATGTATTTCCTTATTTATTTATTTATATATACATTTAAATATTTTATCTACTTATATTTAGACAGGGGAAGGGAGGGAGAAAGAGAGTGAGAAACATCAATGTGTGGTTGCCTCTCACTCCCCACCCCAATGGGGACCTGGCTGCAATCCAGGCATGTGGCTGACTGGGATTTGAACCAGAGACCCTTCGTTAGGAGGCCGGTGCTCAGTCTACTGAGCCACACCAGCCAGGGTGCATTTCCTTTTCAAAAACATGAGAGCAAGCATTCCCAGTTACCAGTATGCAGCTTGTGAATAAGCCCACTTTTTACACCTTGTATTCCAGAGGCCACATACTTCTTTAAAGAAAAGAAAGTGAGAAAAGAAAACGCAATGAATGATTCTCTGAGTAAGAATGTCATTGAACTCCTGTTCTAATTCCCATTCCACTCACAGCGAAATGCTTCCAAAGAGCGGCCTATACACACCCGTCCTCCCCTCGTTCTCTCTGCCCCACACGTGTGGCGTGACTACTGTTCTAATTGTCGGGTTACTCAGTATCTGCTAGTGCTTATTTCCCACAACCCTTGTTTATAGCTTTCGTGATTCTTTACTTTTATTACCCCATGTGAAATTTAGAATCAGCACATCTGGTTTCAAAATAATTGACTACTATTAGTTTCATTTGAATCATATATACTTTATAATTTATTTAGGAGCAAATTAATATTTCAATGAGCTTCCTGTTTAAGAACATGGTGTGTCTTTCCATGAATTTGTCCTTTGTTGTGACTGCTGGTGTTTAAAATGTATTTAGTTCACCTCTCATTTAGTTTGTTCCTCTACATTATCTTCTCTTAATGCCCTTACAAACTTGCTTCTTTCCCCATTGCGACTTTTACCTGGTTATTACATGTGCATACTGATTTGTGTATATTCACTTTGTATGTTGCTACATTTCTGAATTCTCCTATGCTTAGATTAGCACTGTAGGTATGTCCATTTTATTATCAGAAAATCTTGATAGTTTTCTTCTATTTCCATATTTATATCTTTATTTTGTTTAGTTAAATATTAAATAACAGTGATAAGTAAGCATTCATATCTTGGTCCTAACTGTAGGGACAAAGTATCTAGTATTTTTCTACCAACGGAATGCTGACTGTGGGGCTGAGGTATCTTTCCTGAGGCCTGTCCATAAAGTATCCAGCCACATACTGTGGAAAATGGGGACATTCATTGAAGAAGACTCAAGATACAAGAAACGTTATCTGTAGGACAATGATGCCTCAGTCCCCTTCAAAGTACTCATGATTGGGACCTCACACAGTGCTCCCGGTTGCCATCAGTTACCCTGTTGTATTTTCCTGAATCTCACTGATGGTCTGAAATCTCTTCCCTTTCAAAAGTGATTTTAGTTTTGGGGAAAGCCACAAGTCGCAGGGCGCCAAATCTGGGCAGTAGCAGGGCTGAGTCACCTGGGTGATTAAATGTTTCACCAAGAAACTCTGCATGAGATGTGTTATGCACGAGCGGTCTTGTCTGATGAAGCTGCCCATCACGAGTTGCCCATAGCTGTGGCTTTCTGAATCATCTGAACCATTTCCGAGGAGGAATGTTGAAGTCTAACATAAAATGTTATGCAGATTTGTTGCTCTATTTGCTGAGTCATTTTGAATATGTTGGCCACATAGTACACATGCTCATTTATCTCATTCGTTGCATCTACACTCCCACTGACTAGTACAGTGAAGTCACCATTTTTCTACCATGGGCACTCCAGTCCACTCTTCTTGGCTACCAGTTTACCAGTTGTACAAACCTCATTATATTAAGAATGGCTGGACTTTTTCCAGACAGACCTTGTATTATCTTATGATGTGATCAGTATAGTAAGTCTAGTAACCACTTATTATCCTAAAAAGTTATTATGATATTATCAACTCTATTTTCTGTGATATACATTAATTCTTTTGATTTATTTACTTTATAACTGGAAGTTTTTACCTCATTCCTATTGTCCCTTTTCACCTATCATTTACCCCTTTTCCTTCTGGCAATCATTAGTTTGTTCTCTGTATCTTTAATTTTTTTCTCCTTAATTCCATTAATATATTGTATTAAGTTAATAGGTCTTCTAAATATTGATTCCATTTTGCATTCCTGAAACAAATTTTACTTGGTTATGAAATATCTTTTAATATGCATTATATTCTGCTTGCCAATATTCTACTTTAGATATTTATCTACCAATGTTCACAAGATATTAATTGTACTATTTTTTAAAATGGCTTTATTGTTATTCAATTACAGTTGTAATTTTCCCACCACCACTCCCTCCCACCCCAGCCAAACCCACCTCCCAATCTTGCTTCCACCCTCCCCCTTGGTTTTGTCAATCTGTCCTTTATAGTAGTTTCTGAAAACCCTTCTCCCCACTGTCCCCTCCCCATCTCCTCTGGCTATTGTTAGATTGTTCTTAATTTAATGTCTCTGGTTATAGAAATCTACACGGCAGAGAGAGAGAAGGAGCTCCTATCCTTTGAAACAGCATGGATGGAACTGGAGAGCATTTTGCTAAGTGAAAGAAGCCAGGTGGTGAGGGACGAATACCATATGATCTCACCTTTAACTGGAACACAATCAACAAAAGAAAACAAACAAACAAAAAATTGTACTTTTTTGATGTAATAGTAGATTGTGATTTGATGTTCTCATTTCATAAGAATAAGTTGGAGGGTTTGCTTTTCTAAATATGTTAGTTATGTTTTTTCTGATATATTTGTCCACTTTATAGTTGTTGAGAGAGGTAAAGTCTCCCACTACATTTGTGGTTTTTGTCCATTTCTCCTTATGTCTTCTGTAATTTCTGTTATATATTTATAACTGCAGATATTCATAAGCATTATGCTGTGTTTGAACTTGCACCTTTTGGTATTATAACATCCTTCTTCTTCTCACTTGATATCTTTTTAGAAAACTGAAATTCCTCCCTGATTAATATTAAGTTTAGGACTGTTACTTTTTCATTTTTTGTTTGGATTTTACTGGTATTTTCTAAGTTTCTGAATTAAGTGTTTGGGTTTGCATTTTGTCTACCTCAAAAAGATAGTTTTACTTGTAGCTCAGTTTGAAAACCTACTAATATGTAAGTTAAGCCCTTTGCTTATATGGACCAAATAGATCAGATTTAATTTTGTCATTTTTTCTTATTTTTATCATTGTTCAAAATTACTTTAAGATAATCTATTTTTCTGAAATCCACTCAAATTAGGATTTCATCTCACAAACTCCACTAACTAAAACTGGCCTTGTCGATGTTACTAATGACACTCATGTTGCCAGAAATGTTAATGATATTCTCAGCTTCATTTTGGCTGAAGCCGTAGCAGCATGTGACAAGGCTAGCTACTCTGTCTTTTTGAAACATTTGTTTTTAAATTTCCTTCTGACATAATACTCATCTCTGTTTTACCCTTCTTCACTGATTCCTCTGCCATATCCCACTTTCTTAATGTTGGGGAAAATGACCCCAGAACTCAAGCCCTGAGTTTCTTTTCTCCTGTATTTACTTTTGCTTCTGAAATGAATTCATCTGGCCTCAAAGTTTTCAATGCCTCCAATGTGTTGACAGTTCTCATGTTCATACCTCAAGTCCACCAGTCTCCTGGTCTTCAGACTCATGGACTGAACACTCTATCCCATATCTCTACATAGATAACTAATAGAATCCCAATCTTATCATGACCATTGATAACACCAAACTCTTGATTTCTCCAACCAATGTGCCCTGTCTCATACTTTCCTTGGTTAATAAATAGACACTTCTCTGAGGAGAATATACAAAGGGCCCAGAGACACATGAGAAAATGCTCATCAACACTAGCCATTAGAGAGATGCAAATTAAAGCCACAATGAGATACCACTTCACACCTGTGAGAATGGCCATCATAAAGAAATCAACAAACAACAAATGCTGGCTAGGTGGTGGAGAAAAGGGAACCCTAGTGCACTGTTGGTGGGAATAAAGACTGGAGCAGCCACTGTGGGAAACAGTATGGAATTTCCCCAGAAAACTAAGAATAGAACTGTCTTTTGATACAGCAATTTCACTGCTGTGATTGTACCCTAAGAGTCCTAAATCACTGATTCAGTAGAACCTATGCACACCAATGTTCATAACAGCATAATTCACAATAGCCAAATGTTGGAAGCAGCCTAAGTTCCCATCAGTAAATGAGTGGATCAAAAAATGATGGTACATTTACACAATGGAATGCTATGCAGCAGAAAGAAAGGAGCTTCTACCCTTCATGACAGTATAGATGGATCTAGAGAGCACTATGCTAAGTGAATTAACCCAGGAGGTGAAACACAAATACCATATGATCTCACCTATAAGTAGAACCTAATCAATAAAACAAATAAATGAGCAAAATAGAACCATAGACTAGGAAATAAGAAATGACCTGACAGTGTCCAGAGGGAAGAAGGAGGAAAATGATGAGGGAAAGAAGGGGAAAGGGCAAACAAAGGAACATGAATAGAGTACTCATGGGCGTGGACATTGGTGGGGGATTGACTGTTGGAGTTGGGGGTGCAAGAGTAGGGGTGAGCAATGGGAAAAAAGTGAGACAACTGTAACTGGACAACAATTAAAAAGTAAAAATACATAATGAATGTGACTGCAACCTCCTTAATGCTCCAGGAAACAGAAAAACAAAAAACCAGAATAAAACAAAATTGAAACCATCCTTGACTCTTAATTTTATATCCAATCAAAGAGCATATCCTGTTGGCTCCAGTTCTGTGTATATCCAGGATTCTTTGACTTCCCACGACCTTTGCTAATGTGCTATTTTCAGCTACCATCTCTTGCCTAGACAACCACAATAGCGTCCTAACAATCTCCCTGATTCCACCCTGTTTTTACTCTGCTTTCACTCTTGCCATTGTGTAGCTTATTCTCCACTCATCAGAGATAAATTTCAGCTTAAAAAATACACTTATTTTTTTTAGAGAGAAAGGAACAGAAGGAGAGAAAAAGGGAGAGAAACAATTGATGCAGGAAAAAACATCAACTGGTTGCCTCTTGTACACACCCCAACCAGGTATGCAGGCATGTGCCTTGACCAAGAGTCAAACTGCCAACCTTTTGCTTTGCAGGATGACACCCAATCACCTGAACCACACTGGTCAGAGCCAGAGCTAAGGGGATGGGGGAGAGAGATAACAGGAGAAAGAATGGGAAGGGTCAAGTCAAAGAACGTGTATAAAGGACCCATGGACAAGGACACCAGGGCGGGAGGCGGGGGTCAGGGCAGATGATATAGCAATGGGGGAAAATGGAAACAATTGTAACTGAACAATAAAAGTAATTAAAAACTACATGTCAGATTATTTTACTCCTCTTTTCCAAATCCTCCTGTCCTTTTAGAAAATAAAATTAAAAAGCAACACACTGGTTTTCAAGGCCCTGGATGATATAGTTACTAGTGACCAACTCTGTGATCTCACTTTTCATTCCTCTTCTTAACCCAACTCCACCACCTTCTCGAGGTTCTTTGAACAATCCTGCACTGGAACCTGTGTCCTCGTTGCCATGGTGCTGGCAATGCCTCCCATCCCCAAGAACTGTACAGCTCTCTCATGTCTCTGTTTGAATGTTACCCCATCAGAAAACCCTTCCTGAACACCTTATTAAAAATAATACTACTCTTAAACAATAAATATTTGCTGAATGACAGAGTGAATTCCTAGGTAGATCTGGGGTTTAAGCAAGGTTTCTACCTCTTATGCCATGATACTAAAAAAAAAAAACGAATAAAATGAAAGAAAAATTAAAGATAATCCCTTAGTGTTTGAGTTGAAATAAGTTGTTTATTTGCTGGGTGGATCCTGTTTTGTGTAGCGTGAGTGTGCAGCCAGAAATGTGGAGTTTGTGAAACCCTCTGCGGTGGGTAGAGATGTAGTTCCATTGTTAATTCTGTAGAGTTCTGGCCACACACATGTAAGCAGAGCACATGCTCCATATGGGGATGAGATAAGATAGAGGCCAGTCTCTGTCATCCTATTTTTTCTGTTTGCATCCTTTGTTTCTTGCACGCTGTAAGCTGTGGTAAATATTTCTCACCATTTAGCATAATGCTTACAGCACTTTTGGAAAGAAGCAGTGTGGAATTTGGATCCAAGGGAGGAGCTGTCTCTGGGTCAAAGCCTGGGACTTTTTGATGTAGTCTCCAGTTGGAACATAGAAAGCTTTATTTTATACTTGGGAGCAACGATACCATATTTAATCCAAAACTTTAAATTCTACACCTATTCCTGTGAGCTATGTTGTAAAATTACTTATACAGCTTCAATTGTAGCTTTCATAATTTTAAACAAAGATTATACAGTGCAAAGTAGTTACTGTAGAAATGTCTGTTTCAAAGTAAAGTGAAACATATTAGAGTTTAAAATATCATTTAAATTGTGAAATCTCTATGGAGGAACTCCATTTATATGGCAATGTTCCTAGTAATGTCCTGTTTAAGAAGATGCTCAATACACTTGTTGATATAAATGTATTTAATAATCTGGTCTCTATTTTCAAGACCAGTGCCTTAACCACTTAGCCATCATGCTACAATAATCTTATTTCTATTTTAAGACAACATTAGCTTGATATTGTGAATTCAATGCCATTTACTAATATATATCACACTTGCCATTTCACCAAGTGACATACCTTCAGAGCTGATAAGTGATTACACAGTGAGTGTCATTTATTCTGATATTTCAAACTATTAATGTAAACTACCAGTAGCTCTCACAGGAATATACTTTTATTATTCTGAATGTGGAAGATTAGATTTATTTAAACCCTAAAGTTTTAAAGTTATTTTATATATGCATCATCAATAACTGCAAGGAAGTCTCACGAGTAAAGGGAGGAGAATAGAGGAAATAAAACTGTCACCAAGATGGGTGTGTTGCATTTTGCAAACAAACACTATCATAATACAAATGTCTGAAGAGAAAAATACTATTCATTTTACAAGGTTTTATTTTTCTAGTGTACTTTTTAAAATTACCATTTAGTCCCCTTATACCTCCCTCCCCCACCCCCGCAATCACCACACTGTTGTTCTTGTCCAAGGGTCATTTTTCTTTTTTTGCTCAATCTTTCCACCCCTTAACCTACCTTCCCTCCTTAGCTGTCATCCTGCTCTCCATCTATGAGTCTCTCTCTATTTTGTTGTTAGTTCAGCTTGTTCATTAGATTCCACATATGAGTGAAATCGTATGGTATCTGTCTTTCTCTGACTGACTTATTTCACTTAGCATAATGTTCTCCAAGTCTATCCATGCTGGCACAAAGGGTAAAACTTTCTTCTTTTTCACAGTCAAGTATTATTCCATTGTTTTATCTACTCACCTACTGATGGACACTTGGTCTGCTTCTATATCTTGGTGATTGTAAATAATGCTGCAATTGCATAGGAGTGCTTATGTTCTTTCAAATTAGTGATTTGTGTTCCTTCTGATATATTCCCAGAAGTGGGCTGAATGGCTCAAAAGGTTGACTCATTTTTATTTTTCTGAGGTATCTCCATACTGATTTCCATCGTGGCTTTGCCAATCTGCATTCCTACCCACACTGCAGAAGAGTTCCCTTTCTCCACACTCTCACCAGCACTTGCTGTTTGTTGATTTATCAATGAAAGCCATTTTGACAAGTGTGTGATGACCATTTTATCGTTTTCAAAATAGTGGTTTAACAAACTTCCTCCATTAGCTTCTAAATTTGGCTTTTACCTCCCCCCGTGGTTACCCTTTCTCTTCACTTATATTTTTGTGAGTAAAAATTATGAAAGACTTTTAAATGGTTAAAATAACTTTAATGCACTATAAGCAATTAACACACTGTAAAAACACATATACAGAGGATGCCTCATCTCCAAATGAACTTTTACTAATTGAAGGTATTTTGTTTTTCAGATATTCCAGTGGAAAATAACATCAGGGAAATTGAATCCAATTTAAATGTCATTTTAATTCATTGGCAAGCCTTTATTCCATCTTAATTTAATTATTTCATAAACATCTGACAACAATTATTCTTCCAGACTCTATTCAAATCTTTCACTGAGTTGTATCATCATATATTGTAGCTCTATTATAATATTAAAATACTGTATTTGATATATATTGCATTCCTATAGTTTTTAAAATAGCCTGGAACACTTCAAAAGCTATATATCTTCATATATCATGAGTCAGAAAATCAATATTTTAATAGAGAAAAAACTGTAAGATTAGTGAATTGGCATTTTTTACAGTAGGAGTTTCTTAAGTTTTCTGGGTTAGAATGCAAGTTCATCATCAAAATAAAAAGAGAAATGTGTCAAAAATACCTATTAAAGTATGAAACACCAAGTTCAATAAAAAACAGTCTTGAGTTTGTTTTTTAATAAATATTTTATATCTTATCATAGATATCTCTGTTAGTTCTCAAACTTCTGATGCTGGCACCTGGTTGTCTTTAAAATATTTACCAAATATAAAATTCCAGACCCCATTTTAGTATAAAATCAGCCCAGACACAGTATCAGATATTAAGATGCATACATTGTTACATTATGTATTTGTTTTAAAAATCTTTCCTAGATTGCATGTATGTGACTTGAGGCTATAAAACAGAATAACACAGTATTTACAAGCTCATCTTTCACAACAATTTTTTTTTACAAACTTCCAAGGGAATAAGAAACCCTATATCAATTAATATTCTTCATGTCAAACTTGCTAATTTGTCTACACAGTAGAAATGGAAGGGGCAAAGTGTTTATTTACAGATGCAGGGAAACCAATTCCCTGCCAGTTACGGAGTGAGATAGGAAAGCAGCAAGGGAGGAAAGTAACTGATAAGGTTTTTTGAAGTATCAGCCAAGATGTCTCCCTAATTATACCAAAGTAGGATTGCATGGCACATATGCTACTTATTAAGTCTCACAAATGGATATGGCACAGAATGTAAGTGTGATGTATCAGCAAATGAGTACCCAATAGGAATTCTACTCAGTTGCCTGTCTTATGAAGGAGAGGGTAAGTTGACAGGAATAATTAACTTTTTATCTGCTCCATTTGAATGGGTAAGTACAACAAAGGTTAGAATATGCTGAGCAAAAAAAAATCAACTTCACCAATGAATATAAGATAAAGTTTTTAAGTAAATAAATGAAAAGCTAATTTTCTCTCCAAGTCTATAGGTCTTTGCTGGGTCTCTAGGCAGAAAAAGTTGATTCATGCCCAATATGCATATGAAATTTTCAGTCTAATTTATACATGAATGCATGCAGTAATGTCCTAGAATGGCTTCCTCAGCCAAAAGAATTGAATGTGGTAATCTTTTCCTATTTCCACATTCAGTGAGATCAAGTTGGTAGCTTGAAATCAGCCATGGTAAGACTATTTACACCATAGAAACTGGCAAGCATCACAAATAAGGGTTTTTCCCCCCAGAGAGCTAGTTGTGAAACATTGACCAACAAACTACTGAATTCACGTGAGACTTTCTTTGTGGCAATCAAGAAGTTCATTTAACACTGAAGTCATGGATCTAAGCCCTTGAGTTAGGAGTGGCACAAAATAGTTACACAATACGGCCTCTATTGTAAAATATAATCATTTAACTTCTCTGGTTTTAAGACAATATTTTCAATATCATGGATGCTTTTTCCATTTAAGTGTTCACTGGGAAAGTCATGGCTGTAGCCTGTGCCCTCGCTGATGGTGGACACCGTGTAGGATGCACTGCGAAGAGCGTCGGAGTGGGAAAAGCTTTTTCCAAATTGAATTTTATATTGATTCCAGTTTCTTCTCAGAATTGCTTGAACCTGTCAATCCAAAAACAAAAGAAGAAGAAGAAGAAGAAGGAGAAAGTACAGGAGCAATACATTATTTACAATGAAGACACTATACAATAAAATAAGTTATATATTGTAAAAAAAACTTTTAAACAAGGCATTAATATTAATTAGTGAACAATAGTACATTTCAAACTTAATTTAAAAATTAAATTGAATGAATAATCTTTTTTATTGAAACTACTCCGTACTTTTAGTTTCTATTAATATTTTTCTTTCCATACCTTATTTTTAAAACTTTAATGTTGAGTATAAATGTATTGTTGTAAAACAATAATTAATCCAAGCCCACTTATAAACATTTGTGTGCAATATTGGATTTTATATCAATATCTTTATAAATAGAATGAGAGGATGAGTGAGAGTATGAGAGAAGAGAGCCAAGAGACAAAAGAAAAGTAGAGGTATAGGAGTCGAAATCAATGTCGTCAGCAGCAGCAGAAGCAGCAGCAGCAACAAACTTTTATCGAATCATTATCTTACACCAGGTATTGTGTTACGTTCTGGTGTAAAACACAGAGCAGGGTGTTTGTCCTCAGGGAGCTTAGTAACCGGAAGGAACAAAGTATTGAACAGATAATTACAAATGAAACGAGTACTGTGAGAAATGATATAGGTCATAAGAAGTTGACTTTGGTTTTAACTGAACATAAAGACACTAGGGTAATCTTTATACTGAGTCAGTGAGGGCAAATGAGAATATACAAATACATTTCAAACTTGACAAGCTGGGCATTTCCAGGTGTCTGATGAATGAGGAGACTGGTGTGGTGGCCATCTGTTTCTAGGTTACAAATCTCTAAGCCACATTCCTGTGGCCTGATCTTTGTCTCTCCAAAGCATCTATAGCTTTAAATTGTCTTCTTCAAGCTCTCTACTGCTCTTTGATCTGTTCATGACTTCCATGAAGAGAATCTGAGCATCTAAAGGCAAATCTGCAGAAATGTATGTGCTATAAACATGCTAATGCAAGACATGTTTAACTT
The DNA here is from genome assembly GCF_014824575.4 of Sturnira hondurensis. NCBI lineage: Eukaryota > Metazoa > Chordata > Mammalia > Chiroptera > Phyllostomidae > Sturnira > Sturnira hondurensis. The sequence continues at coordinate 16,515,406 of NW_028076767.1, read as the reverse complement.
TTTACGAATTATATAAAATTCTTCAATTTTTTACTCAGTCTATTCATGTGTATAAGTCTATATTAAATTTGAAATGGGGCTGGCTAATTTTCATCTTTTCATTTTCTTGTTTAATAGGTCAAAAAACCTTCATTCTCCTAATTATAATCTCTAGCCATAAATCGGTATTCCTGGGTTGTGAGTAGCTCAGTGGGGATCTTCAAAGTTCTGTTAGAGTCACCTAAACTCTGTCACTTAAAATTTCATTTCATGTTTGAGCATGTAGGAAAACAGAAGAAACAAATATAGAGTTAATGAGTTTTTTTAGTCAGAATTTAAAATGAGTTATTTCCAAGTAGTTTCTCTCTATTCTATAATTCACAAATTATGTAATGAGAAATGCAATACATTGGTTTTAAAAGTTGCATTGTGATTAAATTCAGAGCTTCAACACTTTCAAGGTTATTTCTTTTTTAAAAAAATTTATTTATTTATTAAGATTTTATTTATTTATCTTAGAGGGGAAGGGAAGGAGAGAGAGAGAGAAATATCAATGTGTGGTTGCCTCTCGTGCGTCCCCTGCCGGGAACTGGGAACTGACCGGCAACCCAGGCATGTGCCCTGACTGGGAATCGAACCGCAATCGTGTGGTTTGCAGGCCCGCACTCAATCCACTGAGCCACACCAGCCAGGGCTCAAGGTTATTTCTTTATGTGTGCTAAGTACACTTGAAAAAATAATTTTATAGTCATATAATTTTATTAAATAAAATCATTTATAAGACCATAAACGCAAATGTCATGCAAACAATTATACTTTATTTCCCTTATTGTTTAATAATATATTTCTAAATTCTTCAAATAATCTTTTTAAATTAAGGTAATTTAAAAAATAATCTTTTCATATGTAATATCTTCAAGAACATAAGCAAATGACAAATGAAATGGCTTTAGAGTGTGATTTTAAAATAAATATTCAGGGATTTAAAACAAAAATGACTATATAGCCAATTATCTGTATATTTCTAAAGGGAATTGTTTTGGACCCAGATTTTTATGCTAATTAATTTCCTTACGCTTGTTACTAAATGATGGACTGACTGAAGATGTACACCATATACACACACACACACACACACACACATATACACGTATATACATATATACACACACACACATATATATAGTGGTTGAAAGGAAGTAGAATGTAACTGTGTACAAAATATTCTACATAAATGTTATGAAGAAGCTGGCAGGAAGTAATATTTTAGCTGTGAATGTAGTATTTACAGTCTTAAAACGGAAAGCTTAAACTCTAAAAGCCAAAATGGCTTTTGAAAAATCTGTTTGCTCTTGAACTGTGTTGATTAAGATCGTCACCCTGTTTCTTCCTGGCACTTAAATCATCAAACAGCAGCAGCAGCAGCAGCAGCAGCAGCAAGGAGCCGTGGACATCATTTCCTGAGGGGTGGGGACTGACTGAGGTTAACAATGAGCCTAATTAAAACCCACAGGCCTTGTAGATATCAGTTGTGTATGTCATCCTCTATAATAATGTAATTTTTTTATTTGCTTCCTTTAATATAATATCACACGTGTTCAACAGAATTAATGTGGCCACATTTAATGTCATTTTAATAAGAAAAATTTAATGGTGAAAGATAAGGAAAGTTGCCATTGGAACGGAAGGAAGATAGCCTGATGTTATTGAAGATCTTAAACTGTTGTTCATTATTTTACATGACTGTTATATAAATTACAAGTCCAACTGTTTAGAATGTAACATTACAACTTTCTATACCCCTTAACACCTTATAGGAAAACAACTCTATACTTCTAAGCTCAATCAATTAAAAGATATTTAATAGAGATTAATTACAAAAATTCTACTTAGTTCTCATTATGGAATATGAATTCTGTTATTCTCAACAAAATTTTATTGACTTTGTGACCATATCTATTCTTAGGTGTTGTTAAATGTGCTCCTTAGACCCGGAAGGGCACTTCTGAGGCCTGGAGTCCCTAGTTTACACAGACAGTGCACAGTTTTTGTCTGCATGGACTAGAGATGAGGTGACTGTGGCCGGAACACTTGTCAAGGCACAGTTATTTAACTAGTGAGAATTACAAATAGAAATATTTGGCCTAAAAGCAAAATAAATAAATTGTGAGAGTAAAACAAAAGCACAGATACTAAAGTAAAGCAAGCTATCTGACCTGGTGTGGAAAGTGAGAGGAAACTAAACCTTAATAAATGATTTTAAGAAGTACATGACATAGTTGGAATCACACAAAATGAATTTGGCAGCTGCATTTTCATGTCATGAGAGTGGGAAAAACTAAGACAGAGACAATACAGGCGGGGTCGTAGTATTTCTCAAGATGACAATGAATCATACATAAAAGAAATTATATCTTAAGAGACAAAGAAAAGATATTGGAGAAGTGAAGAACTGAAAGATTTGGCAACGACTTGGCTCCAAGATTTTGTATTATTATAATTTTCCACTGCCAAAATTTTCCCAACTTTAGAATATGGCAGAAGATCAAGGTCGCGTCTCTTCTGCTTCCAGAGTGCAGCAAGAGTGTTAGGCCGTAGTTTGGATATTCCCTGGGCACTTTTTTCTAAATTAAAGGGCCAATTTGAGATATGAACTCAATTAATTTTACCACTTGTTCATGTATTTTTGAAAATGAGTGACTCAACAAATCTTATAAGGAATCTATAATGTATTGAGTATCTTCTGAGGGTGGAATATGGTGCTAAATACTTTATATATCCCCAGCTCTTTTGAATCCTTGTGGGACTTGTATGGGGCACTTGCTTTTATTTGATCTCAGTGAAAGTAGACACTGAAATGCCGGGAGGTTCAGAGTGTTGCCCAAGATATATCGCATATAGGAACGCACTGAAATCTGTGAGGCTGAAATGCATTGCTGTGCTTTATTCCAACACTTCCTCCTACTACAAAATATTTTTTTAGTGGTTATGTTTTGTACCTTTATAATTTACCCTTTATACAAATCAAATGTGTTTCTGCCAATGCAAAGGTATATCTTTCGTATTTCACACATGTTCTCTATGTGTTGTCCATGTCTCTATCAGCTAGGCTTAACTGTAAAATCCAATATAGGCAGCGAGTTAAATTATCTAATGCAGTTTTTTCAGTAATAAGTTTATAGGGGTACATAATTTCTGTGAGAATTTTTATCAAAAATGATTTCTTTATTTTTCTTAATTGCATTTCTGTCTATACCTCTCATTGGCTTTAGAAAACAGCCATTCTGGTCCTCTGGAGAGCAGAAGAATCATGGAAGTACCACTTAAAGATATCAAACATAGTCTGCTATCTGGCAGTCCTACACCACATTATCAGTAAATAAATATATAGCCTTGGCTGGTGTGGCTCAATGGACTGAGCGCTGGCCTGCAAACCAAGAGGTCACCAGTTCGATTCCCAGTCAGGGCACATAGTTGGGTTGCAGACCAGGTCCCTAGTATGGGGCGTGAGAAAGGCAACTACACATTGATGTTTCTCTCCCTCTCTTTCTTGCTCCCTCTCTAAAAAATAAATAAATAAAATATTATAAAATAAATAAATACATAAAATAAAATAACTACATTAAAGTTAAATATATTTTAATTTAAATTAAAAAATTAAATGGAGTTTTATTACATGCTAAGAGAAAGAAGCAAAATATTACTTAAGCAGAGGAAAGCAATATTTAATAGTTTTTCATATGTACATGATTTCCATTATTAATTTGTTTTAAGGAAATGGTTCTTATAAAGTTATGCTAACTTTATATATGTTTTCTAACCAAAGCTCTGTAATAAGCTTTGCAGTGTCCCAGTCTCGCTCAGTTGCTGACTGGATTTCTAAACTTTGTTGAATTTTCCAAAATCCTCCAACAGGTCAAAATTTCTCAAGAGGATTAAAAACATATAGAACTAAATCAATATAGTTCAAATTACTGAGCTATAACACTGTCCGTATGCCTAAGAAATATAGCACTACCAGTTTTTAAAATCTCTAAAAATTTTCAGTTAGGAAATACTTGGTGAAAAATTTCACAATATTCAAGACTACTTCCCATGTTACAAATTAGAGCATGCTAATTCTCTTAAATTTTCTAACCTACTGCATATCTTTCTAATAAAACAGAAAGTTTAATTTTTAAAGATCCTTTGTATCTATTGCCAAAGACCAGATTGTGGGCCAAGCAGGAAGAATTAAAAAGAAACAGAGAATGGGAAAATGAAAATGGGCCAATTCATTTTCCTATTAGAGGATATGCACGTGCTACGAGGTAAAGGATTTCCTAGGAGTGCACATAGGTCAAAGTTCAGACTTAACAGTTTGAAAGGTAGGTCAAAAGACCAGATAAAATAAGAGTCACTGATGAAATATTTTAAAGTAAGGTCGAATTTGTCCTAGCCTTGAACTCCAAAATATCCCAAACTTTTGGAAAGGAGAGTTGCATCCATGAAAAGAGATTCTATGGTTGTCTTTCCTGATACAGACAAAATCTGAAATAGTTGTTCGTAGAGAATTCACAGTTCTGTCTCATTTTTTAAAGAAAAAACATATTGCCAATGTAAAATAATAGAAGGAATAACAGCAATCACCATACCTCTCCATTAAAGAAGCAGAAAATTGTAGAGACCAAAAGACCCTGTCAAAAAGAAAAAGAATAATATGATTCCAAATCAGAAAAGATACAGTCCATTATTTGTAACCAGTTCACTGCACATGCAGTCAAAAGTAAAACTATGTGGAAATTTAATACCCAATTTCTCAAGCTGTCTTCTGCATGTAAGAACAGCAGCACCATACCTGATAGTGCACAAGAATGTGCATGATGTAGTCGTACACCTCCTCTGCAACCCTTCCTTCGGGTCGCCATGGAAACAGCACAAATTCGATGCCCAGCAATGGCACCAGGATCAGAGTAGCTCTCACAGCTTTCATGTACAGATTGGATTCTGCTTGGTGAGTGACTTTTAACTTAGTGATGAGAACACGTACAATATTTAATAGAAAAAAGAGATTCACCTAGAAGAAAATAAAATGGCATAAGAAAGTATTTTATATTAACATTAAAGAAGCATTAGTGAAGGCTCTTTGATTTTGTAAGCCTTAGAATATGTTCAATTTATAGAATATATAACTATATACTTCTGGAATTGTGATTTATTAATTTAACAAGTACACTGATACTAATGGATTTAGCTTTTAGAAAAGTAAAATTATAGTAGAATTATTGTGAAACACATTCAGTTGGGGGGATATCTAAGTGTTTTTCTTAGTTCATTTTCTTATGCAATTTTTAAAAAATTTTGCTCAGGTTCAAAAATAAAACTTTGAAATATTCTCCACCAAACAAGGGAAAGATTTGTTTCTAACAAATTTTAATTTTTAAGTGTTTGCTCTGTATCAGTCTATTTTAGGTACTTTCTAAATATATGTTATACCATAATAATCATTTCATATGTTTGGTTTATTTTTTCTCTGTGTGTTTTTTGTAACAACATCTTCAAAACTCCTCCAAGATATTGCTATAATATTCTTTGTCCATAAGGTAGACTGAGTCACACACTAGAACTGGTTGATATTCAACCTTCCTCATTCTGGAGATAAAAATTTGGCATCCCACAGGGTCTTTGTTATGTTAATTGCCTTCTATAATTACATATTGACTGTGTGTTAATGACTTTCCCCAAGAGAAAAATTTGTCTTTGTGAGGGAGACATAAAACTTCAAAAATATAGCGTCAATAACTAAGTTACTCAGAAAACGGACAGAATTTTGCTGGAATATCGATCTCTCCCCGGAATATTACATTCCGTCTCTCCTGTATTGAGCCAAACCAGCACTGTTTGCTTTTGTCTACTTTCTCTCTGCCCATGCGTGACGATTACGGACATCAACCCTTCCTGTGCTATCGTGCCATCGCTTTCCCTTTTCTCTCACCCAGACTGGTGTCTGTGCTTGTTCTAATAATCCAAAGCATTTAAATTATATATCAATATACAATTTATATCCACACACTTTAATACATGTGAAAATAAGGGCAGCATCTTATTTAATGGAGAAAACAACGAACAAGTAACAGACGTTTGCTGACTTAAGGCATGGGAAAACAACTGGGCCTAGAAATACCCTACTACTATTTTTAGAGAATTCCGTGGAACATATGCCTCAAAAAATATAGCTCATTATAATCCTGATGGAACCGCGTCCATGAAAAGTAACATGGTTACAGACACAAGAATGTCCCTGCTAGACACAAAGGCAGAATAAGCTGTTTCAACAGCTGTAAGAATGACCTGGCAAGTCAATACCTCAGCTGCTACACCAGCCACACCACTCACTATATTCTCTTCCTAAGCCTTCACTTCTCTTTTAAAAGTTGTGACTAAATAGAAATTACTATCATACTATAGAAAAACGATAATAATTATCTTGTATCTGCTTATAATTTAGAATATAAATATTGTATAATCATCATATGCAAAAATCATAAATCATAAAAATCTATAGAAATGTTGCAATCTAGATGTCATCACATAAACATTTCTAAATGCAAAGCGCTTCTCCAAAATGGCAAGTCTGGTGTAAAGTATGAACCTAGAAACTAGAAAGTCATCCTACTTTATTTTCTGCAAACATTTCCATTTATTTTAAATAAAAGCTAGAACAGTAATTTTAAATTTCAGGTGAACCGTACCTTAATCTCATCTGTCTTTGAGCAAAACTAATGAAGAGAAGTAAGCTGTGTCACTACGCCATTCACAAAGCCCACGAATCTAGTGGGCCATTTTCCATCACAATACTGCCCAAGGTCATGACGGGAGGCAAGGTGAATCAGATCAGTGGTGGCGGGAGGATTCTTAGGAGTCATAGCTGTGCTAGAACATCTACCAATCACTTAACTATGTGCCGAACGGGCCTAAATATCTCTCCCGAAACCCAAATTAAATGTATCTTCTCAAACTTCTCCTTAGTAGAATCTCAAAAATGCTGTATCTGTAGCCACTCCAATAACATCCTGCTGAAGAGGAAATTGTGTCAGAGGAAGTCTGAGTGGAAAGAAACTGATTGTGGTTGAAATCTTATTTATAAAAATTATATAAAAATATGTGACCATATAAACAATTGCTAGAGCCCCTCCCTGGACCTTGGGATTGACTGGGACCAGTGAGAGGTCCTGCAGCTTAAATAAGAACAGAACAATTTACCCTGGCAGATAAATAGACTCCCAATCTTTTCTTAGGCCAAGAAGATGAAAAAAGTTTTATGCAAATAATGTGGATTTTCACTTCCTCTTTACTGAGCAACTTGGGCTATGTTCCTCTGTGATATTTTGCCTTAGTAGTACTAACTACTCTTTCCTCTCAAAGTTGATGTAGATAGGTTTTCCTCAAATTGTGTTATTTGCTGTTAAAATTTTTAATTTGCCAGGTGCTTTTACTTCTTCCTGAAGCTCTCTCATTTAGGCATTGAATCACTCTCTGAATAGTCAGATCTCTTACAGTGCTATCGTTCTGTATATTTGCTCTGTGAGCTCCTGGGTGGCCCAAACAATGTATCTCAATTTGGGGGGGCTCTTGTCAGAAAAGAATCAGGCTATCATGTAGAAATGAGAAATCAAGAAACTTTTAAAAGAATTTTTTTGAGAATGTGTTATATTCTGCATACTGTGTTAATTGCTTACGAGGACAAATTTAATCCTTACAGTATCCTGTGAAATATTTATTCTTCTTATTCCATAAGCACACATGAGAAACAGTCACCCAAGGGTCAAAAATGAAACCAGCCTGGGACCCACATCAGCAGTGGTTAAACGAGGTTTCAGTGATAGGTCTTCTGAGTACAGAGAATACACGGCTAGAACATTTCAGGGTACAGCTTAAATGCAGTGTGTCACGCATGTCCTTAGGTTGTACAGGGAGAGAGAAAAGAAAAAACTCTTGCCTCTGAAATTTTCACTAGATTCTACACCAAGGAATACTAAAATTTCCATGAGACATAATAAATTCCATATGTTGATTTTTAAGCTGGTTTTCTTGTGTGGCTAGGCAAAAAACAGACATTTGACAAATGCTACATGTTTTATATATGCCAGGCTACACACTTTTTATATATTAACTCGTTTAATTCCTTGCTTAAAAAATTAAGAGTCACTATTATTACACTCTCTATCTTACAAATGAGGCAAATAGTGATTAGTTTAATGGACTAAGGTCGCACAGCAAGTAAGAGGAGGAAGAAGAATTTAAACCTAGGCGATCAGCCTCCAGAATTTACCACCTTAGTTATGATTCCCTTTCTGAGATGGCTTAACACTGATACATTTGAGAATGACTTGGCCTGTCTTCACAAATAACCATATACCAAATTGCAGCTAACAAATGCAGCAAAATAACAGAAGAATATTTGTCTAAAAAAAGAATCTGAAAACAAGGGTTAGGACACTTTGGATTTTGGCTGGGACACATATCACCTTTGTCTTTTTATATATAATCAAATGTCAGCTGTAATTACACTCAAAGACTAGAATTACATGCTGTTCTTTAAGGCATTATGAGAGACAGAACATTATTTTGGATTGATTTCCCCAATGAAACAACATAATAAAACCTTTAAATGTGACTTCTATTTCTTGGCAACAACACTTAAAAGGTGCAGTGTCCTTGCAGTCAGTGATGATCATTATAATAATAAAACAACAGTTTAAACAATACTCTCTTTTTTCAAATTAAAGTCTTTTCTTTATCAAAACATTACTCTCATTACCGACATGGCTGTGTAGGTTTTCCTTGCTTGCCATTCCCCACTCACAGATCCACCTGTGCCCTTCTCCGTTGTGCTCTGCACCCAGGAGGCCCTGAGGTTGCTCTGACAACTGCCACCACCCCAGCTCTCTTACCCTATGACATTTGCCGCATTTGGCCAGTGGAGTGGGAGGAACCAAGAAACCAGAGCATGGCGAAAGAGAAGGATGTATTTCTTCCCCTTCTCTTTCCAGTCAAGCTGTGGTTTGGGCGCTGTCTGTGTTCCTCTCCCCAAGACCAGAGTTCCTGTGGGGCGACTGCTCCCAGAACATGTTCACATCTCGTAACTGCATTGTCCCTTCTGCCGGCCTCTCCTTGTGGTGACAGCTTCCACTGTTGGCCCCTAGTGCCCCACCACCCATTCAGATTTAGTCCTTTACGCTTCCTGCCAACACCTTAATGGAATGGAATGCAACGGAATGCAACGCAATGTAAAACATTCATCAAACCATTTAGATTAAACACAGTGAGCACATTGTCTGTGTGCACTGGGAACCTGAAGGATACAATAGGCCAAATGACTCAGAAAACAAAGTTGAAATATGAACAATAATGGAGAAAGGAGAATTTTAATTACATACCAGGAAAGCAGCACAAATTGGGCCGTGGATAATGTAGAGAAGATGAGTATCAGAGCTAATCCAGCAGCTAGCAGGGAAAACAGAAATCTTGTTGAGAATTTTTGTTTCACTTAGATCCAATAGAAAGCAGAAAGAGATATTATCTTACTTGTCATTGTAATATAAGCTTCTGGCTACGGCATGTATACAAGCAGGAATCAGTGGAAATCCTGTAAATATCAAAGAAAAAGAAAATGCATAGGTGATCGCTACAGATAGAACTCCTGAAATATGTTACATAATATGAAACTTCAGAGATACTCTAGGAACAAAAATAACTGGTCACTTATGTATATTGAGTAAATATTATCTGTATAGGCAGGCAGTGAGTCTGGTAAAATATTAGATATTTTTATTTTCAGGTTTGTGTGTGTGCGCTTTCAGAATAAGCCATTTTGGGTCAGTAGACTTCGGAGGCTGTCTGTGTGTGTGCTGCGTCAGGCCTAAGGCTTGGAAGAAATCGGCATTCACGTGTTTTCTGTAAGACGGGATTGCCCATATTTGGTAGATGGTCACATGAGGGAAAACACTGAGACTGACCGACTACACAAAGAAAAGTGAAAGAAGGGAGAGATGTTTTATGTATCAGAAATTTTGCATATTTTGACCATTCTAAATCAGATCTTTCAAATAAACATTTTATAAAGATAACCTGAATGTATCAAAGACTGTGTGTGTGCTAACACAATTGTATATTCAGACATCTATGTCTATTGTCTGACAGGTGGGGTAGATGGGTACGTAGGGAGGTAGATAGATAAAGTATAATTTCAGTTATGTTTCTGGAAACTAATCCTATTGAATTTATTTTCAGGGTTTTATATTTTGCATTATTCCTGTTTTATTTAAATGTTAAAAGTGTATCATTCTTTGCTTTGTGAATAATCCCATGTCAGGAGATTTTGTAGAAAAAATAGGTATGTTCAACAACTCTTCCTTATATGCAGATAAATGACAATGTTTTAAAAATTTTTTAACAAACATTTTAAAAATGGAAAGTCAAAGCTGGCTAAGCCCAATGTTCTCATTTTGCACATGAGGAAAAAGGGGATTCAGAATAGTACAGAGACTGGATCCTAATTCATAATTCTAATTCCATTGTTTTACTAATGTGGCTAACAAAGATACACATCAAAATATTAAATAGAAAAAATTTATTAGTAATTGACTTGTGACTACTGAAAACAATGAATCAGTGGTACTGTATTTAAATTTATAGCAGTCGGCAAAGGTTAATCACCTGGAGTTATTCAAAATATTTAATAGTATAACATATTAACAATAAGCTTTTAATGTTTTATTACAAAGTAACTCTGCATTCTCTAAAAGATTTCTTAATAAGGTGAATTAGCAGATGTGTGTAACGAGACTTACCCCAGCCAAGAAAATAATACCACATTAAGTGTTGCTTCTCTACAAACACAGCCACCACAATGAGCGTGTGTAAGTAAACACCTTCACAAAGCATCCAAAAGTAGTTACACCCCATCAAGTAAAGATGCATGAATTGGAACACTTTACAACCAACCTGTGACAAGAAAAATGGAAAGCAATCAATATTCAGTTGCTTATCAGTTCACATATAAAGTGACAATCTAGTTTCATTCAGTTTTACAGAAGCATGGTATTTTCTTTCCTCTACACAAAATCTTACACACAAATGATTCAGATTTGTAAAATGTCTGTCTTCATTCTCATGTAATGGTATCTCTAAAGTTTTAGCCATTGACTACAATGATTTCTAATGGTGTACTGAAAAGGAAATGTATGTATTCCAAATCTACTACATTTTGTGGATGTATTTTTCCCAATGTGTTTTAGTTATTATGTAATTTTAAGTGTAAAATTTTCATACACAGATGACTATACATCTATTTACATTTGTTTTAATTTTGTCTTTATGAACGCCTTGACTGTTGCATTCTATTGGAAAAAATCTGAATAATATATTAACAACTATGAAGGCAATTCATGAAAAGAGCCAAATACTTGGAAAGTCTTGCATATTACATGCTACCAGTGCAACACTTATTAAATAATAATCTAATGAGCCTACACTTTATCTTATCTGAATATAGGGTTTGAGGGTTTCATGTAGGTAAAAAGAAGAAAAAGTACTGGTTTTACTTCCTCTTTTCCTGAGTTCTCTGTTTCCTCTTGTCTACTCTTACAGAGACGGGAAGAGGGAGATCCAAATACAGGGTAAGGAAAACACAAGGAGTAGGAGATATAACATACTCTCTCAACACAGGACCTAAGTGAAAATCTCTCCCAGAAATACATGGCCAATACTTCTATTCACTCCAATATCCAATCTGGTACTCTATAAATATTTAGTGGCAATCATCATCATTTTTGAGGTAAATGTTTTTATTTTCACTAAAAAGAAAACTGGAAATGAAATACACTGGAAAATAACTGTTGCATTATCAAAGAACAGTAATAATAACATTTGCATATGAGTTAGTTCAAAAGTATTTTAATGTATCTCTTTTAATTAATCCTTAAAATAATTCTGAGGCATTAATTATTATTAATCAATCATTTCAGAGATAAAAACGATATACTAAAAAGAATAATGATTTGCTAATATTCATACACTTCAATTAAAACCACACCCTAAACACAAGTCTTATAATTCAATTTTGTTTTCATGATTATACATAGTGACTTCTGATTAAAGGACATTTATAAAACCCATTCTTTCATTAAATATACTTTCGGGTTGCATGACATTAAATTTAAAATAACACCTTATGTCAAACATAACACCATAAGTAAATTTCCATTATATTATCGAGAAATGATAGCCTTCAGCTTCAAATTATCTATACAGTTTTTAAGTATTCATATTTAATTTATTATTTAATTCCTAATTCCATTTTTAGAGTTAACCCAAAAACTCTAGATAAAAAGATCAAAACCACTTTAAACATGCTTCAGTGAAATATTATTATGCTGTGTATTGATGATAAATGCAGACAAAAAATTTTCCAATGATATATTAAAACTAAGTACATATAGTTTGTAATTTGTGAGCTTGTATATAAATATAGTATTTAAAATCTCTTGCTCTGCAGCTTCATTACAAAACTCTGACTATCCTTGCTCTAGAGAAATTCCCTTAAAGTGACAGAACCTTGGCTGTTTTTTAATATTGTTAATTATAGCCCAGCGTGTTTCCTCCCCCGGTGACTTTAGAGTGGAACATATACAAAATTAAGCATTCCGGATGCACGTGTGCAAACAATGCAGGGAATTTTAGAATTTTGGAAATTACCCTAAAAACACATATGAAACACATATGGGAGTATTGTTTATTGACCCACTGAGTGAAAATCCCTTCCCTTCCCTGATTTTAGTAACTAGATGGCTTAATCTCTGAAAAAACACTGCCTATATACATATATACACACCCTTCCACAAATCCATATAATATTATAATACAGATCTTTATCAACTTTATGAAAATATGATTTAAAAAACTTGAATATATTTGCCGTTTATGCAGATATTTTAATTTAAATATAGCTTACATAGACATGCAGCTTACAAAAATATATCCATGTGTATTGAAAAAATTAGCTTCTTTTAAATATATACTTTTATATTATGATAGTTTCTGTGCTTATTTTTGTGCATTTTTTGATACCCACCCTAAAATTTCGTGCTTCCAAAGAAATTGTAAGGAAAAAAGTTATAAATGCTGAGACATGAAGACTTGGTATAGCCCTTTAAAAACTTTATAATAATAAAGTTTAACAATTACATAGGGGATGTGTAATTTATTTTTCTCTGGTTTTATTAACTTTTTGAAGTCAGCAGGTACCCAAAATATAATTAAAAATTTCTATTTTCATGTTATTGTTTTTTCTAACTACATAGTTGATTTTTAAAAGATTTTATTTATTTATCTTTAGAGGGGAAGGGAAGGAGAGAGGAAGAGAAATATCAATGTATGGTTGCCTCTCGTGTGTCCCCTGCTGGGAACTGGCCCGCAACCCAGGCATGTGCCCTGGCTGGGCATCGAACCGCAGTCCTTTGGTTTGTAGGCCTGAGCTCAATACACTGAGCTACACCAGCAAGGGCCATAGTTGATTTTTAAAAAAACTTGACTAATTGTTATATAAACTCTTATGTCCTACCAGTAACAGGACTCTATCCATAAATTGAGGTGAAGATATGCAAAACATATATAAATAATTGAAGCAAAACAGTATTATTGCTCTTAGTACTCAAACATTATGACTTGAGGAATATTGAGATATATTTACCTTTCTAGATCGAATATAACTACATACATTCTCTGCATGACAGACGTTGAAATATATATGAGTACTAAATGACTCAATTACACACATAATATTTATATCAGGACCTCTCCCCTCTCCCCTGTCTTTCTAGCTAACCCTTTGAATCTAAGGACACACCTCATTTTACTTACAGGATTTGTGGCTACTAAGGCCTGGTTGTTAGCCACGGCAGTGAATTGAATTATTGTTACAAAAGAGTTACAAACGAAGGAGAAGAACAGGTTTTTGTGCAAAGTAATTCTTTGGCAACTTAGGCTCCTAAAAGACAAGAGATAACAAAGTATGATGACAATATAATTCTACATTTTAAACTAATAATCATTCACACAAGATACATTCATAATTCATAAAATAGTTGCTCCACATTGGGAAGGTTTTTCCCCCAGGGTTCACTCATGATAAAATCTTAATTAGGGAAAACCTATAATTTCTTAAAACACAGGCAAATGAGGTAGTTTAGGAGAGTAGACATACATAACACACACATAAAGACAGGAAATTTGTCTGTCCAAGGCCTCTATATTAACTTTTGTTAATCTCTCAAATGATTAATATTTCAATTCATTCTGAAAATTCAGAAAGTGGGATTCAGTAAAGTGGATGGAAAATGCAGCTAGTTAATTTTGAAAACTTTGGATTTGTGTGTCAGATTCCGACATAGATAATGCTCTTTTTATTATACCACAGAGGTTGTTCTGTTTATATAGCATTAAATGAGTCTTTAGAATATCACAAGCACAGAAATAAGACTTTATATCTCAGTTAACAACCCCTTTGAAGTATCATTTTTTTAATAAAATTGAGGTAATTTGCTCAAGGTTATAGTCTTAAGTGATCCATTGAATTTGAATGTTCAAGTTATTAAGAAAGTAGTAAGGCTTTTCTCTTTTATTTTTATTTTTTAATTATTTTACTGTTGTTCAACTACAGTTGTCTGTATTTACCTGCTACCACTGCCCCTGACCCCAGCCATCCCCACCTCCCTCCCTTGTTTCCTTATAATATTTATTTAGTCACTTGCAACTGTGTATCGATGAGTAAGTAATACTATATTATGCACTGTGTCTACATAATGGGAAAAACAGTTGTGAATAATTCAGAACAAGACCCAAATCTTATGTTATTCGTGTGACACGAAGGGTAAGTAGACATGTCAATTACATGAAGTAATTCCAGATCATGTTATACACTTTTTATAAATTAAAATGGGATTAGGAAATAGATGGAGACTGTGGTCAGAGTATGAGGAATTACAGATCTGAAATAGAAGATAGGGGAGAAAAGTCATTCTAAACAGAGCAAGCATCCTGATTCAAAGTTTTTTTTTTTAAGCTAATGTTAAAGCTTAAAGTTTATGAGGGCCAAGAAGGAAAGATGTTAATAGAGAATAAAGCGAAACTCCACATTGTTGTTTTCCATTCTAATATGAAGAACTTAAATTTAAAGAGCATAATTTACTGAATGACTTTTTGATTCTGAAGCATATAATCTTTTGTGTTAGCTCTTACTGTTCCATCAACAAGTGTTAAAAGCACAATATCCAGTCATTCTTGGCTTTTGTTTTTCCAAGTTAGTGCAAAGATGCTGCAGTTTGCAGGGTCTACAGAGATAGTCATATCTGTGGATACAGTCTAGGAAAATAAACTATTTATTAGAGTGGAAAACCAAGTTGCAAAATATATTATGACTTTGAGTAGAAAATGCTATATTACTTATGTCTTGTATTTCATTTTACAAAGTTTTAATCCACTCAAATGAGCACATAGTTTTTACTCCAAACAATGGATCATTAGTTACTTTGAAACAATCTGTCATTTTATTCTCAGTAAAATTTAGTCATGCTTAAGTAGCACTTATGTTTCAACTGTTCAAGCAAAACAGACAAAATACACTTAAAAAGAAGAAAATTTCAACAGAAATATGTAATATTTAATATTAACTTATAGTTTTTTTTTACTTTTCCCAGAAATTTATTATCTGATGCTAGAATTTCTGCAACAGCTTAAAGAATTGTTTTGATTTCTAAAAATATTAAACATTATACTATAACTAACTGATATAAGTAAGATAATGCTTTTGAAATGTGAATAAGGACAAACTATCTATACTAAGTATTCAAAAGGCCTCCAGGACTATGTTTTATTATTCTTTTTTAAAATTTATTTAGTTGTTGTTCAAGTACAGTTTTCTGTCTTTTACTCCCATCCCAGCCCACCACACAGTGGTCCCCACCTCCCTCCCATTTCCACCCCCCTTAGTTGTTGTCCATGTGTCCTTTATACTAGTTCCTGTAAATCCTTCTAACTTATAGTTTTTAATAAAAAAATTACTGTTTAAAATGAGTCCAAATTCTTTAATTCAGCTTTACTTCATATTTTCATTCCTAGGACTCTTCTCCATAAACCAGTAATAGCAATCACATTATAGCAGAACTGTTTTTTGTTAGAGTATATTGATTACTTCTCGCTTCACTCTGTCATTATTCAAATCTGATACTTTAATGTGGAAATGCAATGCTTTTATTATATAATCGCAATGAACATATTTAAAAAGCTTTCCAACCAAGACTTGCATTACTGAATAGAAATGTTTTCAGCTCTCACGACATTCAGTTTCAAGATGATGGATTTTTTGGCACACTGATTAAAATTCATAAACTTGGAAACAGACCTAATAAGTATAATGTAATAAAATATTACATGAAAAACATAGTTAATTAAATACTATATAATGTGAAGCTGGAGGAAGCCATGCCAGAGAATAAGACCTAGCTCAGCAGCACAGTGAGTATAAACTTGCAATGAATGAAATGCATCACGGAAGCTAAGAAAGCAAGGGTGATTGATGGGGAAGGCCCTGACTGACACGGCCCAGCTAGAAGACTCTGAATTCAGCCGTTATCAAACCTTCGACAGTGTTAATATGCCACATTAAAAGAACAAAAAGAAAGCTTACGTAAAAGTTTTGATTTGCCAAAACAGGTACATCAGGGTGTGATTTATAGAGGAAGATTCTTTGTTCTCTGTGCGTAATGTGGAATTTCTTTAAATAGTTAGCTTTGTTTAAAATGGATTTTAAGATGGAATCATATACAGTTTTCAGGAGAAAAACTATAGTTTAAAAAAACTAATTTTTCTAATTCAAGAGAATAAAGAAACTGCAAATGAGATAAAAGTTCACAGAACTGATTGAAAGTATTCAGATGCTATCTAAGAGAAAAGGTGAGAATTTGGCTCATTTGTCTTGAAAAACAAAAATGAAAACATTGAAGATTACTTTATTAAATTAAGAGTGCTTTGGCCTACCAACTGAATAGATTTTTTTGCTCAAGTTTATTTTGGACCTTTTCTCAACTACTAGAAATGATATCATTTTCTATATACTTGTAAATATAAAACTTGGCTTTAAAATTGGAATCAGTGTCTGAAATGTCAGCAAAATTAAGATGTTAGAAGAATCACTTTTTCCTCATACAAGTCAGATGCACTCTTTTATGTGCAAGAAGACAGAGCGGCTTGGATTGAAAGAAAAAGCAGGATTTGCTATGCTCTCAGATTCTAAACAGCAATTAAAATATAATTTATGCCTAATTCCAGCAAAGTTTATTTATTTTTTTATCTAAAGGGTTCTGTTTTGTTTTTCCAAGGGATCATTATGAGCTAGAGTCGTTGCTTTTCAGGGCTTGGCAAATCCCCAAGTTCTGTCTCTTTCTCTTCCCCTCCCTTTCTCTCTCTTTTTATCTCCTGCTCTCTTTCTTTAATTGGCTCTAATATAAAACCTAAGTATATCTGACAGCGTTTCATGTTCTGGGTTTCTAATTTAAAGCATGGATGTGTAATATACTTTTGTTTCACTAAATAAAAAAATAAACTATATCTTAAGTCAATTTTTTGTGTGTGGTTCTTAGGTTTTTTTTAGGATGGATTGATGGCCCTCAATTAGCAAGTAGAAAAAATTCCACCTCTATCAAAGACTAAGCAAGAATGACTGCCGTATGAAGAACTGGGTTAAGAAGCAGAAAGGAGATATTTATAGATTGTATTTGCACATGACGATTTTATGTGAAACATTAGCTCCCCAAGGAATTAGTTAGAAAAAGCTAACATTTCTATTGCTCTTGACAATATGAACATGCTTCGCCAACCATTCAATTCAGCATTTTCTGAAGTAGCCTTGGTCTTCCTTCAATCTGGCTGCAGTGTCCAAAACTGTTTCACACAGATGCTTCTACTGATGAGCATTTTAAGGAGACTTAGTCTGATGATGGAGACAACAAAGGCCAGATAACTCCAAGGGACTTGTCTAAGGCTATAGAGACGTCATGGGAAAATCTGTATTTCAAATAAGCTTCCAAGTCAGCTCATGTCTTCATCTCAAAAAAATTTATTAAGTGCCTAATAAGTGCAAAATCCTGAGCTAAGCACTGGGATGTGTAAAGAAGCAAAGCAGATAGGATCCCTGATCTTATAACTGTAATTTTGAGGCATTCTTTCCATTATTTCCCATTTTAGTGGACAGTTGTTTTTAGTAGACAGTGGCTTTTGTTAATTTAGTAGACAGTACGGGGAGGGTATATTAAAAATGCCCTAAAATCAAAAACTCTGAATTCTTTAATATAATTCAAGTACTGAGTAAACTACATGGTATCTTGTGGGCATAAAACAGTTTTATTTTTGACTAACTTACTTTGCACATTTTTTTCTTTTTTAAAAAGATTTTATTCATTTACCTTTAGACTGAGGAGAAGGGAGTGAGAAAGGGAGGGAGAGAAACATTAAAGTGTGGTTACCTCTCACATGACCCCAACGGGGAAACTGGCCCACAACCCAGTCATGTGCTCTAGATGGAAATTGAACTGGCATTTTTCTGAAATAATTATATTACTAATTTTATTTATGAAATTTTTATTAATCATTTACTTATTTTTCTACATGAACATAATAACAATTTCTTTATAAATGTGCATATACAACTAGAAATATATTTTCTATTTTATTAAAAGCCTACTGGTATACTATGTCTATCAGGGCTAAATATTTGTATAAAAATATTTTAATGGATCAGTAAGAAAGAGTGATAACTATGCCAATAGTTGACAATGTTTTCCAAACTCTGATTAAGTCTGCATATATATCTTAACCTTTAAACCAAATGAATAATATGGATACTAATAGTATCTGAACTTTGAAGATGTGAAATTGAGGATTAAGCAACAAAAGAATTTGTTGCAGCCTAAGCAGCAAGTAAGTTACAAAGTGAGAGCAGATGTGTCTGTTTAGAGAATGGACTCTTAACCACTCTCCTATAATGAAGGATGCCTAGACATATAAAAAGGAACTAATGCTATACTTGAGTCTTGAAGAGGGTTTCTCGTGTTTTACCTAAAGTCCGAGAATGTTTAAGAAAGAAAAAATAAATGTGGCTTTGCTTTTTTCTGTTCAAATCCCTCATTTTTAAAAGACGATTACATTCTAGCAAAATTACTAACCTGAATAGAGAGGATGCAGACTGGGAGGAACCCTGAATAACTTAGTTAACTATTTAGAACATAGGTAAAATCAGGCATTGAGTAGATAATCTCTTCCTTTCCTATGATTTACAGTATCTACCTGTTGAAATTCTACCCACCCTTTACCACTGGTTTCAGTGATGTTATCACTTCAGGAATCTTCTAATACTATGAATCAGAGTAAGACTTCCTTCCAAAGTAAGTCTTTCCAGACTCTGCAATAACTTTTTTACTCTGTATTGCTATTAGATAGGGGTGTTATTAGATGACTATGTAGTGTAGTCTTTGTACCCACTTGATTGATACAGTCTAACGATAAATCAGTGGTAGAGTTTGTCTCACCATTCACTGAGAAATTCCTGCCTGCCAGGTACTATTTGAACCTCCTTTGCTAAGTATTTTATTTTATTTTTAATGAAATTAAATTTTTATTTTATTTTTTAAATTTAATTCTTATTCAAGTACAGTTTTCTGTTTTATATTCCCAGCCCTGCCCCCGCTCCCCCCCACCTCGCCCCGGAGCTTTAAATAGCATCATGACTAATTAAAAAGACATAGAAGCTTACTAAATCAGAATCAGGCTAAGTCAACACTTAGCCTGATTACTTAGTAAGTGATGATGTCAATACTATCAGTAAGTAAAATTTTAATATGGTTCATATTTTTAATCAATGTATAACACATCCACTGCAATTACCATATGCCTAAAAGCAAGCACACACCTGCTATGCTAACTCATTACTAAAGATATTTTTTTAGTTCACTATAGTGAATGAACAGTTAATTGTACATTCAGTATAAACTTTAAATATAAGGAATGTAATTAGTTGAAACCTTTAATTTTAATTTCATATATTAACAAGATACTCATTTGCTTTCACAAGTTTTGCCTTGCAGCATGCTATACATTTTTAAGCATGAAATTTAGTAAACAGACGCAGGTATTTGTTGCATACAGTGCTTTTGATTTTTTAGAAATTGTTCTTTGAAAAAACAGGCATATTTATATGTGAAATATGAGAAAATATTTGGGGACAAATGAAATTCTTTTAAAATGATGATCTGAAGATTGTGTTTTTAAAGCTAAAACACTTTATATACATATATCTATAAAATCTACAGATGTATGTAAATGACTTCAATTTTTTGAAAAGTATTTCCATGTTGACAGAATATATAGATAATTTATCATAGAGCTGTGTGCTTGAAACCTATATAATTTTTAACCAACGTTGCTCCAAAAAGTTTAATTAAAATCATTCTTAAAAGTATTTTAAATTGAGAAAATTTATTAATTCTGAGCTTTCAATTTTAAGCCTTTGATTAAAAATTAAACTTACTTATGAGTACTGGTAGAGTAGTATTTGCTCTTTTCAATGCAGTATAAATGTAAACACAGGTATAAAAATATTGAACCATGTTTTCTTTCAATTCTTAATCAATAATAAATAGTTTATCTGTATAGATTGGTATTTGCCTGCAAGATACTTTCACAAATGCTAACTTCCCTATACTGAAATTATGTATTATGATTTAAAAATTATTTCATTCTACTCATTTTAATTTTTTATATTCAAAAGTTTATTTATTTATTATCTTTTTTAAAAATTTATTTAATTATTTTTCAAGTACAGTTTTCTGTCTATTACTCCCATCCCATCCCACCCCCCCATGCTCCACCCCTCCCTCCCATTTCCACCCTTCTTAGTTGTTGTCCATGTGTCCTTTATATTTGTCCCTCTAAATCCCTCCCCTATTTCCCCTGAAATTCCCTCCCCTCCCCCCTCTGGTTGCTGTCCTCCCATTCTACTCATTTTTATTAAATTACTGCTCATTCATAGACATTGGCTTGGAAATAGTATTACAGATCATTAGGTCCAGCCTCGAATCCAGTGTAAGGATCACCTGTTTCCTGATTCCTGATAAGCTGATATCTATTTTCTCTCTGAAAATAGTCAGTGATAGGGTCATTTGGTCAATAGGTGGTCCATTCTATTTTGCTTAGCTGTTAGAATTTTTAAAAACCAAGCCAAATATTCTTATATGTTATTATACAAACTCTATTCCCAATTATAGTCATTTAGATTCTTTAAAAAATATTTTTATTTTTAACTTAATTTTTATCCTGGTATAGTTTGTATATGATCTTATATTACTGTGTTAGTTTCAGGTGTACAGTACAGTGATTTCACATTTTTATACCTTTCAATGTGATTGCCCCACCAATTCTGGTAATATTCTGTCACCATGTAAATTTATCCCACCATTATTGGCTATATTCCCCTCATCTTTTGGATTCTGGAAATCATCTATTGTGCCCCTGTATTTTGTCTTTTTTTGTGAGTGTCTTAGCATTCTCAGTATCTTGACTCCCTAATCAGTGAACATTATTTTATTTAGTTTCTTCACTGTCCTGATAAACCAATTCCGTGACATTGTCTTTTCCTCTTCCTAAGTCAGTCCACGGTGGACAGGGTAAATGACTGGTCAGATTACAGACTGGGAATTGGATACTTTACATTTATTGTGAGATTCAGGTTTGTAACATTGTTTTCACTTGGCAATCCTACTATTGCCTCATTAGTCCACAGCAAGTGCTTGTTCAGTTCATAGACTCTCTCATGAAGAAGATTTGCTAATTTTGCATTTGACTTTATGGAATTGGTTTAAGACTGTATTTATAGCCTTACTAAATTTGAACTTGCCTGGAACCAGAGGTCTTGGAATTTTGTGACTGTTCTCTTTTTGACTGCTGATTTTGGCAAGCAATAAATTGCTATATATTTCTTAATTTTATATCCTTCAGAAATTTAGTGCGCTTAAATACTTTGGGTTATTACATGCAAAATAAAATATTTTTTTCTGGAGAGTTTAAACTGTATGAATTTTAAATCTGCAGAGTTGGTGGTCTTACACCTTTTCCACTCCCACTAGTTACAGTTTCAGAAATACTACAATAAGGAATTCAGAAAAATTTCAATGAGAAAAGGTGCTAAAGATTGTACATCTGAACGATGAACACATTTCACTAGGCTGGAGGTGGAAGAAATTATGCAGAATATTCAGTTACAGAACATGTTGATGATTCTGATTTTAAGTAAATTACATTAGGATGACTAAAATTTTTAAAGCCAAGGATACCAAAATCTGATCTATATTTGATCTAAATCTTTGAAACTATTCCAGCTAGACTGTTTAGAATTGAACAAAAGCAGTAAAAGCAGACTTATTGAAGCTGATAAGACAGGCTGGTGTGCTAGTACAGATATGAAGCAAACTGAATAGACTGGAGGTATGTTAGTAGGTTAAATCCACAGAGCATGAGGAAAGAATGACAGGAAAACTGAGAATGTGTCACTGAATACTTCTGAATTTCTGGGTAATAAAACTAAATGCTCGTGGTATTATTTGTGAAGATGAGTCACTCTGGAATAAAAACTGCTTTGGGTTAGGAAGAGGTAGACATTATGAATTTGTTTTGAACAAGTTGATTTTGAGATACTTTTGAGATGATTTCAAGAACCATAAGAAGATATATAGCCCAAGCCTCTGAGAATATAAAAAAAAAACACAAAATGTGGAAAATTATATCTGATAATGTCCATTTCAGTGCTTTTTATAAACAGGAAAATTTGGAAGGAGTGTTGATCAAATATAGAGGAACGACTCAGTCAACCTTTGTCAACATTCTAACTGATGTATTATATACAAAATAAAATAGTTGTTTTAAAAATTCTTTAGTGACATGGAAAGTATTAACTATAAAATGCTAACATAAAACACTTAAAATAATTTGTGCCTTTTAATTAAAACTGTAAAAAGAAATAAATATATGACACAAAACTAAAAAAATACAAGAAATTGCTAAATAGAATGATAGAATTACAATGTATATATTTCTTATTCTAATTTAAAAATTAGTAACAGGCTTAATCTGTTTTTGATTTACTAATAATATTGCAAATTTAAATGTAAGTACTGTTTCTTAAGATTATACTTCTATTGTTATTATGGGCTTCATTCTTTTCCCCGAAGTTAGAAATTTTTAAAACATAACTTTTTCTCAAGAATTTTGTAAAACAGCCTTAAAAAAATCTTATGATTTCTATTTTATACCTTTAGAGTAGAGGCTGATGTGCTTTATACTCATTCACGGTCTGATGTGTCCTCATGGTAAAAAAAAAAAACTTCCAGCTAATATTAATTACATTTAAACCAAGTCTGTTTTTATGTGTGGTGGATATGCAATTTTTTGTGAAGTACATTGTTTTTAAAGTGTTTGGTCATTTCATTATATTAAATGAGAATTTAAAATTTTAATTTTATTTGGTGCCTTTAACTGTAATAAACGAAATATTAGCCCAGTTTTAGCTCAGATTTTACCAATAAGTGTGTCAGCATCAGCAACATTGTTTCACTCTGTCAAATAGCATCAGTATCACTGAGGACCTGAGTACTTTATTTAAAAATCTTTACTTTGTAAAACAGTTTATTTTCCATTTTTAGAACAGATATTTTATTCTATTAGACAATCATACTACAGTTATTCCTACTCTGAAGCTAAGGATATAGTCTAGAGGAAAGCCATGAAATTTTAATAAGCTGTAGAAAAGCAACTGATGCAACGTAACTAATTGTAAAGTCGGTGACACACTGGCAATTTGTTTCGAGCAAGAACCTTTTAGTAACTTCATGACAATATATAGTATAATAAATTTATCTTTAAGAAATGTTTTACATATTTTAAGATAAAATTTTCTTTCAACTTATTTTGATAGGTTTTTATAAAATTTACTAAGGAAAATAAGTTGCATTTAAAAGCGTGGCTTTATTCAGAGTGGATTTTTAAATTTTTGTTCATTTGCAGTGGTGCCTAGTTAATATCACGTGTCAAAATTACTATTAAAAGTTTTCCATGTAGGTTCCCTCAAGTAACTGATGTTTAGGTTGTTAAGAAGGTACAGGTTTCCAGAAATGGCAATTCTGATATAATCTCTAAATCCCATGATTTTGAACCCGAGAGAGATGATGGCTGGTTGGTTCATATATTGTTCGATATACTCTGAATATGTGATGGACTAGGGGCTAAAAGCTGATGCTCTAGTTACAAAGGTACCAAACGTCCAACTGTCTGAAAATTTCTGGATTTGGATGACATTGGTGTGCTGCTACACTATTTGGTTCTAAAGCTGCCAGTGTTCCACGATGACTGTCGGAGGAGAAGAAAAAGTAGGGGAGGAGGAAGAAGAGAATGAAACAGTGATGAAGATGCAACCACATGTAGCTACTCACTTTTCACACTGCATTATATCATTGTTGGTGGTGACCGAAACTATGAAAACCATGTTCGAACATCAAATATTATACATGCATTTTGGAATTTACTTTCCTATCAATTAAAACAATCACTTATTGAATCAAGGACCTGAGCTGACTCTCCCTCCCCAACAAAAAGAACCATTATCTGGAGTAAAATTCAAGGTATAATTTAACCATTTTAATGATGATTTCCCCAAACCAGAAAATAACCTAACCATAATGCTTTAAGATTATTATTTTTAATAATAATAATTAAATGCTATTGTTATCATTCACACAAAATATCAGTTCCTGTAATGCATCAGTTATACTGATGCTAAAATGCACCAAAAAGTTGAAAATTCAATTAAGAAAACCAATTATATCTGACAGTTTCCAAAGCCAATATACATAGATTTACATTTTGATTTTGGCTCCTTTCTTACTATATGACTTCATTTTTATATGTGTACTAATTCTGTGAAGTTAAGGTAAACTTAAGATAATTCATCAATCTCCTTTCTATTTATTTTACAAAGCCAAGATAAAGGCAACACATTTCAAACATTCAGTTTCTCTTAAACATTAGAAATATTCCATATTTCACATGTTTTGTCAACACATCACCTAAACATGCACGTGACACTGCATTCACCAAGGACAACTGGTACATTGAAAATACTTTGCACGAACTTACTTGAAGTAAAAGAATATGCCGAGTGATATAAGCAGTGATGCAATAGATAATCCATGTCCAATGATGGTCAGGTAAAACAGATTCAGTGCAGTCTATAATTTGTATGAATGAAAAATGAAGGCTTATATTAATCCTACATGTGTAGAAGATCAAACTCAATGCAATACATTATATATTTAAAAATGTGATCCCATGGCCTTATCACTTAGCATGCAAACTAATAAATACACAAATACGTCTGGACTGAAGAATATCTATGCAAATCTATCCAGTGACATAAAAATTAATACATTGTATGCCCTTTTATTTAAGAAATTAGAACTCACATTAAATATATGAAGGGATAATTTTATTGATCTAGGTTGTGATATATATAAAACCAGCATTATATTTTGGAAGGTACAGACAATTTTCACTTTACCATTTTGTGCACCTTAATTCAAATGGTATTTGATGATTTTCTTTTTGTTCTTTACTTAAATACCATATAAGGCTTTATTTCTCAACTGGCTCTCAGATTTTCCCCTGGCAAATCTGAGGCTCCGAGACAAATATCCAGACAGTAACTTATAAGAGCCTATGATCTGTACAAATACATTCTAACTTTCTCCTGGTGTTGAGCTTTTCTCTTTGATTATTTTTGTAATTCATTTACCTGTAACTTACCATTTTATTGTATGTTTTTATAATTTTCTTCAAACTGTTCTCTGAATAAGCAAACAATGCATGAGCTATAATTATAAAGATAGTTGACAGTTATCAAGTGCTTCCCTATATGATGGCTGGTTGTCTAAGTGTTTTCCTCGTATTAAGTCAAGCCTCATGAGAATGTTAAGGGTGGGTTTACTGTTATCCTCATTTTATACATGAGAGGACTGAGGCAGAGAGAGGTTATGACTTGCTGAAGGACAAATAGCTATTAAAGTGCAGAAATAGGAATTTTAATCACTGTGACAAACTTCCTCCTTTTATATATATTAGATAAATATGTAATATATAATTTACATAATATACAATATGTAATGTATAATGTGTAATATATTGCAATATGTGAGACCTGTCTGGAAAACCCAACCATTGTTAATATAATGAGAATGGTTTCCACAACATTGATGTAACCTGGCAGCCAAGGAAAGAGGACTGGAATGCCTGTGAAGAAGGACCACTTTACTGCATTAGTCAGTGGGGGCCGCAGTCCCATGGAGTGAGTCTGTGTGCTGTGTGGTCATTGCACCCCAAATGACTAAATGAGTAGAGCAATGAATCTGCATCAGACTTTGTGTTAAGCTTGAACATTCCTCCATCGAAACTATTGGGATGATTCAGAAGGCTGCAGCTATGAGCAACTGGTGATTGGCAGCTCCATCACAACAGCATGTACACTCATGCATCATGTCTTGTGCAGAGTTTTTTGGAGAGAAATCAAATCACCCAGGTGACTCAGTGCTTCTATAGACCAGATTTGGTGGCCAGAGACTTCTGGCTTTTCTTAAAACTAAAATCACCTTTGAAAGAGAAGAGATTTCAGCCTGGTGATGAGATTCAGGAAAAAAACAAAACAAAACAGGACAGCTGATGGAGATTGGGAGAACTGTGTGAGGTCCCAAGATGCCTACTTTGAAGGGTCCGAGGCATCATTGCCCTGTGTACAATGTTTCTTGTGTCTTCTATCTTCTTCAATAAATGTCTCTGTTGACATGGCTAGATACCATCTGGACAGACCTCGTACGCATGTTTAAATACATGCAGACCTCTAGAGACCTCGTACACATGTTTAAATACATGCAGACAGGTTCTGTCAAACTTTTATTGTTGGGACAAACTGTGACTAACCTTGACCTAATATGCGGTGTTAAAATTGGGAACTTGAGTGAAGGTGACCTACCAGCCAGTCCGAATAAAAGCCTCCTGCTGAGGGACACACAGATCTGTTTTAAAGCTGGTGGGCTTGCATACTGGAGCCCAGTTTGAAAATGTAACTCTAGAAATTCCACCACAAATAAAAATGTGGTGGAATTCCTCTTTTCTCACACTTTTAAAATGTTTTCTTTGGAAAATTTGTTATTCTCGTACTGAGCCATTGACTTGTAAATACACTATTACCTGGCAGAATTGCTTCCTAGGTGGTATGATAGAATAACTAGTAATTATTTCTACAAAGATATTTTTCTTATTGTTCTTCTCCACGAATATTATGAAAAGGCTTTACAACAAAATGGAATGCTAGCCGTATTTCCTCCAAAACCACATTGGTAACTATCTTTTTGAATAGATAATGTAGGTTAAATTTCATTTTATAATTGGTACATACCTTCACTTTCTCATGTGTGTTAACATTGCACTGGGTATAATTCGTCCATGTTCTGTTGCTTAATGGATGTCTAAACCAGTTTCCATCTTGGTCACAGATCTTTGTCACTTTTTCTTGAAATTAAAAAGAAAAAAGGAAAGTAATTTACCTAACCTAATGTTCATTAAATAGATGTCAAGGAGATGGTGTGTACATTGCTGCTATTACCTGAAGGATCGAAGTCTTGGAAGTAATCAGGGCAGTGCTGCATTGACTCTGTGCCCGCGGCGACGTCATTCCAGCACAGCCACCCATCCCAGGTTCGGTTGCAGTGGATGCCTGAAGGGGAGGATAAAAATTAGAAGCTATATCGGGTGCTGAATTGCACCAGATACACACGTAGACATAAAGTCTTCATGGAGGGTTCACAATGACACAGAATAAAGACTATCCACTGAAAACGAAGACATCAGAGCAAATCCATAGTCATGCACTGCTTAATGATGGCTGTGCGTTCTGAGAGATGCATCACTAGATGATTTTGTCATGGTGCCCACATCACCTTTAGGTGTGTGTAAGTGCTCACCTACTACAGACCTAGGCGATATGGTACACCACCTTCGTGCATGCAACTCTTGGCTGATGGGAATTATTATGTGGTATATAAATGTATAGCAATTACTTGAGTTTTTCACCAAGCAAGTATTAGAATAACTAATTTCTTATATTAAATTAGAAACATCTGAAAACAATATGTAAAAATTTTAGCTATATATTCAATAAATCAAATGATTTTCCTGGTTGTCCTTAACCATAAGGTAGTGATTAATCTGTGAACTTACACTTAATTTTTTAAGTTATGGGAAATTGGAAATATTAGAAACATATTTTATTTTAGTAACTGTGTTTATAGGGTAAGATGTTAGTATTTTCTGAGGCAAATGAATGAATATTTCTATTTTACCCTTTGAACCCTGACACATACTTCTGTAGGCCCCTCCACCAAATTCTAGTTCTTATGTTACTTTTCAAATGGCACAGATTATTTAATATAATTAAATTAAATATTTAATTTATTTTTAAATTTTTTAAAATTATTTTTTAAATTTTTTTTACAATTTTCCTCTTACCAATGTGAACTTAAATAATCTCTTACCAGAAACAGTAAATATTTTTTGAAAAGTAAAGGAGTATTAAATGACCAATTTTCCCAATTTAATGGTCTTTAATCAAAGAAAGTAATTTTCTGCTTTGACAGGTAGACACACACTAACAGAAACCTAAATATTACGTGAGATGTTTATTATTTTAAATACTAAATAGATTTACACGCAATCTCAGAATTAAGCAATCCCTTATGGAAGTAAAAACAAATCTATTGGCCTGAATATCTAAATAATTCTAAGTTTTTTTAAAAAAAATCTCAATTTTCATTCCTGTGCCTTTCAAATAGTTATTTAAATAGATTATAACCATACATTACTAAATAAAATGCATTTTGCTGCATATCAGAGAAAAATTTCCTGATATTCCTTTAGAGACCAACTGATTAGCAACAACACGGGCAGCATCATAGATGGCAAGGCCCAGGATTTTTCAAACTGTGTTGAATGGCATTTGAGGGAGACATGAGTGGGTAGGGATTCCATTAAAAAAGTTTCTGTGATCAAATAGATTTTGGAAATACAACATTAAAATAAAGACAGTTCCTTATTACAAGTCTTTCTAGAGTATTTAAAACTAGAAAGTACATTAATGAAGTTATAATAGAAAGATCTATTATGTGGTAATCCTACACTTTATCAGAAAATTATTTTATTATGAAACCTTCATAAAGTTACTTCTATTGTTAACAATTGGATTGTGAGGGGGTTAATTCAATAATTTTAAGCTAATTATACAAATTTTAATGGAATAAAATGAGAAGCAAGATCAGTTAACACAAAATTTGTATACAAATATTTTAACACTTAATAACTTGACCCCTACTTACCCAATATCAGATAATTTGTCACTGTCTGGCTTATTTATTTATTTTTCATTGTATGTTTTATTCCCATGCATCCACCTTATAACACCCCAGCTCTGCTGCAGTCACTGCACTGCTTTCTGTGTCTGTGAGACTGTTTTCCTTTTTGCCAAATCCATGCACCCGGCTTATTTTAAAGATTTTTTAACTGGATAAATACCTTATAATAAAAATTTTCAAGCAGATAGCAGATCTGCAGATCCAACTACTATTGTGAAGATGAACAAATTATATTGTTCAGTTATATTCTTTAAAGTTGACCAATATGGAAAACCACCTTTTTATCTTTATCATAAGTGAGTTCATTTTGACAGTTAAAATATTTAAAATAATCTACTTTAACTTTTTATTTATATCAACATTGTATATTGAACTATCAAATATATTTTTTAAGATTTTATTTATTTATTTATCTTTAGAGGGGAAGGAGAGAGGGAGAGAAACATCAATGTATGGTTGCCTTTTGTGCCTCCCCTGCTGGGAGTTGGCCTGCAAGGAACCGGCTTGCAACCCAGGCATGTGCCCTGACTGGGAATCGAACCATGATCATCTGGTTCGCAGGCCCGCGCTCAATCCACTGAGCTATACCAGCCAGGGCTCAAATATTTTTTAAAAATTCACATTTTTGTTTTAACTGATAGTTTAAAAATCTAGAAATATCTAGAGTCTTTATATTTTGCTTTGTTTTACTGAGTTTAGCAATTTATATTTTAAGATAACTTTGTCTTCAGGGTTGTAGATAAAATACAGGACCTATTTTTGGGGGGGACCCTAATTTGGCCACTCTACTTTGGGTTAACTCATCTTTGTATCTTTGGAATTGAGGCAAATATCTGGCATTTAATAGGCCACCAATAAATGTCACAAAAAATCTAAAGAATAACTCAACAGAAACATAAGTACTTAGACTTTATTAACTTTTCCACCAAATATACTAGTCAAAGTATAGGTTATGCAAAAAATTGTCATTTTATGACGTAAACTCCTATCAAGCAGCTTGTTAAAAAACACAATTATAGAAAATGAAGATCAACTGTCATTTAATTCAAGACACATACTTATGCCTATTGTGCACATTTTTATTAGAATTCCATAAAAGAAGAAAGTGTGTCACAAAGCAGTTTTCATAAGGAAATAATTAAAACTGCCCAATATATCAGTAAAATTAGCAACTGACTCATTGTTAACAAGACTTAAAAAACCCATAATGAGGTAAAAGGATGGTTTTCTTTTAGAAATACATCATAATTATGCACAATTTTTATGCATAATTAAATGATCATGTTTACCTTCTGTTTGTTGAATGGGGTCTTGCATAATTTTCTGATAGCATTCAAATTGAGCCGTCATAATTTTATTTCTAGTAACACGCAACTCATTTTGTTGGTCATGGCTCTCTTCTGTTTCTGCTACGACAAGAATCTAACAGATTAAAAAAATAAAATTTCAGAACTGTGAAAATGTCTACTGTAGGCAAGCTGTCACAATGGAAAACAGTAAGTGCAGAGCTCGGTCAACTGCCTTTGGGGGAAATCCGTAGTTGGTAGCATCTGCCAATTTCCACAGCAAACGTCTCCCTCATCCTGTCCTGCTTCAAGCAATGTAAAGAATGCTGCCAATAGCAGAGAAGAGAAGGATAGTCTTGTCAGTGCTTGGCTCTCTAAAGCAGCAGAGGCTGGCTTCAGGACTGGTGTGGAATGCAGACAGAGCTGTATGCAAAATTGGCCACTATTTTTTTACCAGTTCTGTGAATGTAGGCAAGATATTCAACCTGCTAAGCCACTGCTTTCTTATTGTAAAATGGGGTAAGAGAATATCAAGATAAGAAAGCAGAGTATCTGGCACAAGATAATGCTAAAAAATTATTGCCATTTTTATAATTATATTTTGATAATCAAAATAATGCCAAATTCATTTGTGACAATGGTGAATAGAGTACCATATTTTTCGGACCATAAGAAGCACCTAGGTTTTAGAGGAAAATAGAGAAATTTTTTGAAGCAAAAAATGTGGTAAAATATTTAATAACATAATATTTTACCAATCTAATTGTAAACAGAACTCAACAGCAGCATTAACAACCATTATTCCTCCCAAATTTGGTGGGGGCGGGGAGAGTGCATCTTATAGTCTGAAAATTATGGTATTTATTGTACACACATCAATAAAAGTTTTAGATGAGGTATGTCTTTGTGTTCTTCCAATGTAGTATCACTATACCAAGCCTCACTTCCATTTTAGGTGGAATTCAGTAAATTCTAAATAGTAATATCCTTTTGTGTGGCACCACTCAAGTTTACCACCAACAGACCCCCATTAAAATTAACTCATTCATTCTGCAATTGGTTTTAATTTCCTAATGAAGATTTATGCAGCAACTTTGCTGCAAAACTATAAATGGAAATCTACAATATCAAAAATTAATTCTTTTTTCCTGCTTTCAGTAAATTTATAGAATTGCATAAAATCAATATCCTTTTTATTCTTAAAATAAAACCCCAGAGATTGGCACACTGTCTGAGAAACAGCCACAGTTCCTTAAATCACACTAATCGGAGTGGTAATCTGTTGGTTACCGCGTTATCTGTGAGGAAGCCAGTGCTGGCCACTGCAGCTCATTGCCATGCTCAGTGCAGGGCGGGGGCTGAAGAAACAGGAGTCCTGTTTCTTGAGTTCTAGTTTATTTACCTATGATAACATCTAAGAAGTGCAGAATTTGGACTGCTCCTAGATTAGAGAATGTTTTCAAATACAAATGCTGACAGGAATGTGGCCTTGCTTTTTACCAGTTTAGGTTTTCTATATTTTTCTTGAGTTTCTTTGTTTGAATCTGCGGGGTTTGCTTGGAGACACCACAGGAAAATTATTTGCTGGCACAGAGTTAGATGAGATTACGTCTCTCGGCTTCTCATACATATGAGATAAGAGCACAGCCATGGTTTTAACCTGAGACACTCTAGGCCATAACGGGGGTGGGGAAACAAACCTTTGCACTGGCTTTTCTTTCTTCCTCAAAGGTTCTGTTAGAAGTAAAGACAGCACTTTGCAAGAAAAAGTCTAATGAATGCTGNGCTTTTTACCAGTTTAGGTTTTCTATATTTTTCTTGAGTTTCTTTGTTTGAATCTTTGCGGGGTTTGCTTGGAGACACCACAGGAAAATTGTTTGCTGGCACAGAGTTAGATGAGATTACGTCTCTCGGCTTCTCATACATATGAGATAAGAGCACAGCCATGGTTTTAACCTGAGACACTCTAGGCCATAAGGGGGGTGGGGAAACAAACCTTTGCACTGGCTTTTTCTTTCTTCCTCAAAGGTTCTATTAGAAGTAAAGACAGCACTTTGCAAGAAAAAGTCTAATGAATGCTGTCAGGGTTTTAATGTGAGACAGAAAAATACAAACAATATTTCTGCAAATAAACATAAAATGAAATGTGTAAGGTATATGATGCCTCCAGTATTGCAATTGCTCTTTAGTCATCCCTGGTGTACTCTCCACCTCCAGCCTCACAATCATGCAGGTGCACTTAAGTGCACATGCTCACGTACATACCTGCCCCACACTTAGCATCAGTGCCTGCCAGAAAATGGACAGAGTACTTATTTGAATGAATGGATGAGGAAATTAACTTAAAATACAGTGAGTGCATGATTCTGAATTGCTTTTTAACTAACGTAAGTCAATCAGTTGGCAGAATGGGAGAAAAACCAATAGGTTAGGCTCTGCTTTTTTTAATAGTTCTACCTCACAGTCAGCAGATCTGGTTGAAAATATTTTATCTACTATGTACAACAGCAGCTCTATTTTTCCCAAACTGATAATTATTAGGTTGGCAGAAAGTTAGTTTTTTCTGCAAGATGGCTCTAACAGCGCTTAGTTGTCTTTAACTTCATTCGAGACAGTTTTATTAGATTGTCTTGTGAGAGTTTCATGTCACCAAGCATTTAAAAAACTTATCAAAATCGATGATGACTTTTTGTGTAGCTGTTTTAATACTGAAGATGGAAGAAAATATACAGCATTTTTGGCATATTATGCTTTATAAAAACATAACTGAAATGCAAAAAAAGATTTGTGTTGTGAATGGAAAAGGTGCTGTGACCGATCAAACATGCCTAAAGTGGTTGTGATGGAGATTTCCAGCTGGACGATGCTCCCCAGTCGGGCAGACCAGTTGAAGTTGGTAGCGATCAAATGGAGACATTGAGAACAATCAACATTATACCATGCCAGAAATAGTGACATGCTCAATATATCCAAATCAATTAAGTTACTGGTGAAAATGAAAAATGTGTCTTTTATTTTATAGAAAAAACCTAAACAGACTTTTGGTCAACCCGATACTTTCGTCTGGTGTTCTGCGTATTTGTATTCATTTACTTTTCTCACTTTGACATTCCCCACCCAACTGTGCCACTGTCCTATAGTATCTACCACGGGGCAAAATACCTTAAGGTGTACACTGAAAAAAATACATTATTGCTGTGCTTATTGCAAATAAAAATGTACTTGGTGTATGCATCAGATGACTGCATGCCATTTTGTTGTGATTCACCTTTATCAACTATAGATATATTGGAAGTTAAAATAGAAATTATCATACATAGAGAACTATCTCAGAAAAAATTGTGCTTACCGTAAAAAAAGACAGAAGAAGTAGAAAATACAGCATACATCTTTTCTCCATCATTATTAATGCCAAGATAAAATGTTATATGATACAAATCAAACTGCAATAGAAAATGAAAAAATTAATTCACCAATGTTTATGTAATAAATATACATGGTTCTCAATAGAAAAATTTCTTTAAAATGACACAGTACTTTTCCTTTAAGAATTTTATTGTCTTATGTATTATAAATTTAAAAGCATTATAGCCTAAAATAGTTAAGAAATTAATTAAATATATTTTAATTTAATTTAATTCATATTACAAACAGTAAAGCTTCTTGCATATATATTTTTAGTAATTAGAAAACATCTCATTTTCCTTTTCTTTACCAAAATTAGGACAAAGTAATTAAAGTGCCAAAACAAATGGTTTTATGAGACATAAAAGTACCAATTTTTGATAGCATATTTACTATAAAACTTACCTTTATTTTCTGTAAGTATTAGTTTTGTTCTTAATTCTCTGAGTCTTCAATAATTTAAGGGGCAAATTGTTCTTTGGCTAATTTCTTGAGAATCAATATTCATATTTTATTGAAATAGCTTTGTAGTTTAGTAGAAACTATTCTTCACTGAACAATTCAATTTTTTTTAACAAGGCAATAAAAATTACCGAGTCACCTACATTATTAAATTTTGTTTGCAAAAGATGGGAAATACTAAATAAAAGTGTTTCTGTTAAGTATTTCTAATGGTAGATATAATTCTGACAAATAAAAAATGGCTTCTAAAACTCCACTTCTTAACTTCTTAATTTTAAGAAACATTTCTGGGGTGACATGTTTAATGCTTCCCCCTACAAGGTGTACAAGCAACTGCCTGTGATAGTTTTTATGAGCTATAAATTACCCTGTTATAGCCATAAGACGATATTTATTTAACTGTAAAAATGTTTTTCAAAGGAGATAAAAAATTTTCAATCAGTAGGCATTAGCCAGTGAACTATGGACTTAGCCTTATTTTATTAGGAATCTTGTCACACTTTTTCCAATAGGGCAAATGTTACAATAAAGATTACAGAAACCTTTTCTGCATGTTTTGTTTCTTGTTTTTATTATTACATGCAATGAGAGCCCACCATTAACCAGCAAGTAGAATCTACGCCATTGCTTGCCCACACCAGGGACTCACCTGGAAGCGGCTTGTCTTTTTAACTGTCGTAATCTCCCAAAGAATGTTTTCTCTTCTATCTGCTACACCAGGTTTTTTTTATTAGTTGATTTTAAGAAAAATATATCAAAAAATAGAAATATTGTATTAATTTTAGATATTAAATATCATGCATGTTGTAACAGAAGGAGAAAATGAATCAAATTTTTATAATTTGCTAATTAATGAGTTGATATTTTAGTTTTTATTACATTTTACCATGAGAAAATCTAATTTTTCAATTCTTACATGCACAATTGTCTCCAGACTCAAATCACATTTTCTCTTGAATCATATTCAACATTGTCTTGAAGAACTTCTTAAATCCTGGGGTCATGACCTGAAATATTGATTGATATGGTAATATTATTTTAATGAGCCAAAAGCTTCTCCATGATAAATTGAAATGAAAAAACATTAAAATGATATTTTTATTAAGTTCTTCCAATTTTTAGTCTTTGTTGCTTATATTATATTTGAGTTTTGTCAGATGTATTTGTTGTTTTCCATTAGATAAACATCAATTTTTATTTATGAGGATATTTGGGACACTGAAAAATCTAACTTAATATTTTATCTAAGTAAATTTCAAAAACTATAATATGATACAAATATTGTAAAATTAAACTATAGTTTAATCTTCCTTTGAAAATCTTCCTTTGTCTAATCCTTTGTTGGAATGTGTTGTCATTAATCTTAGTTACCCACATCTAGTTTCCTTGTTGGTATGGTTTCTCAAAGCCAGAAACCATATCTCACTGATCTTTGTACTCTTTGTGACTAGCAGTTAATTTACATTTGCTGCATAAGTGAATGAAGAAATGACCCGATAAAAAGTATTTTAAGATTTTAAATTTATAATCAATAGCAATAATCATACTGTCATTTTTTTGTTAGAAGGCTTTACATAGTGTTGAATCTCTACTGACAATAAAAATTGGGGGAAATTCCTCATATCAGCATGTTTATTTTCTTACAAAATAAAATCCTGAAACTAATCAGATTTTGAATTCTGTGGTTGTTTGAGTACTGAACAAACTGTAGTTACTATACTGACTTTGAAAGTCATGAAGGTTAAGCCAAATTTAAAATAGTATTTCAAATTTTTCTTATTCAATATACAAATACAAAAATATGCAAATAAAAATGTGAAGAAACAATATTATTCTACTTGGAAATCAGGTAGGTATTTATGATGCTTCTATTATCATCAATGCTTTGATGATTTACACATGAGTAAATATTAAATTACCTTTAATATATACATGGGCTCAGAAATCAAACAGGAAAGGGCATCAAAAACATGTTTAAATTTCCCAGATCCAATACATTTGAAAACTATTTCACCCAACAATAACAGTTATTTTTTTTCTTATCTAGTAAGCATAAAGATCAGAGTTCCAAAAAGTATCTTAGTGAAATATCTCTTAGTGTTCACTAGATCATTCCGGCACCAATATTTTAAGAGGACTTTATTCAACTCATAAAATATTTATCAATGCAAATAATCTTACTTTTATAGCTTTCCTTCTTCACCTCATTCTCTAGCAATCTGGAAAGTGGGCCACTAGGAACAAGGGTGTATATTGCACTGTGTAAACTTGTAGCACTCCTAATCCAAGGGCAGGTCTATGGTCCCTGGATTTATCAAGGACGCAGCAGCAAATTTAGGTGGCTGTCTTTCAAACTCATGGTGAATCCCTGTACTCTCCGTGAGATTTGGCAATTTCCATTGTATGTTGTGAACCAATTCACTTGAGTCCTTTGCTCTGCAAGGCATCAAATGTCCCTGCCAGCAGACATTGTGGTCAGTGGTAGTTACGAAGGAGTCACCCCTTTCAGGAAGAGTTCTGTAGATCAGTAATGGAAGGATTATGACATGCAGATGACGCCATTGCAGATACATCTAAACATAAAGTTAATTTGAGTCTCATATTGGTAGATGTAATGGCATGATTGCTATCAGGAGGTGTACATTTGCTTGTATGGAGATATATGTTTAATTGTATTCCTCGTTTTAGCTCATTAGTTCTTTGTGTACTGCCTTTCACATGTTCATCCAGCAAGTGGTCCTTTCTTCTGTATTTAGCTTATTCCAAATTTATCTTTACTGAAATACATCTCATAGTAAGAAACCAAAGTTGTTAAGCAGATCATTGTAAAACTTTTTCAGATCTTATTAAATTCTTTACTGAAAACTGAGTTGCATGCTGCCTTGTGAAATATAGTAGTCTTACTTAATTTTGAGGAGAGATCAAGTATTTAATAGAGGAGGTCAAGCTGAATGACTAAATCTGCCAATGAATTTTTTAAGTGTGCTTAGGTTTGTTGAGTAAGAAAAGAACTTCCTCAAAACTGAGATTGCTCCATCTTAACTCTTAAGTAGATCTGGAGTCACAATGGCATTTTCTCTTTCTAACTGCTAGCCTCACGGCTCCCATAAGTACTATCGATATTTTATTTTCACCACTCAAAATTAAACAAACTGGAAAATTTGGTTCTACTACTAGAAACAAAATAATGTTTTTACTGTACACATGGAATAAAAATAGCTTATTTCTAAGTAGACTTTGTCGTGCTTGCCCAAAGAATCACCAACATAAAATAAAAACAATTTTTTTATCAGAGAAAGAACTTTGAGAAATAAAACATGTCTGAAACTCTCAGATAACTTCCTAGTCACTCAGGGCTTTAATTTTCAGAGATCTACATGTTCAAAGTGACCAATTTTAAGCAATCTTCTTGACTCACTTCAACAAAACAATGTTTTATTTTACATAAAAATTATAAATAAATGTGAAAATTAATACTGAATTATTTGAACACAAATATGTAAACCCTATAAATGCATACCAGTGCCTTGCAAACATGCTTCTTCTTTCCACAAATTTTCATTGTTCTTATGTATACTTTCCATTAATTTACTTTCCTTTATAATAATCCTTATTTTTAGATGCACTGCCTAACCCTAATTCTAAAAGTAGAACTTTCATCTTCCACTACTCCATTTCCAAGACATCTTAGATTATTATAGGCCCTCAGCCATATTACTTTCTCTATTTATTTATCCAATCACTATAAAATTGGCTAACAGAGGCATTTCCCATATCTGTCTAATTTGCCATTAACTATCCTAACCTTTGTGTGAGCAAAGTGAGGCTATTTCCTACCTACTACGTGTCTTTGTTGATGGTCTATTATAAAAGCCACATTTCTTCTGAATCTAAACAAGGAATAAGCACTCTCCTCCACTCCAATATTCCACACCTGTATGGCAAATGGAAAGTCTCTGTTATCCTCCACTATGTAGAACAGATTGTGCTGCTGTGAAAAATGCAAAGCAAACTATCCTGATTACCTTGTATTCTCCCCTCACTGCTTAAATATTTTGGCAAAGTATAAGTCTTTGCACTAGAATTATCCTTGCAAAGTACTGTCTTTATTTCCAATAGAATCTTTGAGAAAGAAATGCCAAGGTAAATTTTCATTTCCCACTCCCATCATGGCCTAGAATGGCTCTATCAGTTTAAATACATAAAGTGGTAAGAAAAAAAACAAAATAAAAGAGGTTTCCCTTTCTTAAGAATCTGTTACTGATGTAAGAAAGTCAAACTATACTCCCTTTTTAATAATATCATTTGGGGCTTGCATTATTTTTAGGCTATTGAATAAAGAGGTATATAATCACTGATGTAGCATAAAGTGTTCCTCAAAGTGTGGATTCATGGCTCACTTCCATCAGAATCACCTCCAGAACTCCCTGAACATGTCTAGGTTTCACCACTGACCCTTTGAATAAAACTCCTTGGGAGACCTGGGAAATTTCCAATTTCAGTTAACAGCCGAGGAAATTGTTGGCCTACTACTTTTTGGGAAATACAATATAAAAACATCATCTTCACTGGGCCATGCTGAAACCTGGCCATAGTTATATTCCTCTGTCTCTAAGTACTAGCCATAATTTTAAAAAAAAACTATCAAGTATAATACAGGCAAAATATTCTGCAATGTTTATAGGCACAACTAATGTCTTAAAACTACCATAGCAAGTTAGTCAAATATCTATTTAACAGTGTATCAAGTAATGTTGTGATTGAGTGAGCACAGTAAGAATTGGACATGCATCATATCCATCTCATGACTCATAACCCTAGCAGAGTGGGGGCATACAGAGGGTATACAGAAAGGTATACCCTTTTTAAGGATATTATGTACATAATGTATTTAATGAAGTTGAAGAAAGATCATTGCCTGGATTCTACTGGAGAAATTTAGATTTCGTTCATCTGGACTGGGGCCCAATGATAAGATAGGAGATAAAGGTGGCTCTCCAGCTAATAGCCAGCAGGGAAATGGGGATTTCAGATATACAACCACAAAGGTGTGAATTTGGTCAGCACTCTCAGTGAGTCTGGGTGAGGCTTCCCTCCCAGGTCTCTAGAAAAGAACACAGCTCTGCCAACACCCTGGTTTGGGCCTCATGAGATCTGAAAACTAGACAAGCTCATAGGGCTTCTGACCTGCAGAAGTCTGAGATAGCAAATGTGTGTTGTATTAAGCTACTAAATTTTTGGCAATTTGTTATAGCTGTAATACAAAACTAATAAAAATCCTTACCGAATCAAAAATTACATTTTTAGCAATTTTGAGAAGAACAAAGTAAGAGGGATCACAATACCTGATAATAAAACTATATTACAAGGCCACTGTGATCAAAATAGCCTGGTACTGGTATAAGAACAGACACATAGACCAACGAAACAGAATAGAAAACCCAGGAATAAACCCATGTCAATATGGTCAATTAATATTTGATAAAGGGGGCAAGAACATCAAATGGAGTAAAAACAGCCTCTTCAACAAATGGTACTGGGACATCTGGACAAGTACATGAAAAATAATGGAACTCAACCATGAACTTACACCATACACAAAAATAAACTCAAGATGGATAAAAGGCTTAACTATAAGTTGTGACACCACAAAAGTCCTAGAGGAAAACATAGGCAGGAAAATTTCATATGCCCCATGCTGCAATATTTTCACTGATATGT
The DNA here is from genome assembly GCF_014824575.4 of Sturnira hondurensis. Classification (NCBI taxonomy): domain Eukaryota; kingdom Metazoa; phylum Chordata; class Mammalia; order Chiroptera; family Phyllostomidae; genus Sturnira; species Sturnira hondurensis. Next base: position 16,474,959 of record NW_028076767.1, on the reverse strand, counting down.
CTTCTGGGGCAAAGGGTTGTAAAGAAAATAAAAATGGGAGAACATCAAGTAAAAAGGTTCTGCACAGCTAAAGAAAACATCAACAAAATGAAAAAGGAACCAACTCTGTGGGAGAATATAATTGCCAATGATAATTTGGACAAAGGTTTGATTTTCAAAATATATAAAGAACTCACATGACTCCACTCCAGGAAGACAAATAAACCAATTAAAAATGGACAAAGGACTTGAACAGGCACTACTGCAAGGAGGACATACAGAGAGCTCAGAGACATATGGAAGGATGCTCAACATCAATAGCCATTAGACAAATGCAAATTAAAACTACAACGAGGTACCACTTCACACTGGTCAGAATGGCCATCATTAACAAATCAACAAACAAGTGCTGACAAGGTTGTGGAGAAAAGGGAACCCTAGTACATTGTTGGTGGGAATGTGGACTACTGCAGCCACTGTGGAAAACAGTATGGGATTTCCTCAAAAAACAAACATGGAATTGACCTGGCAATTGCACTGCTGGGGTTATACACTGTGAATTCTGAATCACCAATTCAAAAGAACCTATGCATCCCAATGTTCACAGCAGCACAATTTACAATAGCCAAGTGCTGGAAACAGCCTAAGTGCCCATCAGTAAATGAATGGACCAAAAAACTGTGGTACATTTACACAGCGAAAAGAAAAGGGAACTCCTATCCTTTGTGACAGCACAGATGGAACTGGAGAGTATTATGCTAAGTGAAATAAGCCAGTTGGTAAAAGACAAATACCATTTGATCTCACCTATAATTGGAACCTAATCAATACAATAAACAAACAAACAAAACAGAAACAGAGACATGGAAATGAAGAACTGACAGTGACTAAAAAGCGGGGGTGCGGTGGATAACAAGGGAAAGAAGGGGAAGGGGCAAGCCAAAGAACATGAATAGAAGACTCATGATAGATATAAGAAATTCTTATTTCAAGCAAGGAAGTCCAGCATACATATTTTAGTGACTTGGCCAAGGCACACAGATGCTTAAAACTCAGACTCTCTGACCCTAGACCTGGGGTGCTTTTCCCCATATCACATTGACTCAGAGAATTGAGTCATTTATTCAGATAATTAAGGTTGAAAAAGTAGAGAATAGATTTTTATTTTTCTTATTTACTTATTTTGCCTAATCATCCAATTTTTGCATTATATTTCACTTTTATTCATCAAACATATTTATATTCTTCTTCTATTAATTCATGCTCTCAGTAATGTGCTATTCATATATATATTACATTAATAAATAGTTTGACAATTCAAATTTGCCATTCTGATAATGCACCAAAATAAAAACCACACAAACTGTCTTACTTTCAAGCACTTCAAAATGCACTTTATATTAAGAAATACTTCTAGAAACTCATTTAGTCCCCTTTTCCAATTTATTGAACATCTACTTTCATCTAGTTATATAGGGATATAGAAGAGACTATATGTTAAGATTTCTGCCCTCAATGAAAATATTTCTCAAGTTGGAGAGCAGTAACGTTATGCTGAGTTTAGGGACTTTGTGCATTATTTTAAATGCAGTTTATAGGAATCATTCATCATCTTACCAACATTTAACAGGAAGTTGGTCCTGAGCCTCAGGTATTCAAGCTCATGCAATGAGCTTGAACAAGTTACATGCCTTCCCAGGTATTTCATTTGTAAAACAAGGGTAGGATAAGCTATATTTAAATCTTGAGTAGAGGTTCAAAATTTTATGTAAAGAAAAAAATGGTTAGTATAAAGAAACAGTTTTGTTCAAAGTACCCCAAGTCTACAATATCCTTGAAACCATGTAATTCCTGACACTATTTTTTCTGGCTCAGAAAGACTTTCCCAAGGTCTCTTACTGCACTTGAACCTAAGACAGTGAAAAGTGGACCATTTGGCTAGATGATTTTGCTTTTGTCATATTCAGGAGTATAGCAAATTCAGGAGAGGAGTTCAGGAAAATTGTATCGTGGCCAAAAAATTATATCTTAATTCCACCTCTTTCCGTACTGCCTTTTCTTAGAGCTATTCTCACTTACGAAAGAGCATTTGGGGAAAGTGTAGTTCTCTATTCTCCACTGCTGAAAAGTAAAATTGGAAAAGCAAATAATCTTCATAAGCCTCCTTGGCAGGCTTCTCAGACTGGAAACTGATCAGTTCATATAAACCAACCTAAATTTATTGCCATCATCACTGGAGTAACCCTAATGCTCCGGGGATTGGAAAGTAACAATTTTTGAATTTTGGCTACATTGGCTTTATATCTCTTTTGCATGTAACAGAAAATGAGCTAGCTAAAAATTTAAAAATAATAGAGTGCTAGAAATTACAGGGCATGTGAAGAAATGATTCAACAATGCATACACTCAATAAAATAAATAATAAAATAGAAAGAAAAATTATTAAATTTCAGTCATCAAAACCCCACAGATGACCTATCATATAAAAGTATATCTAGTGAACAAAATGAACTAGTAAGTCAAATAGAGACAGACTCATAGGGAAAGAGTGGACTGACAGCTGTTGGGGGGGAGGGGGTCCTGGGTGGGGACAGTGGAGGCATTGAGGAAAAAAGAAGAAATAAAGAGAACAACTCATGGACATGGATAACGGCATGGTGATTGCTGGGGTCGGGTGGAGGAGGTGGAGAAGGGCGCAGGAGGGATAAAGGGCCATGGATGGACACTTGACTTGGTGGGGTGAACACACAATACAGTGTACAGGTGATGTGCTGTAGAATTGTTCACTTGAAACCTATATAATTTTGTTAACCAGTGTTAACCCCAGTGTAATAATTTTGTTAACCCCAATAAATTCAATAAAGAGGAAAATTTAAAAGGATAAATCTAATAGTTAATTTTAAAAGGTCAACTTAAAACTATGACAAAAATTTCCACAAAGTTTTTGTTTTTTGAAGATGCCTGACTTTAATTATAACTATTAATTCTACATGTAAGGGGACCATAATTATAAATATTGTAGCACTGATTAATGATACATTTTTCCTTTTTCCAAACAGATATTGAAATAAATAAAGTAACAACTAACTGAAATTTGACAATTAGTATAATAAAGGGACGATGTGTGATGCCAATTGCAAGTAGAGGCAGTATTTGCAACTGGTTATAAATATGAGTTAGACTTACTGATTTTTAAACTAACTCAGTATCATACTTGCAAGTTAAGCTACCTCTGTTGCAAAAATAGTTTTTCAATTGCAAAATAGACCCTAACGCACAAGGCTAAATGAAATAATATGCATAAACTTTTAGACCTCAGTAAATGTTACATATTATTATTATCATTATTATTATATCATTAAAATAATTAGATATATAAGTAAGCTTATGCTTGTTTTAATCCATTTGCCACAATTTTAATAGCACTGTAAATGAAATTAACCTTTATTTCAAGGTGGTGGTCATACTCATCTTGGGTTTTTCATCTTCTACAGAAATAATATGATTTTTTATTGTCATTTAAGTCAGTTATGAGAATATCAAGCAAAACAAATGACATTAAGTATCAATCAAGTTAGTATAATTGCACATTTCTTAGTACTGAGTTTATATAAACTAAACACACTGTTTGAATACATTATAATTAAAGAGCCACATCTTAAAGACTATAATATGCTAATCCAATTAAAATCAAGTTATTAAACTTCCCAATTCTAATTTTATTTACTTATTTTTAATTTTATTTTTTTAGAGACAGTGACTCTGGAAGGTAACTTCCAGAGAGTACTTCATACCTGGTAAGATAGTTACAATAAAAAAGATAGACAATAATTAGTATAGAAAAGGCTGTGGTAAAATTATAACTCTTATATCTTGCTGGCAGGAATCTAAAATAGTACACCTGCTTAGAAAATAGATTAACAGTTCTTCAAAATGTTAAACATAGTGTTACTATATGGCCCAGCAATTTCATTTCTAGGTATATGCCCAAGAGAAATAAAAACACATAGCCAAACAAACACTCATACACGACTGTTAATAGCATTATTTTTATTTTTATTTATTTATCTTTAGTTTTTTAATTGTTATTCAATTACAGTTGTCCCAGTTTTTGCCCCATTACTCTCTCCTGTCCTACCCACACTACACCTTCCACATTAAATCCTCCCCCACTGTTGTCTTTGTCTATGGATCCTTTACACATGTTCCTTGGTGACCTTTCCCTTTCTTTCCCCCCATTACCCACCTCTCTTCTTCCCTTTGTTTATTGTTTGTTCATTATTTCAATGTTTCTGGCTATATTTGGCTTGCTCATTTGTTTTGTTGATTAGGTTCCACTTAAAGGTGAGATCAGCTAGTGTTTGTCTTTTACCACCTGGCTTATTTCACTTAGCATAATGTTGTCCAGTTCCATCTAGGATGATGTGAAGGGTAGGAACTCCTTCTTTCTTTCTGCTACCTAGTATTCCATTGTGTAAACGTACCACAGTTTTTTAATCCACTTATTTACTGATGGGCACTTAGGCTGTTTCCACCACTTGGCTGCTGTAAATAACACTGCTATCAACATTGGGGTGCATAGGTTCTTTCGAATTAGTGATGTGGGATTGTTAGGGTTGTAGCCCCAGCAGTGGAATTGCTCAATCAAAAGGCAGTTCCACGTTTAGTTTTTTGAGGAAATTCCATGCTGTTTTCCACAGTGGCTGCACCAGTCTGCATTCCCACCAACAGTGCACTAGGGTCCCTTTTCTCCACAACCTTGCCAGCACTTGTTGTTTTTTGATTTGTTAATGATGGCCATTCTGACTAGTGTGAAGTGGTACCTCGTTGTGGTTTTAATTTGCACGTCTTTGATGGCTAGTGATGCTGAGCACACTTTCATATGTTCCCACAGGAGTGGGAACAACTTAAATACCCCTCAACTGATGAACGGATAAACAAAATGTAGTATACCTACACAATAAAGTATTATCTGTCAATTAATGAACTATAGAAATGATCCCTGAAAGTATAGTCTTGTATTATCTGTCAATTAAAAGAAAGGAGTACTAGTACATGCTACAACACAAATAAATCTTGTAAACATTATTTTAAGTAAAAGAAGCCAGTCACAAAAGACACATGTTTTATGATCCCATTTATTAAATGTTCAGAAAAGACAAATCTTTAGAGACAGAGACCATATGAATAGTTGCTTTGGGCTGAGGGATAGTACTAATGGGTTCAGGGGTCCTTTTTAGGGTGATAAAATGTCCTAAAATTAGGTTGTAATGATACTTGCACAACCCTGTGATCATACTAAAACCATGAAATTGTACACTGTAAATTGGTGGACTATATGGTATGTGGTTTATATTTTGATAAAGTTGTTTTCCTTAAGGTAATGCCAAAAAAATGTACGTGTGTCTAAGGGAAGGTTTCTGCTGAGAGGAACATGTAGTTTTCTCTCTCTCCTTTGTCAACAGGCAAATAATGTTCTCATTGTAAAACAAAACAGAGTGACCAAAAACCTACATAGCTTAAGGAGCACCCCACGGATGTGAACTCTGAATCGTTCCTCAACGGGATGCATTATTTCACATTCCATAACAACAAAGAAGTAGCTATTTCACACACCTGAGATGTTTGATTTGTAAGAAAAAGAACATTTCCACTGATAATTGATCTCAGAACCTACTTTTTAATTAATACTAAAATATTTTCCTTTGAAAAATAAATTTTAGTTTATAAAAATTACTATTATATATAGTTGAGGCAAAAGGTATAGTGGTATAGAAAATTTCCCCTAGGATTAAATAGAATCTCTTTGCTCCTACCAGTGATTTCTTCTTTTTCCCTTTTCCTCCTTTTTTTACATTTCTACAGTCTTTCATTTCACTTTTTTATAGAAGTGTAAAATTGACAACTATATGCAAAAAGTAGACATTTTACTCCATCTGTGACATATTTTAATTGTGTTGTTAAAAGCAATAACAATAAAACAATAAAAACAATATGGAAATACTATCAAGAAAGGGAAGAGAAATTATTGAACTTTAGTTTATTCTTAGAAATTTACCAGGGTTGTAAATACTGTATTCCAACTATTTCCTTTGTATGGAGTTATTACTAGATAAAATAAAATGAAGGAAAGGTGGAAAGAAAAAATAATGAAGGAAGGAAAGGAGGAAAGGACGGAGAAAGGGAGAGAGGGAAGGAGAGAAGTAAGGGAGGAAGGAAAAAGCAAAGAAAGAGAAATCAGTGTGTATGTCTTAAGTAAATGCACATTTTATATAAAATTAACTCTACTTTCCAATATTTTTATAAAGAAGCAAACAGAATGTTGATAATATTGAAGTTTTTTTCTTTTTTTGAAATTTGTTTCTTTATAGGACTTCTATTTCTTATAGTCATTAAACATAATTTTATCTTAGTATTTGTAATTAATTGATTAATTAAATTTTAAGCATATTTATTTAAAACCTAATATATTCCAAAGCTACATTAAGTACCCTGGATCCAGAAATGCTATTATTTCTGCTTTCAGGTATAATCAAACCCTGATAAGGGGGAGACAGACATGTAGAAATATGAATGATAAAGTATTATAAGTAGTGAATAAATAATTTTAGTGCCTGACTGATCATAAACAATGATGCAGTTTACATGAGAGAAGTATTTGTGTGTGTGTACATGCATGTGGAGAGAGAATAGGAGATTTAAATAGAGTTTCAAAAAGAAAATCAGTAATTTGAAAGTGCTAGGCAATGGAAAAATACAGGAACATAAGAGGTGGAGCCTTCCAGGAACACAGGGAATCATGTTAAAGGTGTTCTCTTCTGTCCTTTTGAGGAGTTTTGACTTAATGCTCTATGCTGGAAGTTTGCACCTAGAATGCCTACTCTGATTTACTGGTGGTGCAGGCAGGACTGCTCTACGGAGCAGCGTTGGAGCTGACTCTAGACTCAGTCAGGGTGACCTGATGCATCAGTAGTGCATGCATGGGCGCCATCCTGAGAGAGCATGATGTGCCTTCCAATATGTGCTAACATGGTTGCCAGAAAAAAAAAAGAATAAAAACTGTAAGGGGATAAAATAGTAGAGCACTATGACAAGATTTTCATTTTAGAAATGGAATGATTAACTCACAGATGGCAACAATGAGGGCAATGATAGAGAGACAAATTGAAATATTGCAGAAACTTCTGAGTGAGGCTAGAAAATAATTATAAAACCTGGAACCTGGAACTAAGAACAAAAATAATGGAGATAGAGAGGGATATTTGAAACTCAAAAATGTTGCCCTGGCGGGTGTAGCTCAGTGGATAGAGTGCAGGCCTGCGAACCAGATGATTGCCCTTTGATTCCCAGTCAGGGCACATGCCTGGGTTACAGGCCAGTTCCCACAGGGGACACACCAGAGGCAACCATACATTGATATTTCTCTCCCTCTCTCCTTCCCTTCCCCTCTATAAGATAAATAAATAAAATCTTAAAAAATTATTTTAAAAACCCTCAAAAATGTTAGAAATATTTAATCTATGAGGATATGAGAACTTAGTATAGGAAACCGAAACAAATTCCCCAAATTCTAATGTGAGCATCTGGGTAGGTTCTAATCACTAACATAGAGGATACAGCAGAAGAAAAGGGGGGTGGAAACATACCTGAGTACAGATAAACATTTCCAGAAGAAAGTGTCTGGGAGTGTTTGTCTCTCAGGGGTGCCCAACCTGTGGTCCGCAGCTGCATGCAGCCCAGGATGGCTGTGAACGTGGCCCAACACAAAATTGTAAATTTACTTAAAACATTATGAGATTTTGGGGGGGGATTCCGTGTTGCAATGTATTTAACGTGTGGCACAAGACCACTCTTCTTCCAGTGTGGCTCACAGACTCCAGAGGGTTGGACACCCCTGAGTAGCTCTGGAAATCAGTAAGAGAGGGCCTTGAAAGGGAAAGTTCCCATCCATCATCACAGAGTAGGACAGTAAATGGTGACATTTTGTCTAGAAACAGTCATAACGGGAAGGGAGTACACAGTGTATTCTAAGAGATATGTGTATAAATTGATTAGAAGACAATTCAAAACATCAGTATTTGAGGAATTAAAAGTAATAAGAATGTGTGTTGATAGAAGACAGAGGTAGAGTTTTCTAGGGGCAAGGAATTGGAAACAGGAATGATCAAGGCTCGCGTGGGTGATGGTAAAGGTGCAGTCCTGAGAGGAACTTGAGATTCTCTGGGAAATTAATGAACAGAAACCTAGATATGTGACTTGAAACATTTGCTAGGCACACAGTCCTATGATGCATTCTACACACTGCTTTAATTTTGTGCAATCCAAACTTGGCTTATTTCTAATTATTTATTCCTGTGACTAAGTCTGGACTGCAATGTAAAAATAGATTTTCCAGTGTGAAAGAAGCTGCACAGGAAGATGGCCTTACTGAGTTAAGCTGTGTTTAAGTGAGAACTACTGCTCAAGAACAACACGTTCCCTGTGAAAAAAGAGGGCAAATCCATCTCAGTGAGTCTAGCCTTTATGGAGAGCTGTTATCAACTGAAATGTATGTTTTTTCCTGTTTCACAAACATGTTCCCAAAAGACTTTTAAAATAGCTTTCTTTCCTGCTAAACAGTTGTGCCAAGCACTTTTTCTGAATCTCAGCCTTAGCTGGACCAGGATGTGTTAAAGAAAAAAAAAATGCCCTGTCACATGTGACATGTGTGATAGGCCTTAATTACAACAGTAAAACATTTTGCTAACCTAATTGTCCCCTCTTTCGCTGATCCTTAAGACAGTGCATTTTCAGGAAAATGCAAAATACCCCAAGGAAACAAAGAAGCACTTTCCAAAACATCACCACTTTAAATCTGAAAAACCTGTTCACTAAAATAGAATTTTCTCCTAATAAAGAGAAGAATATCACTGCAGAACATGCCCTTTTTTAAGTTAAATAATCTAAAAAATATGTAATTGTTCTTAGGTAACTAATAAGTTGATTTTTTTTTTTTTGCGAAAGCAGTAAGTTTGCTTTCTTTTTGAGCAAAAGAATCACAGCATCCTGCTATCTCTTCTGATCACTTCAAAACAAATCTCATGCATTGCTGGAGCATGTTTCTCAGACTAGAACTTGGGCTGCAGTACTAGGTGTGTCTGTTCATTAAGTGTTTCCTCATCAAAAGTCTCCTCTGAGCAGCACTAACAATAGCAGTCTCAGGGGGAAAAAGAAGATGAAAGTAACCAAAAGATAAACACAGTCTGATGTGATAGACACTGTAGTGGAGGTTATGGCTAGAAAAGTTGCATGTGGCTTTCTGGGGCGGGAGTTAATACATCTCTCTGAACAGTATGCCGCTCTTGGCAGCAGATTAAAGCAATTAAAAAATTACAGTAGAGGACTTGTATTGGGAAGGAAAAAAAAGACAGGAAAACAATAGAAAGCAAGATGCAGAGCAGAGAAGGCAGGTTTTTGTGTGGATAGTTTGGATGCTAGCTGCCATGTTTACTGAGATTGGACGCAGAACCCTAACTTGCAACATTTACATGCGTTTCTTGTAGCTCTCAGAGGAGAACGATACTCCATTTTAAATATATTGTGGGGGTTAAATGTCATAACCAATATAACCTACCACTGTCGGGAAGGTGGTTAAGAGAAGTGGTCTCTTTCTCCCTTCCAGCAGAAAGGGAATGGCTTGGTTTATTTAAGTTGGTCCCAGGGACAAAATGTGTACTTTTTTTCCATTTAAAACCTTTATTTTATCAACTAAAAAAATGTTGGGCATATAGCAATAACCTATTGATCGAGTAACTAAGTAACCATGTTGTTCTTCTTATAAATTTCATGTACCATCTGAATGAACAATTAATTTAAGGATTTTTTTTACAAGGCATGAATCTTTTTTTATTTAATTATTGTTCAAGTACAGTTTTCTTTTGAGTAAAATTATATGTGACTATTTAACAATGCCAACTCCCTCAGCTTTCTGTAACTACGGACTTTGTCTCCAAAATCATTCATCTCATCAAAATTACTTTGCCCTTTACTTAATACCACCAACTTGCCTATATGGTAATAAAATAAATCCCAGTGCTTGAGTCTATCTCTGCTTTCCTCTAGATTGCCCAGGACGTTATTAAGACGGTGAGGCTTTCTATGCTTTGTGAACACATACAAGGAAGACTTCTGTGTTTGCATAATAAACTGTTGGCTTTTATTTGCTTAATTATTTTCTGCAGTGAGAAAATCAGTGAGAAAAAAGTATCAGATCCAGTATCTGGAAACAGCAGGGGGTATTAGTTGGAGATAAAATGTAAATGGTTTGAGGAGGAAAGAGAGCCTGCAGCAGATACCAGCTAAGCTTATTTTGTTCTCCAACATAATTAAAGCATACATAACACAAACATTACAGAACAATTAAAACAAAATAATTCAGTTCCTGTTATTAATAAAATTATTACTTATGTTTTAAAACATAAAGTTGACTTTTAATATAAAACATCCCCAATATGGGGCTGTGAAGCAGCGGGGCTTTCTCAGGTCATTTTGTATCGTTAAAACTTGATTCTGGACCCCTCCACCACCATTCCAGGGGGGAAAAAAGAATGAAAAAAAAGAAAGAGAAAAAAAAGATAAGGTCTAAAGTAATTTTTTATATTGTAAAATTGCATATATTTTGATTTAGCTATTTTACAAAATTTATTTATAAGAAAATGTATTTTTTAAAACATGGGAATAAGTTGTTTCACTGCTACATGTACAGAATGTTCGATTCACAATTCAAACATAAATTCTGTGTTAAATATGTTTGTTATGAAGAAAAACTTAGGAGTTTAGGAGGATTCTGCCTCTGCAGAGGATGTCTGTTGGTAAAAAAGAGAAAAGTATGTACCTATTGGGGAAACTAACATTCCTTGTTTATTTGTTTATACCTATGATCTTTGTAACTAAGCATTGGTTGTAATGCTGTGGTTGATACTTAAAATGAGTGACTAATAAGCGTTTCAGAAAAGGTATGGTTTGATCTGATTTTGTGGAGATTGTACGTGGCTATGCACTTATAAATGAAAGAGATATAAATGGAAGGCAGAAGGACGGGTGTTCCTAATTTATTTCCTGTTCCGGGAAGGATTGTTGGAGTCGGCAGCATTAGACATCAGATGTAAGAAGACCAGAGTTTTGAAAGAAGTAGAACTATTTTGTCCAATACTGTTGATGATGCTTTATGAGGGGTCTAAGTCCTGTCTTTGCAAGACTTAACTTGGGCCCTTCGGCCCTCATGACACTTAGAACCAGGGGAGCAGTGGGCAGCGGCAGATGGTCCCGGGCTTAGTGCCCGAACCTGTCTCCAAGGCCTCCTTTTCTCTGACTTTTCAGTGAGCTAACACCAGCCCCACCTCCCCTCACTTCTTTCCTATAATGTTTCGAGAGAACCAAAGTGGAGTATTACCTAGGCTCTCTCCTGTTGCTTCTTCCGCTCTAAGTCCTTCCTTTACGGCTGTCCCCAACATCAACAAATGTACTCTCAAAATCACCTGGCTCAAGTTGTGAAATCTTTCCTGCACAAATTCAAGAACCCACACACTACAGGCTGGACCAAGGATCCCGAGTTCTTTCCTGTGACAAAGCTACCAACAAAATTTTAGCAAAACAAATTAAGTAATTTAATTATTCAAAATGATTATACTTCAGTGATGGCTAAAGAATGCTAAACCAAGGAAAAAGTAAGATACATAAATAGTGTTTTCTTTAACATTGTTTTTCATTTTCTCTTCCTCCATGCTCTTATACAGTTAGTAATTCAAAGAACATTTCATGGAATATAGAATTTGCTTTTCCCTAAAAATTAAGTAGCAAGTACATTTTAAAGAGAGCACAAATAAATTAATTCAGGGCACATAAAATGTTTACAATTAATCTCGGTTAAAAGTCCGAAGTTTTTTTTCTTCCCTTTTTCCCTTCCCCCTCTCAGTTTTCTCCCAGGATTTCGGGCTCTTCCATAAAGGAATGTTCCACCTGGGAATGCCTTTAACTGTTTACCAAATAGTGATGGCTAATAGCTCTGAAAGCCCTAGAAAAAGGTTTATAACATTCACGTCTTTCCCCTCTATCCATTAAATCAGCTTTTTAAGTTTGTTTTGATTTAGGAAATAATCTTAGCAGAGAATAAGGATTTTCTTTTGCACCAATAAAGGAGTTAATACTGTGATTTATTTTGCAACATCATGGATGGAACTAGAAAGCATTATGTTGAGCGAAATAAGCCAGGTGGTGAAAGACAAATACCATATGATCTCACCTTTAACAGGAATCTAAACAACAAAACAAACAAGCAAGCAAAATATAACCATTGACACTCAAATACGGAACAGGCTGACAGGGGCCAGAGGGGAGAGGGGAGAGAATCACAGGGGAAAAGGGGAGGGACTCACATGAATAAGTATAAAGGACACATGGACAATAACTAAGGTGGGGGGCGGAGATGGGAGGGAGATGGGGAGCACTGCGGGGGCAGGGCAGGGAATATAAAACAGAAACTGTACTTGAATAAGAATTAAATTTAAAAAATTTTAAAAAGGAGTTAATACTGTGATTTAAACGTCTGTGTGGTGGAGGTGGAAGGGAGAGGGAATGAGGAGGAAGAGGGAAAGAGGGGGATGAGGTGGAGGAGGCAGGAGAGAGGTAGAGAGAGAACAGTCCTTACCCCACGTAGGGGAAGTAACATGGGTAAAAAAGTAACAAAGACAGAGGAAAAAAGCATGAACATCGAATGAACATGATATTTACATCTCAATTTCAAGTTTCAAGTAGATTCAAACATTTATGTTGTTCCCCCTAACATGATATATTATTACATGTGATTATTTTCAGCTGTTATATTTTAAAATTTTATATAAGGTCAATGTTTTCTGTCTTATTTTTATCATAATGTTTTATCATATTTTTGCCAGTTAATTAAATTTTATCTTCCCCTTCCCAAATGAGGAAAGCAAAAGAATGTTATAGGACTATAATATTACTTAAGACATTGTTATTCACATACCAAAAGGACAAAAGTAGGTTTAGAACAGACTAAGTGTCTAGCAAATAAAGAAAATTATTCTTCCCTTCAGTAATTGTGATAGAAATACTCTCCAAAGTAAGTATTATCAGTCTGACCTTGAAATACTTTTCTTTATTGACGCTCTAACTCCCTTCTTGACAGCACCAAGGCAAATAAATGCAAACAAACAAACAAACTGTGATTTATGTCTCAGGAAAAAACAAAGCAAAACAAAGCAAAAAATAAAAACAGAAGGAAACCTAGTGTGGCTTTTCTTACATTTGTATCTCGGGAGAAGTGAGAAAGGTTATTTTTATGGAGTTAGTTGCTGATTGTGTCTGATTTAAAGTGATATTATCTATGTAGCTATATACTTCAGGCAATTATTTTATCCCTCTTATCTTGATATCTACATAAAATGAGAATAATTCTATCATATTTAGAGCTGCCATATTGCATAAAAATTAGTATGCAGTGAGCTAAGAACATTTTCTGGCACACTAATAAGCACTTTCCTTTACATCAGCACCTGCTTCTCCAGTCTTGGGTTTCGAAGCAGCAAGCAGCTGGACCTGTGTTTGGTTACAATAATGCAAATTCAATATTTCATATTGAATATCATCAACTCTCACCCAGCAGGAGAATTGGAAAGTGCCATATCTAAGCTGGGACATCATCACAGAAAATATTTTGTGTATGTGAAAATTTTACTTATGGAAAGAGAGTTCTCTTTTTAATTATGTTTTATTAGGGTGTGAGTACGCGAAAGTTATATCACTGTAGTTGCCCAAGAAAGTCAATTGGCACTTTTGTTCAAGGATGTTTTTGAATTCTTTGATGTCAGTCAACAATGATTCATTTTTAAATATAACAGTAACTTTAAGTAATCAAGTTCTAAAAAGATAAACACATTTTAATGCTCACATATTAATGTAGGCCACGTCTAATCATAATGAATTCATTTAAAATCCACTTTGTAATAAGAGAGGTCATAGCTATTAGTGGCTAAACCTGTAATAGATTGAAAACACTATCTTTCTTTTATTACAGTAGAATAAGTAATGCCTAAACTCAAAGTACATAGGTGAATCTTGGCTAAAAATGGCATCCCACTGGCAACTATGCACTTACATGCTATCTTTATGGCAACTACACACCGAATACACAGAAGTCAAAGAAAATCCCACGGAAACACTGACATTTAAGGCAGATTTTTCCCAGGCCTGTGGAGTCATACCAATCACTGTAGAGCTGGACTTGGGAACAACCAGTGCCTACCCAACAGACAGAAAGTCGACACACGCATCATTCCAACCTCATTAACATCTTTGATTAGTCAATGTGTTTTTGTTTTTGTTTTAAGGCAGCAAAAAAACTGTGTTCAATCTTTTTGTGCTTCATCCAGGAAATTTATTTCCCAGAAAGAAAGAAAACCATTTTGTTTATTTTTTGATTAACTGATTGACTCAGGAATAGACGCTGGGGAAGGAATCATGAAGCAATAGCTGCAGTAGCCATGCGCTGCAGTTCCTGGAGAAGGGGTTGTGCATTCTACTGGCCAGAGCGTGAGTGAGCGCTCCAGATGACAGACTATGGGATAAAGGATACGAGACAATTCCACACGCAGGAAACTAGACAAATGCATACGCATGTAGTTCCTAAACATTGGGGCTTCGGTTAAAAACTATACTTATATATTTGCCTTTGAACTGATGACACGAAAAGGGATTTAGATGAAATCCTAGAGGTCAGTGAGAACAGCCAAGGCCAGTTCTCAAAATGTGTCTATTGGCAATAAATGTATTTTCAGATCATGATCAGCAGACAAAATAAAATAAACACACTTGTTTTTTAAAAAGGGCATTCTTGAAAAATAGTGAAGTACAAGAGAAAGATAAATAAAGCTTTCTGGAGAATGTGGGGGAAACTAGAGTTTTGAAAATATACTTACTGATATAGAAAAATATTTATAAACAATTGTGTCTAATAGTGTCTGTGACAGGAACTAGTACTATTTCTGACATCAATTCCACATTAAGCCATGAAAAGGTTTTTAAGTATGAATTGTTCATAAAATATTTGGCTGAAAATTCTTACCCAAGGGCTGATAGGTAAGATACTCTTACATGATTTAAATTTGGGGATTAATGACATATCAAAGATATGGATGATTATTTTCACTTAAGGAAATTAACTCAGTTATTACTGTGATAACTTAATTTTTTTCAAATTACTCTTACTTATTTCAACTCCATCTTCTTTGAAATACTTTTTATGAAACTGTTGGCATTATAGATTAACTTATTTCCTCTCCAAACACATACGCTGAAGCCCTAAGCACAATGTGACTGTATTTGGAGATAGGTCATTCAAGGAGGTGAAGTTAAACAAGGTTATAAATGTGGGTCCCTAATGCAATATAATTGGTGTCATTATGAGAAGAGGAAGAGACACCAGGAGCACTAACACACAGAGAAAAGGCCAGGTGAAGACAATTGATACACCTGCAAGCGAGGAAGAGAAGCCTCGAGAAAAACCAGACCTGCCACAACCTTGATCATGGACTTCCAGCCTTCAGAAATCTTAGTTACATTGTTTAAGCCACCCAGTCCATTATATTTCCATATTTTGCCCCAGCAGACTAGTACAGTTGGGTTCAATCAGTTTTTAGAACTTGACCTGGAGTCAAGACCAGTGACTTCCAGTTCCACTGGAACTTGACCAGCAAAACCTGGAGAAAAAGTTCCCAAAATTTTATAAATAGTATTGTGAAAATTATTTTACTTTAAACACATTCTAATAATAAATAGACCATTTGATTTATTAAAAAGTAGAACAAAGAAATATATTTTAATTTATAAAAGAGCAATTTATATTAACTAAAGAAGATATTTACTGTATGTGAGGTTAGATTTAACTGAACTAAAGGCCTTCCTTAGATTTTTAAAATTAGAGATATAAATCTATGATACCTGCCTAAGGCATTATGAAGATGAATAGTATAATACTAAGCCATTAAATAACACAGTTTACAAATGCTATAAATATTAGTTCTGGAATCATATGATAATCCTTTTGGAAGCAGAAACTGGCTCATATGTCAACTTAATCTTTGCTTGTCCCACTAATCATGGAAACTTAGTTGCCACTGTCACATCAAACAATATATTTCTGTTAGAAATTACTCCAAAATCTATTAGATGAAACAGATGCTAACATTTCTAAGACAGCTTTCAGAATAAGAACATTAAAAATCATTTTCATGTGGTAATTGAAGTTAAAATCAACTCTGTTAATATTTCATATTTTTGAAAGACCATAGTTTTTCCAGTTACAGAATATAGGGCAGAGGTATCTGGTTTTTTGCATCAGTCATTTTGTTTAAGCATATTATTTAATAAACTAGTTCTGGAAGAAATCCAAGTTCTTTCATGATATTATGACATAATATTCATAATCTATCTTGGAAAATTCTCTTATTTATTGAACTACTGTTTTTTCTAAGTGCAAAAATAACATTATAATGAAACTAGTTGGAAGTTTAGCTCTGATAGACTGAAGTATTAATATATTTCTTCTTCCTTTGAAAAACTTTTTAAAGAAAAGAAATGAACCAATAGGGAGAGGCAGCTGTCCTATGGTGAAGATCATTACACTAGTTCTACCCAGAAGGTATCCAGCCATCTAATATGAAAACCAGAGACATTTATTGAAAATACAAGATACAAGGAACATTGTACACAGGACAATGATGCCTCAGTCCCCTTCAAAGGAGGCACCTCAGGACCTCACACAGTTCCCACAATCACCATCAGGTGCCCTGTTGTATTTTCCTGAATTTCACTGATGGTCTGAAATCTCTTCCCTTTCAAAGGCGATTTTAGTTTTGGGGAAAGCCAGGCGTTGCATGGTGCCAAATCTAGGCTGTAGGGGTCATAAATCACTGGGGTAATTTGATCTTTCTCAAGAAAACTCCACATGATATGTGATTTAGGAGAGAACACGTTGTGACGAAGCTGCCAATCACCAGTTGCCCATGGCTGCAGCCTTCTGAATCATCTGAATAGTTTCCATGGAGGAATGTTCCAGCTCAATGCAAAATCTGATGCAGATTTATTGCTTTACTTGCTGTCATTTGGAATGTGACAGCCACACAGTACCACACTTAGCAGTGTCTACCACCCTCACTGACCGGTACAGTGAAATTGTCATTGTCCACACATGCACACTCCAGTCCTCTCTCTTGGGCTGCCAGGTTACACTGATGTTGAGCAACCCGTTCTCATTATACTAACAATGGCTGGACTCTTTCTGGACAGACCTTGCATAGCGTGATGCCTTTGCTGGGTTTCAGGTGCTCGCCTATAGCTATGGTATAGCTCCGGGCAGAACAAACAAAACCTGCTAAAATAGCACATTGAAATTTATTATGAATTCTTGTCAAATACTGCCAAAAGGAAAATAAATATTCAAGGGTCGTATACAACTTCATTGGGAGTCTAAACTTGAGAGGAGATAATAGGAATTTACATTTCATGAATATAGATGCTTGAACGGTACCTTGAGTGTAAAGGAAAAGAATTCTGAGATGTACGTGTAAGGGGTATCGGAGAGTAGACGTGTGAGCTAAAACTAGTGCTCAGAAAGAAAATGTCTAATAACTCGTCTTGGGTTATTTGCACATCCATACAGTAACAGTACATGTTTAGGAGTTTATTTTTAAGTAGACAACATATCAGAGTGCTCTGCATGGGTTTTGAGAAAGTTTTGAGTTAAGGGCTTCGAGGCTACAGGAGAATTTCCTCTGAACTCAGTAAAGGTTATCTGTGAGTGTCTATTTACAGGAATGTACAGGTTGCCTTTAGAACTAATAAGGAATAGATTAATCCTTAGGATTATATAAATCATCAGCAAGACCTCTCATGTGAAAGTAGCTATATTCATTTTTTTCCCATCTGAAAATAACTTTATTGGAAACATCACATACTTTGGTATTGCCAGACGACTCATATGAAAGCACCAGCCACTTCAAATCAGCTAGGCAATCTCATACTTCACCTACTATTTTCACAAATTCAAAAATCTGAAACCCACTCTTGGTTCTACACTATTTAAATATTTATCTTAATCTTATCTAAATAAACTCTTCCATATTTATTCCTGTGCCTGAAATCTACTTAGGTCCCAGAAGCTTCTGGCTGCCAAGTCATCATATTATCAATAGTCCACAGATTCCTGACTTTATCTGCATCTTAGTACCTGGGACCTCCAGCATCCTTTCCAGTCCCAATTTGCCCTTGAAATCCCTAAACAGATGCTTCATAAGCTAGTCTCTTCTGTAAGACCAATTCACAGCACTCTTCCCCTAGCACTCTGACCTCTTTCGGGTATGCCCTCTGCCTGTAGAGTCTCTGGAAGTGACTTTACTTTTGCCATTTCTTACTACTTCATCTCAATAATTATACCAGAAAAACACTATCTCTTGATCCTCTCGAAGTCTTCAACTATCGGGTATTAGTGTCCTGTAGTAAGTGCAGAATTGGTAGAAAGTGGCCTTTAACTTTCCCTCTGCTGTATTGTCCCCTGGTCCCCAAGACAGCACAGTTCCTGGCCAGAGTTTACTAATTCTGTCATGAAAATATCTCCTCCATCTTCAGCTCCCTAGATACTTCAGACCAGTTCAAAGGACCAGTCAAGTATAGGCACCATGTCACCCTCTGAATTTATGTCCCCATCATCATAGGTTAGAGCCCTCAGACCAAACAACCTCTTATTTCCTTCTTCAGCATCAAAGTGTCTTTGCACATTATTTCAAGCATATAGATGTAGGTAGAGGCTAGTGGGAAATGGGGAAAAGGGGCACTGTTTGGACTGAGCGTCCCATCCTGTTTCCAGTAACTAATAAAAAGAGAGTAGAAATTGCCCCCAATTCATTGAGATAGCACTCAGAAAACTATTACCAAAATATCAAAAATAGTATAAATTATCATAAATCAAGGTTTAATTGGTATTTTTATAACAATTGATATAAGAATTAAAGAATAATTGAAACAGTAGCAGCTACCATTTATTGAGTGTTTACTGTGTTCTAGGCACAGCCGCAGGCAGTGTGAGCACACGAGCACGCTATCACTTTCAATTCTAAGGTAATGAATTATTACACTCTCCCCTCTATGTATTCAGATAAGGAACCTAAAACTTGAAGTCCTCTAATTAATGGAGTGAGAAAGCTAGGACTACAACCTGAGACTCTCTGACTTCTAAAACATATACGCTCCTAACCAGAAATCCCTCTGGACCCAGAGTATTTCACTCCCCCAGATAGTCACTGGCTGTAAGTCCTTAACAGTAATATTTTGAAGTTTAGATGAAGCAAAACCATCACTGAAAGGCCAATGTTTGGGGAGCATTTGCCTATTCATTGTGAGCCCACCACCATGATAGATCCTAGAGAGAAGATGTGGAAATAAATAATCCTCATTGTTCTTTTATATTCAATTTGGTTTCCTTTATATTAAAAGCATAACAAATAAAGTATGCTTCAGGAAAACAATGCACTGTGCAGCTTTTGCTTTCAAACTGTTCATTTTCTCAGTAATCACATAAGACTTGAGATCTTTCTGACTCAATAGTATCTCCTTTTAGAATAAAACAGTCTACGGCATGGTCTTTAGAAGATTACGTGTAGTAGGGTTTTCTTGGATAAATCACACGTGTGTGACCAGTTGATGGTTTAGGAGAATGTATTCTAGAAAACAATTTTAAATAGTATTTCCTCTTGAAATTAATTATACACACAGTAAGTACCCATATTTCTTTTGCATGTACAAACACCACTTGCGAAACACACACCACTTGAAATGATTCAAAACAGAATGTCAAGACCCAAATCTTAACTTACGCTGTTTAGAGCAATTAAAGTCCGAGGAACCTAATAATGGTTCATTGAAAATAGTAATACTAGTTTTTATTTGATGAAAACCAATTATATTCTTTTTTTACTTATTTTGTTTAAACATTATTTGTTCGCGCTATAAACAAAGTCATCTTGGTAACAAAACCTTTTCTTACAGATGAGAGCACTCAGAACCAGAGAAGTGAAATGTTTTGACAACCTTCATGCAACTGGTCAGAAGGAGCGGAGAGACTAGAAACGTGTCCCCTAACTCGGATCCCTTGCGGTGACCCTAAGCTGTTTCTGAGAACTTGCCCTAGGGATGCAAAATCCTGTGAAACAGCGATGAGGCACCCACACACAATTATATCCACAAGTGGTCAGACATTCTTTATCACAGAGATTTCAATTAAAATTAGTATGTTTTGAAAAAAAATGTATTTACAAATGGTTGAGGTGGATTTAAAAATTACTGATTAAAAAAATCAATGACTATAGAGTTACACTTAATGAACAGAATCTGCGCTTTGGCTTTTTTGCTATCTCACCAGTATTTGGTTTGTGCTAATGAGTCTGGGTTCATCTTGTGTAATAGGATATATTTTTTTCCTCAATCCTCTTTCAATATAAAAACTTGTGCAATTAATTTCAATCAGTTTCTTAAGGTCTTGTTGCTAACTGGGTCCAACTTGCTACCTAAAAAGAGAAAAATACAACAAAATGGCCATTGAGAAACCTGAAGTAGAGTGCCCCACAGTCTCTAAGCGCATTTGTGTGCTCTCTGTTAATTGACTAGCCCCTCATCGCGTCTGGATTTGGAGAGCAGTTTCAGGACATTTGACAGAGGAATATTTTTCAATGGGAATATCAATCACACTGCTTATTTGAACAGGGGTTGCACTGAAACTGTATGAGAGATGTTGTCACAACCGCTCTCCTGAAATTTAAAATAATACATCGGCATATTATTTGCTCTCAGAACTTGACAAATTCAATGGACACTGGATTGGACATGGATTCAAAATAGGGTGGTTTCTTGAAGTTTAGATTTAATAATATATTACTAGTTTTTGAGAGCATAATGAAAGATTTAACAAATCTTTCTAATAATAGTGAGGATATTAGAGCAAATATTAGAGAATATTTTATGAAGTTCTAAGTTTAACAGATAAGAAAATATCCAGAAGAATGTAGGGGGGGAAGTAAATTTATGGAAAAAATAGAAAACTGCTTTTAGATAACTTCTAAGAATCATGATTAGGTGGTTTGTGGCCATTTATACAATAGTCAAGCCAAGACTTTGAACAGAAACTTTTTGTTTCTTTTAGCCATCTTTTGATTGGCCTGCTTCTCCAGTTTTTTTTAAATGTAGGGGTTGTATAAAAAATTATAATAAGGATCTTCTAGTTCTACAAAGTTATAAAGTTAATATATTAGCTTAATAATAACCTACAGCCTTTGGACCAACTATAAAGTTAATCTATTAGAAGATGAAACAGAGGTCTTTTTAAAGCTTTATGCTCAGAAATGTTACCAAAGAGTTCTAAGTTATAGAGTTGTAAGAGAGAGAACTGAAATTAGAACTCACTTTACATATTTAGAAAGCACTTATAAGAGAAAAAATTGCTCTTCCCAATTTACTACTAAAAATTTTCAAAGACAAATTTGACCATCAAGACAGTTAAAAACAACAATAACAGAATGTAATAGAAGAATCATTCTGACTACAAAGATATAGTCCTTTCCAAAACCAGCCACTACAAATTGTGAGCCAAAAACATAGTCTCATTTTTTTAATTTAATACATTTTTGTGAACAAGCATACTTCTTTCTCTTTATTCTTATTGCATGGATTTTTTTTTCTCAGAATGTGTTTTAAATCAAGAACATGTACTTCAAAGTACATGTATGTATGTATGCATGTATGTATATACAGGGTGGGGTAAAATGAGGTTTACAGTTGTTTGCGCAGAAAATAATGCAATAATTAATACATAATAATATAATACTGAACCATTTTGTGTACTCACAATTGTAAACCTACTTTTGTCCACCCTATATGTATGTTTGTAATCATATATAATTTTCTACCATATGTCATGTAGAATCTGAGATGTTATAAAACCAAACCATTCAATAATATTTTCTCCTGTGAAGAAAACATAACACCTACCTTCATAGGATATTGTAGAGAAATATTTTTATGGTGTGGATCTAAGGACAAATTCTAAGGTCTGCTATGATTCAGAAATCTTACTCTTACAATGGAAAAATTTTTCTAAAGCATTTTGTGACTTGCTTGTAGGTGTGTATCACTACATTTTCCAGCAATACGGCAGATTATGTGGGATGGTGCTGTTTCCTGGATGCTTTATTGAATGTCCAAAGGCTTCAGAAAAATTGAGAGTAAAGAGGGAATAATAAACTTTTTCAGGAAATAAGTAATTAAGATTAGCATGCTTTATAAAATGGAATACCAAATGATTTGAAGATAAGTGTTACTACTTATACTGTAAATGTGAAAAACAAGTTTATGAGTGAGATAATAAAAAATAATAAATTCAGCATGGCCACCATTTTTTCTTCATGTATTGGTACTTTCTATCTAAAGTTTAATTAACAATAGCCAAATTTGTTTTAAAAAGTATGAATATGCCCAGTGAGGTAATTGTTTACAATGAGAGTTGATATTTATTAGTCACACAAATTTCTCTTATTTTTATTTAAGTTGATCTTTGGTGTCATGTAAACAAAACATATATCAGAAGTGTTGAATTTTCATCTGGAGGTTTGGGAGTCATGTAAAAGCCCGAGCAACAAGAGTGGGTCCATTCTTGCTTGAGTTAACTAATTGTTGACAGTCTTACTTGGCAGGCTTATTGAATCACAGCTTTAGTTTCCTTTAAATCCAGGGTTTGTTTATCATCTGCAGGAATGTTTTAGATTCAGCATTTTAAAGCTACAGGTATGAGTGTTGGGTTTTCCTCTGTCTTTACCTCCAGCAGTCTCAGTGAGCAAAGAACCTTTAGCTACAGCAGGAGTTTCCTGTAAAATACAGTAAATGACCATGCTTTCCTCATTCGCCACATACTTTCTTTCTTCTTAAGTCCTAGTCCCTTCTCCACTTGTTTAGGTAGACATTTGCTCACTTTCACGGGAATCAATGAGTGTAAATGTATTTGCATTTTTAAAAAATAACTAGTAGATATGTGAGTAACTTATTTTTAAGTATATTGGCAGGACTCAATATACTACTGCTACAAGCCACAAGGTGGAAAGGCTCCCCATCTAGCCATTTATAAGTACAGTGTGACTAATGGAAAACATAGGCAGGAAATTAGATAATCTCAGAAAGACACAAATATGGACAGTTTAGGAAGGGCTGGCTGGAAGTTAAGAATAAGCAGATTTATAACTCTTGTAGGGATAAGTGAATTGTGGCTTAGCCTGATTGATAATTTCACTTGGTCACATTCATGCTACGCTCTGCATATTTTTGAAAGATTTTGTCAAAACTGATGTATTCCTTAAAAAAGAACTAATTTGCTTTGATAGCTTGCTTAACGAAGGCCTAGGAGATAGGATGGGAGATAATAATAAAATATCTAAGTGACACAAGGGTTGTTTTTTTTTGTGAAAGGGAGCAGAGCAGTGTTTTGTTTTGTTATTTAAATAGAGTTTTGCTACACAGGAAATCTACATCTAATTGGCTATTTCATTTGGAATGTAACAGACTCTGGCTGATTCTTAATCATAAGTATGGGTCTATCCCACTGAACAAGCTTTTGCAATATGATTAAAAACTAGTTTTAAGATAAATAGTCTGTGTTCAACTAATTGCTTATTTTCTAGGTCAGTGCATCTTGGCAAAATACTATGTAGTTTTCCCACATCTAATGCTTTATGCTCTTATGCTTTAGCAAATGTATAATGTTCTTCAATATAAAAAAAACTTGATCAAAAATAAATATAAGCTGCTTGTTAATAGAAACACATCCCACATATAAGTCATTACATATGTACCCCAGTTGCAAAGGACCTTTCTTAGCATCCTGATAATTTATTGTCCTTAAAACAGAAAAGGAGCCCTTTTGATATTTTCCAACCCATTTATTACTTGCAAAGCCTTGCATTTATTTGCTTACAGGCAGAACCAACAGCTGACTTCCACATGATATATATAGATCTAGTTCCTTTGCTTCACATTCAATAGATATTTATAGACATAAAATAATTTTTAGTAAATAAAGACATATTTTTACTAATAGATGCAAAACCTAAAATGTATAAAGATGCTTAATTGTCCACCAAATAATTTATTAATGTAATGCAGTCATGGCAATCGATAATTCCAAAGCTTAACCAAAAAGAAACAAATGAACACCAGCATGCAAACTCATTGTGTTAATAAAATTTAGTAAATGTAACACTGTACCTAAGTTTCTAATCAATTATAGAAAAAATAAATAATTTAATGAATATTGTCCATCAATTTTGGAAAAAATTATATCTGAGATTCAGTTTTAGTTGGATTATGATTTGAATGCAAAAATTGACTTATTAAATTATTTGCAACTTGGATTAATATTTTAATATCTTAGAGTCAGAAAGAATTTTCAGTAAGATTATTAAAATTTAGTGATACCTTGAAATCATTCTACTTTCAAAATTCAATTTAGCCAGAGATATTCTCCTTATTTATTTTTCTTACCCACCCCTTATTCATTTGTCAAGTTCCAGTCTACTGAATAATTATGTAAATAAGCAATACAAATATTTTAAGTTAGAAAATTAAAGTATTGCAAATCACATTTCTTACAAAGAACTTTGGATGACATATTATTTCTAGCTCCTATCTTTTAAAAAAAATATTTTATTTATTTATCTTTGGAGGGGAAGGGAAGAAGAGAGGAAGGAAACATTAATGTATGGTTGTTTCTCATGCATCCCCTGCAGGGAACTGGCTCCTGCCGGAAACTGGCCTGCAACCCAAGCATGTACCCTGACTGGGAATTGAACCACGATCTTCTGGTTCACAGGCCCATGCTCAATCCACTGAGCTACACCAGCCAGGGCCTCTAGCTCCTATCTTTAATTCAGTGTAGTTATAGTCAGAGGTCCAGAATCTCAGAGAGCTTGAATGGATCTGAGAAGTGTTACAGTATAAACTGCTCATTTTAGAGATTTAGAAAGAAGGAGTTCACACAGGTCTCCACTCTAGGAAGACAAACAACCCAATTAAAAAATAGGCAAAGGAACCTGAACAGACTCTTCTCCAAGGAGGGACATACAGAGAGCCCAAAGACATATGAAAAGATGCTCAGCATCACTAGCCACCAGAGAGATGCAAATTAAAACCGCAATGAGATACCATTTCACACAGGTCAGAATGGCCATCATGACCAAATCAACAAACAAGTGCTGGCAAGGTTGTGGAGAAAAGGGACCCTAGTACACTGTTGGTGGGAATACAGACTGGTGCAGCCACCATGGAGAACAATTTGAAATTTCCTCAAACTAAAAATGAAACTCCTTTTGACCTGGCAATTCCACTAGTGGGATTATACCCTAAGAATACTAAAACACCAATTCAAAAGAACCTATGCACTCCAATGTTCATAGCAACACAATTTACAATAGCCAAGTGTTGGAAACAACCTAAGTGCCCATCAATAAACAAGTGGATCAAAAAACTATGGTACATTTACACAATGGAATACTATGCAGCAGAAAGAAAGAAGGAGCTCCTACCCTTTGTGATAGCATAGATGAAACTGGAGAGCATTATGCTATGTGAAATGAGCCAGGTGGTGAAAGACAAATACTGTATGATCTCACCTATAATTGGAATCTAATCAACAAAACAAACAAGGAAACAAAACATAACCAGAGACTTTGAAATTAACAACAAAGTGACAGTAACCAGAGGGGAGGTTGGAAGAAATAATGGGGGTGGGGGGAGAAACAAGAAGGGTTGTCAAGAAAGAGGTATGAAGGACACGTGGACAAAGCCAAAGGTGGGTAGGATCGAGGGTGGGAGGTGGGGATAACTGAGGTGGCGGGGAGATTGATGGCGGGGGGAATGGAGACAACTGTACTTGAACAACAATAAAAAAGAGAAAAAAATTAAGTAGGAGTTCAGGAGAATTTCTTGATTCCCTTCATACCTCACAGTAGTAGATGAATTAAGACCAGGAGTTCCCTTACCTAAGTCTCATCTCTCTGATTCTTTCATTAAGTTAAAACTAAATCATCTATGAGTCAAACTAATATGATAGCAAACTGCAATCCTAGTTCTCAATTATATGTTTTAATCTCCCCAGAGATAAGTTTTCAACCTCTTTATGTTGGATTTTGTCATATATATATTTACCTTAAACACCTTAAATTTTACCTTTTAGAAATAATTTTTAATTACAAAATGGACAATTAATATGAAGTTATATATGTATATGTGAAGTATATATATGAAGTATGTATATGTATGTATATATATATATATATATATATATATATATATATATTACCAATAGTGTGCAAGTCAGAGATAAATCTAATGAAGAAAGAGAAGTTTAAATTTGGATCTTTTATTTTTAAACTACTTCCAATTCATTTCCTTCAAACTATTAAAAAATATTAGAATTTATAATTTAAAAGATACTTAGAAAAAGTACTGTGTAATTCTCTTAATTTCCACATGGAGATGGCTGGTATTTCCACATGGAGAGTAGAGGCCTGGTAAGTTCTTTGTGTCCTCATTAAGCAAGACTGAGGCCTTATAAAAATTGGTTTGGCACCACTTCACAGAAGACCATCCAGGAAGAGAAACCCAGCTGTCAGATACAAGTAGGTATTCAGAGCATTCAGACCTTGCTTGAAGGAACAGTGAGTCACATGAAGTGCACTGTGCAAAGGAAGCTGACACGTAAAAGGCTAACACAACAATGATGAGTTCCCAAAGACATGCTGAGGGATAAAGAATAATTACAGAGGGTCTATTTTGGGGCCCAACAGAATGACTTGGGAATGTAAAAATCAGAAGAAGAAATTATGTCACTCAAGTGTGATTTAAAATGAAATAATTTAGTGCAATTTATTTATTATTAATGCTATTATGGTTTATTAGGATGATACACGATTTAGTTGTTAAATACTTTGGAGTCTAACAATGACTTTGGACAGGATGACTTTGGACAGGAAAGCTACTTTAATTTTATAGGAAAGAGGGCTGGATGTATAATAATTGCATAATTAACATCTTACCTGGCATGGAGCTATAATGGCAAACATAAGTAAGACACCCCCAAGGGCAACAGTAATCTTTTGGGAACCACCAACATCCCTGAATCATATCCAGGATTTAAACTGAAAATGCTTTGCCAAGGAGTTCTAAAAATAGTACGTTGAAGAACTTACATCTTCTAAAAAGGTTACCCTCCACCCATTTTCCTGTTCCCTTATTTATAAATGGTATCCTTTAATGTTTCNGGGTCTATTTTGGGGCCCAACAGAATGACTTGGGAATGCAAAAATCAGAAGAAGAAATTATGTCACTCAAGCGTGATTTAAAATGAAATAATTTAGTGCAATTTATTTATTATTAATGCTATTATGGTTTATTAGGATGATACACGATTTAATTGTTAAATACTTTGGAGTCTAACAATGACTTTGGACAGGATGACTTTGGACAGGAAAGCTACTTTAATTTTATAGGAAAGAGGGCTGGATGTATAATAATTGCATAATTAACATCTTACCTGGCATGGAGCTATAATGGCAAACATAAGTAAGACACCCCCAAGGGCAACAGTAATCTTTTGGGAACCACCAACATCCCTGAATCATATCCAGGATTTAAACTGAAAATGCTTTGCCAAGGAGTTCTAAAAATAGTACGTTGAAGAACTTACATCTTCTAAAAAGGTTACCCTCCACCCATTTTCCTGTTCCCTTATTTATAAATGGTATTCTTTAATGTTTCAATTATGAGAAAGGTTCATAGCCATTTATAGAAATATAACAGTGACTGTGTGAATCAGAAAACAAACAATTCTTCAGAAGAAAGGAATTTAGTTCAAATGAGCAATGTACCCTTGTTATTTTACAACATTAAATGGTCTGTTTTCTATATATGTATAGTATCATATAGTTACAGTTACTACATTAACCATAAGCATTAATATCTGTATATATGTATATATATATGTGTGTGTGTCATATTTTTAGCTACTTTTACCAAATTACTAATACTACTCAACCTGATAGGATCTATTCAAATCAATTTAACACTGCTATCCTTGGCCAATGGCACAAGAACAGGGGGTTTAAATCCATACCCAAGGGTCCCAAAGAAATGGTTTTGTAAGTTTTGTACCACCTTCACTTAAAGATGCCCTTAAGTTCATCTTTATCAGTATTTTGTTAGACTGATTTTCAAAGTTTTCCTTCAGTCGGAAGTTATCTGAAGTTAAGTTATACATAATTCTGAGAAATCTCCCTGACTATTGTTAACGTGTTCCTATCGTCCTCAACTTCAGTGGAATTCCAGCAGGTTACTGTGAAGTGGTGAGTGTTCTGCTGTAACATACGCAATACCTGAAAGTAGGGCCGTCCAGAGTTTTGACAGGTGGCAGCACAAGTGGTGGGTGTATCATCGTAGTACCCTGGACGACAAGAGAACATTGCTGTGAATTGGGTTAAAATGTGAATAGTGACTAGTGGAATTCTACAGAATTTAAGTTTTTGTAGATTTTTGTTAGAATCTTAAACATACATATTTTAAATGTTCATTTTTAATGGGAAGTTGGTTGCCACCACGCTAACCTGCAAGTAAACCAGAACTTTGTTCTTGGGACCTTACTTCTTAAGAATGAGGGTAGCAAGGAGCACACGCATAAGGCATGATCCCTGTTATCCAAGAGCTCGGCAGCACTGGGAAGAGGAGGGTGCCTTCACATGTTCAGGAGAAAAGTTGTTGCTGGAAGAAAGAGTAACCTAGTCAAATAACACTAAGGAAGTAGTGAGGGGGGTGGTTCAAAGTGCAGAAAGAGGATTGACATGATCAGGGAGGAATTAGTGAGGGGGAAAGAGAGACAGAGACCTTGCCACAGAGGGAGGCAGAGGCTGGACCACATCAGTAATGAGATCTACCTTTCCTTAAACACACAGCATTACTAACAAGTGAGGTTCATTTACTGCTAAACAAAGACCCCATGTATATAAATGTGTTTTGTGCGCACTTCTCAGACTCAAACTGATGTTGAGATCAAGATATAGGTATAACTTTGTTTACCTTGTTTCTCATTTACATACTGTTTAGACTTGTAGAACTTCAAAAATGTAAAAATTGTACTTACAAATTATCTTCATTAGCTTTATTAGAATTTGAGATGCTTCTATTGACTTATTGTTATGAATTATCAATTTGCTGCTAGTTCTAATTATAATCTCGGAATTATTCTGAATGATCACCAAGGGTTTCTATGCAGTCAACACAGTTCTTTAAGTGAAAACTCAAAAGCATTAAGAAAATTTATGTTAAAATCAATCTAATCTCTGCAATAAAATATTTTGTGATAAAATATTTTAATTTTATAAAATAACTAATTTTTATAACATTATGCATTTAAATAATTTATTATGCATTATTATAAATTGTCTACTTTCAGCCTTGGCTGGTGTAGCTTAGTGGATTGAGTGCAGGCCTGCAAACCAGAGGATTGCGGTTTGATTCCCAGTCAGGGCACATGCCTGGGTTGCAGGCCAGTTCCCAGCAGGGGACTCATGAGAGGCAACCATACATTAATATTCTCTCCCTCTCTCCTTCCCTTCCCCTCTAAAGATAAATAAATAAAATAAAAAATAAATAAATTGTCTAGTTTATGTTACAATAGGTTCATGATTTGATCATATTAAAGATATGTGTATTTTACATCAACGAACATTGTACTATATTTAGAATCTGACTGTTCCACAAGCTATTTTGAAAAAAATAAAAACTCCTGTCAGTCTCAGCCTTTACTGGTATATGTATGGCTACAGAAGGTTCAAAGGTGAAATTTCTTTTGAGTGTTGTCCCAACGTGCTGGAAGTGATACTAGAAATAGAAGTGACCCAACATATTGTTTTTTTCTTCTGCATAGTTCTAGAGGTTTAATTTGTCATCACAGCTGAAAATGCTATGAAATAATCTTTCTCCCCTTTTGGTGATTTGAAATAACTAGAAAACAAATATGTCAATGGTTACCTCTGGCTGTTAGAAAATTTGTTGGTGAGTTAATGTTGGTTACTACATGTATTTTATGTATTAATAAAATAATGACATGTCATCATGGTCTTCCACTTTCCAAAAATATATTAATATTCAAGAAGAGAGGATACAGAAAAACATTATAAATTCTTAATGAAAATAACAGCTATACCTACAATTAAAAACAAAACAACCCAATTGATTTTGTTGAAGTAGCCCCATTGGCTGAAGAGATTACACAATGACCAAAATCAACTAAAACTTAAAAACACAGAAAAGAAATAGAGCACATAAGAAAATAGATAAATCTTTATCAAGAGGGAATCAGACCTTGAAGAAATATATTGGTTAAATTCAGCTAATGGGTATAAGAGCACCAAGTGGTTTCCAAGCTGAGGGAGTATATGAAAGACACACACTTTAATGCCTTCTACGATGTTTTCATGTATAAGAAATAATTTTTACCACAGTAGAAAGATAATATCTCTTTCAAGAGATTTTTAAGTGAAATAAATGATTTTAAATATTCAAAAGCTTATAAAAACACACCATATATGCCATTAGGCATTTGTGCAAACTCACGGAACGTCTAACACTAAGAGCGAACCCTAATGTAACCTACTGACTTTGTGCAATCATGATTTGTCCATACAGGTTCACTGATTATAACCAATGCACCACTCCAACAGAGGACGCTGATGACGAGGAAGGCTAGACATGCGTGGGGACAGGGGGTATATGGGAAATCTTTGTTCCTTCAGTTTTGCTGTGAACCTAAAAGTGGTTTCAAAAATAGTCTACAACAAAAAAACACACACATGTCTGAATGGAACTATTCACTTCCTTCCTCTTTATTTTGAAGATTTTGATATGTATTTGATGGGATTTTTGAATACAGGGAAATGGAATGATAGAAATATGGTCCTCGGCATTATTAATCTGTGTCCTTGTTTATGATGAGAAGTACTGTTCATACCTTCCCAGTCCTGAAAGCAATAACACCTATTCCCTCCATTCCCTGGATGTCCAAACCAAAAAAAAAGACAGTCCTTCTCTAAATAATTATAAGCAAAAAGTGGCCTAACCATAATTCTCCAAAATTAAGTTACTGCTATCCAATTAGAAATAAATGTTTCAGAGGGAAATTACAATTCATTTTACATATCAGGCTGCTGTGATTCACAATCAAAGCAATGTGTATTGAAGCTATGAGATACTACAAATACCCCCCAGAGTAAGGAAAATTTCATTAAAAAGTTTGACAGTAATACAAAGTATCAGAAAGGATGTGGTGCAATGGAAAACTCATACACTGTTGGTAGGAGTATAAATTGGTATAAGCACTTTGAATTCCTAGGATCCTGAAATCCCACTGGCAAGTGCATTCATTAGGGAAACTCAGGCACATGGGCACTGAGACATACTATAAAAAAGTGTTCATCGCCTCATCATTATGGCAGCAAAATGGTGGAAGCAATCCAAACGTCTCTTAGCAGAAGAAAGAATAAATACCTGTGGAACATACATACTATGAAACTCTGCAACAATGAAAGCAAAGAACCACAGTCACACTCATTAACAGGGAAGCATCTCCCAAACACAGGGCTGAATGAAAGAAGCAAGGAAGGGATCATATTCAGAATGATTCCACTTTCATAACAGAAAAATAAAAATGGCAGAACTAAATTGCTTAGAATTCATACATGTGTGGTAAAGCCATGCAATATATCAGGGAGTGGTAAGTACAAGTTTAACATAATTGTTTACATCATGAGACATGTATGTGATGATCAAGAAGGAATAAGATAGACAACCGGGGTCTAGGTATTGGGCATTTATTTATTGAAACTGTATATTTATGCTATACATAAACTATGTATATGAGATTTACAACTTTAAAAAAGTTTTTATAGAACAGTATGAAGATTATGATTTCTCATTCTGGAATTATATATTATTGTGGACTTATGGATCAAAATATTAAAATGCAGTGTATTTGGGATAGGTCAGGGTGGATGGGTGGAGGATGGGACTGCCTGACACAGTACAATCCAGTTTGAAAGTTTACTTCCTTTTGTCGGGCTATTGTTTAGATCAGACCTTTCACAATATAAACCCTAACATTTTACCAAAATAATTGAGGTGTGTGAATTCTATTTGGCTTTAGGCTACTTTCCAATTTGTACAGAGAAAATTTTGGAACACCAATGATGAACACCTAGGAAACATGTATGTGTATTTCAATGAAAGAGGAGCCAGTAAAGTTGTATTTGCATTTTTACCAAGTGCCTAAGACTTAAGTTAGGATATTCAGACATGAAAAAGGTGCCCCCAAATTATCAAAGTAATAATTCTCAAAGCGAGAATTAGAGGAAAAGGTAATATATAGGAGGTCTGTCCAGAAAAAGTCCAGCCATTGTGAATACAGGGCCCAACAGAAGTAACTCCTGCTTGAGTGTGGTTGGTAGGGTGATAATATGGGTGTGATAATTTACGGTTTCAATATGAACATATCACCTAAATGTCATATGGTGTGCTTGAGCGTGATATTGTTATGTTACAGAATTACATGTTTATGATTGTGTAATAGAAGATTTTGTAACAAACAATTGCATTATTTGTTCTGGACCCTGTGTAATAAGAACATTTGCACAACATTGATGTAACCTGGCAGCCAAGGAGAGTGGACTGGAATGTGCCTGGGTGAACAATGATGTTTTCACTGTACTAGTCAGTGGGGGGAGTAGACACCATTGAGTGAGCATGTGTACTGTGTGGCCATTACATTCAAAATGACTGAGGGAGTAGAATGAAATATGCAATGAATATGCATCAGATTTTATATTAAGCTTGAACATTTCTCCACAGAAACTATTTGGACGAGTCAGAAGGCTGCAGTTATTGGCAACTGGTGATTGTCAGCTTTATAATGACAATGCACCTGCTCATGTATCATGTCTCATTCAGAGTTTTTTGGAGAAACATCAAATCATCCAGGTGACTCAGCCTCTGTATAGCCCAGATTTGGTGCCCTGTGACTTCTGGCTTTTCCCAAAACTACGAGTAAAATCACCTTTGAAAAGAAAAAGGTTTTGGACCATCGATGAGATTCAGGAAAATACAGCAGGGCAGCTGATGGCAATTGAGAGAACTGTGTGAGTATGTAAGGTGTCTACTTTGAAGGGGACTGAGGTATCATTGTCCTGTGTACAATGTCTCTTATATCTTCTCCAGTAAATGTCTCTATTTTTCATAGTTCATGGCTGGATATCTCTGGACATTGTTCGTATGTCTCGTTATTTAGGTGTAGTTCAGTGTGAATTTGTGTTTATCATTTCATTATTTAGACATGTGCCTTGACCACTCCTTTTTATTGTTATTATAAATTTGAACCTAATCATGTTATGCCTTATTTTCACAACACCCCAAGTTCGGTAGAGGGAAAACTGTTTCCGGCGCACACAGGGATCCCCTGAGCACCACCTCCCCCTGTATGTTGAGCATTCTCTGACTGATTCTGCAGGTTCGAAACGAGCCGGGAGTTTGCATTTTACCTAACAGCTCTGCTGCTTTAGGTGTGGTCTGATTAATGTAGCTCAATTTCTGGACTACCTTTTGAGAAACTGCCCTAGACAGATTAAGTCTTGCCAAGGACATCAAGACTCTATGAACTCTTCACTTCGAAGTCAAGTCCTTGTCTTAACCAATGGGGTCCAAGCCTCAGACCCCGATGACCATTCAGGAGGTGGTGTTTGCTTCTCACAACTTCTTTACAAACATTCCCTACCTCTTATCGGAAGGAATAACCCCTAGATTTAGCACTCAACCTCACTGTCCAAACAAAAAGACAGAGAAAGTTTTCTTACACTAAATGTTAGGACAAGCAGCTGGAAGGCATTTGCATACTAACAATTTGTCCATGGCAATGGGACCAAAGTATCTCCACATCTTACTTAATGCAGTTCAGTGCTGTGTTTTTGTTCCCTAACCTTTCTGGCAAATAAAATGTGTCTTATTGGACTAATTACCTTTTTTACAACCTCTCCTTTTTTAACTCTCTTTTGCTGTCTTTATTCTATTCATCCCCCATTCTCCTTCTTTTTTTCATGGTTTCATTTTCTTTTAAATCCCATCCCTCACTTTGCTTTTACTTAGTCTTTTTCACTTGGAAAGTGATAATTACTAAGTTAACTACATTCTTACAATCATATATCTTCATTCTCTAGGTGAAAAATTTTCTGAAGCATCTCTGTGCTGTTTTTCTAACTGGCCCTTAATTCCTTAATCTGGTTTCTTTTAGTTTTAGTTTCATCAACTTCTGGGTGAATCTCCAAGCCCTTCACCTTGACATTTACCAAGACACTGTCAGCAGACCTGTGATAAAATGAGGTCTTCTGACTTTACTGCAAGGGAACAGTGTTTAGGCTGTTTAAACTTATTATATGTTTTAAAACATGCAATTAAAAGAGTTGTTACATGAAAACATGGAGAGCACATCTACTACTTCATAAAAAATGAGGCGAGGACATAGTATGAGGAATTAGTTAAAATAGGACTAATCAGAAAATTGTTAATGACATTTGTTTGTGAGAAACATCACGAATTACATAATTGACTTATGGTTACATTACATGCTGTAAATTAGCTGGCTATTTCTCCGACGTTACTATCAATCTCCTGAAATACAGATAGTTAACACAATCAAGGTGATCCAGAATATGTAAGAACTGAAGAACTACTAAAATGAATATGAATTTTATTCTACTTAATTTTATCTCCTTAAATCCATTATACAAGGGCAAGTCAATTGTAATAATTTGTGAAACTTTTCAAAGCAATTTATTATTAATGGTTAATTTAGTATCAGCTAATTACTCAGCCTTCAAAACAGCCTTTTTATCCTACAAGTAACATTTTATCACAAAAGGCCCTCAAGACAGAATGTGTGGTGCCTCCAGAGAACCTAGCTGAGAGTGATAAAATATTTTGGCATTGCTTATTTAGCTGAACAGGACTCCTGGGAGTACCCACTTGTTATTGCAGGGACTGATACTAGCTTGAGAAAGTATGAAGTATTTCTTCTCACCAAGAGAAATTAGTCATTTTTGCACTTCGATTTAAAGTGCAAAGTACTTGAATTGAAAATTCTGTCAAGGTTTTTTTATTGTAAAGTTTAAGTGGCCTTTCCACTATTTCATCAAGCTCATTCAATTAGAAATGTCACTGTTCTCTTTTTGAAAGTAGAGCTCTTGTATCTTTATTACTGTTTTTGTCTATTTTAAGCTACTTGGGACAAAGAAAATGCATTGTAGACTAATGGGTTGCAATGCTATATATACACACCAAAAATAAATTAAATGTAGGATAATTCTTAAAACACAATACAGTTTTTGTTAAGGCACTATTACCATTTAGGTTTTGTAATAGTAACTCTGTTATAAGCGT
Source organism: Sturnira hondurensis (assembly GCF_014824575.4). NCBI lineage: Eukaryota > Metazoa > Chordata > Mammalia > Chiroptera > Phyllostomidae > Sturnira > Sturnira hondurensis. The sequence continues at coordinate 16,439,364 of NW_028076767.1, read as the reverse complement.
ACCATCCTATAATGACCACATCTAATAAAGTCAGAGAGTTCAAAAAGTTGTTTTATAATTTACTGTATGTTTTGAGCAATACTTCATTTAGGACAGTTTAATCTAAACTAGTTTGTTGCTTATGGTTTAAAATCCAGTTAGTGTCTTATTACATAATAGGTTGAAGGACAATACAATTACAACCTTGATGCATTTTATATGTGTATTTTCTTGGATGCTATGGATGTATTTTGAAAATGTATTTCTCAAAAGAAAATTTGAGAAAATGTGTATATATCCTGAGAGATATATACATATCTGGGGTCAGAATCTAGGTGGATGAACAAATAGCATTTTGCTTTAAAATAAAATTAAGTTAGCTATGGAAGTCTCACAAAGGCAAACTCTAAATTATAAAAGAAAAATATTATTATACATTGTGAATTGTGTTATTCAAAAAGGTCTTGTGATAATCCATCATGAGACTCTCAAACAAATCATGATTTTATTTAATAACATATATGCATGCGTGTACATATATTTCAAATTATAAAATAGTACTTTGGCTTTAAGTATGGAAAACTTCCCAAGCAATCCAACAATGGAAGGTCATTCACAGTTGGCATTATGTTCAGAATTATCTTCAAATATTTAATAATCGACAGTTTTAAAACACCCGATAAAGTATAGATTAACAAACATGTACCTTATCACTTATCAAACAGATGTATAATTTTTTGGCAATGACACAGACTTTGTGTTCCACCACATTGCTTTTTTGTGGGACTTATTTTCTTTCTTACAATTTCACTGCTAAGTTTTCTTTTTTATCCTCCTTCTATAGACTTTTTGTGTTATTGTCCAGAAAGGCAATAAGTAAAGGAGTAAGGCTTTTGTTGGGAGGCAAGAGTTGGCAACTCTGCCAGTTTCAACAAGAAATTCTGCCAATTTCAGCCAGTTTGGCCATTTGGGGAAATGCTTCAAAATTTTGTGTTAAAATATTGAGCAACCTTCTCATGCACCCTAGTTTGAAAGGTCACTCTTTAGAATTCAGTGAAACCTGAACACTAAATACATCACAGAAGCATCTTTGCTAATTTATTTTTCTTTAAAAAAACAGTGAAGGGATAAATATTAGGTTGACCGGAGAATAACAAATGATAATGAGTTTCTGAATATTTTCTCTTTGGCAATGTGTAGTGATTCTAATATCTCCAGAATCTCAGCTCGAGAGTGTATGTACACTGCATAGAAAGTCGTGTAAAGTCATTACCCAGTTTTCTCCAGTTTTCTGTGGAGACTAATATAATGAAATACATTCATTCATATAATCATTTAAAAAATTATTGAATTTATTGGGGTGATATTGGTTCATAAAGTTATTAGGTTTCATGTGTACAATTCTGTAATACATCAACTGTATATTGTATTGAGTGCTCACCACCCAAAGTCAAGTCTCCTTGCATCACCATTTATCCCCTCTTTACCTTCTTTACTTCCTTCCCCCAACCCAACCCTCTGGTAATCACCACCCTGTTGTCTGTATCTGTGAGTTTTTCTTTTTTGCTTAATCACTTCACCTTTTTCACCCAGCCCCACAAATCCCCTCCCTCCTAATAGTTGTCAGTCTGTTTTCTGTATCTATGATTCTGTTTTTATTTTGTTAGTTTATTTTGTTCATTAGATTCCAAAAATAAGTGAAATCACAGGGTGTTTGTTTTTCCCTTGACTGTCTTATTTCATTTAGCATAATGCTCTCCAGGTTCATCCATGCCATCGCAGAAGGGTAAGGTTTCCTTCTTTTTTAGGGCAGAGTGGTATTCAACTGTGTAAATGTACCGCAGTGTTTTTATCTACTCATCTACTGATGGGCACTGGCACTGCTTCCAAACCTTGGCTATTGTAAGTAACAGTAACACTGCAGTGAACACAGGGGTTGCACATATTCTTTCTGGTCAATGTTTGGGGTTTGGGGCGATATATTTTAGAAAACGGAATTGCTTAATTTTAAACATTTGCCAAGCGCAGACATTTATCTAGGTCCTTAGGATATATTAGTGGGGTGAAAAACAGACAGAAAAGCTTGTACTTGTAGAGCTTACATGTTAGTGGTATGGACAGAAAATTTAAAAAAACACAGAAAATATATCAATTATATTAATTGGTTTGTTGCAAGGTGATTGGTGTTACAAGAAAAAGTTAGGACAAACTAAACAAGCTAAGTCTGAGCAAGATGATTGTGATGGTGTAGGTATAGGTTTTTAAAAAGTGATTAGGATAAGCCCCATGGAAAAGTTTACATTAGTAAAGCCTATAGGGAGGTGAAGGACTCAGGCAGACGGCTACCTGAGAGAAGAACATTCCATGTTCGTTAAAAAAAACCCCACAGACAATTTTAAATCTTCTTTTAGATAATATGCTTACTTTCCTTTAAACTTCTGCCAATTGGTATTAGACGTGCTACCAATAAAGTAAACTTGTTTGGAGGTGAAGGACTCAGTAAAAAGAAGAGACACTAATCTGACATCCAGGAATCATAAGCCAACAAATAAAAAGGATTATCATTTTTTTTTATGTTGAGGTGCTATAATGATGGATATGTAATGAACAGTAGAGAAAAGTAGATATGACAAATTTATAAAGTTACTCAGATGATTTATTCAAATAAACATTTCCTCATTAACTTCTATTATGTTCTATATCAATAAAGTAATATGATACACATTGATCTTTGTTGTTTACTACAATTTAATTTAATGCCAAAGAGTTATTCAAATTGGAGTTGATATACTGTGATAGCTCTCCAGATAAGAAAGCTAAAAATTGTATTTAGAGACTTTTCCTTCCATGATTATAACATTATGCAATTATGTCTGGAAGATAAACATACACCAGGATGTAGGACAATACTTGAAGTCTAAACAACTTTGAGTAATTAAGAGCAAAGTATTGTCTAAGTGTAACAATCTAACTTTTTTTAAGCACATGCTATTTCTAGACTTACATCACAGACTTAATGAAAACCTTTGAGGACAAATTGAACTGAAGTCTCCGTTTCTAAGTTAAGAATCCACTAGACATATTTAGTTTATTCAGGCCTTTAGCTTCAGAAACTACATATAATGTTATATGTTTTGAACATGTAGTCTTTTATGATGCATATGGTACTAGAATGGAGACAGTTGAGGATTTATAATCTTGAATGTGAAGACTTTTATGGTTACTGGCGATGTGACAGTTGAGAACTCGGTAAGCAAACAGCTTTCAGGTGAATCTGAAAAATTGCACTTAGTGGATTTTTCAAGAATTTTTGAGTTATATAAAAACTCAAACATAAACTCTGTTAAGTTTGATATTTTTATTGGCAAGAAAGTATGCTGGAATTTGGTCATTAACTATGCACATATATCATTTTATGATTTTAAAAGACTTTGCAAGTCTTTAAAAATAAATTTTGAGCTGATAACATGGAATGCAGAAAAGGAAATTCTTTTGAAAAAATGTAAAATTAAGGAAGTGAACTATTGTGAATAATTCAATTAGTTAAAATGTTAACAGTATTTAGGAAAATTGTTATATAGATTTCACTCCAGTCAGCTTGTTTTATTTATTTTTTCTGATTTTTTAAAAGTTTTAATGATATTTAAACTCAATATTGTAATTAGTGTCCATTTTGTGTAATATTGAACTCCAGTCAGCTTGTTTTAAATGTTAATACTCACATTTCATTTGAAGGCCTGTCTCTTCAAATTAATGAAACTAAACATTCTTCAAAATTTTATTCTTAAGAATATTATTTTATTAATCACATTTTTTGTGTCTTGAACAATATTTGATGCACAGTTATGATGTTATTTATGGATTTAGGGGCAAGGAATTCTTTCTGTTAAATCAGGAAAGGTCAAATTTGGTGGATCATTATCTTCATTTGACTTTGTATAACATCAGCAAGAAGAGATCCAAGGTATATAATATACGCAATAGCCCCACGAAATAGTTGGGATTTAGGGTCACAGTAGATATAGTTAAAACCAGAGCTTTTTCAATGATAACTGTTTGACTTTGGGCACACCATGTAATTCTCTGAGCTTAATGGGTAAAAGAATGAAAAAATGTTTTTGTTTAATATACATTCTTAATTTGTTAGAATGAAGAAACCTTTTAAGTACTCACGTTTTATAGAAATTGTGATTAACAACATTAGTTTCATCAGGTCTGGAATGTATTCCATGATGGCCAGAGTGTGACCACTCTGAAAGCTTTAGTTACAAACCACACTTTTGCACTTTCCCTATCTTTTGCATAGATTGTAATCTGATTGTCTTTATGTTGATTGTGGAATGAGTTTTTTGCATAGAAATACGTAATCTTGAGCTCTGTTTACAAAAGGTTTGTGGTAAGTACTATAAATTGTTGAACACCTACTAAGTCTCAAGTGTCAGGCTAAACATGTCCCATATGTTGTGGCATGCACGGCTCACAAAACCTTATAAAATGTTCCGATTGTCACTACCATTTTACAGATGAGAAAAGGGAACTAACAAGTGGTGAATTGGGGGCTCATGTGTACATAGCTGGAGTCCAAAGTCCATTGAATTGTACTTAATATAGCTTATATTTTAACTGAGGCTTTTTATTATTCTTCAATTTTTTGCAATTGATAAGAGAGTAGGAAAAAATAAAAATAATTTCTTGCTGAGCACACAATCTCATGGATTAACCAGGAAACCCAAGATTATTTACTTTACCATTGTTTCAATACAATGGGACATTCTACACTTGAACCTAAGGTTGTGGGAACAGCATCTATTCACAGGAGGGACGACTAGACCAGCCACCAGCTGGAAAAGGAAGCTGAATGGTTAGGAGCATGAGCTCGGGGGCCAGATGGCTGGGATTCAAGCTGGCTCCGCCACTGTAGCTGTGCAATCTTGGACGTGTTACCTAGGATCTCTGTGCCTCAGGTTTGGGATTTCTTATCTGCTAACAAATACAACAATGCCCGTAGGGCTTTGGGGAAGATTAAATGAGTTTATACCTTAGTAATTAGCAATGGACATGGCACATGGCAAACCCTCCACACTAAATAATCTTAGCAGTAGCAAAACCACCCTTTAAAAGGAGTTCTTTTATGTAAGTACAGTGTGGAAAATTCACCCACTGCTACCTTCAGGAGAGAGTGCTACAGCAGGGAAGGCAGACTCTCCTGTTTGAGGCAAAAAAAAAAAAAAGAATTACTTGTCCCTCAGACCTCAGAGACATGTGCCCAGTAATGTATCCACCATCTAATAATATTAAGGGCCATGGGATAAAGCAGAGGATAAATATATATATTTACCCAAATAAACTTGACAAGTTCCAAGATACTTTAGTCAGTGAACTAGGAGTTTAAAGAAGTTGTGCTTCACATATTAAAAATTTAGCAGTGTCCTTACTACACACGACACAAAGATCGTCTGAGGTGTGCTCCATTGCAGGCACTGCTCCAAACAACCATACCTAAATTTCTATGATACAAATGCATGGTTTAATTTGCCTTAGCTAATAAAGTATATTGGCATGTTTTTAAAGAAGATTTAGCCGTGGCTGGTGTAGCTCAGTGGATTGAGTGTGGGCCTGTGAACCAGATGATCACGGTTCGATTCCCAGTCAGGGCACATGCCTAGGTTGCAGGCCAGTTCCCAGGAGGGGACCCATGAGAGGCAACCATACATTGATATTTCTCCCCTCTCTCCTTCCCTTCCCCTCCAAGAATAAATAAATAAAATCTTTTTTTAAAAAAAGTATTTAAAAGCAAACTTTTTCATTGAAAGTAAATTTTTAAAGAAGACCTATGTGTTGTAGATTGGTTAATAAAACAAGGAAATGTGTTACTCTGATATAGGCTTTCATTATATAAGTAAAAACAAGTCTCTTAATTAGCCTCACATTTGAAAGTAACCACAGAATTCACACCCCCTCTCCCCCTGCCCAAATCACAGTTTTGTATTGACATTCTTTTTTTTTTTAATTTTAGAGAAAGAGAGAGATGAAGGAGAAAGAGATGAAGGAGAGAGAGAGAAACATCATTTTGCTATCAATTTGCTCTTCCACTTATTCGTGCAGGCATCGGTTGATATTTTTATGTGCCCTCACCAGGAAACTCGCAGCCTTGGCTATTGGGACAGGGCGCTAACCAACAGAACTACCCAGCCAGGGCCTTGACAGCATTCTTTTCTCATAACTGTCATCCTCCTTATTTTCTTTTATGATGTTACGTACTTTTCTCCAGCACTGAACCAAAGTTCCAATTTCCCCTTTAGATTACCCTGGGAAAGGATGTGAAATGAATGCTTATGCATGAATGATATAGATTTCAGGTTAATTAATGGGCCTAGGTTCAAATGAATTCTTATTTTTTTAATTGAAGAAATCAGGAATTGGAGATAAGACAAATTACCTTGGTTTTGATGGATCAGACTAAGCCTGCGTGCTCACAAGTATGTGAATGACCCTCCGTGCGCCTGCACTGCAGGGAGGAGGGTGCCCTTAGGAGGCACCCAGTTGTGACTTACCAATATAGTTGCTGCTCAATACACTCAATGACATGCTCAGAAGTTACTACGGTTTCATGAGAAACACAATGAGCTCAGATTAACCTAAAGGTAATAGGGAAATAACTAGAAATTTATGCAAAATTTTATGCTATATATTTTTAAATTAAACATGTTTTATGCTAAGAGAAATAAAATTTCTCTGAAAATTGGGCTCCATCCAGTAACCTCAATAAAGCACAGAGCTGTAGCCTCAATACCACAGGAGTTATTTATTTATTAAGATTTATGATGGGTTGAGATGACATTTTTGTCCTTTTAATTTCAATATGGTAAAAATATCATACATTTGTTTTAAACACTATAGTGACCACTTTGAAAATATATATTGATGAGTTGGTTTCACATAATACTGTTTCTTTTAAATAGGTAAAATAATTTAAGGAAGAAACATGTCTTACAAAAATGTTTGCAAATTAACATCTAAAACAAATAAGAGTAGTATCTTAATATACATAAACCTTAACTCGGTTCCCAGCAAGTGACTCTAGTTTATTTTTTAATAATAAAGACTTTTATTGTGTTTTTAAAAATTAAATTCATTTCTTGTTTTCATAAAATAAATTCAAATTAAAAAACTAATTTGATTTTGAGATTTCTCAAATATGGGAAAATGCAGGGATTATTTGATTTAATGAACAATATTATAATCTTAATTTGACATAAAAACAAACTGAATTATTGAAGACTTTTCTGTTTAAATTGCAACGGAAATACAATGCATAAAAATATTCTCTGTTACTTAAATAGATTTTGTTGATGTAATTGTCACATTTAATTCATAGGTTCTTTTTTACTAAATCATGCTCACTCAATACTTATATTCCAAATCTTACAACTAAATGTATCCTACTTGTTATTTCTTCAATTTTATACTTTAAGGCTATGTATCTTCAAAATTATAAGTCAACTTGCAAGCAGAAACTAAAATTAAGGTGTGAGAGCCATCCAGATACTTTGAGTTGCATATTTGCATTGAAAGAATTTGGGCAGAAATGGTTGTCTATGTGAATAACATGGAAAAGTGATTGAGATAGTTGGTGAGTATGCAGATCTGATCTTGTATTTCTGGTAAATATTTATTTTCCATCTAATTGCATTGGGACATTTTCTGACATTAAATAGGAGGATTTATTGAATCATTTAAAAGTACAGCATGGTAGAAATTCTTTGGTAGAAAAGAGAGCTTCCCTGAGAGATTATAAACATTTATAGTTCACACATAGACTTCTAAACCAGACACAGACAAGTGTTTTAAATAGTCCTGTACTGATTTTCCATTTTCAGTGTGTTCTCTGACAGACTAATGGAGTCAAGACAAAAGAGGGGCTTCAAGATTGACCTTCGGAGTGTTTTTGTTAACATCATTGCAACCATAAAGCTTATGTTTGTGGGTTAAAAGCTTCTCTGAATCTTAAACAAAGATAAGGAACAAAGCCAAAAACTTCCAACAATATTCTCTGAATATATTTGTTTTCTGAAAAGATGAAAAAATAATTATTATATCTCTAAAAACAATTAGTTTTTCAAGCTGTGTTCAAATTCACAGAGCGTGAAGTAAGTTTTGTTTAGTGAATACATATGATAATAATTTAAAAATATTCTGCTAATTTTTCTGTGAAGTTCTAGAACAATCCTTAAATATTAGTTACTAATTTTAACCATGTAGAAAAACTTGAAAGCAAATTATGATCTAGAAATATATAATGATGATATTGACTAAAGTCTCATGAGTTTTTATGTGCTTATCGAAGAACTTTTCCACATTAACATAAAGCAATAAGGTAATTGTTTTAGTCATAATATTATCTTTTAACTGAAATGAAAAGTTCTGTTACACTTGAAAAAATAATGGAAAAAATGGTTTTCATAAATACGCTAAGGGGTTGACTCCATTTAAATCTCATTATATTTAGGCATCACCTCTGAGTAAAATGCATACACCTTGGTCATTCTTGAACATAATTTTAAAATTAGACGGAATGGGTGAAGAGGTGAGGGGGTTAAGAAATACAAATAATTACAGAGTAGCCATGGGAATGTAAAGTATAGTACAAGAAATGGAGCAGCCAAAGAACTTACACGCATGACCCATGGACATGAACAATGGTGGGGAGATTGTGTGAAGGAGTGGGGGGGGGGCTGGGCGAAAGGGGTAAAACTGAGATAGCTGTAATAGCATAATCAGTAACACACAATGTAAAAACATTACAGGCCCGTTTTTTTATTTTACTATTCTATTTTTTCAAAACATATTCTAAACATTTACATATTTTAACTAATAAAAACAACATGTTAGCATGTGCTAGGCATATTTTTAAAAGACCTAGTAGTAATAACCAAAGCATATTTCTTGAAGATACTTGAATATTGCAGGTAAAACATATTTTAGCTCACATGATTCATGCAATTTCTCAACTCTGTCTCATTTTACACAATTAGAACTGGCCTTAGACTCTGCTTGGTTTTGTGATGCTACAGGTTAATACCATCTAGAAAATAAATTAATTCTTTGTGGTTTGAAAGCATACATCGATGCTCTGACATTCTTATCATTAAAAAAGCAAACATAATAAAATAATGTGATCTTTCACTTCACACTTTCAAACGTTTGAAATGTTTATTTGAAGTACTATTTTCGTGGATAATCAGTCTTTGCCTAATGACTGTCAGTATTCATTGCCTAGTGCTTTACAACAGTATTTCCTTAAAATAAAGATGATAATTGATATTATTAATACAATTATAAAAATTTAACTAAATTATGTGAGGAAATTATAGGGTTTGGCTAGCAATTACAAAGAATTTAGAGAAGTTTGGGGAGTTTCAAACTTGATGTTAATATAATACCTTCTAAGAAAAGAATCTAAATTAAAAATAATGTGTTTTAATTTTTGTTACTAATGCATGGCATTGGGCTAGGCATTTAATGTGTTCTTTCCATTTCCTCTTCTAATTCTCTAATGGCTATTTACAAGGTCACATTCTAAAAACACTTTTTCCATTTCTAGCCATGTGTCGGGGAACTCAGTACAATTAATAATAGAAGGGAGACAGGAAATCAGCCACAGTTGTTCAAAAGAATCACAAAAATAAGACAATTGAAATTTACATTATTTGGAGAAATTTCGGGGGGAGGGGATGAGCATAAAATTACCAAGGAGTTACTCAGAGAATGAGTTTGTAGTCTACTATTAATGCGCTGGATTATAAGTGATTAAGAACAGGCTTTCTCCATTGAAGGATGTTTTGCAGAGTGTAATTTCATTTAGGTAAGGAAATGTATGCAAATTACATCAACCGATATAGCTGAACCCGAATCTGATACCTACCTTTGATTAAACAACAAATTTCTGATATCTCAATACCAACAATTTATTAAGTGGACTCTATACTTTCTTAGTGTCCAGGACAGTCTGTACTATGGAAAGAAGCATGAAGAGATGTTTTATCTCTACATTTTGGTCACATCTATCCTGAAGACTCTTTAAAAATGTGTACTTCACTTTTTTGTTTATTAATCGGATATACTCATTTGAGAAACTTTTGTTACTTTTCTTTATCCGCAGTTACCTGCCCATCGCACAACTCCCCTCAAACATGGCAGATGGACACCGGACAAACTGCAGGGACACATTCTCTTAGCTAAAGACATTTGACATTAGAGTTGACATAGAAACCTCAACATTTTCTCAGCCCCAGCTGTTTTTCCCTTTGTAATCCACCCCTGTCCCCAACACAGCGGAAGCAGTTCAGGCTTAGCAAAAGAGGACTTTAAACACATCTGGCAACAATGAACAATGAAAATTCCATTAGTCCAATAGTTAGAGATAAATAGAGGTAAAAGAAATATACAAGGCAAGTATAATAAACCCCAAGCGATTACTTTCCTTTAAATTCTTAGTGTTCAATTACAGAGCGAGCCTCTGAGACCCCAAAAGTAGTTATTTTTTCACCCCTTTCTTAGAATACTGATTATATGGAAAGTTTAAAGGCACTTCCTGAGGTGAAAAAATGTTTTCCAGCTGTTAAAATTCAAGCTTAGCTATTAGCAGAGCTAATTTTGAAAGGCATTGTTCCCTGAATAAGATACTTGTTTAGATGTATCACTTTTAATCCCCTTAGATTTTTATTACCTGCTAAATTTATTTTCTGGATTATCACTATACATGATATTGTCTAATGGTAAAATATTTTATCTACATTTTGGGGCAACATACTGTGGTTTCTTTAATGTGAAATAAATGAGAATATGGTTCAACATCATTTCAATGTCACTGAATTCTATAATAGAAATATGGCCAAACTACATGAGAATACTAGTCAGCATAAATACACTTATTTCGAAGAAGGCACTTACCCCCCAGTTCAGCTCCTAAGGCAATTCTTGGTGAAATATTCTTAGGAGGGAATTTGATCTGAGATTCCACAGAAGAGATTTACCCCCAGGCAAGGTGGGGAAGCGTGAAAGCCTTGCAATGTGATCCAACAGGCAGGGTGAGGTCCAGTTAGCAGAGCTGGACGATCCTAAAGCAGGAGGTGACACTCTGCTGGAGAGAAAGGGTTGCTCTGAGTAGATTAGAAGTGTTGTCACATTGTAAGTGCTCAGCAGCAGAAGGGAAACATCAGAGCTTCCTGTTACATCACTCTGACCCCGCCTGCAGTTAGTGTTAGGTTACTTTCTTTCTCAAGTAACATACCTCAGGAAGAGCAGCACTCCTTTCTTATTCTGAGACAAGAGCAAGAAGCAGCCTGATCAGAGACTGTATTCTGTATGAATACATCGTTAGCAGCAAAAACTGGCTGGATTTCACCTTGACTGTTAGAACTTGTCAAACCGAGCTGCCTGTGATTTGAAGGAAATCTAAATGTAATATTCTGGTCAGAATTAAAAGAGTTAGGGGAGTGTTTGTGTGTGTGTGTGTGTGTGTGTGTGTTTTGAATTATACTGTATAACACATCCAAGAAAGTTATTTTCTTCATATATAAACATGGAAAAATAATAACTGCATCTGTTATACTTAATTCTCTGATCCAACTTTTATTAATTTGAAGCTTTGATAATCAGAGTTATTCCATGATCAGTTTTCCACAAAAAATTGAAGAAACTTTATTCTGTAGATTTGAAACATATTTTGTTTTGTTTTGACATTAGTATGTGTGTGTTTTTCATAAACAAGAGCACTGTTTGTGTCATGTACGTATGTAGAATTATTTTTCATTTTATGTGTATTAGGGAAAATAAACTTGAAAACATATTCATAAATTTAAATAAATTGCACATATTTTAATATTTGACTTATCATTTATAAAATTAAAAGTATTTTATAATACAACATTTATACCTCAAAATAGCCTTAACAAAAATACATTTAATTTATACACATGATATTATGAAACAATTTTAAATTTGTAGCACAATTTTTTTAAAAAGCTTCACCTCAAAAGATAACTTTATTCATATTTGTTTAATAAATCATCAGGAAAGAAATTTTTAATTTGAAATGTGCTTGTCTTTTGATAGTATGGTAAGTGTGTGAAGATACAACAGTAATTATAATTCCTAAAACCTAAACAGTATTAAAAACTGCCTAATTTATCTGAGCATCAATTTTCTTATCTGTTAACTAGAAAAGATGGCTCAAATAACATCTAAATCACTTACACCTCTAAGACTTTGAATCAACAAACTATGTAATATTTATAAATGAATAAGATATTGTGATGTTCATTCCATTCTTAGCAAACTTGGGATCAGAGGCACTGAAAACTGGGTAAGTTACTGCAATTCTGAAACAAAATGAGATGCTCACACTCCTTGTAGAAAGATCAACAAAGGAAAACAAAGCTACAGAAACTAAAGGGATATCATGTTTCTGAAGCACCATGCTCCTGTTAACATTTTATTACCTGGATCCATGGAATAAACAGTCTTTGATTTTAAGATCAATAGAATCAAAGCCAGTAAAAATATACATGTATAAAAACAGGATACATACTAACCTCTATCAATTATAGTTAAATAAGTTGTAAGAAACTGAGTTATACCTATTTGCTTACTGAGAGATAGAAAGCAATCAATCAGTTACATTGCCAGGTTGTTGAATATTGTATTCCCAGTTACCCCTTGATTTGTTTTGCCTTGGAATGCTGGTGAGATGCTATTTAATTCTGAGCTATTTCTTTCAGCCCCTGAGAAGAAAAGTCAATGATCCCAGTTATTAATGGCTCCATTAAACAGTGGATCTTTAATCGGAACACCAATGTGAAAAGTCCTAGGTGGAAGAAAGCTTTGCGAAATTCTGCTGTGGAGAGAGCACACTTCTCAGGGAACCACTAAAAAAGAGGCAGAAAGCCCTTGGATCAGACCATGAGACATGAAATTCCTGTCCTGGTTCTGATACTTTACCTTTGACAGAAGATTTTATGTTTTGATGTTCCAGTCTTAAAAACTGGAGCAGAATCAAGTAATAGATTTTAATATCTGAATCATTTCTGTTCATGAACTCTCATCTTCATGATCAGTACAATCTGTTCTAGAAAGAGATAAATACACAGCTTTGAATTTAAGTTATGGAAAACTTAACTGATTTTACCTGTCTAACCCTAGTGAAGTCCAGTGAATGAAAAAAATTATGCTATGAACTCATGTCATAAGGCTCAAACTTTAAATGAATGCTCTTACTCTTCTACTATACATCAAAGGTATACTATCTGAAAAGCTAACATAAATTATAGTATTTATATTAAAATTATTGGTCAGGCATATGGTTATGATCCATGATGACTCTTGGACAATTTTTATCACTAACATCTATAAGCCTGACTTAGAAATAACAGACAAACTGCACCCTACTAATCAGATCCTTAGTGCTGCCCTTTTATAAACTCTGGATGGAGTAAAGGGCATAAGGACTTCCAGCAGTCACGCTGGGTACGAAGGGACAGCGAAAAGATAATTTTCACTGTGAAATATGACAGCAAATACTTGGAAAAATACAATAAAATAAAAAAATATGTCAATAATCAATGAGATGATTCTTAGACAATGTGGCATTAATTAAGCCTTATGTACTTCATATATACAATTATATTTTTCCACAACAGATTGAAGACACTTGAAATCATTTACTAAGTAGTGATCGAGTCTGTATTTTGAGTCAGACATTACATTAGTTGTGTTGGGCATTTAAGAAATGTACAGGGTGCCCTGCTATCTAGTTAAGAGTAAACGTGCTATTTTCTATGATTAAAACCAAAGGATTGATTTTTCACTCTAATTGTGTACATAATTTGTCATCTTTAGGGGAATTATAATGTTGCTTTAAAATATTTACTATGAATATGAATTGGAAAAAAAGTAGAAAATGCTAAATTTGAAATGAATAATATTATATCAGTATATATAGAGATAAATAAATCTATTTACTACTCTCTATACAGAATGTCTGTTAGTATTTTTAAATGTTTTTTCCCCAAGAGAATCATATAACATACCAAAAACAATTAACTAAAAATCTGCCTATTCTGTTCATTGATTCTTAAGTTCCGATGGACTTGATTCTTCCGAGGAACTCACCATTTTCTCACAGATCACCGTGAGCTGGACTCCTCTAGAAGGGGTATGTGTTACTGGGTTTATAGAGCTGACGCTGGCAAATGAGATATGTCATGAGCCCATTAAAAATGAATATTTAAGTACAACCAAATTAAAAAGGCTCATCTGGGTGAGGCTACACAATGGACTTCCTCAGGGTAAGCACTCATAATTAGGGTGATCCTATGCTCCAGAGTGCTACGGCCACCCCAGTTCATAGTGCCAGGCTCAAAATTATCCTGGTTTGGATAAAAAATTACGTATGGTCACCCTAGCCATACTTATCCAAGTGGTGCGTAAATATGGAGAAAGAGTAATTCATTTGGGAAACTCAAATCCCCTTTCCCAGAATAGTTTAAAATAGTTCTTCCTAGTTTGAGGCTAGTTTTAGTTGGCCTTGATAAAGATTGCCCTCTCATCTCTTGATGTGTATTTTTGTGAATTTATTCTGAAATGCTTCTTATTTGCTGAATATCAGTCTCAATTGTGACCTAAATGATTTATTTAACGTTGCGTGTAAGCATGTTGACCCTAAGTAGCATTTGATTAAATGACTGTGTCTCATATTTTGCTTGAAAATTTAATTTTTAAATTATAAAGATGCCAAGTAGTATGAACATTTTCTCAGGACAATTTTCTTCAGCTATTGTCATACTCACATAACTTTTAAAATTATTTGCAATTGCGGTTTTTCTCTTCAATAACTCATTTATGCTTAACCTCAATCTATTATATACAGTGAATGTTTTTAAATAAAAAGGAGTGCGGAACAATATATAATGCATATATTAAAGCATAATATGATGTATTTGCCTAAAATTTCTTAACCCCTTCGGGAAAGCAAGTCCTTTTACTAAGTAGTGGGAAGAGTCGCCAGCTATGGTCTCATCCTGCCATCTAGTGTTAAACATTCCCAAACTACAAAAGCTACTCCCTTGACCCAAATCATCATAAAATTCTATTTTTTTTTGTATAATGAAAAAAATATCCCATCAACTAGGGAACATTCCTAAGAAAACATTTTGATGCATTTGATAGCTAGAGTTACATGTGCAGGCACTTACTGTATATTATACAACTCAAGTATCAATTTACACATTGTGGAAAAATATATGCTTCATAGAATATTTAGATGCAAAGGCAATCTTGAATTAAATAAACATTAAAACATAAGCTCAGCCATACAAATTAAAATGACATTTCACCTTTTGCCTTTCAATATGTGCTTAAATATTTGAAATGATCTAAATGCAGACAATTCTGAAGCCCCTGGCTAGGCAAAGTGGACTAACTCCTACGTACCTGGACAGAGATACAAATCAAATCTTCGAAAGCCTATGATGGAGTGAAAGATGCCTCACACCGGGAAAACAAGGCCCTTACTACATCCAAACAAGAAAAATACTAGTTCTATCTCTGTATGCTGGAAAAAAATCAATCATTGGCTATAATCCTGTTCTAACTGGTTACAGCTGACGTTTTAAAAAGCCGGCATTCGGGTGTATATTAATTATCTCTCATCTCTATAAACACACGTATCATCAGACATCGAAGTCTGTAAACCACAGCCACCCATGGACACATATTAATTGATCATCTACCATAAGACATACATTTGGATAGATACTGGAATCCAAAGTTTGGAAATAAGGACTTGACTCTTGCTCTCAAGGAATGCACTTTTTACCACAAAGCAAACATTTAGAAAACCATGCTTGTCATTGCTCATACTGTTCAAATACTCAGATTGCTAAGAAGTAACACACTCAGTGACTGAAAGAGATCAGGACTGAATAGATAGGAAGGCAGGATGAATGGAGAACCTACTTCTCATAGAAAAGCGTTTTCTCTGGATGTAACAATTACCATAGGGTCTCTGGAACCTAAAAGGCAAGAGATACAAAGTGTTCCACAGATTAGCAAGAAGTCATTCCTTGGCAGAGCTTCTCAGAAGCAGAGACTGAGAGAAGGGTTTGGGTGCCTATGATTATTGGGGGAGTGTTCTTTAAATTTTAGAGAAGAGCATTAAGGGGGTGAATGAAGCAGGACTGGGAATACTAATGAGGTGATCTCAGCTAAAATCTGGGCTTGGCCTAATTCATGGGGGTAAGGGTTTGGAGCGTAAATTGCAAGTCACAGTGGTCCTCCCTTGAGGCAAGGGAATGTGTTTTCAGCAGCTCCTTGTTAGTCAGTGGTCGTATGAGCCACTCTGGGAGTGGGGAACATTATTTCTAGGGAAAGTAACGACCAACAGCTGAGGACAGTTTGGGGAAGGATGAAGCTGGGAGGTATTAGCAGCCAATTCTCCCAGCGACTAAGAGATAAGTACACCAGTTCAAGAAAGAATGTGGGAGGGGCATCAAAACACAGGACATCTGTAATAGTGTCGATGATAAAAATAAAGAAATAAAAACAGAGTTTATTACTAAGACTGTTAAGAGTAAAGAACACCCACTTAAGTGGTGCACCTAGGTTGTTCACAGGGTTTGAAGACCATGTGAGTCCCATGTGAATACATCAGGATTTAGGACGTAGGGCCTCAGATTATGGTAAGAAATTGTATTTTACTCTACATGTAACAGTTCATGGAATTTAAGTCAACTTTTGTGCTTGGTTTGGGTGTGGCTGGGCGTGGTGGAGTGGTAGTCCTGCCATGAGGAGGCAAATACAGAAACTTTTCCTTGGAAATATCTCTATGTCTTTTAGCAAAGTTATTGGTTGAAATTAATGTTCACAGTGCTCTCCATAGGACCTTATATATGGTATTTGTAGATATTCAAAAAGCAAAAACACTACAATTGGAGATTCTTTTTGGGAGGATTGATTATAAGAAAACGTAAAAACATTCAGTTTGGGGTTGTGTGAATTAAAGTACTTAACACTATCTAGTAGTACTTTCTTGGTTTCTGTTCTGTTTTAGCGGGAGTTGAGGAAGAAAAACAACACTGTTGATGATTGGAATTTTTCAAGAAATGCTGTTTTAGATGTTTAACTCTGTGAAGATTTTATTTCAACTTTTTAGATGAGGGAACTGACTCTTAGTAAGTTTATACAACTGGAACTCAGTAAAAAAAAAGGAACTTGAAACCTAAGTTGTTTGGTTTTTAAATCTGTCCTCCTTCTTTATAACATGATATGCAAAATATTTAATCTGGCAAACGCCTTCAGCTATTTTTAGAGGAAATTATATGGAATATAAGTCAAAGGGCATTAGTTACTGGGGTTTCAGCGAGATACTTCTCATTGAGAGAAAGAAATAATGCAAAGTGGCAAGAGAGGGAAACACAGCACGGCACCACTGGGTCAGCTCTCTATTTAGATCTATCTGTAGTCTGGTTTCTATGCATTTCCAATATTATTCAGGTTTGAATGATAGCGTACGTTTCTGAGTGCTTGGAAGGATGGCACGAGGAACAAAGATCATTTTTAATTTAAAATTTCTAAGAAACGAAAGATATTTAAATATTTTTAAAGATTTTATTTATTTATCTTTAGAGGGCAAGGGAAGGAGAGAGGGAGGGAAACATCAATGTATGGTTGCCTCTCCTGAGTCCCCTGCTGGCAACTGGTCTGCAACCCAGGCATGTGCCCTGACTGGGAATCAAACTGGGATTGTTTGGTTCCCAGACCCGCGCTCAATCCACTGAGCTACACTAGCCAGGTAAATATTTTTAAATGAGTTCTGTATAATGAACATAAGCTTATTAGAAAAATAGAACATTCACTGATTTTACCATTTTGTATTCATGTTAAAATTTCATATTAAAAATATTAGCATTTCTGAGGCAATTATTTCAAAAACATTATTGAAAATTTTTCAAATTAGCAAATATATACATTTTATATTTTCCTCAGTTAATCTTATTAATAGAAAAAACACTTTATATTTATGCTCCTCACTCTTCAATCTGTAAAGTTTCTACTTCACCAAAGTCTATCTAAAAGTTCCTTCTCGAACTTTCCATGACTGTCTTATTTGAATAAGTGTTACAGCTCAAAACAACTGTTTTCTAAAATTTTGAAATGTTAAATATTCAACAGATTGTAATGCCAATGATTGCCATTTTGTTGAATACTTATGATGTAGTGGACACTTTGCTAAGTTCTTTATGGGTGTGCTCGTCTTTGCCATCACAATCATTTCACAAAGAAGAGAGAAGATTAGGGATACTGAGGCTAAATGAACTAAAATCCAAGTTTATTTGAAGCCAAATCCAGTGTTATTTATTATTGTATTTTGTTTGATGTTTTATTTTTTTCTTTCACAATTCTTAAAAACATTCAGTTGTGTCTGACAGTTTATTGACTGACAGCAGAGACAAAAAAACTGTGTGCTGGATATTAGAGATTTTCTCTGTAAGTTACCTAGAAGTTGCCGGTGTTTAGTGTGTGTGTGTGTGTGTATGTGTGTGTGTGTGTGTGTGTGTGTATGTGTGGCTTGTAAAGGAGAAAAATAAAAGGAATATGCAGAGTTAAATAAAAATTTTCCTAACATATACTTAGCTTTAAAACTTTAAACAATTTATCATTGAACAGTGGCAGATATTTTGAGTAAAAAAATTGTAACTGTTTATTTCTTCATCTCTGTAAAAGCCATTTCTTGGCAAGATGGATCACTTAGGTAGCTCACAGCTGTTCACATTTTGAAACTCTGCAAATTTCCCTAGAGTGATTTACAAATTTTGCGGAACATTCTGTTTAGAGTGGGGAATATTTTTAAAAGGAGGAAGACTATTGGAAAGTCAAAATTCTTGCATTCTGATTCCAAAAATTTACTAAGGGGAAGGAAATAGCAGCTTCCTCTGGCTTTTAACTCCACAGCACCTGCAGTTTAAAAAAGAGAGTTCCGTAAATTGGAATCACACTCTCTGTGAAAGTACAGATTAAATATGGATAAAGACCCCGAAGACACTTGGGTTTATAAATGACTTAGCTGGTGTTATCGCATAGTGAGAGAACAACAAATCATCAGTAATGCTGACAAAAATGGATTCATTGTGGCTACCTGGGATTTGCTTAAAACTTATTAGAACAAACTGTAGATTGAAGTAAAAGAATTTGGTACTAGAAATAATTTATTCTTCACTAAGTTTTGCTAGCTAAATTTAAACTCATTTCCAAGAATGATTTTTAAAAGAGAATAAATGCTTTAAAAATGGTTCAAAACTTTCCGTGAACTTTAAATGCCCAGATGACAGTGTAAATTGGAAGCAGATGTGTTATTTTCTTTAGAATGCATGTAATATTGACAGGAAGGAAGTTGATCAGAAAATGTTGTTCTAATCGTATGTAACTCCCAAATGTTAAATCATTTAGAATCTCTCAAAGTGAGTGGGTCCCCGTGTAAAGTAGTAACTTGGAAGCTTATCGTAAAATCTCCTGATGTGTGAGGATCAAGCAGGCCCTAGAAAATGAAATCTGCTACAGGTGTCGATTTGTATATGGCAATTGTATCAAGATAGGCTACTTTTGAAGAAATATAGCAGACCACCAAAAATGACCATATTGTGCTAGAAGAATATAGTTATTACAAGTGAGGAGCCTAGCCAATGTTGATTTTTTATTTTTAATAACAGAAAATTTTTATATATTTTATATCACTCTTGGTGTTGGATGCATTTAACTAGAAAGCGTTAAATATTTTATATTTATTTCAGTTATTTTTTTGCAAAGCAGTATAGGAACATAAGTGAAAGATCAATTAGCATTAAAGGCTTAATAAGCTGTTCCGTTTTTGCCACTAAGATGTACAATTCTATCGTTATTTCTACTTCCCTGTTGTATGTGACTTATTCCCCCACATTCTTCCTTGTCCTTCATGAATTTTCTCTTCATCACTAGTGTTTGAAGTCCTTTGTCTATGTGGGTAGAGGGTGTGTTGAGTGGCTTTGCTTTTGTTGGAAACAATACATTATTTCAATGGAGAAAATCTATGTCATTTATTCTGTAAAGTTCCCCTTCCCTCTATTTTATCTCTTCTGTTTTTTTTTCTGGAAACTCTGTTACTTCAAGGATTGGCTCCTTAATTGATATTCTAATTTTTTCATTTTTTCCTATCCCATTTTTCTTTTCTATGGCTTTTCTTTTCAATACCTTATAGATTTTCTTCACTTTTCTTCCAGTTATTGATTTTAAATAAATGTTTATTTTTTAACATTTTCCCTTTTATTAATAATACTCACCTGAGGATATTTTTATTGACTTGAGAAAGAGAGAGAGAGAGAGAGGCACTTTGATATGAGAGAGAAATATTAATTGGTTGCCTCCTATATGTTCCCTGACTAGGGATAAAACATGCAACCTTTTTATTATATGAGACGATGCTCCAACCAACTGAGGCGCCTGGTCAGGGCCATCTTTTTTTCCCTTTATAATCTAGGATTTTTGTTGTCTTTTCTCTGCATATACTAACTGCGTTACAGTAAAGAGAAAAATACTTAGCTTTTTATATTTCTTAATAACGTAGTATTTACATTTTCCTTATGGAGTTTTTCTCTGAAAATTATTTTATGCATCTTTTGTGTAATTTACTGTGAGACATGTTAGGATTTTTGTTCTGTTCTAGCTAGCACATATTTTCTATAATTTTTCTATGTGGTATACAGTAATGCTATTGATTCATATGTTAAAATTGCATATAGCAATGTTGCTGAACTCCAATATTACTTCTAATTGTTATTTTATATTCTCTTGGATTTTCAGTTATGATAAACATATAAAAATAGCTCCAATGCAAGAGTTGTACCTAATTTCTATTTCTTATCTTTTTGTATTGTCTGTAAATTTATCACTGCCTGGATATGTTGAATAATAATAGTAGTAGAAAGCATCTTGGCCTTATTCCTGGATTTAATGGGAATGTTTCTAAGTATTACGTGTTTATCAGATTAAGGGAGATCTCTCTAGTTCTCAAAGTTTTTAACCATGGAACAAGAGTTAAAATTAATCAAATGTTTTTTCTTTATCCATTGAAAATAATAATTGGACTTACACTTTTCATATTTTTAATGTTTTATTACATTAAATAATGAAGAAATTTGAACCATCTTTACATTTCTCAATAAATCATCAGTATTTGAGTATTACAGTTTTTTTCTTTTGCCTCATATTCCAGTATGGCTCAGTTACTAATTCTGTCTTTTTAAATTTCTTCATCAAGGATTTTTGAGTTAGTTTTAAATAATTTTTTAAAAAGATTTTTACATTTTATTTATTTTTAGAGAGGGGGGAAGGAAGGAAAAGAGGGAGAGAAACATCGATGTGTGATTGCCTTTTGTGCACCCCCTCCTGGGGACCTGGCCAGCAACCCAGGTATGTGCCGTGAATAGGAATCGAACTGGAAACCTTTTGATTCTCAGGGTGGCATTCAATCTACTGAGCAATACCAGCCAGGGCTTGAGTTAGTTTAAACAATATTTCTCTTAGCTACTCACATATTTTATGTCCCCTCAAACTTTGTGACTGGAGCAGGTCCCTCACCTGCCTCACTCCAACCCCGGCCCTGCCCATCACATCACCAATGTCAGACGGTGCTTATCCCAGCCAGGGGGCCGGGAGTGGGATTGTGAATCCAGCCTGCTCAATCAGTGTAAACATCACGTTTGGGTCAAGTCTGGCAAAAGGGCATTTGGATCAGAGACACTGAGGCCAGGATTTTTTTAAATTAAGACTTTATTTTTCAAAGTAGGTATAGGTTTATCGTAAAACTGAACGGAAGGTTAGGAGTTTTCCTCCAATTTTTTTTATTTAATTATTTTTCAAGTACAGTTTTCTGTCTATTACTCCCATCCCGTCCCACTCCCCATCCTCCCCCCTCCCTCCCATTTCCACCCTTCTCAGTTGTTGTCCATGTATCCTTTATATAGGTTCCTCTAAATCCCTCCCTTATTTCCCCTGAAATTCCCTCCCCTCTCCCCTCTGGTCACTGTCAGCCTGTTCTCTATTTCAGTGTCTTTGGTTATATTTTGCTTGCTTGTTTGCTTTGTTGTTTAGCTTCCTGTTAGAGGTGAGATCATATGGTATTTGTCCTTCAACACCTGGCTTATTTCACTCAGCATAATGCTTTCCAGTTCCATCCATGTTGTTGCAAAAGGTAGGAGCTCCTTCTTTCTTTCTGCAGCATAAAATTCCATTGTGTATATGTACCATAGTTTTTTGATCCATTCATTTACTGACGGGCACCTAGGTTGCTTCCAACTCTTGGCTATTGTAAATTGTGCTGCTATGAACATTGGGGTGCATAGGTTCTTTGGGATTGGTGTTTTAGGGTTCTTAGGATACAATCCCAGCAGTGGAATTGCTGGGTCAAAAGGCAAGTCCAATTTTAGTTTTCTGAGAAAATTCCATACTGTTTTCCATAATGGTTGTACCAGTCTACAATCCCACCAACAGTGGACCAGAGTCCCCTTTCCTCCACACCCTCTCCAACATTTGTTGTTTATTGCTTTGTTTATGATAGCCATTCTCACCGGTGTAAAGTGGTATCTCATTGTAGTTTTAATTTGCATCTCTCTGATAGCTAGTGATATTGAGCATCTTTTCATGTGTCTCTGGATCCTCTGTATGTCCTCCTTGCAGAAGTGTCTGTTCAAGTCCTTTCCCCATTTTTTAATTGGGTTAGTTGTCTTCTTAGAGTGAAGTCGTGTGAGTTCTTTGTATATTTTGGAGATTAAACCTTTGTCTGAGGTATCATTGGCAAATATGTTTTCCCATACAGTTGGTTGTCTTTTTATTTTAATGCTGTTTTCTTTAGCTGCGCAGAAGCTTTTTATTTTGATGAGATCCCATTTGTTTATTCTTTCCTTTATAGTCCTTGCTCTAGGGGACATATCAGTAAAAATGTTGCTGCGTGAAATATCTGAGATTTTCCTGCCAATGTTCTCCTCTAGGACTTTAATGGTGTCATGGCTTATATTTAAGTCTTTTATCCACCTTGAATTTATTTTGGTGTATGATGTAAGTTGGTGCTCGAGTTTCATTTTTTTGCATGTAGCTGTCCAGTTCTCCCAACACCATTTGTTGAAGAGGCTATCTTTACCCCATTTTATGATACTGCCCCCTTTGTCGAATATTAATTGACTGTAGAGATTTGGGTTTATTTCTGGGTTCTCTATTCTGTTCCATTGGTCTATGTGCCTGTTTTTATGCCAGTACCAGGCTGTTTTGATTACAGTGGCCTTGTAATACAGTTTGATATCAGGTATTGTGATCCCTCCTACTTTGTTCTTCTTTCTTAACATTGCAGCTGCTATTCGGGGTCTTTTATGGTTCCATATAAATTTTTGAAGTGTTTGTTCTATGTCTGTGAAATATGCCATTGGTACTTTAATAGGTATTGCATTGAATCTGTAAATTGCTTTGGGTAGTATGGACATTTTGATGATGTTAATTCTTCCAATCCATGAACACGGTATACGTCTCCATTTGTTTGTGTCTTCCTTGATTTCTGTCTTCAGTGTTGTGTAATTTTCTGCATACAGGTCTTTAACCTCCTTGGTTAGATTTATTCCCAGATATTTTATTTTTCTTTTTGCTATATCGAATGGGATTTTTTTCTTGATTTCTGCTTCTGCTGATTCATTGTTAGTATACAGAAATGCCTTTGATTTCTGGATATTGACTTTGTATCCCGCTGTTTTGCCAAATTCATTTATTAGTTCCAGCAGTTTTTTGGTAGAGTCTATAGGATTTTCCATGTACACTATCATGTCATCTGCAAACAGTGACAGTTTTGTTTCCTCCTTTCCGATTTGGATGCCTTTTATTTCCTTTTCTTGTCTGATTGCTGTGGCTAGAACTTCCAATACTATATTAAATAGAAGTGGTGAAAGTGGACAACCTTGTCTTGTTCCTGATCTTAGTGGAAAAGCTTTCAGTTTTTGCCCATTCAGTATGATGTTGGCTGTAGGTCTTTCATATATGGCCTTTATTATATTGAGGAATGCTCCCTCTATTCCCACTTTGCTGAGTACCTTTATCATAAATGGGTGTTGTACCTTATCAAAAGCTTTTTCCGCGTCTATTGATATGACCATGTGGTTTTTGTCCTTGCTTTTGTTTATGTGGTGTATTACATTTACTGATTTGCGGATATTGAACCATCCTTGCATCCCTGGGATGAATCCCACTTGGTCATGGTGTATGATCTTTTTGATGTATTGTTGGATGCGATTTGCCAATATTTTGTTGAGGATTTTAGCATCTATGTTCATCAGTGATATTGGCCTAAAGTTTTCTTTCTTTGTTGTGTCTCTATCTGGTTTTGGAATTAGGATAATGCTCGCTTCATAAAAAGAGTTTGGGAGTTTCCCATCATTTTGGATTTTTTGGAATAGTCTGTGAAGAATAGGGGTTAGCTCTTCCTTAAACGCTTTGTAGAATTCTCCTGTGAAACCATCTGGTCCGGGGCTTTTGTGTGATGGGAGTTTTTTGATTACTGCTTCAATTTCATTTGCTGTTATTGGTCTGTTCAGGCTTTCTACTTCTTCTTCATTGAGTTTTGGAAGATTATATTTTTCTAGAAATTTGTCCATTTCACCTAGGTTTTCAAATTTCTTGGCATACAGTTCTTCATAGTAATTCCTTACAATCCCTTCTATTTCTGTGGTATCAGTTGTAATCTCTCCTCTTTCATTTCTGATTGTGTTTATTTGTGTCCTCTCTCTTCTTTTCTTAATGAGCCTACTTAAAGGCTTGTCTATTTTGTTTATCTTTTCAAAAAACCAACTCTTGGATTCATTGATCCTTATAATTGTGCTTTTGGTCTCTATGTCATTTAATTCTGCTCTGATCTTGGTTATTTCCTTCCTTGTACTTGCTCTGGGCTGTCTTTGTTGTTGTTCTTCGAGTTCTTGCAGGCGTCGGGTTAGGTTGTTTGTTTGAAATGTTTCTATTTTCTTTAGGTAAGCCTGTATTGCTATGAACTTCCCTCTCAGGACTGCCTTGGCCGTGTCCCATAAGTTTTGGGTTGTTGTGAGTTCATTTTCATTTGTTTCCAGAAACTTTTTGATTTCTTCCCTAATTTCAATCTTGACCCATTCGTTGTTTAATAGCATACCATTCAGTCTCCATGATTTTGGATGTTTGGGGTTTTTTCCTGTGGGGTTGGTTTCTAATTTCAGTCCCTTGTGGTCAGAGAAAATGCTTGGTATGATTTCAATTTTCTTGAATTTGTTGAGGTTCATTTTGTGTCCTACCATGTGGTCTATCTTTGAAAATGTTCCATGTGCATTTGAAAAGAATGTGTATTTAGCTTCTTTGGGATGAAGCGCTCTATATATATCAGTCAAGTCCATTTCTTCTAGAGTTTCATTTAATGCTGCTATATCTTTGTTGATATTTTGTTTGGAAGATCTGTCCATTTTTGACAGTGGGGTGTTAAAATCCCCTACTATAATTGTGTTGCTGTCAATATCTTTCTTGAAGTCTTCTAGGATTTTTCTTATATATTTGGGTGCTCCTATGTTGGGTGCATATATATTTATGATGTTAATGTCTTCGTGCTGGATTCTTCCCTTGAGCAATATGAAGTGACCTTCTGGGTCTCTCTTTATGGCCCTTTTTTTGAAGTCTATTTTGTCTGATATTAGAATTGCTACCCCGGCTTTTTTTTCTTGTCCATTTGCTTGGAAAATTTGTTTCCAGCCTTTCACTTTTAGTCTGTGATGGTCTTTTGTCCTGAGGTGGGTCTCCTGTAGGCAGCATATGTGTGGGTCATGCTTTCTTATCCATTCAGCTATTCTATGTCTTTTGATTGGAGCATTTAATCCATTTACATTCAAGGTTATTATTGATAGGGACTTATTCATTGCCATTTTTGTACCACAGTTCCTCTCTGTCTCTCTCTTTTCCTTCCTTTCCTTAAAGCAGCCCTTTTAGTATTTCTTGTAGAGCTGGTTTGGTGGAGGCATATTCTTTTAGACTTCTTTTGTCTTGGAAGCTCTTTATTTGGCCTTCTATCTTGATTGAGAGCCTTGCTGGGTAAAGTAGCCTTGGTTGTAGGCCTCTGGTTCTCATTACTTGAAATATTTCTTGCCATTCTCTTCTTGCTTGGAGTGTTTCCATTGAGAAGTCAGTAGCTAACCTTATTGGGGCTCCCTTGTATGTTACTTCCTTTTTCTCCCTTGCTGCCTTTAGGATTCTCTCTTTGTCTTGAAATTTTGCCATTTTAATGATGATGTGTCTTGAAGTGGGCCTCTTTGGGTTCCTCTTGAATGGGACTCTCTGTGATTCCTGGATTCGTGTAACTTTTTCTCTCATCAAATTAGGAAAATTTTCCATCATTACTCTTTCAAATAGGTTTTCTATCCCTTGTTCTTCTTCTTCTCCTTCTGGTATTCCTATTATTCGGATATTATTACGTTTCATATTATCTTGCATTTCTCTTAGTCCATCTTCATTCTTTTTGAGCCTCTTTTCCCTTTCTTGCTCTTTCTGGGAGATTCTTTCTACTGTGTCCTCCAACTCACTGATCCGATCTTCTGCCTCATCGATCCTGCTTTTCATTCCTTCTACTGTGTTCTTCAGTTCCGAAATTGTATTCTTCATTTCCTCTTGTCCTTTGGTGATAGTTTCTATTTCCTTTTTCATGTTGATATAGTTTGCGGAGAGCTCATGGTAGCTCCCCTCTAGTTTCTGGTAGCTCCCCTCTAGTTTCTGGTAGCTCATTGTGAGCTCTTTGAATTTCCTGATAACTAGTGCTTTGAATTCAATATCTGATAGCTGACTTGCCTCTCTTTCATCTAACATTATTTCTGAGACTTCCACCTTTTCTTTCATTTGGGCATTGTTTCTTTGTCTTCCCATTGCTTATGAGACTCTTCTTGTTAGCTTCAGCTTCTTAAATTGATCTGTTCTGACTCCCTAGGTTTATGGTGTGAACTTCTGTGGTAGAATTCCTGTGAAATTCAGTGGTACAGTCTCCTGCAGGTATCTTGATGTTCTCTGCTTCCACCTACTCCTTTCTTTGTGTGTGTGTGATCAGCTGGAGGGGGAGGCAAAATGGTTTATGACAGCAGGAGAGTACTTTATGATATTTACAGTCACAGCTGGTAGAGAAGAGATAGAAGATCTTTAGGCTCTATATAGTGTTAACTGTAATCTTCAACCCAATTTGCCACCTCTAGGAAAGGATAGACCAAAGATAAGTCTCTTGTTGGGGAGGGAAGGCTTGTGAGTTGTATCTAGAAAGCAGTGAGGTTGCGGGTGGTCAGATTTTGAGGTAAGGTGAGAGTAAAGAATAGTAAAGAGACGTAGCGTGTGAGCAAGTAGAGTTAATCACTACAGTAATAGAATTCAGGAACCTGTAAAGTGGGCTAAGACCTGAGAGATGTGTTGTGAAGTATTTACAGTGGTATAGAAAGCAACAAACAAACAAACAAACACACAAAAAAAGGGCAAGAGAAGTGAGGAAAAAGCAGTAAGTTTGGGGTGAAATGAAGAAGGACTAAAACAGGAAAAAAGAAAGGAGAGGAACAGAGTACTGAAAGATACAGCAACAATAAAATAAAAAAAAATCTATACGATTACTGAAAAAAGTTTAAAATAAATAAAAAGTTTAAAATAAAAGTAAAAAAAACCCAAAAAACTAAACAACAAAAAGAACTCCTTCCTTGTTGGTTTCAAACTGTCCAATCCAGTTTTTCTGGTTTCGGCGGGACTCCTCTGTGGGCTGGGTTGTAGGTGCAGGCGCACACCCGCCCACCAGCCAGGCTACCAGACTAGGGTGCGAGTGCCCACCCACCTGACAGGCTGCCTTGGTCCCACGGGATCTGGTACTGGTCCTTCCCAGTCCTGTGGCTGGGTGAGAAGCAAGTCAAGCTGCCTTCACAGGAGAACACCTCAGTCCACTTTCCAGTAAAAACTTCTCCAGAAAGCGTGCCTCTCAGCCCAGCCCAATCCCCAACCTGACTGGTTAGGACAATGCTCCTCTCAAATTTCCTGGGCTGGCAGGCTGGTGGGCTAGCGACCACAGAGATCGCAACTGAACACGGCCCCCTGTCCTTGCCACCCTCCCTGCACACCTAGGCAGACAGGCCTCTGCCACCCAGCCCTGCCTAGATGGTGAGGGAGGGAGCCAGCTCTTCCAGGGACCCCGAAGCCGGCCCAATGCTCCACTGGGTGCTGGGCTCCCTATGAGTCCTCCGTGGCACTGGCCACAGACGGAAGCCTCTACACCCCTAACACAGCGGCAACGGTGGCTCCGAGGCGTTTTGGGCTGGCTGAGGGCAGCTGGTCCTGCCACTGCCGCTTTTGTCTTTACTCACAGTTGCTGGGCTCCAGCTGAGTCCTCTGTGGCAGACGCCCCGACACTGGCCGTAGACAGAAGCCTCTGGGCCCTGGAAGCTTCGGCAGCAGCAGTTCCAAGGTCTTTATGCGCCGGCCAATGGCTGCTGACCCGCCGCTGCCACCACCACTGCCACTGCCCTTGACTTTTCTCAGGGTTGCCGGGCTCCCGATGAGTTCTCTGTGGCAGATGTCCCTGTCACTGGGCACAGACGGAAGGAAGCCTGTGGGCTCCAACCTCTGCGGCAGCCGCGGCTCTGAGGTCTTTACACGCCAGCTAATGGCTGCTGCCGGTCTGGCCGCCTCCGTCCTTACTCGTGTCCCTGAGACCCCAACGACCTCTAGCTGTCTGGTTCGTCACTATCTCTGGTCTCTTATTTTCATAAATGCTGGGGAATTGTTGGTTGGGGAATTGATTGCGCTGTTCTTCTGTAAATCTGCCAGGATTTTCTCCCAGGTGTAGGAGAACTGGAGTCGCTCCATCCTACTCCGCCGCCATTTTCCCCCTCTCAGGAGTTTTCCCACATATCTTCTACCATGACCTGCATATGTAACTTCCCCCATTATTAACATCTCTACCAGAGTGCTACATTTGTTATAATTGTAAACCTACATTGACATATGGCTACAGCCCGAAGTCCAAAGTTTACATGAGGGTTCACTGTGGGTGTTGTACGTCTCGTGGGTTCAAACAAAAATGCAGAGGCACGCACCCACCACTGTATTGTCACACAGGACAGTTTCACTGTCCCAAACTCTTCTGTGCTCCACCTATGCGTCCTCCCACCCGAATGCTTGGCGGTCACTGTTTGTTTTACTGTCTCCACAGTTGCCTTGTCCAGAATGTCATATAATTGGAATCATATGGTACATACAAAACCTTTCCTGATTAGTCCCTTTTACTTAGTAATGTGCATTGAGTTTTTCCCATGTTTTTTCATGGCTTGGTAGTTTATTTCTTTTTGGCATTAAATAATGTCTTGTTGTCTGGATATATCACAATTTATTTAGCCATTGATAGATAAAAGCACTAAAGGATGTTTTAGTCGCTTCCAATTTTGGCAATTATGAATAAAATTGCTAAAAGTCTGTGTCGGGTTTTTGTGTGGACATAAACTTTCAACTCCTTTAGGTGGGTGTGAAGGAGTGTGCTTGCTGGATGGATTATTAAGATATGTTTTAGTTTGGTAGGAATCTGCCAGACTATCTCCCAAAGTGGCTATACCACTTTGCACTCCCACCAGCAATGTATTGAATATGAGTTGCTCTTGCTCCACATGTTTGCCAGCACTTTCTGGTATCAGTGTACCTCATTTTGACCTTTCTAATGGGTGTATGGTAGTGGCTCCTGGTTGGTTTAGTTTGCATTTCCTTGATGACAGATGACATGGCACATCTTTTCATGTGCTTATTTGCCACCTGTATTATCATCTTTGATGAGGTTTTTTTTAAGGACTTTGTCAATTTTTAATAGACTTGTTTTCTTAGTGTTGATTTTTAAGAGTTCTGTATATATTTTGTTTATTAGTCCTGTGTCAGATGTGTCATTTGCAAATATTTTCTCCCTCTCTGTGGCTATATTCTAATCTCTTGGTGATGTCTTTTACAGAGCAGAAAGTTTTAATTTAATGAAGTCTATCTGGTCAATTACTTCCTTCATGGATATAATTGAGGCTTGGACTTCAAATTCTTTGAGGTAAGAGAGTCCAAACTTTTGGGGCCTTCAATTCAGAAAGTATCTTGAAACTTTGTGAAATTAGAAAATAAAGACCAATATGTTTGGCAGCAGAATCAGGGGTAAAGACAAATTGAGTGTGGATGGTAGTATGAAGCCCAGAATCTATCCATACTTAAGTCAAATACCTCTGGTATTTCCATTTTTGTGATTAAATATATCTGTTTTGTTTTAGACTGTTTGGGTCAGAATTATTTTCATCTGTGAGCAAATTAATGAAATCATATTCATTGTCCTAAAGCTCTATTTATGTATTGTGTATTGTGTCCTATGATTAAAGGTATACAAAACGCTGAAGCCATCTTGACATAAACTTCTTTTTAAAGGTTTTATTTATTTATTTTTAGAGAGAAGGGAAGGGAAGGAGAAAAGGAGAGAAACATCACTGTGTGGTTGCCTCTCACGTGCCCCCATCTGGGGATCTGGCCCACAACCCAGACATGTGCCCTGACTGGCAGTGGAACTGGTGAGCCTTTGGTTCACATGCTCACACTCAATCCACTGAGCTACACCAACCAGGGCTTGATATAAGTTTTTTTTTCTTTTTCTTTTTTTAAATTTAATTATTTTTCAAGTACAGTTTTATCTGACTAAATGAAGTTTTGAAGGTTTATTA
The DNA here is from genome assembly GCF_014824575.4 of Sturnira hondurensis. Classification (NCBI taxonomy): domain Eukaryota; kingdom Metazoa; phylum Chordata; class Mammalia; order Chiroptera; family Phyllostomidae; genus Sturnira; species Sturnira hondurensis. Next base: position 16,408,561 of record NW_028076767.1, on the reverse strand, counting down.
GAGAAAACAATTAGTCGATTTATTACCAAACTAAAAAGGGATTCAGCTACCTGTTGCCATCAAAAGGCAAACTCTGGAGGCAGAGGCTGGTGAGAAGAGAAAGGGTTTTTATTCAAATGCACAAGGAACTGGAAGGATGGGGGACTCTCAGGCATTAGGCTCGTCTTGAGCCTTTTGATGGCTCAAAACCCCACCATCCCCAGAAAAACAACCAAAAAAGGCAGTGTCCAGAGTTCCTGCTTCATTTTAAAATACCATCCTTTGGAGCCCAAGGCAGCTAAGTGGTCATCCAGGTAGCTTAGTTTATTCCCAGCTGCTGTATGGCTTCAGGCTCCCTCCTGGAGTCTATGTGTGGTATTGTCACCACCATTGGTAATGTGGCCTCTAGCAGGAAGGCCTCATGCACCTGGGTGGAGGAGCTGGCAAAGGCACTGGGGAATGCTCCACTAGGTCAGCAAAAGAGAGACTCCTTCCTGGAGGCCATGGCCACACAACTACAGTCATGTGGCCCATGGAGAGGACAGGCCATAACCAAGAGAGTTTCCTTTGTTTTCCTGGGTTTATATTAGTTTCAAGTGTGGAATGGACCAGGTGCTTCCTCATAATGACCAATTAAGTTCCCAGACTTTTGCCTGCTCTGGAAAGGTGCACCCCTTGACCAATCTCTATTTTTCTGCAGGCTAGACTGACAGGTCTCTTTGGTCCAACACCTCTTCCTGTTGGCATTCTGACCTCTATGGCCCATGCGCCTGCCTTCCCTGGTATCACACCCAATCAGGTACTGGCAGTGGGTAGGAGGGCTCTTTTCCTATTGAATTATCTTGCTAGCCTTGCAGGTTCTCAGTGCAAAACTTCCTTGAAATTCAACATCTTTGTCATGGCCCTGGGTAGTTTGTGAAGCTACTGTCTGGCCCTTTGGCACGCCCTCAGGGCCTTGATAAGGAGCAGGGCTCAGTGTTGAAGTGGATCCAGCTGCATCTCCTGGGCAGCCCCGCCTTCTCCTGTCCTTAGCCCGCACAGCATCCATTGGTATCAAATTCACTAATGTGCTGTTTATATGTCCTTAGTGGCAACTTGCTGCTTGACCGAAGGAGACTCTACCCTTTATTCAAAGCTATTACTATCCATGTATAAATGACAACAGAACAGAGTTTACAAAGGATTTTGATTTCCAAAATTCTCAAATTCTCATTTTAAGTCAGTTACTTATGTGCTGGATATTTAAATTAAAGATTTAAAATTCATCTTAGTTGAACAAATTAATACTATTTGGTAATGATGTAAGTTTTATGCTGTGGGATGAAAATGATTTGTAAATGTATGCTAAAACTTTTCATATTGTCTTGAAACATCAGCTGGATTTTACAGTTTACATCAGCTGGACCCTGACTTCAGGTGAATGGTCTGGAGAATATCAGATGTTTCAATAGGAAATCAGCATGCGTAAGCTGGGTAATTAAAGATATATTCAGTGAATAGTGAGTGCCATTTAACTAAATCGAAGAAGGTAATTCATATCCTGAAATTAAATCATGGGGAGTAGGGTGGGATTAAGTGCTAAAAAGTGAGTCCTTGAAGGATTTTGAGTAGTGGAGAAATATACTGAATTAATTCATAGAAATTATCAATACTGAAGTAAAGAATGCAGTAGAGTTGAAAAAAACCTAGGAGTTGGATGAACCTTTTGAAAAAGGAAGCAATGGTGATTTGGAATTGATTAGATGTAGAATATGAGAGAAAATATGAAATAAAAATTGGGTTCAGTCTTTCAAGCCCGATGAACAGAAAGAATAATGATGCTATTGCTAGAGAGTTGTCACAAAGCTAAACTAAATGGATGAAGTGATTAGTTGTTTCCAGATGACAAGTTCAAATTTAAGTGTGAAGTGTGAGGTGAACGGTACAGAAACTGAAATGTCTAAGAGGCTGTTGAGATACCAGATGGCATGCGGCTCAGCAGAGAAGAAACAGTGAAGATCTGGAAGGAGTGACTTAACTCCAGAGAAATGCTAAAGCTCTGAGAGTGAACGGCATGTGAATTTCCTGGTAGAACCTTTCTGATAATTTTCTTTTCCTCTTCTATAGAAATAATATGCCTTTTTAAAAAGTAAGAATTACTTGTTGCATGCGCAAAACCTAATGATGAATGAATGGGTTTAAGGAGGTTTAAGTACTTTTGGTAAGAAAAAATTTTTATTAAACAATAAAATTAGGGAGTACATAAGTGACTTGCCTTTAGTTTGCCATTAAAAACTTCCCTTTCCTGGGAAGCTTCTTCTTATCATGATCTGTACTTAACACATAATTTATTCAACCACCTTTATTGATCTAAAGAGTCATGAGAGGGCATGACAGAAAGTTGAATCAGACAAAATCAGGCTGGCACATGACAGAATTGACTCTTCTTTGTTCAAATATGGTCTGGCTCAAGGTCCATTGGTATACTGGTTAACACACAGGGAGAAGTATGTCTAGGGAGGGCAGCACGTAATAGCATTCTACTGTGACCAGGTCTTTTCAAACGCACAAGTGAGGAGTCTTTGTCAGAGGAAGGTGCTCGCCACCATTTTAGATGTGAAAATCCGGAAGTGCGTGTTTTTTAATGGCAGTGTTTCTTACTCTGAGCATGGGCTATACAGGAGATCATCCTCATGTATATTATATACATGTATCTGAGCAAAACAAGTAAGTAACATTATATTATGAAATAGATGATGACCAAAAAAAAAAAAAAACCAGACTGATTTGATGTGGCCAGAAGTTTTATAATTTGTAGTTAAATGGTAAATAGAAAGGGATCAAGAGAATAAATAAATTCATAGTAGTCAGTTAATAAATTACAGCCTTACGATAAACAATTTGACTAGACTAGAAAAGGAATGGTGATGAAAATGTATTAATAACAGCTAATATATGCATAAGAAATTCATGAAAATATTAAAAAGGATTTTTAAAAATAAAAATCATAGTGAAAAGCTTCATGTACAATGTTTAGATGTTGTAATGATAACCTATTTCCACTAAAGGCTTCTTTATTTTACTTTTAACTTTAATTAATCTTCCTTTTGACATTCTTTTGACGAAACCTACAAAAGGAAAAGAAACAAATTTATGCATGATAAAATAATTTATTATGTTACTTTATCTAAAATGTCATCATTATTTTTTAATATTTAACATAAAAATGTGACTAGTTTAAAATTTTACATATCTTTGTATAGGACAACCTATTTCTAAGGAAGTCACTTTGCATATACAAAAAGTTAGCTAGAATGAATGAACATGTGTATCTTTATTATTTACTTTCAGTTACATGTTCATGATCATTTTATTAAAAATATAAAGATGTGGCTGTGTATGACTGGTGGAATATAGATGATTTTATTTACATAATTAACAGTATTCTATAAATGTATACTTTTTATATTCAGGAAAAGTATTTAATTTTATTCATTATAGATAGCTTAAATATATTAGTATAATTCTTTAAAATGAAAATTTAGTGTGTAAATATTAAAAGAAAATTATTTTTAAATTAATAATTTTTTATGAAGATACATTAAGATAAATTGCAGGTAATATCCAGCAATATTATCTTAATGTAGTTGAAAAGGGAACATTTATTAGATAAATTGTAACTCTTTGTTTCTTATAATAAATAGAACTAATTTCATATTTGTCATAGATTAAAATACATTTATCATTTCAATAGCATTGTTTTCTTAAACACTAGTGAATTAATGTGAAGAATGTCTTCTCTACCTTTTCTGCAAGCCCTCAGACACGATCTTTTGGAAGTGAAATTGTTTTCATTCCCTCCACATCCACTGTAGTTAAATGGGAGACATGTCCCAGTAACTGAATTGTAGTAGAATCTTCTCTCATTTGCTTTGCACAATCCTCTGTCCGCTGGGGTCAGACACCACCAGTAACGGCTGCGATAGCCTAAGAACATGAAGAAAACAAGGTGAGGCATTATATGATAGTTAATCTGAGACTTTCATATCATTGTTTATAGATGAGTGCTGTGGCATTTTCATGTGAAACGGTAACCTAAATAAATAAAAGTAGTGTATAGTAAAATTCATATATTTCAATTCCACAAAAGTGCTTAACCAATCTCTATATGTCTGCTAGACTGAGACCTCCAATAAATGAAAAAGTAGATACATTTGCTGAGGGAAACAACTATGAACACTGTATGTATATATATATGTATATATATGTATATGTATATATGTATATGTATACACAAATACACACACACACACACATATAACAAAAACTAGTACATAACAAAAGCAACAACTATTAAACAATCTAACTTCTGATCATTTGTTAACAATATACTCTATAAAACTATGAATATTTACATATCAATTGTTCATGAATCAACTTTTAAAAAGTCCTGGTGAGCAACATCCTTATTTGCTGTCTGGCATAACCAGAGCTAAGGGAGAGTTTCTTCATTTGACTAACAAGCTTTTGAATGATGTAATATAATTACGATTTGAAGTACAGGAATTCAAGTGTAAAAAGCTCTAAGCTTCAGAGAAGAAGCACAGAAGAAATTGTTTGACTTAAGGAAGTTTTCTCATCAATTGAAACATCAGTTCTAGATGAGTTGGACACACTTTTCAAAGGGAAGTGTACTGCTGAAGCCAGTAAGATAAAACCCTTGAATGTTAAAACCAGACAGACAGGCTGGTCTGGCAGTGGGATTAAACACTCTCAAAAACAGAAGATAAAATACAACTAGGGGAACTCATTTCCTTAAGGCAAAGCAGAGAAATGGATTTGGCCCAGTGGTAGTATTTACCTTGTTTGGGAATTCCTAGCAGTGAGAGGAACTTGCTTCTCTTTAGCAGCAGGGACAAACTGCTTGCTATTGCTCCTGCACCAGCACTGCAGGTGCTGTTGGACAGTGAGAAATCAATGGCTTTGCCAAAGGGTGAGATTAGGGACAGCAAATGCAGACATATATTCAGTATTGGCAGAAGATAGAACTTTTGAGGAATCCCATAGCCAAGGAGGACAAATAGGGGACAGAAGTAAGCTATCTGATAGCAAGTGAACCCCAGATGAATAGTCTATAAAAGAATATAAAGTGAAACAAGCTGAGGTAAAAAATTAAATCTTAAATTGGTATATTTGTGTTTACTGCTTCTTGCCTTGTATATATTTAAGTAAAGTTTAGAATGTCTTGATATAATGGTGCATATAATAAGAGCAATTATGGAAAATATAAGAGTTGGAATTTTGAGGGAAGAATGTATGAGAAGACATTTTAGAAGGGTGATATACTTTGCCAAGAACTGTAATCACATAAAGAATATCAAGAAACTTCCAGGATCTATAAAACTAAGACACTATCCAAAGTCATGTAGTCTAATTTACACTGTTGTGCATCCTATTTGGGAGGTGTAGTGCATGACCATTGCCATCACACATCAAAACTAAAATGTATTGGATGAGAATGGGTTCCTAACTTTCTAGAAAATGTTGAAATCTGTCACCAACAATAGCTTATGCCAGAGGAATTTTCTAACAATCTAGGAGACATATACGCAGTTGATGTCCCCACCCCCACTGCGCAGTCTTTTCCCATGCCTGTGCTGTGGGTTCTCATGCACCTGGAGGCCAGGGCATGACAGTTATTATTTGTTACGGCTTCCATCTCCATGAACTTCCAGAGACATCACTGATGTTTAGGAAAAATACCCTATAAACAAGTAGCCTGATTTGAGAAATAGTGAAAACAGAAGAGATTTCTATTTTTTTCACTCTAGCAAGCACCTACTGGTGCATTATAGCAGATATGTATGATGAAATATGATTCATACATCTATTTCATTTTAATATTTTATACACAAGACACATTAGCCCACAGTAAGTTGCAGATACTACATGAAGATGTACTTGTAAGTGGTACACTTCTCTACAAATATTAGTTATTATGACTTAATAGCAATGCCATCCAGTACTTGACAATGTCTGCCACTGAACAGATCTACACAGAACAAGGGGAAAGGTTCCGTATAATGTCAAACAGGCAAGAAGAAGGCAGAGAGTGGGTTGATCTGAGAGCGAAGGTACAGTTGACCAGCACAGATTCCATCACAGAGAGAAGTTTCACTACCAACTAAATTGTTTGGCATCACATTGCCTCTACCCGAAACTTTTTTTTTCATAGATACAAAGAATTTTTAAATTTATTTATTTAATTGTTGTTCAAGTACAATTTTCTGTTTTTTACTCCCATCCCAGCCCACTCCCAGGCCCGTGCTCCCCTCCTCCCTCCCATTTCCACCCCCCTTAGTTCTTGTCCATGTGTCCTTTATACTTGTTTCTGTAAATCCTTCCCCTTTTTCCCCTGACATTCCCTCCCCTCTCCCCTCTGGTCACAGTCAACCTGTCCTGTATGTCAGTGTCTTTGGTTATATTTTTCTTGCTTGTTTGTTTTGTTGTTTAGGTTCCTGTTAAAGGTGAGATCATATGGTATCTGTCTTTCACTGCTTGGCTTATTTCCTGAGCATAATACTTTCCAGTTCCATCATGCTATTGCAAAGGGTAGGAGCTCCTTCTTTCTTTCTGCTGTATAGAATTCCACTGTGGTGGGATGGCAGACTGATACAACCACTATGGAAAACAGTATGGAACTTTCTAAGAAAACTAAAAATGAATATGCCTTTTGACCCAGCAATTTCACTGCTAGGATTATATCCTGAGAACCCTGAAACACCAGTTCCAAAGAACATATGCACCCCAATGTTCATAGCAGCACAATTTACAATAGCCAAGAGTTGGAAGCAACCTAGGTGCCCATCAGTAGATGAATAGATCCAAAACTCTTTTAATGTCTCTGAATCATCAAGTGTTTGGCATGTTGCTTCTGACAGCCCAGGATCTGGTGTGCAGACTTGAATTATCCCTCTCAGCAGATACTTGCTCCTACTCGGAGTGTCTGTTCGTGACTGACCTGGTGACAGTTTATCTCACTTTATTTGCCCCGATTTTAACTATTACCTACGTAGATCATCAAACACCAGTCACCTTTGATCCAGATTAGAGTCAAGGTTCCTAACGTTACAAATAAAGATATTTTGATAGTGGGTTAAATTTGAAATTAATCACTAAGGATGTAGTATTATAAATAGTTAACATTTAAAAGTTTCAAATAATAAGATAAATTATCATCAATAGGGAAGTTTTTATGAGGCCAGTTTGCTTCACAACATGAATTATACCTGACATATAAATTGATGTATTTCTCTTCAAATAATGTTAACTCTAAGCAGGGAAATATTATTGAATATGCTAGAATAAACAGCAGCATAATTAACATAATGAAGCAGTTGGTTTCTTAAGGATATTTTAACTCTAAAATTCTTTGAGTCTTGAATTAGCATCTCGTTTACTCATCCAAAGTGAGAAAAATAAAATTTTTGTAACCTATAAGAGATAAGCTTGTTTGTTTTCAGATAACATATTTATTCTAGATAAACATAGCACTTAACTGTTCAGAATCCAGATTTGAATATGTACAATGAAAGAAAATGTAAAGGTTGAAACAATTGCACAATGTGATTTTTTTGACCCTAGATTATAATTATTCACTTATTTTTTTTTAAAGATTTTTTTTATTTTGTTTTTTGACAGACAGGAAGGGAAGGAGAAAGAGAGAGGGAGAGAAACATCAATGCGTGGTTGCCTCTCCTGTGCTTTCTACTGAAGACCTGGCCCACAATCCAGACATGTGCCTCGACTGGGAATTGAACTGGTGACCCTTTGATTTGCAGGCTGAAGCTCAATCCAGTGAGCCATACCAGCCAGGGCTAGTCACATAAATTTAAGATAGAATAAAAAGACAGTAACCTGGCTTTTGTTCATTTCCAAGGGACTTTAATTACGAAACACATTCTGTCTCAATCTTTCTGTTAATAACCAGTTGGGTAGTTTCCATTTAGAGAGTCTATGAGAGGTTTCAGAATTGAGGTAGTTTCTTGCAGGAATGATCACCTAGTATGACTGCTAAATTGTAAGGTGACACTTCAAAGTCAGTATTATATGTGAGGTAGTTTATGTAAACTTGCTTTTAAACTTACACAGTAAACTTTGAATCTTATACTCACTGTAAATCTTTACTGTGATGTCGTCTTTCTTATTGTTCCCATTTTACATGGCTATTTAGCTTTTAATTTTACAAACCAAATCAGGTTTTATGCACCACATTGTGACTTGTAAATTATTTTTGTCTTCTGACACTATTTTATGTAATGGAATAACTAATCTTTCTTTGAATATGAAGTTCTTTCTTTTTATCTCCCATAATTTTGAGCGAAGAAAAACGTATATTTTTGTTTTCTAATTACAAATTATCATTGTAAATTGTTCAAATAATACAAAAGTAACAAATAAAAACAAAAATTCTTCATAATTTGACCCCTGCCCTTCAACTACTATGAATGGTTTGGTATCTATCTTCTCTCAAAATTTTTGCATATGTAAACATATTACTGTACCATTATGCCTTATTATTATACTTCATACTATTTGCTAGATAAGTTTTTATGTTTGTTCATATGTATACCTTATTTTTAAAATATGCACATATTTTATTTTTTGAATCAACTGCAAATGATTAATGTAGTACACTATATTACTCATGTACTGGTGTATAGATTATTTCTTTTTTTTCAATTCCAGACAATGGTTCATGAACATACTTGCACATAAGCTCAGGTATTTATAGAGGAGATATTTTGAAATTATAATTGTTCAAAAGCTATATTCCATTTATTTTTTGTAGATGCAGCTGAATTTTCCACTAAAAGTTTATGTATATTTATATGTCTGTAGTGTTTAAAAGTGCCTAAATATTATTTAACAAAATATAGGCCATACTGCAATATATTTATTTACTATTCATTGCTTGCTTTCTTTTCATACCCACAAAAGTAGAAGGGTACATGTAGAACTAGTAATTGCTCATAGGGCCTCAATGTTCTACAAAATATAATTTATATAGAAGTTAAGGTGCATTGATTTTTAATTTTTAATTAATTATTTATTTTTTTGTTTTTATTTTAATTGTTCAAGTACAGTTTTCTGCCTTTTATTCACATCCCAGTGCACTCCCCCAGCCCTCCCCACCTCCCTCCCATTTCCACACCCATATTGTTGTCCATATGACCTTTATACTTATTCCTGCAAACCCTTCTCCTTTTCCCCTGAAATTCCCTCCCCTCTCCCCTCTGATCACTGTTAGCTTGTTCTCTATTTCAGTGTCTCTGGTTATATTTTCCTTGCTTGTTTTTTTTTACTAGTTTCCTGTTAAAGGTGAGATCATACAGTACTTGTCTTTCACCACCTGGCTTAGTTTGCTTAGCATAATGCTTTCCAGTTCCATCCATGCTGTTGCAAAGGGTAGGAGCTCTTTCTTTCTTTCTGCTGCATAGAATTCCATTGTATAAATGTACCACAGCTTTTTTATCCATTAATTTACTAATGAGCACTTAGGCTGTTTCCAGCACTTGGCTATTGTAAATTGTGCTGCTATGAACATTGGGGTGCATAGGTTCTTTTGGTTTCAGGGTTTTTAGGATATAATCTTAGCAGTGAAATTGCTGGGTCAAAAGGTAGATTCAATAACAATAGCAACCATACCTAAAACAAAAGCAAACTAAGAGGACAGCAAGATCAGGAGCAGAACCATAGAAATGAAGATCACATGAAGGGTTAGCAACAGGGGAGTGGGAGGAGGAGAAGAGGGGAGAAGGTACAGAAAATAAGTAGCATAGATGGTAGGTAGAAAATAGACAGGGGGGGCAAGAATAGTAGGGGAAATATAGAATCTAAAGAACTTGAGACACGTGGACATAAACTAAAGGGGGGAATGGTGGGGGAGAGGTGTGCAGGGTGGAGAGGAATGAAGGGGGGGAATAGAATAACTGTAGTGGCATAATCAATAAAATATTTTTTTAAAGGCAGATTTATTCTTTCTTTTCTGAGAAAAACTCCATACTGTTTTCCATAGTGGTTGTACCAGTCTGCAATCTCACCAATAGTGCACTAGAGTTCCCTTTTCTCCACAAACTTTCCAACCCTTGTTTGTTTTGTTTATCATGGCCATTCTGACTGGTGTAAGGACATACAGAAGATCCAGAGACACATGAAAAGATGCTCATTATTGCTAGCTATCAGAGAGATGCAAATTAAAATCACAATGAGATACCACTTCACACTGGTCAAGATGCATTGATTTTTAAATGCATCATTATTTTATGTGCTGCTTGTAAAGAAAGAAAAAACCAAGTACTCTATTATACACTATCATTTGTCAGATTCATCATAATTTAAGCATATTAAAACATGGAGAAATTTGCATCTTAGAATCAATAAAATGTTGTAATTCATCTATGTGGGTCAATACACCAAACTTAAACATGTACAAGCACAAACAAATGGTAATTTGGATAGATATTTGCTGGGTTGAATTTCTTAGTCTAGATCAGTGATTTTCAACCACTGTGTCACAAGAATTTTTCAAACATGTAATAGCTGACTATTTAGTCAGGGGCACTGACCTCTTTCCCCTTAGATTGACAAATAAAGAAATGACAACAGTCAACAAAACAATGGCTGTCCATTGTGAATGCCCTGTCTTGAAACATAAACACATAGGCCATGTAATAGAGTTGTATCTTACTGGTTACATCACATAATAAGGTTGAGTTCACTGGTTAATTCTTTGTACTGGAAATCCTTATATACAAGCACCAGATTTATTGAAAAGTCCTTTGGAGCAAAGAGGTTAGGTAAAAACTATCACTATTAGTATTTTTTGTAAATCAGTTGAAATTATGCCTTTTTGGTCAGATGGGCAAATACTTTTGGTGTGGTGCAGAATTTTAATAATTAGTTTATGTGAGCCATGCAATGAAAAAGACTGAAAATTGCTGGTGTAGATACTGCTTAATCCAGGGGTAGAGTCTACAGTTATCTTTGCCCAGGGATTTTTTCTAAATAAAGCCACAATGAAAATGGGCAATAGATATATGAAAAGATGCTCAAAGTTACTAACCATCAGAGAAATGCAGATTAAAACCACAGTGAGATATAACCTCACACTTGTCAGAATGGCTATCACCAATAAACCAACAAACAACAATTGTTGGCGAGGATGTGGAGTAAAGAGAACCCTAGTGCTCTGTTTGTAGAATGCAGATTAGTGTAGTCATTGTGGAAAGCAGTGTGCAGTTATCTCAAAAATTTAAAAATGCACTGCCTTATGATTTAGTAACTCTACTTTGGGGAATATATCTGAAGAAACCCAAAACACTAATTGAAACACAGGTAGCAAGCTTAACATTTTACGCTACCACTCTACAAAATAGACTATTTTACATTCAGCTTATTCTATGCTGTTGGGGATTCTCCAGAAGCTACTGTCAGTCTTGCATTTTATTTACTTTGTGATGAGCTAGAAAAATAGCAAAGAAATATTAAAAGAACATGCTAGCATGTTGACAGCAATTGTTTCCATGTAATGGAAATAAGGCTGATTTACTTCTATTTTGCTACCTGTATATAGGTACCCCTATATACATAGCAGTGTTATATGCAATAGCCAAGATTGGGAAACAGACCAAGTGCCCACCAGTAGATGGGTGACTGAGAAAGCTGTGGTACCTTTATACAGTGGAATACTACTCTGCCTTAAAAAAGAAGGAAATCTTAACTTTTGTGACACCAAGGCTAGACCTGGAGAGAATTTTGCTAAGTGAAATAGCCAGTCAGAAAAAAGACAACTACCATATGATTTTACATATATGTGGAATCTAAGGAATGAAATGACAAACAAAATAGAAGCAGACTCATAGATAGAAAGCAGGCGGACAGCTGTCAGAGGAGAGGGTGCTATGGGGCTGGGTAAAAAAGTGAAGAAATTAAGCAAAACAAACAAACAAAAAACACCCTCCCCCCCCAAACAACCTCTCATAGACAGACAATAGTATGGTGATTACCAGAGGCCAAAGGGGACAGGGGAGGGAGAAGGGGGTGAAGGGGGAATAAATAGTGACAGAAGGAGACTTGACTTGGTGTCATAAACACATAATACAATATATGTTTACCACATAGAATTGTACACTGAAACCCATGTAATTTTATTAACCAATGTCATCCCAATAAATGCAATAAAAAATACAAATAAAAAGACATTTACATGTTGAACAAAAGAAAGACGAAAGAAAGAAAAAGAAAACCACAGTAAAATTACAAACTGTGAAACATAGGAGGGTAATTTATTATAAAATAATGATGTTTTATAATATGTTAGAAAAACTTCCTTCATGTCATATTTGCAAAATTGGAACCCTTATAAGACTTTAGTAGAAGATGAAAAATAATGCTAATTTAGTTTGTTGATGTGACTTTAAGGAAGAATGAGGTTTTAATAAGCAAAGGAGATATAAGGGAGTTTGGGTAAAGAAAGTACAATGATTAGAATATTCCCAGTTTGTTGGAATATTGTTTGTTGAAAATGGCAGCCCATCTGAAGAAGAGAGTGCATGGAAAGGCAGCGGGATGCAAAGCTGAAAATTAAGAAGCTCCTCAAACACCACTATATTTGGATTTTATCTTATTTTTTTAAAATATATACTTTTAGATTATATATATATATATATATATATATATATATATTTTACTTTTTTAGAAGAGAAGGAGAGAAGGAGAGAAACATCAATGTGCAGTTGCCTCTCACATGCCCCTTAGTAGGGACTTGGCCCGCAACCCAGGCTTGTGCCCTGACTGGGAATTGAACCCGGGACACTTTGATTCGCAGGCCAGTACTCAATCCACTGAGCCACACCAGCCAGAGTTATGTTTGGATTTTATGATGTAGACATTAATGAACCATGGAAAGTACTGAAGGATGAAAGAGACTTGAAGCAAATCTTGATACATAAAGCAAACTCAACCAGGCATGTGCAGGTTGAATCCACCGGAGACTTGCTATAGAGAATACACGAGGAAACTAACTAACGCAGTTACTGTGGGGATAGTTAAATTAAGCACCAAATTAAATGTGGAAATGGGGAAGAGCTAAGGGGAAGATTATTCTACTTTTCTTAGATTGATTGACTTAGAAAATGGACATGTTTCTAAAGTATTGTGAAACATAGTTATAGTAAAATATAGTCATAATGGTTTAGTCATTTGTAATTTTATCATGGCTTTCTTCCAGCATGGCTTTACTGAAAAGTTTCCCAAGTGAAGATGAACTTGTGAACTATGTCCATGGATGAGCCAGCATTTAGGCAAGCAGGTCCAAAATGGTAGACAGAGGATACATTAAAGCTCATGTTTTGAGAAGACAGAAGAATTTAATTTTGACTTCATAGGAAGTGTGATACTGTGGCTCTCTGTTCCCATAACACTGGTGCAGGTGTCTGACTTGGCACAGAGAATAGGCACTGAAGTTATCTCTGTGTCTATCTCCTTCCTCATTTCACAGGCATGCCTATAAACACAAAACTGTCTTATTTATTTTTCTCAGACTCCCAGTCCTCATGATGAGTCCAGTCATGTGAGAGGCACACAACGTTTATTGAACTGAATTTAAGTATAATGTCTCTACTTCAGGCTGGAAAGCAAGTCCTCTGACTTGAAATAAGATTCAAAGACACAAAATATTTATTGATATTTTATAATTATGTTTTAATTGTATCAGTGTTTTATGTTATTTCTGACACTCATAATATTAAGTAGTTAAATGCAGATGCTTCAAATCAAGCTTTAATTGTATTAAAATTATCATGAATAAAATATGTATAAATAATACCTCTGATTATTGTATTTTTTCATTATCAATCTCCATTCACACTAGTCATCATCATCATTAACTATAAATACTTTTGAGCTCTCACTTTGTGTTAAATAGTGAATTGAACATTTTTCATCACAATTTGCAATCTTCACAAAACTTTAGGAGATATTACTCTCCACGTATAAGAAATGGGGAACCTGAGGCTGAGAGTTGTGTGATTTTTTTAAAGGCCACAGAGAGAGTTGGTAAATAGCAGAACTAGAATTTAAACCCAAATCTTTCTGCAAATAAAGCCAACACTCTTAACCACTGTGATATGTCATCTGAAAACTAAGGAGAAAATAGAAAGAACTAAGCAGAGGTATTTTAGTGATTGTGAAATAAAGTTGTCACAACTTTCTCTTTACATTCAATTTCCCAAATTTCTCTTCTTTAAAGCTTAGGTTCAGAATGTCTTAGAATGTCTTAGATGCTTCATACCCTCCGTTGCGTGGATGAAGTTGGAATTCAGCAAGTTTGTACAGGAGAAAGATACCTGATCAAAATAGACTGGCAGACAAGAAGGCTGGAAACACCTCTTGGGAGTAAGAGTGCTGAGCCCAGCAGTATTCAGAGTGCTCAAACATTTAAAGGCAAGAAATATTGGGTTGTCGTGTTCACTGTGGACTAATTCTAGAAATAACAGACCAGTCTTCCTGGCTTCTATGAACTCTGTGATCATATTTTCATGGCCAGCCAGATCTGTTTAGTGGCATTAAGATGTGAGAGAAAACTAAAACCCTCATTCCGTTGTGTCCCTAGGGAAGATAGAGTTGCGATGTTCCTAATCAACACATTTTCTATCAATGCTTCCTAAATTCATTCCTGCAGATTATCCAGTAGTCAAGAAGAAAAAGGGCAGTCGTTACATTATATACAACATAGAGAAGCTTTCCTGACATGTTCCTACTTCGTTCCTACCTTGCCCTATAATAGTCAATACTGAATCCATGTATAATAAAGATTTTTTTAGTATAAAACGTGCCATCAAATTAATCTTACTAACTTATTAAGTTTTTATTTTATTTTTTTCATTGGTGGATCAGTTTTGATTTATAGCTATATAATAGTCACAGGTATAAGAAGTTATTTTCTATTATTTTACTTGTTCATGTAAACTTAATATTTTTCAAAATAACTTGGTTTACAAATTGGAAGTCAGTGGTTATTCTCTTTTAAGGGTATCTGCATATTATTTTAAGTTTTAGAAATAAGTCTCTGGAGAAATCTTATGACTGGGGCAAGCATTCATCTTTGTTAAAAACCAGGCACAGTCCAGGAAGAAAGGGATTAGCTAAAGTAGTCAGTGGTCACCTGGGGTGACTGGGTTCTGATGGCAGCGATCTTGGCAGAAAAGTGCTATATTTTTGTTTCTCACCTTCTCCCCTGACAGGAAGTAGAGGGTCTGATGGATCCTCTCCACTGGTTCTTATCTATTTTTGGAAAGCCGGCTTGTCAGAAAATCAGCATTCGAAGCACCAGATTCACCACATAGGCATGTTGAGATTAAGAGGGAAGGCTTTATGCTTCCTGATTCAAGAAGGTGTTATGAAAAATAGAACACCTCTCTGGGACTGTGGCGGTGGGCTGTCGGTAGAAAGGGGCTTTTCAGAAGCAGGGATGGTGCTTGTGGTTAGTGTGGTACGCAGCTGACTGTCTATCGGGGTGCGGCAAAAACAGGGCTACAGTTGTGTGTATTCTTGTATTATTGTTCATTAATTATTATATTATTTATTACCAACCTACTCTGGCCCACCCCTCCATAGTATATTTATCATATATACAGTATATCTGAATTACATATTTGATCTCTGTGATTGTTTATCTATCCATCCCTAGTGATCTATATGATGTCTATGCCACCTGGTCTCCTGAGTCAGTATTAGATTATGCTTTTTTTATCCTTTTTGTTGAGGGATACATTGTGTCTATATATATATATATATACATATATATATATATATGATTTTAAAAATGAAAGAATTACAAAAAATTTTCACATACGCATTTTTTAACAAAACCTTACAAAGTCAATTTTCTGTCAATACATACATATTTAAGATAAATAAATACCATTTTTATCATCCCATGTTCATTTGCATTAGTGTCCCAGTTTGCATTACACGTGATTGCTGAGGTTAAACTACACACAAAGGACTGGTGGTCTGGACAAAACAAGTAAGACGGAGGACGGAAGACACAGGAACAGACATCAGGAAAAAGCAGTGGGATGTAATGAGCGGCTAGAAACCGAGAAGTGACTACAGTTTACCACGCCCTCTTCCGGGATAATTGGGAAAATGGTGTCAGAGCTCCGAGAGTTTGGAAAGGGATAAAGAGATTTTACAAATACATTTCTTTCGTCTTTGAAACATGTGTTTCTTCTTGGTGCCGGCATTCTCAGCTCAGAGGGGTTGCTCTCACTGTGCACGGCGCATGCTTACAAAATGTTTTATAAAAACCCCTTCAAGATACAGTAAGGCTCAATCTCTGAGATCACCCAAGGAGCCTGTTAATATTGAAATATGGAAGTAAAAGGAGAAAATGAAACCTCAATTATGCTTAATATATGTTCACCTATCTTGACTGTAGGGGGCTTACTGGGAAATTATTTTCTCAAACTCATTTGCGATATTATGGAAGTTAAGAATAAATAACAATTTGAAAGAATTACCAAACCATTTCTAGTAGCATTGAACAGAACTTCTAAATTGCTTTTCCAGTATCATTATGAAGGGAAAATATTAAAATTATATTTATGCATATCTCAATAACAGTAACACAATCTAGCTACATTTTTGGAATACTCATGTGCTCTACCTAAGATTTATCATCTAGTGTAAAGAACTTTACATGCATGATATTCTATTTGTATTGTAGACCATGTTACTATTCCTACAAACTGAATTAAAACCTTCAATAATTTTGCATCATTTCAAAAAACCTAACATTAAGAGAACGTTCCACATTTCCTAAAACTTGGAATGATAAGGGCTTTGCTGAGTTTGAGAGAGACACTTTTAGTAAATGTGTCTCTCTCAACCTCAGCAAAGCCCTTTGATGGTGTGCAGAAGGGCTAATCCAGCTGTAGACAGGTTGGGACATGGCTGCCTTCCTCCCCTCTGACACTTGGACGGCATAGAGAAGGGATCTTGTGGGTCTCAGATTACAGAGAGGGACAGCTGCACCCCACTTTCTGCATCTCAGATGGGGTAGAGAAGGGATTATGCATATTTTAGGAAGAGTGGAGACAGAGTGTTCCTGTCACCCTTTACCTGGCTTCAAACCCAACTTACTGAAGCATTGCAATATTTTCATGTTTTAGATAAAAACGTTTACAAAACAAAAGAAGAATATATTGTGCTTACAGAAAAAGAGGGAAAGGGATCAAACTGGTTGGAAAAATTTAGATTTTGAAGCAAGCAAATATAATAAAATAGTTTCTAGATAAATAAAGGAGGCAATATGCCCTAATTTTAAATGAAGTTATTATGAAAGTATCATCCCCTGTTTATTATTTTAAATAAAAATCCACTTAATAGAGTTTTCTTTTAAATTCAAGTTGTGAATTTTTATGGTTTCCTTCATTAATTGTTTACTTTTATAACCATTAATTTATTTATGACTATTAGTACACATCTATAAAAAGAGAGGGGGGACATTTATTAGATCGCATTTAAAAGTCACTTATTGCCCTGGCTAGTGTGGCTCCGTGGATTGAGTACTGGCCTTTGAACCAAAAGATCACTGGTTCAATTCCCAGTTAAGGCACATGCTTGGCCAGTTCCCCAGTGGGGAGTAAGAGGCACCCACACGTTGATGTTTCTCTCGCTCTCTTTCTCCTTCCCTTCCCCTCTCTCTAAAAACATACAGATTTTTTAAAAAAGTAATTTACTGCTAAAAATAGCTGAGTCATATCATATGATTCAACAATCCTTTCTGCGCATATTTATCCAAAGAAAATAACAACACTAATTTGAAAAGATCCATGCACTGCTAAGTTCACTACAGCATTGTATATAATAGCCAAGATAGGGAAGCAACTTAAGTGTCTTTGATAGGTGAATGGATAAAGATGTGGTGTATATACACAATGGAATGTTATACAGCAATAAAAAAGGAATAAAATCTTGCTTTTTGTGACAACATAGATAGATTTAGAGGGCATTATGCTAAGTGAAATATCAGACAGAGAAAGACAAATACTATATGGTTTTACTTACATGTGGACCCTTAAAAATCAACAAACAAATAAAAGAAAACAAATACAGACTCATAGAAACAGTGAAAACAGGGAAGGGGAATATAGTTAATAATATTGTGACAAATTTGCACTACAAGTGAGTATTAGAATTAGTGGGGTGATCACATTGTAAGGTAAAAAAGTTCAGATCACTGTGCTGTGCACCTGAAAGAAGTATAGGCACTGGAAGATTGTATACTAAATTCACTCAAATAAAAAAATAAATTTAAAAACTCATTTACTTTCTCAAACTTATTTTCTCTGTTCTTTTTATTTTGGTAGTATACCTGCAAAAATCATAATTTTCATAGAGTTATTTGTAAAAAAAAAAAAAACCTTCAAGGCAAAAACATGCCCTAACCTACTCAACTCTTTTTTAATGATAAATGCCAGCGTTCCCTATTTGGATTAGTAAAGTAACCTGAACACAAAATATCACATTTTTCACAGCAATAAGATTGAACATGCTTTTAAACATGTGACAAGTTGAAAAGCATGGATAAAACGCAATTTCATTGAAAGACATAGGGCTGGAAGGATACACAGAAACAATTCAGTGAGACTATTTAGTTTTAAAGATAAAAAATCAGAACTACAAAGTTACATATCATTATCACAAACAAAGTGGTCTTTAAAAATTTAGACTCAAATTCATCTGGCATTGAATTCACTGCTCTCATTGTAGACGCCAAGGACCTTACGGCCTTTTGGGTTTACCACGCTGCTCCACGCACAGCCAGATGTTTCATGCCCTTTATGACATCCCTAGTGCTTTTAGAATGTAGATAAAATGCCTGCGATTTAGAGGATTTAATCCTGAGGCACTCAATTCATTTTTGAAGTAAACATTAAACACTTTACAGGAAGAAATTTATGCTTTAGATTTCCTACGTTAATCTTGATTCTTAGGCTGTGTGGTGGGAGATAAGGAAAGATGGAGAGGGGTGGGCTGGGTTGGAATGGCCGGGACTGAGGGTGAGAAACAAGCAGAACTCAATGCTCCTTGAACATGACAGTGTTTCAAGTACAGAGAGCATTCGTGCTGTTTGCTTGCGGATGTCAAGTCTCCTTACCCTTTCCAGTCCTTCTACAAACTTGTTTGTGGTTCTCAGGGCTCTGTGACGTCTCAGTTCTGGCATTCAAGGCTGAAGCAAACCCCACAGACATGATGGGTCTGTGTGGGTCGGAGCTGGACATTTAGATCCCTTTTGCCAGATGAGTCATAGTTAACAATTTGCAGAGCTTTGAATCCATCCGGGAAGAATTTTTGTATACTTTCTGTTTGCCTGCTTGCTTCCTATTTTGTTGTAAACAGAGATGCTCAAAGCCATTCTGATTCTGAGCCCCAACTGATTCTCACGGCCAGGGTGGAGAACCCTGGGCCCAGACACTAAATCTCTTTTTGGCCTCCGATTGCAATGTTAATAGCCCCAGAATGCTTTCAACTCATGCCAAGGTCACATTTTACACTTGCCTATGGACTACATCTAAGCAAAATCTCCAGTTTCTGAAGGAGCACATGATCTTTTAAAATTCAGGTGAAAGTAGGACCTTACATTCATCCCATTAATTATCAGCTTTTTAGGTTGTTTTGAACTGCTCGGATAGTTGTGGTTTCGGCTTCTACTTTCCAGCACTTTCACTATTTTCACAGCTCTGCAATTTTGTGGTCATAGTTCCTCTATGATTGTTTAAATTTGAATAATACATTGACAGGGTAGGGCCCAGGGAAGAGTTCTGCAGAAGTCCAAACGAAAATGTTCTTCCAAGTGACATAACCTTTGGGGATAATTATTCGACATATTCTTAGTCTGTCCTGGGACCAACAGCAGAGACAGTGTCCCGTGTCACCCTCAGTTCAAGGGCACTTACATCTGCCTCTGACGCACTGCTGCCATTATGATTTAACATCGGACACTGAGATGACAATTTACAGACTCGTTTTATACATTAAATTTGGCATAGAGTTAAGCGTCATGTGATATGGGATGAAAAACCTATTTCAATACATGTTTAAAATAGATTAGGAAAATTATTACTTTCCTGAGATTAAATGTCTTAAGACTTGGAATCTCGGTTACTTTAGCATACCTATTATTAAATAACAACAGAGGTATAATTTTTAAAAAAATCACAGTTCTAATATGCATTCCATTTTTATTGATAATATGATAATATTTTCAGGCAGAAAATTTTTTAAAAAATAAACTTCTTACCAACATTTCTGACAGTCTCGGTAGACGTAGACTGGGGGGTCGAGGAGACACTGTGGACAGGAGCAAGCTGGGCGCTGTCATTGTTCACTGGAAAATACACAGTCAGTTAAAGTGGGGGACTGTGCCCGAGGCTCATAAGCAAAAGCACAGCACAGCTGTCATGGTAAGAGAAGCAAGCTTTTAGAAATTTTATTCACATGGCTGTGTTAAATCAGTATGCAGTGGATCTTTTAAAAAATTACACATATAAAGCTAACATTGTCATGAATGACGGTGATTCTCAGTTAAAAAAAAGTATAACATTGAATGTTTAAGTCAATACTTTAATAATAAATGTTATGGTCACGTAAAACTGATTGATTTTAGGTGGAAATTTCCAAAGAATTCCTTGCCCTCAAATTTTTATAAACTTAAGGATTTTAGTGGTTCTACTCTTATGCCTTAACCATAACACAGAATTCCCAGGAAAGAAAACTAAATAATGTAGTCTAAAAATACCCTGTTGGATTTGCGGAAACAATTTTCCTTGTCGTTGGGTATTTCTTAACTACCTGTCTTAAAATTTTTCTAACGCAATGACTAATTTCTATCAGATTTGTATGGCTAAAACAAAAGCTAAGTGAACTTGAACGTGCCGTAAGATGTCATACTTTTTAAAACATGCGCATAAGTGAAGTGCAATCAAATGGAAATGAACTTACAGGAATCCTCACAGGTAGCCCTGCATTCTTCCAGTGATTCGAAGTTATTCATGTTGCCCAGGCACCCACCATATATGAAGCTCTCACACTGTTTGGACTGGTTGTTATAAAAATACCTAGTGAAGTAGGCTCGACAGATTCCAACATCTTCTTCCAAAAAGCAGAAATCTGGCTTTTCTAGAAATTGTAAAGTATCAGAGAATAATACTCTCTTGTATAAGTAATTTAATTATGTTAATTAAATTGATAAGAACTAGTTGTGTTGAAGTTACTTAAAGAATAAACATGAAACATTAAAAGTAAGGTAAAAGAACCTTACAATGCTACAATGTTAAAATTACTGTGTTAACTGTGACATTTAGAATAAAGAAGATAGAATAAGAAAGATGCAGCTACTATCAGGCATTTTGCTATTTGAATTTCAAATCCTAAACTTTTCATAGTAAATTAGCAGGGCATTAATTATCAACTATTTCATGATTTGAGAGAGTAGAAAATATTGAGTTATTTTTACCCTTGGATTGGAAGTACAAAATACGATGGTGAAAATTAGGTTTAATTGTTTTTATTGTGTATGTGTATCAACATTAAGAAAGACCCATAAATACTTCATATTTTTTAGGTGTGAGGTCTCATTGGGGAAAAATGTAGTGTGTTGCTTTAATAAGAAATTTAAATTAAAAAAATTGGAGGAGCTTTGAAAGCTGTGGGAGCTTTCCCCCAGCTATTCTTAGGAGTTCCTGAATTCTTATGCTGAAATTAATATCTGTGTTAGGCATGACATCCTCCACTTTGGTTTCCTATTTTTCCTCTCCAGCCATTGGAAGGGCTGCAACAGTGCAAAGGCAGAAAGGAAACAGACGTTCAGGGATTGCACAGGCTTTTGAAAAAGCCTGATACCCATTCTTGGTTAGTGTCCCAAGCCAGGCCAAACACAGCTGTCACCAAAGTTGTGCCGCTGTGATTCGCTTCACAAGCTTTTTCTACAAGCACACTTTGAAAATAAGAGGACTCAACCTATTTTTTAAATTATGATAATCTCAAGAAATATTGAGAATTGTCAATGCAAAGCTTCAATGTCTCCATTTCTCCCCTGCACCTGTAGTACCGTAGTGGTAAAAATGGACTATAGTATCCTTTTAAATCTTGTCTTTACATTGTTTTGTGTGTGTGTGTGTGTGTGTGTGTGTGTGTATGTGTTTTCCGTTAGCATTTATCCCACCTATACACTCTTCCACCCTCACAATCACGACATTGTTGTCCAACTGGCTGGTTGACCTAAGGAAGCAATACTCACGAGTGTTTTACTATTTAAAAAAGTGTTGTTTAATAATGCTAATGATTTCTGCAACAGTTTCATATCTGCAGATAAATGTATCTCCTATGAAACATTGTGTTCTTAAATAAGAGATCCTATTGTAATATAGCATAAAATATCTATTTTATATAATTTCTTTAAGTTCCAATCAGAAAGTTATTTTGTTATTTATTGACTTTTGTTTCTCAAGGTGAATATTACTATTATTTCCATAGTAACAATTTGTAATAGTTAAGTTTAATATGTGGGACAAGAAAAAAAGAAATTTAATTTGTATAATACCTTTTTTGTAAGACAAAATTACATTTAATTATTGTCTGATTTGTTTGGTCAGACAATAATTAGTATGACATACTTCTTAGTATGTCCTTCTTATGAAATTTTAAATTATCTTAAAGTATATAAGAATTTGGTGTTCAACAAAAAGAAGTAGTAAAAATATTGCATATAAATAACAGACAGCAGAGACAAATTATGCTCAAAAGTATAATTAATAAATTATACTTCTAGAACTTGCTATTATTTATCTGAGGCTCTGTTCTAGGGCATAAATATATTTTAGGACAAAGTCAGAACTGCACCCATAAATTATTTTTGCTTAGGCCTACAATTTAAAATACTTTTGGTTATAAATCAAGAAATGTATACCTCATTTTTGTCAGATAAAGCGGTATTTGTTTTGAATCTGCACACATAATCCTTGCTTTAATTTAAGACTCAATTAAAATGTATTAATATAGAATGCATACTTTGAGTTCTATACCAACTTCTATGAGCCACATGATTTTCACTCAAATTTTGTCTGAGGCTACATATTTAACAATTGTCTTAAACTCAATTTTCTTTAAAAAATCATGCCTCACAAATCTCAGATATATAAAGCAACATTCATATTGAACCTGCATACAAACACTAAATAATATTGACAAAAGCAATATTTATTGTTAAATATCTTTAGCTTATGATTGTTGACAACTCAGAGATGTATCCATTCAGGGTAGTACTGGTTGAAATTTGCTAACACCACACAGCACTGAGCTTATCAAGGGATTGGAACTAACGTAAACTAGCAATACCTAAGTCACTATTTGGTAGATGTTGAAACATCACGTGTGTGGCTGGCCCTGGATTGTAACTAATTCTAAATATCACGCTGCATTAGAATAAGAGTGAATACAATGTTAAAGCCTTCCCTACCCAAAACTATGCCTGTTATTTATAATTTTTAATTTTACCTACTAAAATAAAACACCATTTCAAAGATCACATGGATTTATAATGAACCTCATCTCAGAGAAACTTCATATTCAAATTCCCATATTAGGGATTGAATTTGTAAGTGCCTTAAATAAATGATGCTAACAAGCATACAAATGAATATTCACCTTTTTGCAATGCCGTCTTTAACTTTCCAAGCTTCTTTGGATAATCTGCAAGAAAAATAACGCATGTGTACCAGTTATCACAATTTATAAAATAATGGGATGAATTTCAGTTGAACAAACTAGGATGATATATTCATTATCATTCTAACTGTTCTTACATAGAATGTTAATATATTCATTTTTACTTTGTCTAAATATTACATTATTTTAATTATTGCAACCGGAAAACCATCTCATTTTATCATAATAATGTCTCAAAATCTGTGCTAAAAGTTTCAGTACATTTACAAAACATAAAAATTCATACTGAACTATCCCAAATACCTGTGCTTACCATAGTTATTTATAAATAATGTGAAATGTGATATTAAACTGCCTATTTCTCATATAAAAACAGATAACTTCAATAGATTTGAAAATACCATATAACTGAGTAACAATATGAAAAGTTGGGGTCAGTGGAGGCTGTATGGATTAGTGTGGATGGTATTTCTTTTCTCCAGTATTCCAAAGCTCCTAATAGAATGATTTAACTTTATGCATGCATTTCTGATCTCTAATGAAGCTCAGAATTTTGTAATTGGTAGCTAGGAATAGGCTTAAAGTGGCTTCTCAGATTCCTTATCTTGACAGGGGGCAGCTATGATATTGATGTATTGGTAAGGTCTAACTCCAGGTGACTAACAAGGTCTTTCTCACCAGCTCATAGCTGCTGAATTGCAAGCACTTCATTACAGATATAAAAAACTGGTCTGCCAACCTAAATGTTTTTCTTCCATTTTTTTATTATGAAAAAGCATATAGGATAATAAATGGGGCTTAACATATTCTATAATGACTGATATAGAAAAATAAAAAACAATAGTGAACATGAATGCTGAAAATAGAAAAAATGTGAAGGATTCCTTGAAATGTTAACATGGTTTAAACTTTTTTTTTCTAAATTATCAAATCTGTGATGATCTCTAGTAGCCCTAAAGGACTACTGTCTCCCAGGATATAAGTGTCCCCAGAAACCTACCTCTTATACATTTTTCTTTGCACTCTTGCAGACTTTCAAATCGATTCTCATTTCCTTCACATCCCCCATATATAAATTCTTCACACTGTCGAGTGAAAATATTGAAAAAAAATCTCTTCAGCATTGCTTTGCATGGGCCTTTATCCGCTTTATATGCACAGTATGAATGTGCAAGTTTCAGTGGTGGTAGCTCAGCATCTACAAAGTAAAACATAAAAACTATAACATGTAATCTCCATCAACATGGTGGTAATGCTCTTTGCTTCCTTTTTATTGCCTTTTTAATATATCCAAACTTCAAGGAAAGGTACAATAAACTAGGCTGAAATAAGAAACCATAAGAATACATTTATAGCTATCAAAATGGTAAAGTTTATAAATTCACCAAATGAGACAGGCTTTATCAACTACTAAATCTTAGTAATTGATTAATAATCAACTATTATAGGAACAGGTAGAATAATTGTTGATTATTATTCAACTATTAAAAGAAAAGGTAATTTTTCCACACTCTTGCTATTGTTTACACCTGTACCAGGTGACCAGCATAGAGCTGAGTAGTGATTTTAAGGTAACTGATGTGTTGGCATTACACATAAATAGAGAGCTCTTTTTTAATTTGGCCGTATTTAAAGGCAGTTGTTAACAGACAATTCTTTGACTTCCCCTCCCTAACCCACAACTGTTCACTTTTTACACACACACACACATACACACAAACTTCTTTGAAAACAACAGTGCCCTCATATTCATATATGTATATATATATATCATGCTATATTAAACTATCCCCTAATTATGAAAATTTAAGTGTTTGGTCTATCTATCTCATGGTGAATTCTTCTTACTTGTCATGGTTCTTTCAATGTCTAACAATATTGAAAACACTAAATACTTTCTATGTTTTCAAATATAATGAAGCAATTCTTTTGACTTTGAGTTATACTTTTATTTCCTAAATATTCAGTCACTTAGTTTTAGTCACAGAAGAATTTCCTGTACTGGGGAGGAGTATAGTTTCCTGTAGTTTCAAAGCTAAAGTTTTGAGGAGAAAATATATATGCCATAAAGTATAGATTAGATACTTTTATTACACCTTTCCTACCCTTTCTATTTTTGTCCTATTAATCTTAAATTGATGTCAAGTACTAGCCACATTTCAGTAATGTTAAGATTATAACAAAATAATGGAAATGTTATTTTTAATTTTCTTTATGAGTCATAAAGTAATAAGTAGGCTTTGCAATGTTGGGATGGTTAAAAAATAGCCTTATATGTATAAACTGGTAGTATTGTGCTGTTTGATTCACTTGACAATTTATATGAACATGTATATAGCTTTTAATTTTTAAAAATCTGAGTACAATTTGCAAAATGCCATATTACCCTTTTGATTGTTAACTGAATTAACCATTATTTTAAGTTAAAATAAACTGAATCAACATAAAGTCTAGAATAATAAACTTTCAGACCTAAATTTTTAAAAGGCAGATTACATGTTACAGATTTATTATAACACATATATTTTACCTACAAAAGATAGCACCAAACCTATATTGCCATATATATTCAGAGAAACTATTTTTATAAACCAATAATTTATATTAGGTTCATTGTCATTGACACTACCTCTACTTTTTACTCTTAAGATATTTGATCATTATGTCAAATCTTTTATTTTACACATTCTGTATTAAGGATGGACTTACCCAAAGTACAATCTGCTATCTAGTAGTGTTGCCACCAGGTGGCAGCAGTGCACCACAACAGTGAAACAGTATAGCCCAGTTGTGATACCAACTTATACTATTAAAGGCAGCTCATGTTTACTGAGTGATTACGATCAGTAATTTTTGTAATTATGCCATTTTATAATTATGTCATTTTATTATCACCACAAACTTATTAGTTAGGCATTATTATCTCCATTTTAAATATTACAAAATCACGGGGAAGAAATTGTTTCATTCACACCATAAGTGATGACTTTTGAATTATCCCCTGTAGTTTTACAGCCCATTTCTCAGACATTCTTAATAACTTAGTCATATTGTCACAGATCTGTGTGACTGAGATTCTTGAGATGGCACTTAGATCAAGCAAATTCAAGCAAATTCATTTTATAGAAACTAAGAGAGTTCGATGATAAAAGTAGGTGTTGATTTTACAGCGATTTCATAAGAGAAACACTAAGAATTAACTTATTAATGATTAACTCATTATTCATCTTTGTATCTTAATGTATGTTTCTTACATGAATCCTGAATTTTTCCACAGTGGGCGTGTGACGCACACTTGAACTCAGGGACCCCGCCAGGGGAGTGGACCCAGTATGGTACCATTCCACCAAAAAGGGGCGGAAGTCCGTCTTGTTTTCATGTCTTACTTTGGATAAACCTTTTGAAAGTCAGCAATCTTTGTGTTGACCATGTGTCAGACACTGTGCTGTCTCGTCAGGACAGATGGTAGTGAGCATTTTAGGTGGCAGCAGTCCCCTTTGTACGTCATGCAGACACTAGAGATTTCCTCGTATAAACATTCCAGAAGTTCGGGGAGCCCTGCAAGTGTATGATGAGACTCAAGCTTGTCCGAAGGGGTTAGGGATAACTTTCCTGGGACCTGACACTGATACGAAGACAGCGTTGACAGTGACCAATATTGATCACAGGTGGTGGAACTAGAACACACCTACAGGGCAATGTTATAGGAATTTAATGTGATGCAGCCAAATAAATACAAATACGGCTTTTATATAACCATTTTTGTTATTGAGTGTTTTATTTTATGTCTTGCCATCTGTGGATTATACTCTTACTCTCCTGTTCCCTGTCCTGGAATGTTAGATGGAAGGCACCTGATACCATCTGGCAACACGGTAGTGTTCGTGACTGTTAGAATGCTCGTTCTCCTGGGTATGTTTGGGAGCCTAGAGCTTAAGGCAACTTCCCAGGAATCTGTGTGTTTCTGTACTCCCGGACCGAAAGGTCAAATTTCTCTGGAAAGAAAGAGCATAAGCACGTACTCTTTGCTTTCTCTGTGTCAGAAAATGAGTCAGATGTTTTTTGCAGTTGATATAAGAACCACAAGAACGTAGTTAATTATATCACTTATTCATAGATTAGGACACTGGAGTCAGAGAGTTTATATAACTCATCTAATTTTGCAAAGCTACTGTGTGGCAAACCACACATGCAAGCTTAGGTCTGTCTGATTCCACGTCTTATAAAAGATAACTTGACTTTCTCTAAAACTGTACTTGAAAAATAATTAAATAAAAAAATTGAAAAAAAGACTTTCTCTAAATATTCTCTGCTAATCTGCTTTCTCCCAAGGTAAGAATTTTTTTTAAGTTTATCACTACTGTTTTTATTATTAACATTTTCATAAGAATATGAAAATTATTCATTCTTTGAGAGAATGAATAATTTCATTCATTTTTTGGAGAAGTTTATTCTTTTTTTTTTAAGATTCTATTTATTTACTTATCTTTAGAGGGGAAAGGAGAGAGGGAGAGAAACATCAATGTATGGTTGCCTTTGGTGTGTCCCCTGCTGGGAGTTGGCCTGCAGAGAACCGGCCTGCAACCCAGGCATGTGCCCTGACTGGGAACCGAACCTCGATCCTCTGGTTCGCAGGCCTGAGCTCAATCCACTGAGCTACACCAGCCAGGGCTGGAGAAGTTTATTCTTTAAAAAATTTTTATTGTTGTTCATTTATAGTTGTACCCATTTCCCCCTCCTCCATTGCTCTCCCCCTCCCTGCCTACACCCACCTCCTACATTCAATTCTCTCCTCCCGTTGTTTTTGTTCATAGGTCCTTTATACATGTTCCTTGCCTTGACCTTGCCCCTTCTATTCTATTTCATTCTCCGTGCCAGGTGGACTGACTAAACACAATCTACCATTGACTTAGAATAGGAGCAGTAACATCTCGTTCACTTTTCTGTAAAATGGTAGTACACCATTTCAATTAAACAGTAGAATTCTATAAAATGCCAGGATGACCTTGGCATAATGTGATAAATGGTATCTCCAAAACTGAATTGATCCAGTTGTGGGATCATGTTATTACAAGGGTAATTAAAAACAAAGCAACCAAAACTTGACAAGACTGCACATCTCTTTAAAAATAAATAAATAAAAGCTAGCTAGTCAGTGGTCTTCAAGTCTAGCTTTAAAATAAAAATATTTCTCGTATGCAGCTGGGTTTGGTCTGGATTTATCCAGGGATCTAAACTTTGACCTAATTAGTGGTAGGATAATTTCGGTTTCTTGATTGACTGTGGCAACAATTTCAGGAAACTCTTGGTTAATTGGCATGCGATTTCTCAATCTAATCAAGGGAGATTGGATTAGATGAACATTGGGAACACTTGGATCCATTCACTTCTCACTTCCCAAGATGGGGTTGCCTGGTTTTTCTCTGTGGGGGCTTAGCTTACGCTCCACATTCCTTCTCTACTTCCAGAATTTTAAATCCCTTTTGAGAAACGAACCAAATGAGGGATTGGAACCTATATGAAAATGACTAAATTTCAACCAAATTCCAATGCTTTTTTAGATTTTATTTATTTATTTTTAAAGAGAGGGGAAGGAAAGGAGAAAGAGAGGGAGCGAAACATCAATGTGTGGCTGCCTCTCGTGTGCCCCCTACTGGTGCCCCCTACTGGTGCCCTCTACTGGAGATGTGGCCCACAACCCAGGCATGTGCCCTGATTGGGACTTGAACTGGTGAGCCTTTGGCTCATAGGCCCCTGCTCAATCCACTGAGCTACACCATCCAGGGCCAAACTCCTATTTTTGTGAGACATATTACAGCTTTTACTTTATTAAATAATGTTCCATCTTTTAAAATATTACGTATATATATATATGTGTGTGTGTATATGAATATATGTATATATATACATGTGTCCATATCTGCGTATATATATTTGGTGCCACATAACAATAAGCCTTTGTTTTTCGTTCCCGGGTAGGATTTGAGTGACCCCGTTGACCCTAGCTGGGTTTGCTCTCACCTACTGGTTAGCTGGGCTCATCTAGTGTTGGCCTGCATGGGTGGCTGGGCTTCAGGCTGTGGGTCTGGCCACTGCAGATCTTCAGATCTGCCCCAAAGAAGTGAGGCACCACGTACCACTTGGTTACTGCTTCCACACGGTTGTGTCTCCCCTTGCCGAGCTTAGACGAGTTCCCTTCCTCTACGTGCCGACAGCAACACCCTGTGCACACCTCCACCACTTCCTTTAATACCTTATACTGAAATCACACGTCTACCCCCCTGTTTTCTGTGTGAGACCGAGATTCTTGAGAACCTGGGCTCAGTCTTCATTGGGTCCCTAGGACCCCCTACCAGTTTCTGGCACAGGTGTTTTTGTCTATCTTTATCCAAGGAAAGTGCACTGTAACAAAATCACTTTAAACAGCTGTGAGAGATACACAATGAGAATGTATTTATGGGCATTCTGTGTACCTTATAAGCATAACTACAAATATAACCTATCACTTTGTTCATAATCTCTCACCATTACCCATGATGTGACTTTTCTATCAATTTATTAGTTTGCCACAAAATATTTCTTTAAGAAATAAATAAGTCTATAATAATAATCACTTTACAGTCTTTCCCTTGTTCTGCTGTTTTACTGTTACTATTTTATTTTTGGATGTGTAGCTTTATGGGATCAAATCTCACTTCTGCCCAGATCGTTTGGTGTCCTGATTCACTAGATTCTCACATTGGGTTCATCTGAGAATGTCTTATTTGGTGTCTAAAGGCAAAGAGAGAGAGAAAGACAGAGAGGGAGTGAGAGAGAATGGCTGAAAACTCTGATGTCCCTGGTTTCCTCTTCCTTCTCGCAATGGCAACGAAGTTCGCAGAGTTGTTTGTTGAGCACACTGCTCCTCGCAATTTCCCAGAGTTAACTCAGTGTTTAATGTAATAGGCAGGGGGGGGGGGCAGTCTTCCTTGCTAACATGACTTCTTTTTGTAGACAAAGGTTCTGTTTGTTTCTTTGTTTTGACACATCACATCATGTGTATTTCCTAAGAAAAGTGTCCCTTTGACAAAAACTAATTTCCCTACACAATGGAAAAAAAAATGAAATATTTGGGTTACAATTGAGAGCTTTGACTAGTTTAAAAAGAAGAATGCTTCTAACATTTTACCTGTAGTGTTGGAATCTTCATCTTCCTCAGGATTAAGATCTTTGTCTTCCTCAGCATTAAGAGGAAGACAGGCACAAGTAAGCAGCAGACATACAGAAATCCCCCAAATTGGTTTTATCTTCATTGTTCAAATCACCTCTGAAATACAAACCAATAAATAATGAGTTAATGTGGAATCACCAGTAGACTATATGTTTGCCTCCAAATGTACATTTTTTTTTACCTCTAATGGGTATTCTCATACATCTTTGTCCAAAAATTCCATGAAATACATACTCAGTAAACATATCTGATAATTTTCAAGTACACAGGTCATTTTGCAACCTTAACATTTCTTTTAAAAAAGAAACACTGTGTAGGAATTGACTCTGGGAGCAGAGGATGGGCTGGGTAGAGGACGGCAAAGGGGGGGAAGTTAGGACAACTGTAATAGAATAACAGTACTAAAAAGAAGTTAATAAAGAAAAAATAAAAAGAAACACATTTTCCAAATTTTCATCTCTGTCTCCTTACAATACACTCCTGTTTTATTTTTTAAATAATTTGTTGTGTGGACATTGGTTCCTAAAAACATACAGGTTTCCAGTGTGTGACCACTTTCCTAACCAAGTCCTCTATGAGACGGCAAACAGAGATGCGGAAAAAGGGATATCTAACATCCCAGCGGTCCTTTACTCCGGGTCTTCTACCCTCAATTTGGGGACGCATCTGATTCAACAGTTTCATAGAAAAGTGACTTTAAGGGATGAACCGACACATCTACACTCTAAGGGAACACATTTCACCAGCAGAGGGATATCTCAAAATGATTTAAATACCCATAACAAAAAGTAATGGAAAAGTGCCTTTAAATGTTTTTAAAAGGCCATTTCTTCTCTGGGTGCGAAGGTGAACGGAAATGGGCAATGTTCATGCAGCACGGTGGGAAGAGGGTGGAAGGAGCATGTGCGCACGCCAGCCTCCCGTCCTGTGACAGAAAGGCAGAAGAGCTGTTACCACGGAATGAGTGCGGAGCAGACATTCCATCAGAAACAAGTCAGAGAACACTCTGTTTACGTATAT
This sequence comes from Sturnira hondurensis, assembly GCF_014824575.4. NCBI lineage: Eukaryota > Metazoa > Chordata > Mammalia > Chiroptera > Phyllostomidae > Sturnira > Sturnira hondurensis. The sequence continues at coordinate 16,376,577 of NW_028076767.1, read as the reverse complement.
AGTGAATACAGCTACAATATACACCCTTAGGGTGTGGGGAGTAATAAAGTAATAAATGCCATTTTGCTTTCAGCTTCATTAAAGTCACTAATAAATTTATAACCTATTTTCCTGCAACAGTTTGAAAATATTAAGACATATTTGGATTTTAGCAAGAAGCAGCATTATTATATATCCCTTCTCAATCGTATCATAACTACTTGAATCCACAAATATACAAGTATGTATATGTGTGCATATATATGTGTCTACATATGTATATATATTTGAAGATTCTACTAGCTACACTTGTAATTTTTGTCTTATTTTTTAAGTATTTCTCAGCAACTCTTGTTTCCATTGGATTTTATGAGACATATAACCCTGTTACACTTTCAGAGTTGAATGCATGTCTTTCAATCCCACCCCTTAGGTTGCAGGCTGAGATGGGGAGCCTGCTGAAGAACACGATGAGCACTCGGTATCTAAATCCATCAAGTTACTCTCTTTCAAAATGGTGGCCTGGAGTGTTGTTCCATTTTAGTAGGGTAGACTTTCCTGGGTTGTAAGGATCCGAAGCCAGCTGGGATAGTGTAAGTCAAAAGGTCATAAACTCATTCATTCTAGGGAAGGTAGAACAATCTAGAACTAGAAAGGCAGCAGGTTTGAAGCTGAATCTCAGAAATGTCTAGGGTCAGAGATCTGCACGCCATGGTTGCTGCTGCACTCCTTAGACAATAATGGAGATGACCCACAGCACATGGTGGGTTTGGGGTGGTGGTTTTGGTCTTGCTTCACCCGATGATCTGCTTGAAAATACGCTGACATTGAAAACCATTAAGAAGATGTAACCAATAGGTCAGTGGTTCAGCATCTACCAGTTTAAAAGTATATTTAGTGTGTTTTACTTACTCTTTGACTTATATTTTACTACTTTAAAACTTATTTGCCACATTTTTTCTACAGAAACATAGTTTTTACTATTTTACTTACTTGCCATTTGATCGATATCTTATTGCCCACACAACTCTAGCATCATTTGCAAAGGTACTTGCAAAAACTTTCATTTAAATTTTATAACTGTTCAATAATACAACTCTTATGTTTTATTTAAACTTTCCTAACACAGAAGTCAGCTTAATGAAGTTCATGGATAGCACAAGAATGGTGATTAATCAGTGGCTTGATATATTTATAATGCTGATGCCTTAATTAGTTAAACCTACAGTCAGGCGCAATTTTGTACCTGGTTTCTGTCAAACACCTCCCTCAAAAAGCCATTTGTTATGTGTGACATGTCAAGATAAGTTGTGACAGTTGAGTCAAAAATGCTCTAGGCACTTACTTAAATTTATCTACTGTAGGAAATCAGTTTGTTTTAAAGAAAATTTACCAGATGGATTGTTAGTGTCTTCTCCAAGAATCCAAGTGAAAGTAGATTGTCCATTATGTTCTTTTTAAAATCAGGTATAATTTTTGCACCATGATAAATAGGTGGTCACACTGGTGTTTGGTCTGGGCACCTGTCCTTGATGAATTGGCTTCAAAGTCTCTTGCAAGATAAATGCATTTCCAAACTTATTTGACAAGGGACTATATTCCTATAATATACTTTTGGAACATATCTTGAGAAATAATGTTATACATATGGAGAACTCAGTAGATTTTCTGAACCAAAAACACATATAAAAAAGTATAATGTGAGTAGTGCTTTAATAAAATCCAGGGTTTGTGAAAAGATGTTGAGAAGGCAAATTTATAAATGGAATTAACAGCTAGAATGTTTCAGAGGACCAGATTGAAATTACGAACAAGGGCCATCAGTGGAACGATAAGAAAAGGGCAGCTGTGAGAGACCTGTAGAATTAAGTGTTGATAAAACTGAGTGGTAGAGTAGGTACAGAGGGGCGGACTCTGGCCAGCAGAGTTCCCCTGTTGTGGCTGATGCTGAGAATAAATGCACAGGTGACAACAATCCTGTGGAGAAAAAGGGAACAGCACAGCTGCGCTCTCAAGGGGAGAGTGTCATGTCTACGGATGCCTCGGCCACTCTCTCAAGAGGGGAGTGCCTCCACCCTTGCCTAGACAGGCTTTTATTGTTTTGTTCAGGTGTTACATCAGAGAAAGATTTATTATCTATTACATAGAATATTATTGTCTACATTTTAGGTACAATCAAGGAAATGAAAATAACCTGCAGAGGGGAATGGCGATGAGCTGATTAGCTCTGTCCTTGGGAAAATTCACACAGGCTTTGGAAATTGCTTTGAAGATAGACAATACACATTTGTTGTTTTAGACCAGGGTTATGGAATTTTAGCAAGAGCAAGCCATAACAATCTGTAAGCATTTTCTAGGCCTGATTCCCATGGGAAAACCTGGTTTGAAGGTCTGGCTCCTGCCCACCACTTCGCTTCTATAGGTTTTCCATACAGAGCGGAGTCCCATTTGCCAGACCAAAACAAACTGGTCTCCTAAGGTTCAGGATATGAAGGACAGAGGACTCAAATATGTCTGAAGTAAATTGGTGTGCTAGGCATAAAACTAGGTAAATGAATATAAATATTAATTGTTGTGCATATTAGGAGCACATCCAATTCTGGAAAGATCACATTAGACATTATAAATGCACCTGCAAAAAACAGTTGAAGACACAAAGCAGGAACTGAGATATGATTTTTTGTATCATTGTCATCATGAGACAAGATCATTTCTCCAAGGAAAGGGTGTCCAGTAAGTTATTTCTAGCCCTCCTCTGAACTTCACTTCCTGTCATTCTTTTTTTTAAATTTTTAATGAGATTTTATTTATTTATTTTTAGAGAGGGAAAGAGAAGGAGAAAGAAAGGGAGAGAAACATCAATATGTGTGGTTGCCTCTTGCATGCCCCAAACCGGGGACCTGGCCCACCACCCAGGCATGTGTCCTGAATGGGAATTGAACCGAGACCCTTTGGTTCACAGGCCCGTGTTCATTCCACTGAGCTATTCCAGCCAGGGCACTTCCTGTCATTCTTTACAAAACTGCTCAGCTTTCTGGACACTTCCTCCAACCCCTGACTCTATTAAGACTACTGATTCTGGAAAACACTCTACTCATTCTAGACCTAGTACTTTGAAATTGCTATTTCCTATCGCAGAAACATTCTTCTACAAGATATTGGAAGGGAAGGCTCCTTTCTTTGGGTCAGAACCCCTGCCAGATATCCTCTTGTCTAAAAGACCCTTGAGCACCATTAAAAAAAATCACCACCAGTTCCTCTGTCATTCTCTATCCCAATAACCTGGCTTCTTTCAAAGGCTTTAAAACCTTATTATTATTGAGTTAAAAGAGATCTCTACATATTATGAATTATTCTTTTTTTATTGTTGTTCAACAAGTTAGTTCTTTGCCAAAAAATATGCCATAAAGATTTTTTTATCTAGGTCTGTGGCTTACCTTTTCATTTTCATGCAAGTATCTTTTGATGAACATACATTTTAAATTTTTATAGTTTTGATTTTCAAAAATTCAAAAGCTGTTAATATATCCATCCTCAGGGCTCTATAAACATTGCCACAACCAATTTTAGAACATTTTTCATTACTCCAAAGGAGATTCGCCACCTTTTCACGTACCACTTCCCACACAATTTCTCCTTTCCGAAGTCCTTGGGAAGTCATTAATCTGCTTTCTGTCTCTATATATTGCCTAGTTATAGATATTCATATAAGTAAAATAATACAATATATCACTTCTTGTGTCTGGCTTCTTTCATTTATATACTGTTTTCAAGTGCATCCGTGCTGGAGCACATATCAGCACCTTATTTCTTTTTGTTGCTGAAAAGTTATATATTGTATCGATATAGCACAATTTATTTACCCATTCATTAGTTTATGAGCATTTGTGCTTTTTCTACTTTTTCATTATTATAAATAATAAATATAAATGCTGCTATAAACATTTGTACACAAGTTTTTGTGTGAACATAAGTTTTCATTATTTTGGGGTATATATATCTAGGAGTAGAATTGTTAGATCAGATGGTAATTTTCTTTAGTTATTTGAGGACCTGCCAGACTGGTTTCCAAAACAGCTACATGGTTTTACATTTCTACCAGCAATCTCTCACTTTGCATTTTTGAATAGAACTGATTGTCACTTACATATTTATTTACTTACATGTTCTATTTTCTATTTTTAGTGTAGATATTTTATATAATGACAATTTTATGTTCAGCACTAAAATAATGACTGGCAAGTAATACTTGATGAATTAAGATAAGCTTTGTAAGTTCATATTAGATTGCCGTACTGACCTCTGGACATATCCATGCAATTTTCTTTATATTTTACCAACCCCACAAAAATTTAATACATTAGAAGCAAATATGATGGAATGGCCATCCATATTTTTTCCGACTTGTACCCTTTGTTTTGCTTATTTCACTTTTCTAGTGGTATAAAATATTTCAATGTAAATTTTGTTTAAAAGAAAAGAAAATGTAGCACAAATAGATTACATTTCATATTTATAAAATTTTTGCTTAAGTGATAGGTATTTTCCAGATCAAAGAAAGAAGGCAATGGTGATAGCTGAAATCGATTCAGAGCAGATGGCATGAGTGTAGGAGAGATGACTGAAAAAAGAGGAAATTAGAATATAGGTAATTAGATAAAATAAATATACGTTTTGCTTTGTGGGTATCATAAGGCTTATTATATATGGCAACATATACCCATAAAAAAGCAAAACCAAAGTAAATACACAAAAGATAAAGACAAAGAAATGCAAGTATACCACTAAAGAAAGTTATCAAACCACAAAGAATAAGTGAAGAGAGTGGAAAAAAAAGGAACCACAAAAACAGCCAGTAAACAATTAATAAAATGGCAATAAGCACATACCTATTAATATTTACTTGAACTTTAAATGGACTAAAATTTTCCAATCAAAAGGAAGAGTTCCCGAGGGGATAGAAAAGCCGGTGCCATCTACATGTGATCTGCAAAAAACTCACCTTAAATGTAAGGACACACCCAGACTGAAAGTGAAGGAATAGAAAAAGATATTCCATGCAAATGGAAACTAAAAGAAAGTTAAAGTGGCTACATTTATAACATAAAAGGGAGATTTTGAAACAAAAATTGTAATAGACAAAGATGAGTGTTTTATAATGACAAAAGGATTAATCAAACAAAAAGATATAATATTTATAAATACTTATACATCCAACATAGGAATACCTACAAATGTAAAGCAAATATTAACAGACCTAGAAGAAATAGACAGAAGTACAATAGCAGTAGAGGATTTTAATATCCCACTTACATCAATGAATACATCATCCAGACAGAAATCAATAAGGAAATATCAGCACCAGGTAACATATTAGAATAGAGAACTTTCATACAGTACATTTGAAAGTAAATGTACTTTCATACAGAACATTTCATTTGAAAGGAACAAAACATATTCTTCTCAAGGGCACATGGAACATTTACTAGAACAAATCAATGTTAGGCTATAAAACATGTCTCAATAAATTTAAGAGGATTAAAACCATATCAAGCATCTTTTACAACCACAAAAGTATGAAACAAGAATTAATTACATGAAGAAAATTGGAAAATTAAAAAAATATATAAAGATTAAACAACATGCTACTGAACAACCAATGAGTCAAAGGAGAAATGAAAAAGTAAAAAGTTGAGCCAAAATTGAGCCAAATGAAAATGGAAATGGAACACGCCAAAACTAGTGAATGAAACAAAAGCAGTTCTTAAAGGAAGATCATAATGATAATACCTTTCTCAAGGAACAAGAAAATTCTCAAATAGACAACTTTAAACCTCAAGGAACTAGAAAAAACAGTGCCCAAGTTAATAGAAGAAAGGAAATAACAAAGATTAAAGCAGAAATAAATGAAATAGAGACAAAAGACAATAGAGATCAATGATACTAAGAGCTAGTTCTTTGGAAAGGCAAGTGAAATTGATAGGCCTTTAGCTAGATTCACCAAGAAAAAAAAGAGAAGACTCAAATAAATAAAAACAAAAATAAAAGAGATGCTATAACTGATGCCACAGAAATATAGAGGATAATAAAACTGCTATGAATAATTATATGCCAACATAAAAATTCCTAGAAAAAAATCAACCTTCCAAGACTCAATCATGGTGAAACAGAATATCTGAGCAGAACAATTACTAATAAGAACATGGTATCAGTACTCATAAACTTCCCAACAAGCAAAAGTCCGGAACCAGATGACTTCACTGGTGAATTTTATCAAACATTCAAAGAAGAATTAATACTAACCTTACTCAAACTTTTCCAAAAACATGGAAGAGAAGGGAATTCTCCCAAACTTATTTTATGAAACAAACATTACCCTGATATAAAAACTAGACAAGGACAACATAAGGAAAGAAAACCACAGGTCAAAATCCCTGATCAATGTAGATGCAAAATTCCTTAATAGAATACTGGCAAATGAAACTCAACTATATATTAAAGAGATTATACAGCAAAATCAAGTGGGGTTTATTCCAGAAATATAAGGATACTTCAACATCCACAGATCAGTTGATGTGACATACCACATTAACAAAATAAAGGATAAAAATCATATACATGGTCATCTGAATGGATGCACACAAATTATTTGTTAAAATTGAGCATGCATTTATGACAAACACTCTCAACAAAATGAATATAGTGGGAACATACTTCAACACAAATATGGCTGGCAAACCTATAGCTAACATCATACTCAATGGTGAAGAGCTGAAAGCATTTTCTCTAAGAGCAGGAACAATGCAAGGATGCTCAATCTTAGTACTTCTATTCAACATAATATTGGAAGTACTAGCCAGAGCATTTAGGCAAGAAAAAGAAATAAATGGCATCCAAAATGGAAAGGAAGAAGTAAAACGTTCATAACTTACAGATGACATATTATATATAGAAAACCCTAAAGACTTTCAAAAACCAGTAAGAACAAATAGACAAATTTAGTCAAGTTGCAAGATACAAAATCAATGTACAAAAATCTGTTGCACTTTTGTACACTAATAAACAAACTAACAGGAAGAAATGAAAAAGTAATTCCATTTATAATTCATCAAAAATAATATATTTTGAAATAAACTTAACCAAGGATATTGAAAACTACAAGACATTAGTAAAAGAAACTGTAGAAGACACAAATAAATGGCAAGATATTCTGTGCTTGTGCACTGGAAGAGTCAATATTGTTGAAATGTCCATAACATGCAAAGCAATCTATAGATCAGTGCAATTTCTAACAAATTCTAATGCCATTATGAAAGTACAACAAATAATCTTACAATTTGTGTGGAGTGTCAAAAATCTCCAATAACTAAAGCAATCTTGAGAAAGAAGAACAAAGTCGAAGGTGTCATGCTCTCTGATTTCAAACCATGTTACAAATCTATGGTAATTAAAGCAGCATGATTTTGGCATAAAAAATGGACACATGGACTGATAACACAGAGTGGAGAGTCCAGAAATAAACCCACACATGTATGTTCTATTAATTCATAATAAAGGAGCCAAGAATATAACATGGGGGAATGGACAGTCTCTTTATGTGGGAAAAACTGGGCAGCCACATGTAAAAGAAGGGAACTGGACCACTATCTTACACCATCCACAAAAATCAACTCAAATTGGATTTAAGGCTTGAACATAAGACCTAAAACCATAAACCTCCTAGAAGAAGAACTAAGTGGAAGCTCTTTGATTGAGTCTTGGCAATGATTCTTTGAAGCTAATACCAAAAGCAAAAGTAACAAAAGCAAAAATAAATAAATGGGACTATATGATACTACACAGCTTCCACACAGCAGAGGAAACCAGTGACAAAATAAAAAGATAACCTACTGAATGAGAGAAAATATTTGCAAATTGTCTATTTAAAAAGTGATTAATATTCAAAAGCACATAAAGAATTCAAACAACTCAATAGCAAAAATACAGTCTGATTAGAAAATGGGCAGAAGATTTGAATAAACATTTTTCCAAAGAAGACATACAGGTGGCCAACAAGTACACGGAACAATGCTCAATCTCATTAACCATCACTGAAATGCAAATCAACAGTACAGGTCATCACCACACACCTGGAGAATGGCTATTATCAAAAACACAAGAAATAGTAAGAGTTGAAAAAGATGTGGAAGAAAGGGAACCTTGTGCACTGTTAGTGGGATGTAAACTGGTACAGCCACTGTGGGAAACAGTATGGAAATTACACAAAAATTTAAAAATATGACTACTATGTTTTCCAGTACTTCCACTTTTGAGTATTTATCTAAAAAAATAAAAACACCAATTGGAAAAGTTTCATGTGCTCCCATGTTCATAGCAAAATTATTTATAATAACCAAGATATGAAAACAACCTAAGTGTCCATTGATGGAAGGATGGATAAGAAATGTGTGTGTACATACACACACACACACACACGTATGACATTATGCCAAGTCAAATTAATCAGACAGGGAAAGACAAATGCTATATGATCTCACTAATATATGGAATGAAACAATTGAACCCATAGATTCAGAGAACAGATTGGTGGTTACCAGAGGCAGAGAGTTGTGGTGGAGGAAATGGGTGAAAAGGGTATAAGTTTATTTTTAAAAATGTGTGTTTAATGTAGTTTATGGATAGGTTGAGGTTAGGAAGAATTTGGAATATGCCTGAGAAATGAAATTAACAAAACTTATTTTCTCCTAGAAAATGTTGTGGTTTGAAGCCTGGAGGTGAGGTTAGAGAAAGAGTGTGAGTTGGGAGAGTTGTTTTTCTCTAATTTGCATTCGGCAGGATTAATTATGTGATTGTGTTTTGATCATTATGAAGGCAAGAAGGAAGGGGGTAGAACAGGATGCAAATTGCCTATCAAGCATTAGTAAGAAATTTCCAGAAAAATATTTGCAATTTTAGCATTTATTTATGATATATGCTCAAGAGAATTTGTGAAAGAAAGAGAAGTCCTCTGTATAAATCTACAAAATGAGGAGCCAACAATGAAAAGGGGATCCAAGTCCATTGGGGCCAGAAATGTTTTTGTAATTTGACTTTGGTGACTGGAAAGAAGAGAACAGCTCAAAGGAAAGGCATTGGATACTGATGCGGCCAAGGACTTATGACAGGATTCAAAGAGCAAACAGGCTCACAGATTTTGGAAAAGATGAATAGTAAGCTAGAAATACAGCATTAGATTTCTAGTACCTCATTTTGGGAAATACACGATACGACTTGTAGACAGTTACTGATCTATCATTAGTTTGGGGTTACATTCTCCTTACTTCATCGTCTTTAAACGAATCTGTGAAATCACATATTGTGTTTATATATATATGATCAGCATGGTGCTTATATAATTTCAACTTCTTAGTTCAAATTTTCTTCATCACATATTGTTGCATTTTTTAAAAAGTTGTATGATTAATCTCTAAGCACAATAAGTACTTTACCATGTCTAGAAGAAACAAATTTCATTTTGGCTGCTTCTATTTATGGTGTACTAGTCAAAAACTGGGGGGACAAAAACCTGACAACCAGGAGATGAGAGAAAATGTAACTTGAAGAATAATTCCAATTTTCTGCTCAGCAGTGGCTAATGCTATTCTCTTGGTGTTTATTACTTCCATCAACTCAATTTGGCTGATCCCTAGGGTGCCTATTCTCCGCCCACTAAAACCTGCAGCCTGTTTTTACCTTTTATTTATGTGCTTTCTTGGCTGTTCACCCTCATTTTGGGTGAGTTTGCAGCACTGTAATACCAAGGATAACGAATGAAGAAAGAAGACATTAGAATAAAACTATCATGTAAGGAAGGAGACAAAAAAGCGATTCTAATAGTTAAATACACATTCTTTTTATGTTTTGAAGTTTACTTTTGTAAGTAGTATTTTCAACAGTGGGTCTTTTTGTTCTTTTTGCTCAATCTTTCCGCCCTTTTGTTTTTGGATAGATAGTTGCATAATCTCAACAAGAGGTTTGAGAGACAGATCTTTCTCAGGAAAAGGATATTTTCTGAATAAACACTTTGTAGGAATGTAAAAAAATCTTTAGGCAGTTTCTGAAGAGCAGTCTAACGCTGTGACTGTTCACCACATGCCAAGTTCTAACAAGTAGGTACAGAGCCTTCTTCATCTCTGTTATCTTCCCTCCTGCGTTCCGTATTCGTGGGATATGGAGTAGTCACTACAAGCATTTTATTTTGCCATCAGGATTATTTTCTATGACAGTAAATTTTTTTAAATCTAATTAAAAATGGGTGAAGATCCTGAATAGACATTTCTCCAAAAAGGACATACAGATGGCCAATACACCTATGAAAAGATACTTAACATTACTAATGATCAGAGAGATGCAATTTAAACCACAATAAGATTATCATCTCACACCTGTAAGAATGGTCATCATAAATAAATCAACAAACAACAAGTGCTGGCAAGAAGGTGGAGAAAAAGGAACCCTGCAACAGTGTTGGTGGGAATGCAGACTGGGGCTGCCACTGTGGAAAGCAGTATGGAGTTACCTCAAACATGGAACTGCCTTGTGATTCAGCAATGCTACTTCTGGGAATATATCCAAAGAAACCCAAACACTGATTCAAAAGAGTCTATGCACCCCTATGTTCACCCCTATGTATCAGTGGGTGAGTGGATAAAAATGCTGCGGTTTATTTACACGATGGAATACTACTGCACCTTAAAAAAGGGAGAACGTTTTACCTTTTGCAACAGCTTGGATACACCTGGAAAGCATTATGCTAAGTGAAGGAAACCAGTCAGAGAAAGACAACTACTATACGATTTCACTCATACGTGAAATCTAATGAACAAAATAAGCTACCAAACACAATAGAAACATATTCATAGATAAGGAACAGACTGACATCTGTCAGAGGGGAAATGGGGGAAATGGGGGCTGTTATTTCACCTTATGTGAAAAAAAACAACTAAAATTAAGATGAAATATTATTAGGTTCTGGCTACATGGACATATAGCACATTTATTTTAGGAAATTATATGGGAAGTACAAAGTACAAGATATATAATTATAAAATGTCACTTTTTGTAATGACCATTTTTAAGTGATTTCTTGTCTGTTAAGCTACTGTGTCTTAATCATAGTGCTATGCAGTCCATTGAGCAGATATACTAAAGTGATGTTAGAGATACATGATTTATTTTCCAGTGACATATGCTTATGGCTAGTAAGTGACAGGCAGGACTAGATCCTGGACTTTTCAAAGCATCCTTAAAATAAGCAAGATTTGTGGACTAGAGACCAAATCCAATTCAGAAAAATATAATTAAATATATTAATTACTTATGTCATTCAATATTCATTTCTCTTTGATATATTACCCTTATTGTGACTTAAAGATGATTATCCCCTGGCTGGTGTGACTCAGTGGACTGAGGGGTAGTCTGCAAACTAAAATATTGCCAGTTCGATTCCCAGTCAGGGTACATGTTTAGGTTTCCAGCCAGATCCCCAGTAGGGGGCCTATGAGAGGCATCCACACATTGATGCTTCTCTTCCTCTCTCACCCTCCCTTCCTTTTGCTCTAAAAATAAATACATAAAATGTTTTTTTAAAAAGGAAGATTACAGGATTAAAAAAAGATTCGTCAAAGGAGCTACAGAATAAAATGGGATTTTTCTGGTGGGTTAATCCTACAAGACCAACTTAATAACTAAAATCACTTTTTAACATGATCATCATTATGATTTTGATTAAATGAGTTGCCAACATTTTTATTCCTAGCATAAAGTCTATACTTGTTTAATAATCATACTTATTACTGTATAAATATTTTCACATCACTTTACCCACTTACAGACCTATGGGAAGCTCATTTCTGGCCCCAACCCCTAGCTAACCATATCAGAGAAGAGCACCTGAGCATGGGACCCAGAAGGTCACCCATCAGTCAAAGCCCAGCTGAACAGATTAGAACAAGGCCACTACACAGGGAAACTCTTTAATAGAGGTGCTTGAAAACCTGCTTTCTCTTTTTCCCCAAACTTTAGAGGAAATAGAAACCACATGTATACACACACACGCCCCAAATCTTGGCTAAAGACCAGAAATAAAAAGAGGAAATTCCTATTTTATTAAAGCCCCATTTCAAACACGTCATTATAGTCAGCTCTTGAGTTATCTGGGATTAATTTTCATATTGTAGAGTAAGTCTTTTTTAGACTTTCTCTCTAAATGCCTGCTTTTAAGCCATTTTTTCTTATTATGGGGGGTAAAATTACTTTGTTATGTTAATAGCAATAAATTATAGTTCAAATAGAAGTTTACATTAACGGACATTCATTATTATTTTCTTTATAATTTGTATCTCACACTCACCCTAAAGTAGTGCTATTTTCCTCGTTTGATAGAGGACATAGTGATTCGAATGGTAAAATAACGTCTCCAAGAAAACAGCTTGTAAGCAGCAGTCAAGGAGCTACTCTGAAGGAGATGCTGTCAATCATTGTTTCATGCTGTCAGATTTTTTTAAAAGTGTTGGCGAAGAAAATTTAAATGTTAGTAAAAAGTATACATTAATTTGTGCATTGGTCACTGTGATTTGCTGTCGTAAAAATGGTAAGTGATGATATGAAAAAGGCACTATGGATTTGAGTAAGGCAGTCACCATCTTACAATGGAACTGTGGTCTCAACCATGTTGGTAGGGTAAGTTTCCTGAACAGTCAGCATGCAATGCTGTAAATGACATTTATGTGGATAGGCCAGCTAATAATAAAAATAAATTTAAAAAAGAATGAAAGAACCTCAATGCTAAAAATAGGCAACCTTTAATAATTTAGTCCAGGTTTAAGGTTTGGCATGAAGGATGAATTGCACACCTTTGGAGGTTGTTTTTCTTTGCTTTCACTTCAAACCAGTTAAGACTTACATTGGATCTTCACTAGATAATGATAAAAGTGGTTTTTTGTATAAAGTTCATAGGAGATGTCTTGGTCTACTGGGGCTCACATAACAAAATACCACTGGCTGGGTGACTTAAGCAACAGAGATTTATTTCCCACAGTCCTGGAGTCTGGGAACTCTTAAGACCAAGGGGATGGCTGGTCATGTTCCCAGTGAGAGCTCTCTTCTTGGCTTGTAAACACCCCTTCCCTCAGTCTTCACATGGCCTTTCCTTGGCCATGGACACACATGTATAAATCTCTCTTTTCCTCTTCTCATAAGGCCTCTAGTCCTCTCAGATTAGGACATCACCCTTATGACCTAATTTAACCTTAATTACTTCCCAGAAGCCCTGTCCAAATATGATTACACTGGGGGTGGTGTCTCCTACAGATGAATTTTGGGGTATATGTGGTTCAGTACATAATATGACCTATTTTTTAAAGAAAGTGCCTCTAAACTTGTTTAGTAAATTTGTCTAAGAGAAAAGGCCACCTCCATTTGATCAGGCTGTTGGAGAAGATGTATGAGGTCCAGAATGTGCTTTTTACTATGTAAGCGAATTATTTCCTTTCTGCACAGCTACAGACTTTCATGCTCTATTTCTTAATGGATTATTAAGCCTGGGGCAGGACTGGCTATTGCCTATAATATTCCTGTAGGAAATGCAGAAATCATTTATATAAGAAGGACACCTAGGGGGCAGTTTTTCCAAAATAAGTATTTTTGGTTTTATTCCTCAGACGGTACAGCTGTTCTGAGAAAATAATTGTTCTCTATAAATCTCTTCTAAGAAGAAAATGTCTTTTTAAGTTCATACCAAGAAGAAAAAGACTTGGCAGGTAAAGTAGACCCTCACTGTCTAGCCCCTTCTCCGCTGTAGTTCCTCAACTGCAATCATACATCATATGTCAGAGAGCAGAAGGCACTGCCCTGTGCATCAATTCTTATGAACTGAAATTCGGGACTAGTTTTCTCTCAGCTAGTTTGTTGTGTGGGCTAACCAGAAAATAACTAGGCTTTTTTATTTTTAAAATTAGAGATTTTTTTCATAATTTGGAATAGTAACATTTTGTAGAAAAAGATTGTAAGGGCTTGGATGCCAAGTACGTAGCCTTTGCTAAGACTTTAGGAGAATGAGCAGTCATTACCACTATTATGGAAGAGATGTAGACACACTCTTAAATGTAGCATGGACTCATGCTCTGACTCAGCCACACGGATCAATGGAAATACTGCATCTACAGCAAATCTCTGCTCAAATGGCGTTTGTTCGGAGTTTTTTTTTAAAACGTTTTATTTTTTTTTTATTTTGAGAGAGAGGGGAAAGGGGGGAGGAAGAGAAGGGGAGAAATACTGATGTGCAAGAAAAACACTGATTGATTGTTCTCTTGTACACGCCCCCAACCAGGGACCAAATTTGCAACCCAGACCCGTGCCCTGACTGGGAATCAAACCAGTGACCTTTCATTTTGTGGGACGATGCCCAAACAACAGAGCCACACTGGTCAGAGCTTAGAGTCCTTCCTTTTGCACCTGAAAAAAATAGCTCCATGATTATGTTCTACTTTGCTCACATTTTTGGTTTTAATTGCTGCACTTATTCTTATGTAACACAATACATATCTACTTGCTTACTAACTGTCTTGTCTGTCCTTAAATGCAGAATTCATGTCTGTTCCATCTGGTATCTAGTAGGAGCTCAAAAAATATCTGTGGTACAAACCAATGAATTAAGGAATCTCTAAAAAACTAATTTTTACAAATGTAAAAAGGCACTGGAGAGATTTAAAACAAAAGCATAGACAAATTATTTGAAGACACAGGAATGAAAGTGAAGATAGTAGACCTGAATTGCAAATTACTCCTCTATTAGAGAGGACAATAGTCACCTAATTATTTATTCTTTTTTCCATCCTCACTTCTTAGAAAACGTGCTAATGTTCTCTATTCATAGAACTGCTCCCAAAACTCCTATCAAATGGACAGTGACAGAGTCACACTAGCACCTGGCCCAGACTGACTTGTCTGACTTGACACGGGTAACCACCTGCACGGAGACAGGGCGGGTTCAGTTCTACAGAGAGAGGTGTGGTGTGGACCTCCATGGAGGGCCAAACTCGACTCTTGTTCTCTTTCAAAATGATATAAAGACTAAAAATAGATGAAATGGAGCAAGTAAATATGTTAATATTTCAAATAGAGGGCAAGGCACCATGGCAAAATTACATGAAAAGAATGGATAAAGAAAGGAATAAGAACGATGTAGCTTGAATATCAGTATGGTGCTTTCTAGTTGTTAACTACAAAAAAGTTTTAAACATCTTTGAGATTGAAGTTTTTTGTTTGTTAAATGAGGATCATATTTAACAACCAATTTGTGTTGATGATGAGTAAAGACAGTATATGTAAATCACACAGCAGATAGAGGACAACTAAGCAAATATTGGTGTTCATGCAGAATAATATACTTTAATAAGGGAAGATACATTAGGCCAATAAGATAAGGGATGTACCTGTGTCATTTCTTTCAACTTTTAAAAATGTTATTTCAGTTATCTCTTTAATACAACACCCATTCTCTGTCACTTTTCATTGAGAGTAGGTGAGTTGAATATGTTCATAATTCAGTTCTCAGGGACAAATAGCCTGTGCTCAGTTAAGAAATAAATTTATAAATAATAAGCTCTTCATTAATCACATAATTATGAAGAGTCCATTTTTTTACAATGATTGTTTTAGATATTTTTACATGATAAAGCTCCGGACAATGAAATTAGAGAGAAAGTATGCTGTCTTCCAGGGTTGGAGATGGGGTACTCTTAAAGGAGATTTTTGTTTTGAAGAGAACCACCCCGAGTTAAAGATGACCTGCTATAAATGTGAAAATAAAATAATGGAGAAAACCTGGATTTGTGTTGAATTAACCAGTCTTGAAGCTTCCTCCCTCTGTACTTTGCATGATGTGGGATAAATTACCCCGTTATTTAAGCCACTTGTGCTGTGACTTTGTCCTATCTACCACCGCCACATGCAACTTAGCTGAGGTATTTTGCTTTTTCTGTTTAAACTAGTTACTGATCAATGCTTTTCAACATTTTTAATTGAAGGATACTTGGAGGAGGGGATAATAGCACTACAAAGCCCCCCATTTCTATCATTAAAACTTTAAAAAATTATTTTATTGTTGTTCAATTACAGTTCTCTGCATTTATCTCCCCCAACTCCCTCCCTACCCCAGCCATCCCTACCTTGGTTTTGTCTATGTGTCCTTTATAGTTGTTCCTGAAAACCCGTCCCCCTATAATCCCCTCCCACCTCCCCTCTAGTTACTGTCAGATTGTTCTTAATTTCAATGTCTCTGGTTATATTTTGCTTGCTTCTTTGTTTTGTTGAGTAAGTTTCAGTTAAGGGTGACATCATATGGTATTTGTCCCTCGCTGCCTGGCTTATTTACTTAGCGTAATGCTAAACAATGCCTGATGTTCTAATATAAAAAAAGAGTCAAAGTTGGGGATTTTTAAAAATTATATAAAATATAAAATAAAATATGGGAAAAATGAAGCAAAACATTTTGTATCTGATAAGAAAATTAACATTAGAAACATAGGCTGATTTTAAAAATAAAATCAAAACAACAACAACAAAAAACAAACCTCCCAAACTAATGCAGACCATTGACTCTAACCATGTTTACTGAAAGACTGGCCAGTTCACCAGGGAATCATCTACTAGATTTGGCTCTTGGTTCAGGAAGTCATGCTTTTGGGGAATTGCACAATGTAAAATTTCCTAGTTTTAGTTACTAAGTCAAATCATAACACATCTCTATATTTTAGATGGTGACAATTTCACTGATAAAATGTTACTCTATATCTTTTAGATACAAAAGTAGTTGTCAGGTATGATTTTATAAAGGAGGGAAGTGTCCTCTAGAAATACAATATGTTACAAACTGTTCCCTGTGTAGGCCTCCCTTCTTACCATTCCTCCTATGAGAAATAAACATGAAAAATAATCTCATAGAGAAGAAAGGGTGACACTAGAGAGAGAGGGTGAATGAATGCCTTCATGTCGCAACCAAATAGCACACAACATGTGTAAACTAAGTTTATCTTTAAAAAAAACAAAAGCAAAAGCAAAAACTGAAGTGGAGGACAAGGTCTACAATTACTTACTGCTAGAAATAAAAGGAACTATAAGAGATATGTACCTGGAATATCTCAGTGTTTTTGACGAGGAAACTGAAGTCCAGACACATTTTCCTTCTAAGTCCTACATTTAAAAGGCAAGTGCCTTTTAGCCGAGGTCTACCTCAAGTGCAGCAATTGGGACCATTCAAGGAAAGGGCGAATTCAAGCCTTCGGAAGATGCACTATTCTCCCAAATAGCTTCTCTTTTTTTCCTCTAAAGTAAATTTCAGATTCTTTACAATCTCTAGAAATGATCATTTTGTCAAACCAAACTAGGAAAATTTTTATTCTCTGGTTTGAGCCAAGGTCCTATAAGTGAAAAAGTAAAAAAAAAATCAATTAAAGGAACTATTTTAATTTTTTATGTTTTCTTTTTTAAAGAGGAAAAAATCTCTTTCTAAATAATAATGGGGAATATTAATTCTTATAGCCATTTAAGAGAACAATGAAGGCCTGAGATATGGAGAAACAAATTAAGAAGCAATAAGGGAGAGAGAATAAAAAGATAATTAGGAAATTAAGAATAGGAAATATGTATATAGGTATATACGTGTATATATGTATATTTCTAAAAATTTGTAAATAAAGTCCCAAAAGAATGTGGTATATACTAAAACTACAATGAACAATGGGAAATAAAACAGAAACACATAACAAAGGAAATACTTTCAAAGGATTCCTTCTTATATGGTTGATCATATTTACTAAAACTGTTTTAGAAAGAAATGTGTGTATTTTATGGATTTTTACAGTTACATCTGTAAAAAAGCCTTTTTTTCAAAAGAAGGTGACATTTGTTTCTTTGAGTTGTTTCACCTCTCCTCCACACAGTGGCTTTGATTCCCATACTAACACCCAGTTTGTTTCAAAGCAAAGCTCGTCATTGCATGCTGTTGCCACTTTTTTCTTTAAAAGAGCATTGCATGCTGTTTCTTTCTTTTTTCTTTTCCACTATTTTTCTCCGGAAAAATAACAAGTAAAAGTGGTATTATATATGTAAACCAAAATGGAGGTTTCCAAGAACACAGTTATGCTTAACTACTAATGCCAAATGGAAGGAAATGGAAACATACAAATAAATATTTTAAATATTTATTTTTACAAATAAATATTTTTAAAGGGAGAAGAGAAAGAAAAGATTGCATGCATTAACTGTGTCTCTATTATGTTTACTGTTCATATGAAGAAAGAGAATGACACAGAAAGACCTCTGGCTACTCTATTTTTCCTGCTTTTTGTATCTGGTTTTCTATGTACCCATTATTAAGATAGGAAAATGGTATTTCAGAAAAACGATTGTTTAACAGCACAATTCTACTAAGCCTTTAAAGAAGAAATAATACCAATTTTCATTAACTTTTCTAGAATATTTAACAGAAGGGAAGAAATACTTGCAATTTAATTTTGTGAGGCTCGAATTATCTCAATATCAACAAAAGAAAGATGTTATGAATAAAAAACATAGATCTGCAATACAACAATTTCATGTCAAAATATGTTCAAAGTTCCATCATGAAACAAAATAGGAGCCCTGGCTGGTTTAGCTAGGTGGATTGAGCGCGGGCCTGGGAACCACACGATTGCGGTTTGATTCCCAATCAGGGCACATGCCTGGGTTACAGGCCAGTTCCCAGTAGGGGACTCACGAGAGGCAACCATACACTGATATTTCTCTCCTTCTCTTCTTCCCTTCCCCTCTAAAGATAAATAAATAAAAAATCTAAAAAAACAAAAAACAAAATTGGAAAATCTTGTTTTTCTTTTTATTTTATTTTATTTATTTATTTTTTCTCTTTTTAAAAATATAAGTATCTATTACGAAAATATAAAGAGGTTATTGTGGCTCTAGAATTCTTCAAACTAAATTATTATTAATAGCTTCTACTAAATTTTTATTATGGTAAAATATATATAAAATAAAATTTTCTAAAATTGCTCATTTTTAAGTATACAACTCAGGGGCATTAATTAAATTTACAATGTTGTGCAGTCATCACCATTATGCCTCCAGCTTTTTATCACCTAAACAGAAACTTTGTGTTCAATAAGCAAAACTCACCCTTCATTCCTTCCAGACTCAAGTAACCTCTAATCTCGCCTATTCTAGGTATTCCATAGAAGTGGGATTATACACTATTTTTTTCTTTTTCAGTCTGGCTTATTTCACCTAGCGTGACATTTTCAAGGCTCATTCATAATGCATGAATCAGACATGCATTCACTTTATGTTCACGTCTATTGGAAACCAATTGCATACAAAAGGATTACGTATCGTATTTGATATAGTCATTTTGATTTATTTCCTGGGGTACCTAGAAGTTTCTGCCATAAATTTTAAACATGTTATCAAAATTTTGCAACAAATGCTTTTATTTTGGAAATTGACCCCATTACTGAGACTTACTCCCTTTGTGAGCCTTGGGAAATGAGGAATGATGTGACGCTGCGAGGTGGGTTATTATGGAGTTACAGGTGGGAGAGACGTTGTGGGACTCCCAAATAGGGAAGACGGACTGAGGTTGGCAGCAGAGCGGTGCTGTGGGCCAGTTGAAGGGTGTCAGTGGCACGTTATGCTTGTAGCAAGAACACATTTTATCTGTGCCATATTGATTGATACTTTCCGATTCCTAACCTAATTAACGATATATGATATTTATTCAGTCTGTAAAAAATGCTACCCTCACATTTTGACTGGGGATTCCTTCCCTGTGTCTTCTGGGACCTGTGGTCTGCCAGAACAATTGGGACAGAAATGTGCATCATGGGCGCTCTGACTATGGACCATGGTGTCCTTTTACTCTTGTGTTTTTTTCAACTTAGAGAGAACACAGAATCCCAAAGGAAGGCCTGAGGAGAGAGTAACATAGCAGATTTGATGTGAGTCCAATGATTTTTGTTATTATTAGTGGAAAGAGGAAAGCAGAAACAATTAGGTCACTCTCTGCCTTTTGGTAGTTGAAGCTCTGGTTCCATGTGGCACCTGACATTTAGAGAAGAAACAGGGAAAGGAGCAGTGGGAAGCCTGGGCTCCTAGAGATGATGTATCACACCAAGAAAGCAGTCACCGAGGACCTCAGAGACCCAATAAAGTTGACCTAGCAAAAAAAAAAAAAGACTGTGAAATAACTTGCACCCTTTCTTCATTTTGGTGAAATTAATATTCAGAAATAAGAACTTCAATAGTCATGTCATGTCTTAAATTCAGATTTCTCCTAATGCATGTGATAATGATCAGAAAATTACAGCATTGGTATAATTCTATCAACTCTATAATGCCTTTTGTCCTTAAGAGGTCAACTCTGAAAATCAAATTACTCAAGGTAAATGTTTTAGGTGGTAAACAAAGACAGTAAAGAATTTTTATTGAAAAATAGATGAATTGGATGGTAGTACAGTTCTCAGATCATGTCTCCATTGCAAAAATAAATTAATGATATAATTAACCCATTTTAATCAATGTTATCATTTAACTTATTTATTATGCTAATAAAAAACATTAAAAAACTGCTCTGAGTACTTCCATTACCTTTTCACTTTCATCTGTTCCACCTTTGTCTATTTATTTATGTATGTATGTATGCATTTATTTATTTATGTTTTGGGCTGTTTAGTTTGTGTTTTTCTTCTACTAGGTAGAGATATTAGCTGAAGTCTGTCTTAAAAGTTTGTGACACTGAATTTAATAAACCAAACTTTCTGAAAGAATCGAGAGCACATTTATGATTTTTTTTAGAATGCTAGGGAATAATTAACCTTTTGAGATTAGCCTTTTTCCTCCATAGTTTATCATCCTGTCCAATTACCATTTAAATTTCAATAATGTAGATATAACAAAGCTCAGAAAATTAATTTTTAAAGGATGGAACAAACTAGTGTCATGAAAATTATAGTTTAATACAAAAACAATTTTCCATTTTGTAGATTGCTATTTTTAATTTTTAATCTAGCAACAATCAATGATTCCAGTTGAAATAGTTGTACCATCAACAAGTGAAGAAAGACTAGAGTTATGGACACTCAGGCTAGCAAGCAGTAGTGATGGTATCATCCATTGCCACAAGAGTCATATTTCCCAAGGAGTTTTGATCTAGTTTTTAGAGGTAAAACAAATGCTATTCGACTGCACCTTTAAAAAAGAATTCTCCAATTTAGCATGACTAATAGAAAGAGGAACCAAATAGTACTATAAATGTCATAAAGTTTTCCAACAAGATTCTATGGTTATCAGGAGACAAATTTGGTTTTACTCTAAGGATTTTAAATCTTTACTCTTAAATCTATAATGTTAATTATCTGTATTTAATAACTTTAATCTCAGTTGGTCCCTATGAATATTTTATATCATTGTATTAACCTATAGGCCCCAGATTAAATTTTTGTACTCCAATAAATTTTCAAAGAGGTTATTCACCCTTTAGTTTAAGGAATAGATGAGATATGGATAACATGTCTTGAAATAATTATGCACTGGAATGATGAACTTAAAAGAATCTTACAACTGTTTTATTAAAAGATTTTGTTAGGTTAAAAAACTTTTCAGTAAGTCAAAATTGACACAACTTGACCCCTCTGACGTACATATTATGCTTTTACACATGAAGAATGACTCTCTGACTTGTGTGTTTCCCGCTGGAGTTTGACCTTTGTGTGTATGTTATCATACATTACGCAAAGTCATTTTGTGACTAGTTCCCAGAGCTCTGAGTCACAGTGTGGCTGTTGCTTACCTTTTTGCTTTTTGCTACATGCCACTGCTCTAGGTCCTCACTTTTTGGTGACATTCTCATACAAATGAGCTTTTTTCACAATTAAACAATTGTTATCTAGTTCTATGGCCATGTACTTCTACATTGTATGTTTGCTACCAAAAGCAGAGTTTCACAACCAGCAAGAACATGACAGTACATCACGTAGGTATATATCCATTGCTTTAATTTACATAATTACCTTATATATAGGCTTGATTATATATGTTTTTATTTAAGTATTTAAGAATATGAGTTCTGGTCTTTGGTGACTTATAAAATATTTCCTTAAAGAGATTTGTTAATGCTGGTATAAAATAATTTAGATTACAAGAATTCTAATGCTTATATCTCACTTTAAATATCATTAATTAATGGCAATGAAAAAGTTTTCTTTAAATATAAAGATCTTACATTGTCTATTATATTTCTTTACATTTCACTAAATAATATTTAAAGGGAAATCATATATTCAGAAAAGTCCAATTAAACAGACATAATTCATAAAGAATTGCCAGTACAAGCTTAAAATTATAAAAAAAGGCTACATCTGACCCATTCTTACAAAATTGTTTATAATTTTAAGAAACATGTATTGCATACATATTTGCTTAAAAACTGAATGCAAAGTTCTGAGCACTTAATTTCGCATTACCGTACACATTTACTTTTTTTACAGACAAGAGTCAATTTTCATTTTAGGGTTACAGACAGTGGCCCTCTCCCACCCCTCTTCACCTCTCAGTAAGTGCTGATTTCTCCCCTAAAAAATAAATAAACATTATTTCTCATGGGCTACAGTGTCTATTGCTAAGTACTCACATGTAAAATCTCTGAAGCAAGTTCTTGGAAAGATTTTTTCAAAGCAGAGTTGAGGCGGTTTGGTTTTCACTTCCAGGTATTGAAGACAGTATTTGTCTTTTGTACTTCTTTTTTTATATAGATCGAGAAACTGAGGCGGGGTGAGGGAGGGGAGGAGCGGAGAATAATGAAGGGAATGAAATCTGATCCTGCGAGCTGTGAAAGGGCGAGCCAGGAATCTGCCCGAAGTCACTCCTCTCTATTGGGCAACGGGAAGCTTCAGAGGCAGCTTCAGAGGCAGTTTCAGAAATCACAGGCATTTGGGAATGGCCAGGCTTCCTGTTTAGGTCCCTCCAGCTCTCGTTGGGATAATTTTGCTAAACTCCTCAAAAGCCTTCTTTAAAAAAACAAAGTATTATGGAAGAATCTGCCAAAGGAAACTGCTTACACTAGGATTTCAAATTCCTGTTTTTGAATAACTATTTATTTTGCTTTCCAGGATTCTTTTTGTAATCAGTTAAAAAACAGCTTACCAGTTATATATTTTAAAATCATTATATGTTTATGATTACACTGTTATTTAGTGAAATAAACCTTTTTTGCAGAGTTTATCTTCTTCAAAGATTTCATCCATATTGTCAGTTTATTTACGAAAAAAATCTGAGGGCTGTTGAAGGTCCTGCTCTGATCACAGAAGCAATGCACTGTATTATCTACTACAGAATGTCAGGTTATGAACCCTGCCTCAGTTAGTTGCTTCCTTTGCAACTTTAGTCACTTATTTAAACTCTGTACCTCATTTTCTGTTTCCCTAAATAATGATAATAAAAGGTCCTAGGTTGGGTGTAAGTAGTAAATGGAATGATGCATATGAGTATGTGTATACATATAAATATATATAAAACAATTAAGATGGGCCCCCACACATAGCAAACCTTCAATAAATGCTATCATGTTTATTGTTATTGCTTGTGTTATATTATTATTATTTTACACAATGTGTAAATATTTTTTAAAGATTTCACTTATTTATTTTTAGAGAGAGGGGAAGAGAAGGAGAAAAAGAATAAAAGAAACATCAATGTGTAGTTGCCTCTCACGGGCTCCCTACTGGGGACCTGGCCTGCAACCCAGGTAGATGGCCTGATTGGGAATCGAACTGGTGACCCTTTAGTTCGCAGGACAGTGCTCAATCGATTGAGCCACACCAGCCAGGGCCACAATGAATAAATATTTAAAGAATTCACTCAGCATTGCTCTGCGTAGGTTGATATCATTTTTACCTCTTACTATTTTTACAAGAAATTATGGTCATCTCAGGCTAACATCACTAGGGACTGGTTTAGATGGCAGAATGTACTTTGCAGGGAAGATTGAAGAAATTTGTAAAGAAAATCCATTCTTGTCTTGTTTTTTTCTACCTCAGATTCTGTTTATGTCTTTAACTTTCCTTCTTTCCTCTGACTTCTGAGTGAGAAGTAACATTTCCTCTTGTAGATTTTTGACATTTATTAGATATCTGGCAGAAAATTATCTCTTTTAATTCTCATAACTAACTGAAGAATATTGTTTCTGTGTACCCATTTGACAGATTTAGGAAGGATGAATGAAGTTTGAAGAGCTGAGATTCAAACCCTGTGGTTTGACTGCAGAATTAGATGCTCAAATACTCCTCTATGCTTCTTTCTCACCCACATTCTGGATTTCGTATCATATTAATAGCAAAACTTTGCCATATAATTATTACCTCATACCTGAAACTCAAGAACATTCAATGTCTCCTTTGTGCTCAGATTATTTTTAAAAGTTGCTTGTTTTTGGACTGAAATGGACATTGGTTGCATTTTGGCCAACCTACAAGCTCTGCCTGGGTAGAAATAAGTTCAGCCAGTCAGAATTCTTTTTTTTTCTATAGAAAAAAAAAAGCATATAGTAAATGCCAGGCTTTTAAGCAAAAATCTGAGCTAAAGGGCTGGTAACCATAATAGTGTGTGCAAGCTGATTATATGGAGAAAGCTAGTTGAAAGAGAATAATGAAAAGAATAAATGAAAAAATGCAGAACTCCTGAGAGAGGTCATAGGAAAAGAATAAAAGAGCAAGACTGAACACGAGACATGAGAGAGCTTGTCTGGGCTCTGTAGTGGCAGCCCTTCCTCAGACCTGGTTCGATTTTCCCCGAGTACTCAAGAACATATATCCTTGTAATAAACCCCATTCCCCCCCAAAATCATTTAAGAAATCTCCTTTTCTGGTAATGTAAAGAACCTTATGTGAAAGAGCCACAGCTAAGATAAAGTTATTTTCTCCCCAATTATCAATTTCATATTTAAGCTGCACTTGGCATTAATGAAAGCCCTCCACCATGGTGCTCCCACGTAACTCACACACACCTATGTGTTCTTGTGATGAGGGAACATGGACTTATGGTAACTGTTGTGAAGATACGGCAGCCTGACCAACTCTGTCTCATGAACTCTGTGTGTGAACTCAGATGTTCTCTCCCTGAGGCTCGGGTGAACTTCTTTTTGAGGACTTATTACTAGTTTTCCATTCTGTTGTATATAGATTGTACACAGTCTAGATTATTTGGTTCATTTTTTTCCCTTGCCAACATTTTGCCTATGTGACATTGTATCTTCAACTTCTTTGTATGAATTAGTATCTGGATATTCCAGGCCCCAACTAGTATGAAATAGTCTCCTTTTCATTTATCATCATTCTCTACTAATTTCTTTCATTCCAACTCCCACACAATTTGAATAACGTGCCAGACTTTTACTATGAGCCTGTTTATTTCTTGTCTAAGAAATGAAAATAATCCTCCTTTTCTTTGCTTGCCCTATGTAACAAGAAACATTTCCTAATTGTATCCATTAAGAATCTCATTTATTAAAATATATCAAATGTTTCAGTAAGTTCAGAGAACTCTATACAAGTGACACAAATCTGGCAAGTTGGTTCCTTAATGATAGTGTGAGAGCAGAACACAGTGTTGCAGGATAGAGAACATCACAATTAGAAAGATCATTAAAAACAGATTATATAGAAGTGTTGATAAATATCCAAAACAAAGTTAAATTTTATTACATCAAATCCTTGTTTCACTCAGTTCTTTCTAAAGAATGTGAGAGATTAAATATTTTATTATTTCATAATTCAACTGGATAGTTTTCGCACAAAGTGAGTCCTTGACCTTCATTCTTTTTCTTAGTCATCATCCTTCTATTTAGAATCTAAACTACCTACTGCTTGTGGTTAACTCCTTCAAAAGGAAATTCCCCCAAACTGGTAATGAATGGAAGCAATTCACCTTTTCTGATTTCAGATGTGAAAAACGAAAAATGGCATTTAGGTTTTAGCAAATTGTGTTCTTTGAAACGTGGTGTGATAGATATGACACATACAACATGGCTGCAAAATTCTCTCGGTACTTATTTCACTGTTGACAAAATTAAATTTTGTCCTGAGCCCATATTTTCGCGCATGTGAAAAATGTCACCTTTCCTATTCTAGGTAGTTTATTGTTGACTAAATTGCTAGTTGAAATTTGGCCGCCTTCAGGTTAACCCAGGCAGTTCAGATATCTCACTCCTCCCCTTCTCCTGGGGGCACCTTATCCCTTGGAAGGATTTGGAAAGGGCATCTGGCCCGCTTGCTTCCTCTGTCCTGACCGTTATCTGCTGAGAGCTCATTCAGTCTGCTTGTGTATATTATTACAGTTTGGCTGAGATTTTCGTGCTCAAGTAGGTTCTTGCATTAGATCTGTGTTCTTGAAAATTTAAAGCCACAGCTTTTGAGAATATCTTCTATCCTGTGGGTTAAAACATCCATTCAGCAAGTTAAATGGAGCTTCTGCTCTTTATTTTGTTTATAGCTCTATCTGCTCAGGGTAAAGAGTAAGGAAAAAATAAATGAAAAAAAAAACCATATGTAGTTGTACATCAAAACACTGCCAGCTACAGTTCAGTTGCCTTGCTTTAAGCCAAATTTGGAATCTTACTCACTTTATTAACAGTTGAGGTGTCTACACACAGTATTAAGTATGAGCTTGAAGTCAGAGCATCTGACTGATTTATATTTGAATAGTTTTTTTTAACCACTAAGTACCTCAATTTTCTTAATTTCTAAATAAGTATTTCCCAAAGTAATTTATCTCATACAGACATGAGGACAATTAGATACATGTCAGGGAGAAAGACAGTCTTTTACTAATTTTCCTACTCCTCCCTGTGTTAGATTTTGTTATTTGCTCAGACATAATTGCCGTTGCTGCCTCTGGCTCCCTCATTGGTACTAGTGAGGAGAGTGTATTTCTCTCCAATTTGACACCAGGGTTTGCTACATTACTAGCTTCAGTTCATAGAATGAGTAGATTTAAAAATAAGCAACAGGCTAAGTGGACTTTTATAGCTTTTGGAGAAATTTATTAATTGTATGGTTCTACAACTTTTTTCCATTTGCTCTCATGTCCCACATAAGGGTTATCCTTTCAAATGGGGTCACAATAAAAAAGAAATGGAGCACCAACACAGGGAACCCAGAAAGATAATGGAAAATGAACTCTTTCTTGATGAAAACCTTGTTGATTTTTGGGGTGGTTTAATATCAAGTGCAACTTAGGCAGAAACTAATAGTACCCTCCCAACCCACATACCTTCTTCCCTTGAAGATCTGTTGTCTTGACTGCATCCATTTTATTACATTACCTAACACTGGACACTGGACTAAATTGGACCCTTGGACCTATGTCCACTGTTTCCCTGGTACCTTCCTTTATTTTCCTTCCTATGCACATTGTTGCAGGATATGAAGTAATTTGGGGGGAGCATGCTTTCAGGAAATTTAGTGACAGTCAGCTGCAGAATAAACAAATTAAATAATAATTTATTTGAATTATATTGCAAATTAAAGTAAGTTCTTATTAAGCAGTATAGCAATCAATACAGGGCTTTCAGAAAATTTTTGGTCACAGACAAGCTGATTCCATCTGTAGGAAAACAAATTCTTCTCAAAGTGGTTTAAATCAAAATATATACAGACATAAAAGTTTGAATACTGGAATCATTATGTTATTTTTGTTTAGTTCATATTTCTTATTAATAAGATAGTTCTTGCTAATTTTATTTATTTATTTATTTTAGAATATTTTATTCATTTATTTTTATAAGAATGTGGGAGGGAGAAAGAAAGAGAGGTAGGGAAACATCAGCATGTGAGAGAAACATCGACGGGCTGTCTCTCAGCCCGCAACCCAGGCCTGTGCCCTGACTGGGAATCAGACCAGCAGTCCTCTGGTTCATAGGCCTGTGCTCAATCCACTGAGTTGCACCAGCCAGGGCAGTTCTTGCTAATTTTATATGAGAATGCTTATTGAAAAATAGTGATAATGGGTGAAAGAATGAAGGTCTGGTCACAGCTGAGGATGATTTGGCCCCCTCAGGAGATTCTCCACAGAACTCTTTGGCATTTTCGAGATACCTTGAGGAAGATCTTTTCCTTCATCTAACAGATCATATCTACTAAAAACAATGACGAAGCTAACCTTTGTATCACCTGCACTCAGGCAATGCACTTCACAACACGGCCATGTGTCACGTAACTATGGGGATTTGTCCTAAGGAATGTGCCATTAGGTGACTGCAGTGTGTGCATGTCACAGGGTGCACGTACACAAACCTAGAGGACATGACCCACTGCACACGTAGGCTACATGGTATGCCCTTTTGCTCCCAGGCCACAAGCCTGCACAGCACGTTACTTTGCTGAAAAATGTGGGTAATTGTACACAATAGTAAATATATGTGTACCTAAACATAGAAAAGTTACAGTGAAAATATGGTACAAAAAATTAAAATGGTTTATTGTATAGATCGCTTACTATAAGCAGAGCTTGCAAGACTGGAAGTTGCTCCGGGTGAGTGACTAGCGAGTGCATGCAGTCCTAGGGCATTACCGTACACCAATGTGGAACACACGAGCGTCACCACAGACAGGAACAATGTGCTGCACTATGATGTTATGAGGGCTACAATATCACCAGGTGATAGGAATTTTTCAGGTCCATTATAATTGCATGGGACCACCGTGATATACTGTATGCGGTCCATCATTGACTGAAACATTGTTCTGAGATACATGACCACGAATTAGTGCTACTTATTGATATATATTTTTACATGTAACATCCAAGAGGAAAAATAAAGCAAACTGAATTCCTACCTATTTCTTTCTGGATTTCTAGGATTAGATATTTTATTAGGTAGCACATGAAGTTAGTTAGAACATTCACTTTCATTAATGTGTTTTTCCAAGTCTTATTTAGTTTATTTTTCTAACTCCTGTGAGAATTGGAAAGTATATCTGTGCCTCTAAAGCATGAATAAAGAGATAAACCCTTTTGCTTTTTATTGATGAATAATAGGGGTTTCTTATATATCTACCTACTAGCATGGAAGTAAGTCCCATGCTAGTAACAATTCTCTTTTAAAAAGTACTGTACAACCCTGGCTGATGTAGCTCAGTGGATTGAGCGCAGGCCTGTGAACCACACGATCGCGTTCAATTCCCAGTCAGGGCACATGCCTGGGTTGCAGGCCCGTTCCCAGCAGGGGACTCACAAGAGGCAACCATACATTGATATTTCTCTCCTTCTCCCCTCTCCTTCCCTTCCCCTCTAAAGATAAATAAATAAAATCTTAAAAAAAAGAAATTATAAAAAAAGAGTACAGTACAATCTTAGGTCAAAATAATTGCTCTGCATTATCTAGCATAATTAAAGTAATATTCCCACTGTACTTTGTATTATTTTGCTTTCATACCTGGACCAAATTTTAGGAGAGCAAAATCGAAGCAGAAAGTGTTGGGAGTAGTGAGTTAAAACCATGTTTTTTAGAACATACACATTTAAATACATTAAAAATACATATCTCAAAAATTGTTGAAGCAACCCACGATATTTGGTTTTAGGAAAGAGAAGTTGTATATGCTATCTTAAAGTATTTAGTAGACAGTTATGTGAAAAAGAAAGTAAATATAATCTATTTTGTTTTCAAGAGAATACTTAGGTGAATGAAAATATTGGGGACATAGGTTTTTAGCTTAAAATCAGGATAACTTTCCTACCAATTACAGTTTTGAAATACAGGATAGGCTGTTTTCTGATAAAGAGTGTGCCGTTTCCTGGAGATAACGAGGCAGGGAGAGCGATGCTCATCTAAAACCCAGATATTCTACCTCTGTTTTTCTTTAAGAAAAGAAAAGTACACTCTGTACTTGTGCACTGGTAGGTAAATGCAATGATATTGAGTGAAATATTGGTGTAAGAATGTAAAATTGAAAACAATTTGAAAATCAACCAATATGGAATATAAAAATACATTGTGGTATAATCATCTGGTAGAATACAATTTGAAAAAGTGTATTCTTGAATATGTATGAATATAGCCAGAACTAAAAAATAAATCAATAAGTAAAAACCACAAAATCAAGAATAATGTCATTTACCTAAGTTTGGCAATACACAGAAATAATACTATATATTAAGTAAAGATACATATGTAGTAAAAGGACACACAGTTATGTTAGTTTGTTGATGTAGAAAGGAGAGAAACAGAATACAACTTTGAAAGGCTATAAAAAATGGTGCAACCTGTAACTGTATTTGTAATATTTTATATAAGAAGACTACATAAATACTACATATTTATTTAAAATACTATATAGCATAATATAAATACTTTTATAAAAATACATAGAAATGTGGAAATGTTAACATTGATTAGTTATAGGTTATCATTATTTGGATTTTGGTATTTTATTTCTTGTGCTGCTTCTTGATTCCAAATATTTAAATTAAAAGTAAATTAGAATATATAACAGCAGCAAAGATTATTGACAAAAATAGACAAAAACTATTTTTACTGTTTATTCTGTCCAAAGTCTTTAATTTTTTAAACACTAAAACCTGCCTAAAAGGAAGTAAAATAACAGTTTCACATCAAGGTGATGTTTTTTTAAAAGTAAGTTCTTAAAACATTATTGTATTTTATCATGTTTATCAGATCATGAGTAAAGCAGGCAGTCTTTTATTTTTAGCAAACAAAACTGTTCTCTTCTATAATATAGTTTTCAAAGCCAATGGGCATGAAGGCAAAAAAATGTCTTTTCTGGCTAACTGCACTAGCATCTTTATAGAATCAATAACCATTAAGTGTTAATATTGTACCTATGTGAGATTAAAGCACTCCTTGTAAATACTCTGATTTTTCTTTTCTACAGACTTTCTCACAAAGAGAGTGAGCATTTTTAGTGAGACCTGGAAATTTAACACTCCGCTCTCTTAGCTGTCTGCCTCAAGCAGGAATGGCGACAGGTCTTCAGAATTGCCCTCTCAGAGGGAGCTTCTTTTTGCCTCCATTTTCTTGTTCTCATGAAGAAAACAAATAAATAAACTTCATTTGGGGGTAAGGCTGCTTTCCCCTTTATAGACAGGAAACATCGACTCCTTTTAGGGTGAACTGTGTGACCTGATAAACGGATACAATGATAGCACTTGCCACCATTCTAAGGTTTGCAACATTTAGTATAAATCTTCGAACCAATATTTTGCTGCCCAAGAGAAAGCACACACAAGAAACGTATTTATTTTCTTTTTTGTGTGCTTTTCTTCTTCTGTAAAGAACTAACGTGGATTTGAGGTGTCCAGGAGACAAAACCTCTTGTTTCTTTTTCTCTCTCCCCGACTCTGGTGGAACTAAACATCAAGACAGGCCCGTCTTGTCCAGCTTGTTTTTCTTATCCTATCTGGGAACTTTAACAAGACAAAAGTCCAGGTAGAAAAAGTAGCCTCCGGTGAGATAAAATTTGATGAGCAATGAGAAAAGCCTCTAACATTTGCTCAATCTGTCATCCCAGGTTCTGCCATGTGTAAAATGCACCCAACATTGAGGAATGTATTTGTCTTGCTTGCTCACCATATATTCTTTTAAAATTCAAGTTTTATTAGAAGTAGTATTTCATTTGACACAAAATAATAGAGTCATTAGGAACTAAACTCTTATGTTATTTAAGGATTTTAACTAAATGAACTCCTTTGATTTCTGCACCAGCTCTATGATAGCACATAGGGTATTTAAATAACTTACAATTACGAAATTTAACTCCAGG
This sequence comes from Sturnira hondurensis, assembly GCF_014824575.4. Taxonomy (NCBI): domain Eukaryota; kingdom Metazoa; phylum Chordata; class Mammalia; order Chiroptera; family Phyllostomidae; genus Sturnira; species Sturnira hondurensis. Next base: position 16,344,736 of record NW_028076767.1, on the reverse strand, counting down.
ATCCTTGAGCTTAACAGTTCGGCCACGTATCACTGTGGCCTCATTACATTATTTTAAAGACTGAGGTAGATCCCTTTTCGATTACAGGAGGGGGTTAATATAGAACTATGTAAAATCTTGAGCGGGACACAAAGAGAGGAAAGGGCAGGTAAAGGAGAAGCAAAATGACTGAGAGTAAGTGGACAGCCCTAACCCCAAGGGACATTAACCCACTCAGAGCTCACGTGGGTTACAGCAGGTGATCTCCTTCTTCAGCTTGACTGCCTACATGGCCTCTCAGAGCAGGTGGCATCTCAGAAGGCAATGGAAAGGAATAATCTTTTTTTAAAAATATTTTATTTATTTATCTTTAGAGGGGAAGGGAAGGAGAGAGGAAGGAAACATTAATGTATGGTTGCTTCTCGTGCATCCCCTGCAGGGAACTGGCCCCTGCCAGAAACTGGCCTGCAACCCAAGCATGTGCCCTGACTGGGAATCGAACCGCGATCGTCTGGTTTGAAGGCCCGTGCTCAATCCACTGAGCTACACCAGCCAGGGCGGAAAGGAATAATCTTTTTTTTTTCCCAATTTTTTTATTTAATTATTTTTCAAGTACAGTTTTCTGTCTGAAAGGAATAATCTTGATGTTAGTGTTTCTACATCATTCAGGAACCTGCTTCTGCATTGAAACATTGCTTCTGCATTGGAATATTGAGATTTGAAGTTTATACTTTAAAAAATTTTGTTATTCCTTAGTCATCCAGGCTATATTTACTGTGCTTCTATTTACTCTCTGTACTTAAAAATTTTAGGCTCTTAATTGTCTGGTCCTTTCATTTTAATTATTTTGTAACACTGTTTTAATTAGTTTATTATTACTAGTACTATATTAGTATATGTATAATGAATCATACCCATCTGTGTTATTATAGTATAGTGTAAACCAGGAAACTTTGGTCTTTATTTACTTCAAGTTTATATAAGAACCAGTCCTCTAATGCCCCCAAGATAGAGTAACCTTCCCTTAACCACAATGGAACTCAGTGACTTTAATATCATTATAATAAATAATCTGATAGGCTCACTGACAAAACTTATTTTCACCCTCAAGCTTACCTCTACCACCAGGACAGACACTGGCAAATTGCATGAAAAGTCCCTTCTCACACTACAGTATTTCATTCTGAACCTTCCTGGAACATTGTACATACATATGCCTATTTTTAATCCCAACTCCACCACCGTCTAATTTACATATCATGTTTGAGGCTAACTACTTACACCATAAGTTGTCTTTCTTATTAAGAATGTTCAGGGAGTTCGCCTCAGAGAGGACAATCCTTATATCCCCACTCCTCCTGTTGTGGACTTCGGTAGGGAGCTAATCCCTTGACAGAGCCTGCACTCGAAGAGCCTGATAATGTGACCCTGCCCAGAACTTCGCAGTAGAAGAGACCAGCCAGCATCTTCACTCTTTCCTTGAATATATTCCAAGCAATCTGGATAATAGTGCTTTATTTAAAATATTTATTTTATTTTCATATTTCTTTATTAAATATATGCCTATGTTTTCACTACACCTTTTTTTGTGAGAAACCGGGAAAACTATTGTTCAATGTCATTTAAAATTCTGGAGAAAAATGGTTCACTCACTACAGAAGTTTTATGATTACCTATTTCCCTTTGTTTTACGATACAAGACTCAACTACAAAAGCAAGAATGGATGGCAGCAGACTTGACCAGATTTTTGGTAAGAATCATAAAAATATTGCTAACAGATAAACTTTCGTTTAGAAATTTAGAAAGTTTGTTTGCATAATTTATATATCTTTATTAAAACAAAAATATGTTCATTCACAAACTTCTTATGAAAAATTTCAAAGTGTAAAATAAAATACCATATCAATTTGCCACATGGAGATATTTATTGAGCACCAACCACGTGGCAAACACTGGCCTGGTATCTAAGGAAATAGCCAAGAACAAGACTTGGAATAGCCAAGAACAAGAGATGGAACTCCTGTCTTCTTAGAGCTTTCATTTTGATGCCATGAACTTAACGCTACTAATGATCACAATTCTTAGTGATTGAAAAGTATAGCAAAAGAAAGGAAGAGAGAGACAGAAAAGAAAGAAAGAAAGAAAGAAAGAAAGAAAGAAAGAAAGAAAGAAAGAAAGAAAGAAAGAAAGAAAGTCTCATACCTTAAAATACCTCCTTTTGAGGCTATGCAGGAGCTAAAAATATCAATATTTTTACTCCCACCTTCTAAATTCTAGTAGACCAATATCCAAAATAACAGAGACAGAATAACAGAGGCAGGAAAAAATTGCCACTTTAATACATGGGCAAGGAGAATTCACATAAGCATGACAATTCCAAAGACAATGAAGCAACATTGGGTGTATAAGACACTTTTGGATAAAGGAGAAAAAAAAGAATGAGGAATTAGGTTTCAGAAGTGAGAATGGAGATTTACAGGTAGTTGAGGAAAAGCAGAAGGAAAGTGGCAGGACAGTTCTTGCTCAGCATTCTCCAGGGCAGGCAAAGGGTACTAATCAAAGGCTCTTTACAAGTTTTGTTTCTTAATAAAGAGCTTAAAGTCAATACCCCAAAAGAGGAGCTTCGGGGAAGCAAAATATTTGTTCCCTTCAGTCCTGCCTTGGAAAATAAGTCAGTTCGGTAAGTTGTAGAGTCCCACTTAAGGACTATAATTTCATTTCTGAGATCTGAAGGCAGGCAGTCAAAAGGTTCCAAGATGTCTATCTTGTATTATTTTCAAATATAGTGGAGGCAGGCAGTGACATTCTGACAGATTCTCTTGATCTGAAATTTGGACGTCACTGATGATGTCACCAGGTGTTCAGGTAAACTCTGCAGTATTTACAGAGCATCAGTCTCTGATGTGATTTAAGTACCATCTGTTGTGACAATTTCACAGAAGTTTCTATCAAGTCATTTAGCTGCAACTTGTAATTGCTCAGAAAAAAAGTTTTAATTCCCAGTTATTCCAAGGCAAAGTATGGGAGAAAAATGAAACAGTTCAGAGGATGTGGCCAACTATTTAAGAAAACTAAAAAAATTCAGGATCCAGTCCAGTATATACTTGAAAAATAAAACTTTAAAAACTAAACTAGAATCTAACTTTCATTACTGCATATTACATTTTCTATTAAAACACAATTTTGCTTTCTAAAATCACTTTTACTTTTATCAAAGATAACCAGATTAAGACTAATTTATTGCATAAATCTAGTTTCAATAAATTTAGCCTGATTATTTGCATAAATACTTTAATAGAACATAAAGATGTTGTCCATCTGTCATTAGCAGAGCGAACACTATCTCTCTTTACTAGTTTTTAACAACTTTGAGGTTTCAAACTCAAACTCTTGACAAATTTTGCAACAGGTAATATGAGTTTATTTTATAAACCTAAGTAAAATAAAAACACTATATTCAACATTAATAACTCTAAAAGACATATCTATTTAGCAAACCAAACCTAAAGTAGCTTAGTATCAAATTTTTCCTAGTAATATGATCCTAAAAATTAGTCAAGTTCTGCTATATTTCTTAATTTATATGACTGCTTAAAATGCTTAAGTCAAACAGATATTACAACTTACTAATACCCTATATCATTCTATGCATAAACATATATCCCAAACATAGATATATCACAAACATAGATCATGAACAGAATTACTAATAATTGTAGGGAAAACACAAGACTTTTCAATTGTTTTGGGCAACTTTGAGGAGCCTACAAAGGGGAAAGGGGCTAAGGCACAGGAGGCAAAAGTGCCCCTTTTCAAAAAAAAAAGATCCCATTAGACTTTAAAAAAAATCAGCTTCCAATTTTGTTGAATTCTGGATCACTTATCAAATCTTTTAAAACACGTTCAAACATACCAAATTTCATAAAGTTATACCTCAGTTACCTGTAAAATATTTCTACCATGTTCGGAAACCTTTCATTTTACCTTCTGCCTTTTAAATTTTCTCTTGTTAATTAATCTGCTTCTTTTTTATTTAATGTTTTGTTTTTATTTTTATTATTTATGCTATTACAATTATCCCGATTTTCCCTCTTTGCCCCCTCCACCCAGACAGCCCCCGTTTCCACAGTCAGTGCCCACACCGTTGTCCATTTCCACAGGTCCCTCATGCATGTTCTTTGATCCTTTCACCTTCTTTCAAACAGTCCCCACTCCTCCCCTCCCAGCTTACAGCTGTCAATCTATTTAATGTTTACAGTAGCATCTGTGGGACTAGTGGAAACTAAATGGCACATTTTAAAGTTTTAAGACTAGTTACACTTCTCTGTATCTATTTCTCTTAAATGTTAAGTGTCAATAAAACAGTTGTGTACTATGAGAGCTCGACAATAATTTCTTCTTTAGAAGTATTTCTCCCAATTGAAAATATATATTGTCTGGCCAGTAATAATGAGATTTTAATAGTGATGCAAATCAATAGGCCTTTTATAGCTTAACCAAGGAAGCAGAAAAGGCTGCCAAAAACAGATGCAAAGCCCTCATAGATCCAAAGGTTCTATGGATCTATGGTGGATCTCTGCTACAGGATCCTTTGGAGATTCTATAGTGCAGGCCTCATTGCACAGGTGGTGAGGATGGCGGAGTGCACTTGGTGTCTCCGCCAGTGTGTGAGACCCTTCCAGCCACAAACCTGCTCATTTGTGGCACTGGACACATGCTACTGAAATCACAATTTCTAGCATGAACAAGTAATGAAGGCTTAGATGACAAAGAGCCCTTATGGGCTGGGGCCCCTTATGACAAACTCCCCTGAGATCTGGTGTAACCTGACTAGGAGACATCTGGAACCCCACTCTAGGCCACTATCCTTCAGGTGCACCCTGGTAAGGGTAAGTGCACCTTCCAGATGGTAGAGATCAGAGAAAATATTTCTGCTGGTCACAAAGCCAAGCTCTAGGGCATAGAAAAAGCCAAAATAAAAAAAAAATGTCATTCGGTTTCCATATAAACACCTCCAGCAGAGTTTTTCTGAACAGACACCCACCTGGAGAGAACCACTTAACTCCCCACGAGGCCGACACAAACCACAGGCTTAACAGGGAGGCTATGAATGGCCTATGGCATTTTCTTCCGATGACAAATGACATCAAAGACACATAGCCATAGAAGAAAAGTAACCATCTCTGGGAGAGAAGGATTGATAAAGAAAACCCCAGTTGCAAGACCCAATGACCTAATTTCACAAATACTGTTTAATGCTAATGTAAATTTACAAGAGAGAAAATTACTCTCAATATTTCCAACTTTCGTCAACACCACGGATCAGTGCACAGAGGGCTGCCAGGGTAAAAGGCTCCCACTCTCTGCTGGCTGCAGTGAGATACCCGTGCCTCTCAGCTGCAGCAGGGCAGTGCAGGGAGCAGAGCTGTCCCAGCCCGTAATTCTCCTGGGATGGCTTATCAGAACTAAAATAAAACTTGAATACTTTTCCTCCCCCCTTGTAAGTTCTTCTAGCTGGGCTAATAATCAAATGAACAGAGACAGATTGTTAACAGGAGAAAATAAAAGTTTTAATGTAAGTGCATAGGTGTGGGAAGTCTAAAGAAAATGAGGCAAAACATTTTTGGACAAAGAAGAAAGGGGTAGGAGGTCAGGGTATTAGATTTCAGAAGTGAGAATGGGTGATGCAAAGGTATGAGGAAGAACAAAACACACATACCCTTAAGATTCTTGTTAGGCAACCCAGCAACAAAGGGACACAAAGGTAATCTAGCCTACAGGCTTGGAGTCTTCCTGACTAGTACTAGCAGAAAAATTCTTAAGGTCATCAAGCCAAGGCTCTCTTCCTACACACGTTCCTCCTTCCCAACCAGGATGCTGGGCAGGAGTGGGAATGAGGTCAAAGACTCCTTTCCAGACTTGTTTCTTAATAAAGAGCTTAAAAACAATTTTCCCCCAAGCAGCTTCAGGATGAGAAAATGTTGGTTTCCTTCAGTTGTTTAGGGAAAAAAAGGTTATTCAGGAACTTCATGTGGAAGTCCTGTTCCTTTCCTCTGATTTACATAAACATGTGTTTATTTTATGGAGGTTTCCATTGATTGTTCAGTGTCTCAAATGTGAAGATGAATTTTTATTCATTTCATATCTTGATTATGAAATGTTTTTAGAGTAGAATGTCATTGTTAAAAGTTATATTTTTACATTAATTTCTAACCATTTGAACTTCACAGTTTATCATAGTTTTCCTTTGATTACTCATTTTAAGTTTTTTTCTATTGGTTTCACAAGGTAAAATGTTAATTTGCTGTACATTGAGAAACAGTAGGGTCAAATGTTCTTTTTTTATTAAACATTTATTTTTTCTTTTGTGAATCACTAGTCCTGTTCTTTGTGCAATTTATATTTCTGTGTGTGTATTTTTTTATTGACTTGCAAGAGTTCCCAACATTTTAGTATCCAAGATTTTTAGGGTTTTTTTTCTAGCCTAAAGTTGCCAGCATTTTAGTATCCAAGATTTTTAGGGTTTTTTTTCTAGTCTTAACTGCTATTTATTTTAATTAATTAAAATATACATAATATTACTAAAATCCCATTCAAAGAAACAAATCATTAGTTTTTACTTAAAAAGCATATACATATTATATATATGTGCATATACATATGTGTATGGATAAAGGATAAAATGAAATAACAAGTAAATCTATAGGATAATGATGACAGTAATGATGACAATAAACATCATTATGCACTTATTTTAATACTTACTGAAAGGAACCAAAATTTTGGCACCCTGAAGCAGCCCTCTTGGGATATTAATTTTAAGCTATTTTTTAAGAAACAAAACTCATAGAGAACCTTCAATCCTGCCCCCTCTCCTGCCAAAGAGACTCAGACAGAGAAACCTGCAATATGGTTGTTTGTATAAATTCAGTAAGAATTCGTTCTGTTTATAACCAGACACAACTGGAAACTGGTTACATTTACGAAGACTTGGACTGAAATGTCACATTTGAAAGAGACATGCATAGACTCAGATGTCACCAGAAAGCTTTAAGGAACTGGGATTGACTTTGGAACAAATAAAATTCCCTTGGAAAAACAGCCTGGTACTTTGCTTACATGATTCACAGCAATCTTGTCAGGTAAGGAACACGGGTTTCTTTTTTAGGAGATGGTCAAGGAAGAACCACAAGACATTTTGAGGGACCTTCACAGCCTGAGTGGTTTATAGGTATTGCAGGCAAAATCTGATGGGAATTATGAGGCTTGGCTTCTTAGTTTTGACAGGCTAATTCAAGTTCAATCTGGAGATTCTTTACGGAAATTCGGCAAAGCAAATTTTAACTTAATTTAATTTATTGATTGATTTGAAAAATTATGAGAGAGAGAAAGAGAGAGACCAGTTTGTTCCATGTATTTATGTATCATTGGTTGCTTTTATTTGCCCCAACCAAGGACCAAACTTGTACCCTTGGTGTGGTGGCATGTGCTATAACCAACTGAGCTACCCGGCCCTTTGAACAGAGCCCTGTGACCAATTGTTGTTATCCTTGTGTTTATGCAAATAATATGGCCACATTTAAATAAACTAGACTTACAAATGATCAGCCAATAATCAGTCTTAATTTGGCTATCTTTGATAATAATGAGGGTGAAAATGGGAGAAAAATGGTGTTTCAACAGAAACTATCATGCACAATGTAGATGTTAGATTTTAGTTGTTAATTCTCTGTAAAGTTTTATTTTTCACCTATAAACTGGACCAGGTGCTAAATTTTTCTAGTTTCCTTGTCTTTTGGCCGAATGTAACTTTTATCTCCCATCCTTTGGGAATTACAAAGAACTGAAACTCTTGTTTTTTGAGATACATCAACCGCAGAGAAATCACCACAGCTGTTCCTATTTGAACAAGTCAGTGACTCATATGCATATGTGGGTGTTTGGTTAATTAACCAGTAATGCTTGGGGGAGTAATGAACTAAATATATACATAACTCATAATTATTTATATACTTACCTCATACCATTGGTCTTTCTTGATTTCATTTCAGCAAATTAATAATACTAAATAATAAAAATCAGTATCTAACAATATGGTGATAAACAAGATTGTCACATTTTTTCTCCCTCAAGTGTATGCAATTTATAGTATTTTGTCCAAAATATAAATTACGGTAAATGTTAATATTTCAAAAGCTTATGGTTTCAAAAAGCCTTCTCCTAAAGCACTCATAATTATTTCTTAAAACATAAATGAAAAGTACACATTTTAATGAATATCAAAATTTAAAATAAGAATTCACATGACTGAAATTTTAATATCATTTTGTAAAATCTGACTGTCTTGAATGTTTTAAGAAGACAAAGAATTTACTTGAAAACAGAGAATTCACTTGAAAACCTGATGACATCATAGAGACATTTAAACTGCAGACCAGACGTGCCTGTCAGATTGTCAGCACCTGCCTTCCTTCCAGCAAAATTGCCCGGAGACTTGCATCTAAAATTCTTCTCAACTGAGAGCTTTACAGATTTCAAAAATGATTTAATTTGCTCTGACCATTAACCTTTTTTAAAAAAATAGACATATCTCTTATTACACACATGATTGTCTGCTTTTATAATTTTGGCCTCTCTTCAGGAGCCCATTTGCATCACAGCCTCTTCAAATGAGGCTCAGCAATTTACCTCAACTGACTTATTCTCAGAACTAAATAATTGCACCCATGAAATATGGAGCAAACTACCAAGTGAGCTTCTGGAATGTAAATTTTATTTAAAGCTTTAAATATGAGACTGAAGGGAACCAAGTTTTGCCACTCGGAAGCTGTCACAGACAGGGACTGGACCAAGGCAGGTCTGTGCTGACATGTCTGGAATGTATAGGTTCTTGACTCCATGTGGGAAATATTTCATGACACCAGTCTATGTGATTCTGAGAGTATGTCTGTTAAGAAAGAAGAGGCAAGATCACAGCAGTGAGCTGCCTAGATGCAGAAAATGCATTATAGTTACAGAGGCAAAAGGAGAGTCCTTAGAGACAGGTTTAGGGAGTTAGCCAGGGACGAGCTGCTGCTGCCTGCAGCTCCCCTAATTGCAAGTCCCGTGGGGACCCTTAGAATTTAGGAGAAAGAGAGTAAAAGTACAAGAGCAGCACAGGCATGCTTCAAGGAGAGCATACACTTGCTTGGTCCTTCTTCTTGAGGGCTCTTTTCTGTCTTCTAAAGGTTTAGGGGAGATCTCAGGGGAAGGTCTGAAAAGAATATTCAATAGCTTTCCAGGTGCGTCTTTTATTGTTGAAACATCAAAATGAGCATATAAGGGAGTTTGGGATTATTCTCTGATCAACTTCACTGTTTTACTTTTATCTCGTGCTTGTCGGGCTCTAAACAGGTTTTTGTTATTTATTCCCCCGACTTCATCTGTTCTGGGGTTCGGCTGACACTGATTGCACCCACTGGGTCTTTGTTATTTTTTCCCCTTGACTGGGATGATTTAACCTACACACTCTCGGGTTGGAGAAGAGAGGTATAAACCATCTGCTCCTCAGTGTCCTTGATTAAGAAAGATAAGATCTTGCGATTTATTAGCAGGCTATTAATTGCTTGGTCTTGTTTAATTGTCTCATCTCAGTTTCTCTTATTGATTAAAAAGCAAGACTGAAGGAGCCTTTGACCATCACCCCTTTCCTGCCCTGGAGATTTAAACAGAGAAACTTGCTTTAGGAAAGAGGCCTCTGCTTAATCACCTAAAAGCCTTCCTGCCAGCAAGAAGAGTCAGAGACCATTGGCTAGATACCTTCGTGTCCCATTGTTTCTGAGCTACGTAGTAAGAATCTCCTCCCATGTCTCTTCTGCTCTTCCTCAATATCTGTGAATCACCCCTTTTCACTTCTGAAATCTAATACCCTATTCCCCTTTTATCCTTTGTCCAAAAATCTCATATATTTCATGTTGTCTCACTGCCTTTAGAATTTTCATGCCTATGCAAATTCTCCATGCACATGTATTAAAAACTCTATATTCATTCTCTTGTGAATCTAGATGAACTTGAAAGGTGGCAGGAAAAGTATTCATATCTTTAGTTCCCCCATACTATTCTGTTATATCTTTTATAAATAATTATTTTAATCCTTAAACAATAATCTAAAGTGGCTATTGTCACTATTTTAAATTAGAACAAATCTGAACATTGGGAAGCTTAATTCAGTAGGGCAGAAGTTAGCACTCACAGATAGTGAATACCGGCGTATGGTGTAAAACTCAAATCTGTGCTAATCTAGCATCTGTAATCTTTCCAGCAATTAGAAGGTAGAGTGGAAATTGCATTCTGATTCCCATTGACGAGGCCTATTATCACAAAATTCACTTCCTATCCTTCCTTCTTTTGTCATGTTTTATCTTTCTAGCACAAAGGACTGAAGTAAAAAGTATACAGTTGGCTGCAGTGTTTGTTTGAGTGGAATAAAATTGAAATGTAGTCAAAATTGTCAGGAATAACAAGGAAACAGCAGTACTATCTTCCTTCAAATTCTATTAAAAATGATTCTTTTTCTTGCTCAGAGAACATGAAACTATTTCTGACTAACTACTGCCCTCTCTTGACAACATGTTATATAGGTCTTTATTTATGTTTTAGGAGTATTCGATGGTAGGGTTACACAAAATCCCATCTGAAAAAATGAACAGTAAAGTCCCAGAGAATCCAAGTGCCTTGTGCCAACACCTCTGGCAGGTTATCGAGAAGACAGAGTGAAATTTCCGGTGTCGTGGCCGACTGTCAACCTGTTATTACCTACATTAAAAACAAAAACTTTTTTGCCTAATATATTTTTAATTCTATAAGTCTAAAAACAAAGTTTATAATATTCAGAGGAATTCAAAATTATTCTATATTTTAAAAGTTTAAATTAAATATTCCTCAAGTTTCAAAATAAATCATACAGCACAGAAAAGTGAGACAAAGGGAGAGAAATATCTTTTCCTCCCCACCCGATTCCACTCCCAGAGGTGGCCACCTTTAACAATTTTTTTGTCATTCTAGACATTATATATATGTTTAGTTTTTTAATTGAGCTACTGTTTTCCATCTTTATAAAAATTTAAAAGATATATTTTACAGTTTACTCCATATTACCACTCAGAGATATAACTTCTTTTTTTTTAACATGGCTTCTTTTTATTGACATTTTTGAAGATTACAGGCAAGTTTCGAAAGTCCTTAGTTTAGGTGTGCCTGATATTCCCTTATAATTTAATTTAGGTTAATTATAAGGGAATTATAGTGGTCTAGTGTCAGGCAGTTTTGTTCTCCTTTCATTCCTTCAAGGGGCTCATGATTTTGGTTTGCCTCATTACTGATGAGGGGTATTACTTTTGCTCACCTGATCAAGGTGTTGTCTGCTGACTTCTCCATCGCAAGCTACCCCATTTTTCTGCCTCTGTGCACAGAGAGAATTTGAGTGGCAGAAGTGCTCAGCTAAGGTACAAAATTTAAATAATTACCTTGTCAATCCTTTCTCTCGGGTAGAAGTAATAAAATAGGTTTTAGATATTAATTATTATTTTCCCAATACTGGTGATTATTCATTGTCTGGCTTCTCATTTAATTTCAATTCCTCTTTGTGGAGGAAAACGCAAATTAATAAGGTACTTGCATCAGTTGGACATGGAGTGTCAGGAATGTCTTGGTACATTAAACAATTTGTGTAACTGAAATTTGTTATATGTAGGTCTGTATATAACATGCAAAGTGTAACAATAATTATTTGCATATACAACTAGATGAACGTTGAACAGCAGAAATACTAGACAGTTCTATTTTTCTTAAAACATTTAATAAGACAGATTTTACAAAATGATATTAAAATTTCAGTCATGTGAATTTTTATTTTAAAATGTGATATTCATTAAAATGTGTACTTTTCATTTATGTTTTAAGAAATAATTATGAGTGCTTTAGGAGAAGACTTTTTGAAAACATGAGCTTATTAAATATTAATATTTTCTGTAATTTATATTTTGGACAAAATATTACAGATTGCATATACTTGAGGTAGAACAAAATTATGTGACAATCTTGTTTATCACCATATTGTTAGATACTGATTTTTATTATTTAGTATTATTAATTTGCTGAAATAAAATCAAGAAAGGCCAGTGGTATGAGGTAAGTATATAAACAACTATGAGTTATGTATGTATTTAGTTCATTATTCACCCAAGCATTACTGGCTAATTAACCAAATACCCACATATGCACAATAAAAATTCAATTGGTGGGCCTTTGGTACGCTCTCATCTTTCAGCCATAAATATATGGCTTTACAATGTGTCATACAATTCTATCTTTATAAAGTATATTGGTCTAAGTAGGACTAAAAATTTTTGTGTAATGATTTGCAAACTTAACTAATAACTTTAAATTTTTAATATACAGTCTTTATAAAGTCTTGGTGCTTCCCACTTTACTATAATACAAGCAAAGAATTTTTTGAATTATCCATTTACCAAGTATTGACAACCTATTACATGTAATGGTTTGTATTAACATGTATTAACAGTAAAGACACCAGATAAACATTCCTGTTTTCCTCTAACTTACATTTTAGTACATTTTTCAACATAGAGGTCAGGGGGTATATTGTGGAATATGACAGCTTTTAACCATACAATGGCACACACACACTGTGCCAATTTTCTTTGTTGGCATGACAAATTCCAACTAAATTCATATGTGGTTTTGACTACATGTGTAGTATGTAGTCATAACCGCAGATGGATTTATCGGAAGACTTGGAGAAAAGGTCTGGCCATGGGGAAAATGTTTATGAATGAAAGAAAGCAGAAGAAATATAGGAAAAAGTCAGTGCAGCCAATAGTGTCCTCAACATTTAGTAAGTAGAACTGAAAGAAGAAAGAAACAGGGATATATAAATTTACACACTGTTGTATCAGGTGAGAGCCGTATTCTGGCGAGGAAGCAGAATCAGCTTGGTGAATTGGTAATGCAGCATGTAATATGCAGCCATAAACCCACCCTCTGCATGCCCATGGAAACAGTGATGAACAGCTGCTATCCATTTTGCACACACAGAAAAGCAAGGTTAATTAAAGTACCGTACTTGCAAATTCAGTTCCATTAACAGCAAAACCAATTCAGGAAAGGTTATTTTCATGGCGTGATTTTTTTCTGAGCTCTATTAGGACTGTGTCAGAGCCACATATTAGTGATTCAGAAGACAGCTTAGAAAGCGGGGCACCTGCCAAAAACCCACCTGAACTGAGAAGAATATATTTCTACTTCTTTGACAACAGCCATTTTGTTCTCTTTTGATGCGGAAGTCATTCCAGGTGACGTTCATTATAATCAAAGTGACTAAACAATGAAAGCAGAAAGACAGTATGAGTGTTCATTCTCCCACAAAACTTGAAGTAATGAGATGCATAAATGACAAGATTGATGTAGATTTTTCATGGGTTACTTTCGTGTCACAGAGTGTACCTTTCCCTGCACACAAAAAAATGGACAACTAAGTAATGCATGATATTTTAGCTTCTGAAAACTATATGTCACTCAGTGTAGAAATAATCTTCTGTGTTAACATTCCTTTATAGCTCATGGATTAGAGTGCTCTTTTCCATCTTGAATCATTTCCCCGATAATGTGTTCTAGTCGTGTTTTGTGGACAGCATTGGCCACTCACAATCGATAAGGCCCCAAATTCATTTCACTTTGCCTGAAACGACCTGAACTCCAATCCATCCCGCAGTCTCTCTTCCACTTTAGAAGTGGTCAATATCCATGAATTGAGATTAAACTTTCCCATTTGTGGTATTGTATATTGTTGTATATGATATTTCAATACATAATTTATACAATTATTTTTTTAGAAAATGTGGATAAATAATATTCTACTCTCTTGCAATTTTCTTTTTTCACACATCATTCTGCTTCCAAAAAATATATATATATATGTTTACATAGATGTGTGGCCTTCCTTTACTTTAGCTACAGTATGGTATTCCATTCGTGAAAAACTGCAGGGAATTTTTCTGCTCCTCTCCTGAGGAGCAGTGCGTTTCATTAGCAGCCTGCGCTTGCTTTTGTTTCCGTGAGCATTCTCACCCACGGCAGCTTTTCTAAACCTCAGTGTGTCTTCAGGAGAAAGAGGTGAATGGAGTTGCTGGGCTCCCCCATAAGCAGCAGTTTTGTAATTGCACAAGGTGTCGCTACCCTGCCCTCAAAGCAGTCTCACCACAGCCCTGCACCATCTCCTCACATCCTTGCCAAAAAGCATTGGCATAATTTTTCATTGCTGTCAAACTGATAGTTATGAATAGATGTTCTATTGTTGATTTGATTATATTTCTCAGATTTCTTATGAAAAAAAATGTGTCCATGTTTATTGTGTTATTCTTCTGAGGAATGTCTGTTTTATATCCTTTGACCATTTAAAATGCTTGTTTTTTCCTCTGTCTTGTTCTTGTTTAAACAATAGATGTTTCTTACATATGCTGGAAAAATTCTCTATTGGTTTTATAGGTTGAGGTATCTTCTTATCCAAACATGTCTTGTCTCCTCAGTTTGTTTAGAGTGTTTGTGTCATATATGAATAGTCAAGTAAGTAAATATAGCACTCATTTCCTTAGTGGCTTATGCTTTTAAAATCTTATTTTAAATAGTCTACCAATCTTAATATAGCAAATATATTACTCTACATTTTCTTCTAAAATTTTACTTTTAAATATTTATCTTTGATATCTTTAGTTTTGTCTTCTCTTTCAGATATTTCAAAATCCTTAATGCCTCTTTATCTTCTATATGAAGTTTAGTAGAGGTGTGGCAATTTCTTAAAAATTAATATTGACTGGGATTGCACCAGATTAATAAATTAATTTTGGAAGAATAAGCTTGAATAGCTAGGAGGAGCTGGCATTTAGTGGCCTGATAGGTATAATTGCCCTTAGCTATGAGACAGGCAACTCTTCCATTAAAAATAGAAGTAAAGGCTGAGGTAAAGGCTGGCTTCGTGGGTGTGGGCCTGGTGCAGTCACACATGGCACTGTGCTCAGTTTCATGTCCTGCTATTGCCACCATCTTAAAATTTTATGAAGTCGTACATATTTCATTTTGTGCTGGGCCCCCCCAAATTATGTAGCTGGCCCTGGAGAGTATGTGGGTATAGTTGCAAAACATAGGCAGACAGTATGATTGGTATATATAAAGTTTAGCTTTTATTTTATCAATGAAATAGGAAGTATAGGTAATTATCTACACATGCTGCATTCGGCATTGTATCTCAAGTTCTCATACTCCATTCACAAATTCTCATTGTGTCTAATCTGCCGTTTGTCTCTTTCCATAATTCTCAATTGCAGTGATTATATTTTAGCTTTAGAAGTTCTATTTGGTTTTCTTTCAAGTCTGCCTTTTCTCATAAGTTGGTGTTTTTTGGCTTAATGCTCTTAAGTTCTTATTCTGCCTGTAATAACTTTAATCATATTTTATTATCTTTTTTTCTGGGTCTTGAAGTTTGTAGGAGTCTAATCATCCTGTTGGCCATGTATGCTGTTGACCACTTATAATGCTAACAATTTTGGTAATGTGCTCATTTTTACAGTAAAATTATTTGTGAATATTGTCTTAGATTTTGTCTTTTTTCAGAGAGGTTGTGTATTTGCTTATACCAGGTACCCTAAATAACCGCTATTATTCCACCCGGAAACTTTTTGTCAACATCTCTATAGGCATTTTTATTTCATAAAATTGTGAAAAGGAATTGAGGTCATTAGAGCAACACAACTTACTGCCATTACTAAAAAAAAGTTACAAAACCATACAATTTATGATGCAAAAGATTTGACTCACTCAATTTGACAGTGGCACCATTGCGTAGAGCAAAACCTGCCAAAAAATCCATGATGATGATGGTTTCACCTATTTTTAAGCTTTTAAAATGCAATCTATTTTAAGCCTTTTAAAAATCTTACTAATATTTCAAAATCATCAGAGTTATGCAAATTGCACCTCAAACTCACTCTAGGAGCACACACACTCATTGCTTTAAGTTATCGAGAGAAACTTGGTTTCTCGAACTAACCCCAGATCAAATATTCTTATGATCTACTTGTGAGGTGGATATTTCCCTCATTTTCCTTTTCAGTAATTGTGTAACTCTGGATATTTTTAGTTCTATGCAGGTACCTTAGCTCTAACTTCCTTTCTCATACAAATTCAAAACTTATTTCTTGTCCCTGTGGGTATTTAGAAGGAAACTCAGTACTTAGCCATAGCCACCAGACCAGCCCTCTGTGCCTGGGGCAGTATCATTCGTTCCTGTAAACACAGCAATATATTTTATTTAAATTTTGTATTTTTTCAGCATTCTGAGGTATGTGTAGAAGAAAGGTTTTGTATTAACTTATTCTGCCATATTGCCTCAATTAGAATGTTTTTAACTGAATATTAATTCAGGAATTTATATTTTTCTTCAAAACAAAAGGACCCAACTACAAAGGCTAAGGCAAGTTTTTGAATACCAAATGCAAGTTAAAATATTTCTAATATTCCTTAAGTCTTTACTCCAAAACTTACTTTTCATTCTCAACAGAAATTCTTATTTTGTTTGGGGGGAAGGGAGATGTCAAAGAGTGTTTCATCATTTTCTATTTCAATATTTAAAATTTTAATGACACACACACAAAGTCCAACTGGTCCTATGGAATCGCAAAATTAAAATAATGTACATTCTGTATCTTCTTTATTTTTTATAAAGATTTTATTTATTTATTGCTAGAGAGAGGAGAGGGGAGGGAGAAAGAGAGATCAGAGAAACATCGATGTGCAAGAGAAGCATCCATCTGTTGCCTCTCTGACCAGGGACCGAACCTGCAACCCAGGCATGTGCCCTGACTGGGAATTGAACTGACAACCTTTCACTTTGTGGCATGTGAACCAACTGGGCCACATTGTTCAAGGCTCTTTCTTCTTATAATCACTGTGTTATCATGAGTTATTTTGAATCTATTTTTTAAATAGAGGAATATCTGATTCCCCAGAGGTCAGGGAACTGAAAGACATAGGGAATGATTTGGAATGACTGTGGGCAGTTATACCCTGGTATCCTATATTATTGGAAGTTCTCAGAATTAACTTCCATGTAAAAAAAACTATGTTTATATGAGTGATTAGAAAAATAGTGTTAATTTAAAGCTTACTATTTGATTATTTGTTGATGCATAACAAACTACCCTAATTCTTACTGGCTTAAAGTGATGACTATACTTGATTGACTTTGCACCTTCATAACATGGGTAGGCTCAGTGAAGACAATTTGTACCTGTTCCAAGTGGCATCAGTGGGGTCAGCTAGGAGAAAAGTTGGGTGCTGGAATCTGAAAATTTATTTACTCAATGGCTGAACAGTTGATGCTTGCTTTAATTTGGGACTTCACCTGAGATTGAATCAAAGAAAAATTTTATTGGGTGAATTTTAACAGTCAAGGAAGAATTTATTGAAAAATATTGCAGTGCAGGTGAAGACTGTTGTGATAGGGAGATAAACTGAACTCAATGTCACTGATACAAAAGGCAGGAGAGATTGGAAGTGCTGGGATGAGCCAGAGAGAACGTGTTATAGGGCATTAGGGCAGAGTTTGGTCAATGTGGTTAGGCCATCTCTATTGGCTAATGTGAACTTACTGATATTAGGCTCCTACCCTCCCACAGACACTGAGAAATGGGGACACTAATTTTCTTTTTTAAAAACTGTTTTTAATGTTATTCAGTTACATCATCCCCATTTTCCTCCCATTACTCTCCCCCGTGCTACCTACCCCCCACCCTCCCACATTCAATCCTCTCCCTATCTCTGTTGTCTTTGTCCCTGGGTCCTTTATACATGTTCTTTGACTTGACCCTTCCCCTTTTTACCCTGTTATTGCCCTCCTCTTCCCTTCTGGTTACTGTCAGTTTGTTCTTTATTTCTATATCTGATGCAGACACTGGCTCGCAGCAGTGCCCCCAGCGTCGTGGATGAGATCTGAGACAAATTCACACGGACTACCGAGTCCTGTGGAGGAAAAGGGGCGGGCCACTGTCTCAAGGGGAGAGTGCCTAGGAGTGGCCTGGCAACTCTTAAGGGGAGATCGTGGGGACCCTTGCCTAGACAGGCTTTTATGGGGTTTAATTTGCGCAGGAATATAGATACAGCTCATTAATCATTGTCAGGCAGTAAACAGTAGATAGCATACAGAGAACTATTAGGGCTTCTTCTGAGTTATGGTCTATCATCTAAAAGGCTACAAAACTTTGGGAAACAAACTAGTTTCCTGCTTGGGCCTTTATCATTAAACTAAGAGCATTCTTAGCAAAGCAGACTTCACGGGACTTCACCCATAGTTTCTCAGGCCTGATCACCCGGGAGCCCGCCGGGCCTTTCCAGCACAGGGCTGCACCACCCTCTGTCATTGTTTCAGGCTTAAGTCAGGCAGAGGAGGCAAGGAATTAGGAGAAATGAGGACTCAGGCTTTGTTGAATGAGTTTGAGTTTGTCAGAGAAATCATGGCTATCTTGGGCAAGTATCATCAGGAGTAAAAACTTGGAACCTCTGCAATGACTGCTTGCCTCCCTCATGGGAATGGTGGCTGTGTTGCAAAAGCAAGCTTAACCAGAAAGAGTTACTTATGACCTCACCTCAAAAGTCTCAAATGTGCTGCATTGTCTTCAATGAAGCAGCCACAGAAGTCCACACCACGGCAGGCAGAGGGTGGTAAGTTTCCCTCTCTGTGAGTGAGTGACCAAATTCTGAAGAGCACGTGGGACTAGAAATATCTTTGTAGCTCTTTTAAAAAATATAATCGGCCATGGTGGCACATATGTTATTGTAATTCAGCAATAACTGCTGAAATTGTTTAGAATTAGACCAACAAAATTATTTTTCTGGGAGGAGTATTTTATCCCAGGCTTAGTTTAGAAATACTGGTGCATAATGAAAACAGACTGAATTGATTTTCTTACTGTTTTTAGGTTATGTAGAAAAAAATGCATTTTTTTCCTGCCCATACCCATGCAGTTTCTTTGTACTGCCTTGACCTTGTTAAGATACTAGCCCAAATCCCCTCAGAATAAAATAGATTCTCAGCATCTCCTTGAAGTACTTCATAAACCAAGAATTTTCTTCTTTTTAGAGATATTGTCTCAATGCCCAGTTGTGCCCTACATTCTAGGCATACTGTCTTACAGCTCTCAAAAAAAGTTAACTGACTTACATGTCCATTTTCCTTATATACTTCCCTTCTGCTTCAAATTAAAGCTACCTCAGCTCTTGCCTCTCAACTCAGGCTTTACTCTTCAAGAGGCCTTCTTAGACCGCCTCTGAAACCTAGGACCATCCAGTCTCACCTGCTAGGGAGCTGGGTTGATTCAGTTCACTTTATCCAGTGCCTAAACCCAATCTCCTATGATGGCTTCTTATTTTCCTAGACCTCAGGTTACTTCCAGATCAAAAATTGGAATTAGATTTATGCCACTAAGATCCACATTAGGACCAATGAATTATTGGGTTGTATGTTAATTAACTTTTGTGTTTGCTCTATAGCATCTAATGGAAACTGCAGCTGGATAATTGACACCTCTTTTTCTTAACACTAGCCTGAATGTGTTAACCTACTTTGAATAGCAGCCACCTATCCTTTTCAGAATGGCTATGGATAAAAGGAAATCTTCAGTTTCTATCATTTGTGCATTCTTGTGTTTGTCAATTTTGCCAGGAAAGTACTCAAATATAACACAAATCCTTCAGCCTCGTTCTCTACTCTCTTCAGAAGTAAAACAGTCACCATGCTATTTGGAAGAGGCTTTAATGTACTTCAAACCATTATCTAATCTTGTTCAGCATCTCTAACAGAGAGAATAAATCCAGATTACTTAATCTTTCATCACTAATCAAATTTTCTAGTATTTTAGATACTATTTAATTGATTTTCTTTACATTCAATTGATTATCTTCTTTTTCATCATGTTTTACCGATCATAACTGTATACCTGTATACATTTACTTCGTACAGGTCATGTACTTCGTATAATAGAATGATTATTTGCTACATTTAATAGTCCTGGTTATATGCTTGAGTAACTTGCTCACTTGTGAAATACCTTTGATACATCACTGAATGAAGCTTTGCCTTTTACTTGCTCTTGACTGGATTATTTCTCTTGTCTTTGCATATACCTAAGAATGTGCCATCTCAGACTTGCAGTTTTCTTTAGGTTATTACTAAATTTCCTTTTTTGTTTCTCATTTTTCCTACCTTGCAAGGTAGAATACCTTATCTCCTAGCAATCTGAATCCACATGCACTTTATAACACTTTTAAAGTGCTATTACTGATGAAAACATGTGACAGATTTCAGGTAATAGTAACAATATGTACACAAATAGTCTATAATGTATATAAATCTGTACACACCAAGCACTGTATAGGTTAAAGTCATACATCAAAGTCTCTATGTACAACTGGATACTCACAAATCAGTTTGAGTCTTCCAAGAAAGAAATTCCAAGAATAGAATATAAAAAATTCTTTGAGGGTCACACCAGTGAAGGATAAGTGGAAGGGAGAAGAAGGCAAGGAACGAATTTAGACTATGAGGCAGGTGTAACACCTGTGGAAAGAGAAAGTAGGAAGAACTGGATAGACAGAGCTTCAGACTGTAGCACAGTTCTGAGAAAATTATCCACTAAGCTGCTGTGGATCTGCGTGACCAAAGGTGGCCTGTTTAAAGAACCCTGAATGAGCTGAAATGTCTCAGTACCTGGCTTCTAGATGCACAACATGCTTTCTGTCTGAAAGCAGTCTGCAATGCCCCATGCATCGAAGTTACAGCCGCTGGAGGATTTCCATTAATTTTACACTTGTATTGTGGAGAGATATGTGTGAAGTAACTCCACATCTGCCAGGATTTACAGACCAATATAAATGTCTTAGTAAATGTAATAATTATAAAGTTGATTAAATATGGACACAAAGAGGAAACCATAATTTTTCAAAAGTAGAAACTCTACTAGCCACATTCTCTGATTGAAATTTTTATAAAATTGTAAATAAATAAGAAAAATGGATTCATAATGAAGATTTAATAATATAAAAATTAGGAAAAGTATTCTACAAGTGTCTAGACCAAACAAAAAATCAAATGGCAATGATATTTTAATTAAAAGCTTAAAAAACTTAGAATATTTTATTACAAGACTAATGTAATACAGCTAATGCATATTTAAGAAAAAACTAAGAAAGACTGATAAAGTATATGAATTAAACAATTAGAGGAAAAAGCAAGAAAAAGGTTAAAGAAAAGAAACAGAAGTGTAAATTCATATATATTAAAATAATTCAATAGAAAATGGTATAATATGGTCAAAACCAATAAGCCACAATCTTCCTGGAAAATGCTTATTAAATAAACTCTTAACAAATCTGATGAACAAACTATAAGGGACAGCAGAATTACACAATATTTATATTAATAAAATAGATACAACTTCAGAAAAAGAAAATGAAGAAATTATAAAACATTACGAACAACACTGTGTCAATAAATGGAAAAATTTGGAAGAAATAGATGGTTGCCTATAAAATGAAAACCAGCAAAATAAAAATTACAGAAAACAATTGGAAATATACTTGGAAATCTCCTATTAAGGGAACCAGACCTTCTTTGCTGTATAACTGATCTTTATCTAAATATTAAATCTCTATATAGTAGGAAGTATTCTAAATCATAGAAAAATTGAATATTTCTCAAATCACTTCAGGCATTTATCATAACCTTAGTATTATAACATGTTAGGAAACTTTACAATAATTCACTTAGCACCATTAATTTTCTGAATAGTATTTTGCTTAGAAAAATAGATTCCCATTGCATGGAAAGAATAACATCAGAAGGAGAAAGGGTTTATTTTTGTTTAATTTTCTAAATTGTTGTTCATATACAGTTTTCTGTCTTCACTCCCATCTCAGCCCACCGACCCAGCCCTCCCCATCTCCCTCCCATTCTACCTCCCTAGTTTTTGTCCATGTGTCTTATACTTGTTCCTGCAAACCCTTCCCCTTTTCCCCTGAAATTCCCTCCCCTCTTCCCTCTGGACACTGTCAGCCTGTTCATTTAGACAGATGTTTTGTTCAAAATTAGGACACCAATCCTAAGTAACTACATATGCACATGAAAAGAAAACATTCTGATAAAAAGCATTTGCTAAAACTCTGTATCAAATCTGAATTAAATTTCTTTTTTTTCTAAACTTTGTTTAAAAAATAGAAATGGAAGAAACTTACTTAAAAACAATGAAGAATAATTACACACACAATGCTAGCAAACAACAAATAAAATACTGAAATATTAAGGTAAGTAAAATGACAAGATGTTTATTATCATTATATTTTTCAATATTACTTGTATTTTTAGCCCTGCACTTGTCAATTTATATGTGATATTTTAAATTTAAATTAATTAAAAGTAAATGAAATGAAAGAGTCAGTTCCATGGTAGTAGCTACCCCATTGGTAGTGAAGATTGAAAACATTTCCATTGTTGCAGAAAGTTCTCTTGGATAGTGCTTTTCTGGACATAATAAGAAGACAATAAAGATAAAATAATCTGTGCATCAAAAAAGAGAGAAACTTACTTTTAGAAGTAGATTACTTGAATTTGTTCCTAAAAAAATGAAGAAACTCTGAAGATATCAATAAGAAAATTTGTTGACTATCAGGTTAATATGCAAAAATCAGTTTATTGTATCATTTATTTGTACTAACAGTTACCACTGAGCAATGGAAATAAAATACCGTTTATGCTAGTATATAATAAATATATAAATAGTAAATGATTAAATACCTATAAATAAATTTAACGGTAAAAATAGAAAACATGTAATTGTTTTTCAAAATCATGTACATTTCTTCAATATTTATGTACTTTTTTAGTGTGTGGTAAAGGATACCACAAAATAGCTAAAGCAAGTAAGTAATAATAATGGCTAAACCAATATGAGGTCTGTGTGGAAAAGTACAGCCATTGTTAATATAATGAGAATGGTTTGTGCATCATTGATGTAACTTGGGAGCCAAGAAGAGTGGACTGAAATGCACATGTGTGAACAATGACGACTCACTGTACTAGTCAATGACGACTTCACTGTACTAGTCAGTAGATGCCACCAAGTGAGCATGTGTACAGTGTGGCCATTGCATTCCAAATGACTGAGAAAGCAGAGCAATGAATCTGCATCAAATTTTGCATAGAACATTAAGCTTCAACATTCCCTTATGGGAACTTTTCAGATAATTTGGAAGTCTGTAGCTATAGGCAGTTGGTGAAAGCTAGCTTCATCACAACAATGTCTGCTCATGAACCACATCTTGTGCAGAGTTTTTTGGCAAAGCATTAAATCACCCAAGAGACTCAGCCCCTCTATAGCCCAGATTTGGCTACCTGCAATTTCTGGCTTTTCCCAAAACTAAAATCACCTTTGAAAGAGAAGAAATTTTAGACCATCAGTGAGATTCCAGAAAATATGGCAGGGCAGGTGATGGCGTTTGAGAGAAATGTATGAGGTCCCAAGGTGTCTACTTTGAAAGGGACTGAGGTGTCACTGCCCTAGGTATAATATTCTTGTATCTTGTATCATCTTCAATAAATGACTTTATTTTTCATATTACATTGCTGGATACCTTCTGGACAGAGCTTATATATCTAAATGTAAACTATAAAAGGTCAGTATCTCCTACAAATATTTCTGAGAAATTGATTTAAGAAGAAAAGTTTAAGAAGTGTCAGTTGTTGCAGACATGGTTAGTAGCCATCAAATATTCACCAAATATAGCTTGTATGTTTTTCTCAGCTGTACTAGTTGTTAGAGTGATGCTAATGGGTTAGTCAGTGTAAGAAGTGGAGACAGAACACAGTATGGGGTGAATAAATAGTAATGGAAAAATACAAAAAATAAAAAAAATTAAAAGTACTTAAAAATAAAACGAAAAGTGACAGACATCATCGGGAGCGTTTGCGGCTATGAGCTGATATGCCTCCTCTCTCATTCTTGGCTTCTTTGGAAGCTCCTTGGAACAAATACTGCAGGTAGTTTCAGATACAATACCAAAGAGCTTTTTCTGCCGGACTCCCTGAGCTACTGCGGGTCTGGGCTTTCAGCTAATCTACTTTGAGCGTGTAACATATTTCAGAAATAAAATTCTCCTGCATTAAGCCATCAGAGATTCTGGGTTAATATATTACCACAGCATCACCTTGATTATCCTAATACATCAGGTGATTTTAAAAAGAAGAAATAATACAGCCACAACAACAAATTAAGGAATATTTTTAACACGACTCAAAGAAATGCAAACTAAAGCAATAATTAAACCATAATTTTGTGTTCAGATTTATCAGACTTTTAAATTTCATAATAACCAGTATTAGGACCAAAAGGAGGAAATAAACTTCTCTTGTATTTTATTTCATGACTTGCTACATTTTCTCAAAAACGTGTAGTATTTATTACACAAAAGAAATACATGCAACCTTTAGCCTAGCATTCTTATTTTAAAAAATTGTTTCTATAGAATATCATGCAAAAATAAAAATGATGCTAATTAACTGTGCATATATACAAAGATGTTTGTGGCAGACAGCATTATTGCAATATAGAACTAAAAAATGGAAGCAATGTGAGGATCCATCAGTTAAAAAGAAGGTGAATAAGCCTTTTGATCTAAGGAATGGTCAATATGTTTATGAAGAGATTTTTCTATTACAGTGCACTGTTTGTGATCTATATTTTTGTATAAGAACCGAACAGCCTCTATACCTCTATTCATCTAATATAGTCATACAAATATAGAGGAAGTATGGAAGAATATACTAAGAACTTTGAAACTGATTAATTCAGAGTTGGGAAGGTGATGAATGAGTGGAGATAATGAAAGTTTTTTTATAAACCCTTTTGCATTTTTTACTTGAGATAATATGTATATACTAAATTAGGTAATGAAAAAGAAAACTAGTAAGTAAGTTTTCAATATTACAAGGACAAGAATTTTATGCACTTTTCAGTCTTTTATGTGGAGAAACAATATAATTTGTTTATAATTTCATAATTGGTAATTAGTTGCAAAAACCTATGTTTCTTCTTCAAGATTTTCATCATTTGATATCACATATGCTGCATAAAAATACAGATGGGCCATAATTATGTTTAAAATAAAATACATCAATAAGTAAGCATCTTAATGTTATGGTAATCAAATTCTACATGATTAACTTACATTTCTGTAAGTGAAAATTATTGAAATAAAGTTTGTTTCCCTGTAATAGTCAACTGTTACTCACAATTTTCTTGGAAGACTGAAGGAAATGTTACCTACTGCAGAAAGCTTTCAAGTGTTTAAAGTTAACTATTATGAATCGTCTGTGCTTTTCTTTCTTGGTTCACATAGTCAAGTTTCCTCAGTCCTCTTATTATCTACCTATTTTAACACCTTGCCTCTTCTCAAGATGCTTTAACTTGTCAATGGCCTCCTTAAAATGAGGCAAAAACAAACAAACAAAAAAAAAACTGGACAGAGTCAGGTGCAGCCTTAACCAGCTGGAGTTCACAGTTGGTTTATTTTTTCCTTTTAAAAATAAAACATAATAATAATAGAAATTAATAGAAATGAAGCAGACTAAATAAAACCTCTCTCACAAATAAGTTACGCTGAATTTCTGGTCAACTAAAAATCTCAAACATTTACTTTACAGTATGAGCTACTGTCAGAGAATATCTCCCTTGTAGTGTGTTTTTGTGTCTGATGTGACATTTTGTATGTACTTCAGTTAGTGTCGTAGTAGATCAGTCTATTTTCTTTCAACTTATCTTGTTTCATTAAAATGTGATTTTACTTTTTGGATTCATGCATTCACTCTCCCAACTACATTTCTAGAAATGTTGAATTGCAATGTTGAGCTTTCAATATCCCATGTGTTAATGAAAATATTGATGAATGCAATGACAAGGACAGCAGCATGACTGTGACGTCCTTCCCCTCCCAAATACACACACCAATACACACACAGTTTAATGTCTAATAACTTTCTTTTCTGGTGTGGAAAAATCTAAAAAAATATGTCTAGAATAAATCTGAGCTATCACTGGATGTCACTGTTGCTTTGCCAAATACAGCTGTTTTGTTCAGAAAGACAATGATTAGAGTATTTTTCTAAATAAGCACTTTATTAAAATACGCAAATATATACCTTAAGTTTTTATCAGTTAGATTTAGATCCAAACTACATAAGAAAGACATCAAGAATTAGGGAACATTCTGCTTTTTAATTTATAAGATGTGTTTCTTCTAAACTTACAGATATGCTTAAAATAACACTAAGAATTCATTTGAAACATATGAGCTCATTGCTATACTTCCTTTATCATGAAAGTGCCTTCATGCAAAAAATAGTTCAGGGATGTTACTGATTAATATTATCCCTATGAATATAACATATATTTATGTGAGTGATATTAGAGAAAGAATAATTTAAAGGGTTACTGAGACCTATTAAAGAATCTCAAGTGTTACAGCTATGGTTTCATATTCATCTAACTGTTGGGCTGAGATATTCTAAAATCTGTTTATGTCATGTGCACCCCAATGGCACAAAAATATAAAGGAATGCCAGGCTCCTTTCACACTTTCCCCTATCTGGTCAGATTATATGAAAGTTTCAATGCCTGTGCATACTGTGGAAAATAAATTTAGTGCAAATATTCACTTTCTGAATGACCACAGGATAATATATTATGATGCCTGGGGCATAAACTGCTTTTTCCTTTATGTTTCTCAGGGGAGAACAATCAGTTTTCCTTAATTTGCATATGCAATAATACACAGGGTATAGGATTTTCTGTGGATGATTACAGCAAAAAAATCAAACTAAACAAACAATATCTTAAAGTCTAAAGTTAGAACAAAACTTGTCTATATCTTCAAAGGATAGGTTACTTATATTATGGTGGGCTTTTAACTTAAAACTCAGACAGCTTTAGGATGGAAATTAGTATGAAGCTTTTAGTTTAGAAATATAAAATGTCTATGACATAATAAATGACTGGTGCATATAAAACTGTGTTGCATATAAGAAATATTAAGATACCCGATTTATAACATATCAAAATGACCCCTGCTTACATGCCCTGAGAAATTAGCAGTTTTTTCCTTGAAATTAACTTTATTTACTTCAGGATAACTCTCATCCTTTTGATTCTCTGATCAAACGCAGTGAAGATCTGAAAAAAAACTCAATATCCTGTGCTGCAATGCTTCACAGGTTGGCATCAAATCTTAGTGTAGAGAGTATTGTTTTTAGAGTTTGACGGATCTGAATTTTAATCTTGTTTTCACCACTCAATAATTTTGAAAGCCCTAGCAAGTTTCATAAACTCATAGAGAGTGAGATTTCTCATCTATAAAATGAAAAACGCAGCGTCAGGTTTGATGCCTTGCTCTAACGTTCACCAGCTGTGTTATTCCGGTCATGTCATCGAACTCTCTGCGGGGCAGATTTCGCATCTGCGCAATGGTGATATTGACAGTGCTTCCTTCCGGAGGCACACTAACCGAGTAGCTAATACAGGCTCCTTCCAAGGTCTCGTATCTAGCTATACATTCATAGTTACGTGTTATGTTTGGCCTTCCCAGGTCGAAGAAAATCTGGTTTCTTTTCTATCCACTTGCTTGGTGTTTATTATTGTTACTGTTTTGAACAATTACTATTACCTTTAAAGAACAGATATTATGCATTATGTTTGGATCAATGTAGGTACTCAACTAAAGGTTACTTTACTAATAGAATTAACAGTTACTGAATTATTGTTACTTTATTAACACCACACCCTACTGTCTGCCATAATTGTACAATTATTGAATGTTCAATTTATGATACTAAAGTTGTGTACTAAAAAAGTCTTAGTCTAGTTAACTTTCATTGGCCAAATTAGCCTTTGGCTTTACCAGTATATATATTTTTTGCTAATGAAAATAATAGTGGTTACTTTCCTTGTTATTATAGCTAGCACCTCCAGAGTGCTTACTTAGGGCCAAGCACTCTTTAAGTGCTACTGATAACAATAGTAGTAATTGGTCTATGCTACTTTTGAAATTAATATATTGTAAATCTTCGTGATGATCTCTATAAAATTAACAATGGTGTGAAACAAGACACAAATTATGGAATATGCTCAAAGTTCCACAGCTTGAAACAGTAGAGCTAGGGTGCGGATGCAGGTCTTGTCTGATTCTAATCAGTGCTATATTACTAAAGCACTGATCTATAATGGCTCTCCATATTTATGGAGAACCTAAAAGCATAATCATATCAGACAGAAGCACTAATTTATTTATTTATTAAATAGCCAACATCTTTTGCCTCTTCAGCATTCAATGGCCCCTTTTTTGACACCCTGATTTCCATTTCAGATGTTACTTCATTTTCACTTTGGATGATCTTAATGGAACTATCAAGATGCTCTGACCTTCTCTAGGGTCCATGTGAAAACCTAGTAAGGCAATGGAAATTTTCTCATAGAACTGCCACTGACGAGTTGAGTCGAGACCATGGCATTTAGGTTCTAGAAAACTGTCATAGAAATCAGATTTTTAAACTCAAAACTTATTGGACAGTCAGAAAGCAAGTTTCTTAAAAATATATTATATTTATTTATTTTTAGAGGGGAAAGGAAGGAGAAAGAGAGGGAGGAGACAGATGTCAATGTGTGGTTGTCTCTCACATACCCCCTACTGGGTGGCTGGCCTGCAACCCAGGCATGTGCCCTGACTGGGAATCGAACCAGCAACCCTTTGGTTTGCAGGCCAGCACTCAATCCACTGAGCTACACCAGCCAAAGAAGAAAGGCTACAAAAGACACTCTATAATCAGAGATTATTTGAGGTATTAGAGGCAGTGGAATGTGAGACTTACGATAACTATTTCTGTTAAATATTGTTGCTTAGAAAATTTAATCTAACTTAAGGAAATAAAAAATTGTCATGGTTTTCCCTTATAGTAAAAAAATTATAAAACCTAACATTTAGAATAAGTTCCATTCAGAGAATAAAAACTATCTTATACTGAAGTAAGGGCTATCTTCTATGATGTCAAATAGTTCATTTAACTAATAACATGCTTATGAATGCCCAAGTTCATTTAGGACTCCATATTGTTAATATAGAGTACAATGCCCAAACCATACAATGATTTTGGACAGAATAATCCACTGGACACACATAGAAGAAAAAAAAATCTTCTATGTAACTTAGAAAATCCCTATGACATATCTGTTGATATGAGTGGTGAAAGGATCTTCAATAAAAGTGTGTGATACGTGAGCCTGGTAATTGCTCTGGTCAAACCTCTGGTCAAAGGTTTCTTCTAAAGGAAGATCCCAAAGCCCTTAATTAAAAGAGACATGTTTCAGCAGATCTGCAAGGAGCATCCAGCTGTGTGGCATTCCATTCATGGGTTATCTTACAGCAGGTTGTTTAAAATATTTAGATAAAATTTCTGTTAATAAAGGGAATTTTGTTTGGTAGCATACCATGTTGACTTATGGGGAGACAGCAGTTTCCATTATCCCCATTTTTTTACCTTCCACAAATATGTACTTATGCAATAATTATCCACAGGGTAGTTGGATAGAATAATTTTTAAAAATTTTTTGTGTTCCACAACTAGATTTATCCCCTATATAATGCCCACTGGCTTTTAATGACCTGACTGTGTTCAGAAGTCACTAATAAGCCAACGGCTTTTAGTAGCCACATCAATGGCCAATACACCTGATGGAATAAACCTGACAGGCAGGTGGTAATCTTCTAGCAATGCTTATTAATAGGAAGAAAAAATGCTATTTCATGTTTGGCCCCAGACATCTTCTGGGGCTCTAGAGATTACTCTCTTCTTCTGGTAAATGGTATTTTAGAAGATGACATGGGGGGTGGGTGGAGCTGGAAAAGAGTTAGAAGGGATAAATGGTAATGGAAAAATACAATAAAATACACTATTTATAAAAAAGACACAATGAAGAGAATGAAAATCAAATGCAAAATAACAAAGCATTAATAAAGTTGGATTTTTAAATTTCTCTAAAAACGAGCTGCAACTTTCACTTGTTCACCCCACTTGTACCTTTTCTTTGCATGATGTGTGTATATATATACATGTATGTGCATGTGTGTATATGCATGTATTGTGTGAAGTATGAGCATTTGAGCCATGTACTTACTAGGCAGATGATTAATTTTGGTTTGTGTAATAAATTAACAGATACTCATAACAATACTTGGATTATCTATGTTAGTATATTTTTAACATGATAATAAATTATATAAACTATGAATCCTCTGAGGAATTACTATATCCTTCTGTATCAACATATGTATTAATATCAATATCTATATTAATATCAACAATTCTCCCAGTATAATATAACAACAAATAGGTGCTTAGAATTTTAAAATAGTACTTTGTTTTTCAGTAATTTCTAGATAAGGATTTAATTTGTTAGCCTTAATACTACACAGAAACTAGTCAAGATACACCTTTTTGCTTATATTACTATGTTCCTGGCATCTCCTGTTGCACTGGGTCCTACGTATAAGACAGCACTTCGACTTGTAGGTGACCCGCACATCTCTGTTTGTCACAGATCTTTAAAGGACCGTCCTTCTGACACATCTGTGTCAGTGTTAAGCCTTCTCAGTACATAAATGGTCTAAAAAGTAAACAGAAAATCTAGCTCCTCTGAGTAGATAAATACAGCCTTTATGGACCGTTATGAAAGAGAAAAGAGTAATGTGTTTCCCAGAAATCACAGGTATGAGCTGAGAGGACTAAGTAATTAGACTGTGTTAAATATTTATTTTTTCTTTAGTCAGTACATTCTGACCCAAATGGTAAAATTTGTTGTTGGCTAGTCCCAAAATGTCTGCTAAAACTTTGAAAAACAAGAATTTTTGCCATTTTAATTTAAATATAATTGCTATAAACACATAGAAACAATTATTAAAATTCTACTCTTATGTGTTTAGGAAAGAAGAATAAATGTCCTAAATTAGGAATATTGGACAAAGGAGAAGAAAAATGAACAAAATAATCATTTGGTTTTAACAGAAGGGCCACTCTGATTCATTCACACACAATCCATTGGTTTATCCTATACCCAGTGAGAGACAAATTTCCTAAATATTATGTGGGGCACCAGTCACAAGCTGAAAGTTTTCAGCAGTATTTATTCACACAATATCCATAATATGTAACCTAAAGGTAAGATCCTTATAGCTTCCTGATGCAATTTATCAGAGTAGGTAAATTATCTCCTAGTTTTGAATTGCGGCAAACACAAATGCAATATCACATCAGTAAGAATATTACTACAGGGAGATTCATAAGATAAACCAATGGAATACTTGTGGGAATGAGTCAAGAGTAGTGACTCCCGTTAATATCAAATGATTATTATGTTTATTTTTTCTCCTTGGTCTTATGTTTAGGACAGTCATTCTTCTTTTCTAAACACACAAGAGTGGGATTTAAAAATTGTTTCTATGTGTATTTGGCAATTATATTTAAATTAAAATGACAAAATTCTTGTTTTTTCAAAGTTTATCAGACATTTTGGGAATAGCCAACAACAAATTTTACTCTGGGAAACAAACTAACTCTTAAAACTAAGTAAGCTGAGAAACTAGTTAGTTGTTTTGGAAATTTTTACATCTGAGATCATCCAGTGAGAGTACTTCAGTGATGTAGAAGGCTGTGATGTCACTGAGTTCAGACACTACTTCTTTCCAAAAGTAATTTCTTAGCATCTTACATAGTGCCTGGCACATACTGTGGCACACAATGAGCGGGTAATGTTTGTTGTTGCTACTGTCGCCACCACCATCACTGTCCCTCTCCACAAATATGAAAGACATTGAAAATTTCTGTAACTTCAGAGATACTTCTCTATGGTTGTGTTTTACTTTCCCCCACTTTCTAATACTGTTGGAAACACCACTACAGAAGAAGGTGTGATTTTATGTTTCCATTTAATTTACTCTTTCCCTGAACTGCTGGGGAAACTCAAGAGAGAATTCGAGTTGTTATTCTGTGCAGA
Organism: Sturnira hondurensis; assembly: GCF_014824575.4. NCBI lineage: Eukaryota > Metazoa > Chordata > Mammalia > Chiroptera > Phyllostomidae > Sturnira > Sturnira hondurensis. The sequence goes on along the minus strand of NW_028076767.1, from coordinate 16,312,561 downwards.
GAATTTCCGAAATGACCAAAGCAAGACAGTTTGTAATGCAGAGGTGGGTGCTCGGGGCACTAGGAAATACGGCCTCACGACTCGGAGTGTGTGCACCAGAATGAGAATAAGAATGTATTGTTTGAGGGAGCAAGCCTTTCTTTTGTCTGAAAAGTGAAATTTACTGTTTTTTGAAATTCAACTGAAAACACAATAAATGAGTAATATATTTCAGTGGTGACAACTTCTAGGAAAGCTATGTTTTATATAATTGCTGAGACAAAATTAAACTTTCTATATTGTAATATTTGTGATTTGGGAAACCCTAGCTAGAGATTTATAGTGTGGGAAACAACATTTGAAAATTAATAAAAGCAAGATTTTAACAAGTTGAAGAAGTAATCAGTTACAGTTTTTTGTTGTTATGTTATTTACTGATTAGTGTTAATCAGTGACTAATAATCTGTTTGAGGAGGCTTAACTTGTTCTCATGTGTTTAAGATTATAGTTATTAATTATATAGGCTAATTTTTGATGTATGAATTCTTTTATTTCTAGTTCCCTATATTACTTCTTGTCCAGAAGTGAATAGACTACATTGATTAAATCAGGAAGGATAGCTGCTTGAAGCAAAGACTGCCTTGCCAAAGTAAACAGTTGTTAACCAAGCATAACAAAGATAGCTGAATAGTTTAAGTCATGAGAACAGCAAAAATAAAGGCAATATAGTGTGAAATTAAAAGTTAAGCTGAGTAACTAAGATGGGCAGAAATGGACTTTTTTAAAATGAGGGTAAAAAACCAATTAAGGCCATCTTTTTGTTAACAATAAACACTCTTTGCTTACTGCGCTGAGTATTTCAGACTCTTCCCCTGAAGCCTGATGGTAAAACTCAGATGTTTTGCATCTGTTCCTGGAGCAAACATTCAAAGCAGAAAGTTTTAGGGTATAAAGTAAATTATAGTTTCCCCCATAATAAAGAAAACTCGACCCTCACAAAATTGCCACAAAGTCATGAAGTCAGGGACCAGGCTGGGAAAGGAGCAGGTGTCCATCCTTCTGTGCTTAGGTGTGTTGGAGTCACACGCCCGTGGTGCCAGGAGGACAGAGGTGAAAAGGAGATGATGTGAGCATAACTTGAGCATGTTTGAATAGGTACAGCAGCCTACTTCCTGTGGGACTTCCACCATTCGAGTGGGACAGTCTCCTGTGGAAATTCTATCATCCACATTGCAAGTGCTCCAAAGGCACTCCTCCGTTTTACAGGATTGTGAAATGACAGGGATGGAGATCATTAATTGCCTTTATATAAACTACTAGTGACCAAAGAACAGAGTAGAACATAATGGGTATAAAAGTACAATAACTAGATGCATGTCCTTATTAATTACTTTTCTTAGTCTCATTCATCCTCTTTTGTAATGTGAGGTTCATAATATACCTAACTCCCAGGGTTCTGTGTTGTTAAAATAAAACAAGATAAGAAAAATATAATTTTTAAATATTGTTTAGCATTTTGGAGGCCTTTGTTAACACCTACATATGCTGGAAATCTACAAGATGTATTGACATTGGAGACCGATCACATTCATATACATTTTGAAAGGGGTTTCCGGGACTTCTGAGCATAACCATGATGAAGAAAAGCCTCGAGAAGAGGGAGTCACAAATGTAGGCTCTGTTCTCCTGTCCTTTAGAAGGTATATATATTATTAGGGTTTCACAAACAAAAGGGAAACATTGATTTGGTTACTGAGCCATTTTATTTGAAGCCCTTTTCTCCCTTTGGTGTGGCTACTGCCACAGTGACCCCGTTGACACTGTGTCCAGGCTCTGCCCTGCTCCCAGCTCGCCACCATCCACCGAGGGGACGGTTCTGAGTTTGGAGCTATCGGCCATCTCGCCACTCCCGATTTTAGTCCTGATTCTAATTCCTTTTGTGTCTTCTAGCATCCACCTAGAAGGATAGATTCTTTAACGTCTTACCACAGATTAGTGTTGGGCAGCTCCTAGTCAATGATCCACAGTAATATTCAAGTCTGGAGAGAATTTTAATTTTTAAATTTGTGTATAACAAATAGGTAAATGACTTAAATATTAGATCACAATAATTTTATAAAAGTAGAATTACTGAATATAAAATCTACTTTAGCTGTATTACAAGCAATAAAAATGTGCTTACAAACAGCCTAAGGAAAGAATGGAGAACATTAATAGATGAGGTTTTAAGAGGTTATATATGGTTTAGTTTTATTGCTCTAATTTTTACTATTTAAAATATGAGGAGTTATTATTTCATTAGGAATACTTAACAACTGTGAACGTTATAAATTTCTCTCGATGTTTTAAATAGCAGTGACTGATATGAAATATAGGGAGGCAGTGGAGGGTATAGTGTGTAATAGCAGTTTGAAAATGTAGTTCCTTAGTGGAAGGTATGCTCGAAAACAAAGAGCTACCTAAGACTAAATTTAACAAAAGATGTGCAAGACTCCTAAAATGAAAATAACAAGACAATGCTGAGAGAAATTAACAAGGCCCAAGTAAATGGAGAGATACATTGGGTTCAGGGATTAAAAGTCTCAGTGCTGTTAAGATGTCAACTCTCTCCTTTATTGATGTATAGATTCAATGTAATTCTAATAAAAATTCTAGCAGACTTGTGTGTAGAAAGGTATAAGCTAACCCTTAAATTTATAGAAAATCTAAGGACTTAGAATAGCCAAAATAACTTTGAAAAGGGACAAATATGGGGAACTTGCTCTACCATATTTAAGACTTATAAAAGCTGCAATAATTGACACTGCAAGGTATTGACAAAGATAAATCAATGGCACAGACTAGAAACCTAGGTATAGACATAGATACATATTATCAATGCATATACAATAAGGGGAAATATATTTGCCAATGGACAAGGGTTTGATCTCCAAAATATATAAATAACTCAATGGCTCCACTCCAGAAACACACACACACACACAAAAACAATTTAAAAAAGGACAAAGGATCCGAATAGACATTTCTCCAAGGAAGACATATAGAGGGCCCCAAAACATGAAAGGATGCTCAGCATCACTAGCCATCAGAGATATGCAAATTAAACCACAATGAGATACGACTTCACATCAATGAGAATGGCCATCAAAAACAAATCAACAAATAACAAGTGCTGGCAAGGTTGTAGAGGAAAAGGAACCCTAGTATATTGTTGGTAGGAATGCAGATTGGTGTAGCCGTGGTGGAACAATAAGAAATTTCCTCAAAAAGCTAAAAATGAATCTGCCTTTTGACCTGGCAATTCCACTGCTGGGATTATATCCTAAGAATCCTGAAACACCAATTCAAAAGAACCTATGCACCCCAGGGTTCATAACAACACAATTTATAATAGCCAAGTGCTGGAAGCAGTCTAAGTGCCCATTAGTAAAAGAGTGGAACAAAAAATTATGATACATTTACACAGTGGAATACTATGCAGCAGAAAGAATGAAGGAGCTCCTACCCTCTGCAGCAGCATGAATAGAACTGGAGAGTATTATGCTAAGTGAAATAAGCCAGGTGGTGAAAGACAAATACTATATGATCTCACCTATAATTGTAACCTAACCAACATAACAAGTAAGCAGAGACACTGAAATAACAAACAGACTACAGTAAACAGAGGGGAGGGGAGATGGGGATAAAAGGGGAAGAAGGGGAAAGGTTTTTAAGGAACATGTATAAAGGACCCGTAGACAAAGCCAAAGGGAGGAAAGATTAAGGGTGGAAGGTTGGGGTGAGTGGGTTCGGGGAAAGTGGGGCCAGGAAAATAGAGACAAATGTACTTGAACAACAATAAAAAATAGTATAGGAAATGGGGAAGTCAAAGAATTTATGTGCATGACCCATGGACATGAACTGGAGGCGTGAGGATTGTTGGAGGGCATGGGGGTACTAAGAGGAGGAGGGTGAAAAGGGAAAAACTGGGACAACTGTAATAGTGTAATCAATAAAATATATTTTAAAAAGGACAATTTAATCAGATAAAGAAACTTCTTTTAACAAGTGATGTTGAAGACATCCTGAATACAAACATTTCAGAGATGTTTTTATTGATTTATTGTTGTGTAACCAATTACTTCAAAATTTAGCAGCTTAAACATACAATATCTGGTCCTCTGGCTCTGGGTTGGTCACAAAGTTCTAGTCAAGTTGATAGTCAGGACGACAATCATCTCACAACTCAAGCAGCCCTGCAGGACCCACTTTCAATATAACTCATGTAATTGTTGGCAGGACAACACATGCTGTTGCCTGGGGGCATTAGTTCTCTTCCTTTCCATAGAGATGCTAACAACACTGAAGCTTGCTTGTCCTGAGTAAGTAGATGACTGAGCAAGAGGGAATGATGTAGAAGGCGACAGGGAGAAAAGGAAGGAGTGATGGAGGGAGAGAAGAAGAGACAGAGAAAAAAAAGAGGGGAGTTCAAATGAACGCCTTGACTTTTTATAATCTAATCACATGTTATTGGTCATACAAAACTAACTTAGGACAATGTGGGAAGGTATTTCAAAAAGGTATAAATACCTGGGTTGTGGGCACCATTGACAACCATCTTGGAGGCTGGCTATCACATGAGAATAAAGGAAATTTAATGCACAAGCACTAAGAACACTTCCTGACACAGAAGAAGGACCATACAAATGTTACCCATTCCTAGCATGACTATATAAATTACTTTTGACTATTTGGTGAAAATAAGATGATGCATATGACATATGTGTTTATGAACTATTTGTAATTATGATATTTTCTTTCTTACAGCTATATGACATATGTGTTTATGAACTATTTGTAATTATGATATTTTCTTTCTTATAGCTCTTTCTTGAGCTATAATTAGCAGTCAGATGTTGCTCTGAAGTTCTAAGTTCACTAGATTGATGTAATTAATGTGGAGAAATCATTTTACTGTGTACTGTAAAATTCTTAAAGTGATTCTTAAAGAATCTTAAATTCTTAAAATTCTTAAAATTCATTCTTATTGAATGAATGCAGGGACTGTCATTTCAGTGTCAGTGTGAATTCAGAGAATTGTCCTCACATTACAGACTGACCTTGATTGCATTACATTTTCTATTGAATCTTTATCCTTCTAGACTTTGATGGGTAATGCCATGTGGCAGTTTCTAGGTTCAGTGTCAGCAAGTAGAGCCAATGTGCCAGGTGCAAGCTGAGATGATGTTTCAATACATAACAATTTGGATGCCAGTGTTAGTGCTTTGCTTCCTCTGGGTCAGCTCATCTTTCTGACATTGAGCTGTGACTGGCTCAGTGCCCTGGTGATGTGAGGTCAAAATACACGGAAGACACTTGGATGATTCTTGCTGCACACACATATCTTTGTGTAAAAAACAAGTTGTTAACTTTATTGCTGCTTACTATTTTCTTTGTCAAAGTCAGAATCATGACCTTTCAGGATTTTCAGAGGTTGAATAAGTGGATTTACAACACTTCTGAATGCAATAGATCTCCGAATGAAGTAGGAAATTGTAAAACTGTAGATTTGAAATAGATAACTGGCACCTAGTTAAATGAAGTGTTTTCCTCAGAATGCAGTTCTATAGGACATCAATAGCTATTACACGATATCATTGGCATTTGTAATTTTTGACCATGTTTTTTTTCACAATAATCTTGTGAAATTTTTGGTAAATTACCTTTCTCTCAGGGTGTATTAGCCTAGGTGCCCTAGAAAACAGAGCCAGAGGCAAACTTCATGCTAATCGGTGAATGTCATCCAAATGAAGAAAACCTGGGGGGAAAGGAAATGAGGCAAGGAGGAGGAAAAAGAAATAAAAGCATTTCTTTAGACCTTCCAAGAAAACCTAGATGTTGGCTCAGTCATGAAGAATATCTTGAGAGAGACAGCTTAAAACCACTGCTCACAGAATAATCCTATTTCCTGTCTTTCATTAGATAAAGTCCGTTCTTAAGGGTGTTATGTTCTTCACATTCCTGAGTTTGTTGACTGTCTCCTCTTGAAAGCATTTGGGGGAAGACAGCGCCTCCATTGGTTTGGTCTCATTGGCACTGGATATTCTATGGTTCCTTCAGTGATGCATTTAATGGAAGCCATGAGAGCCTGCTCTACACCTCCAGCACAGGCTAAAACTATGGTATGTGTCATTAATCTGTGGCTTTAATACTGTGGAGACTGTGAGAACTACTGTGTGAATCTGGAAAACAGGTCAATGAGAAGAAGCCTAAGTGGGTGGTGCTGAGCTATTCTGTTGAAGGCATATACCAAGTCCATACACAGGACTTTACTTGAGAGGAAAAGGAAAAACATCTATTGAAGTCAAAAATACCAAGTCATCCTATTCCTTAATCTTCATTCAGTCTGAAATAGTAGAATAAATCAGATGCTTATCTACTTATCAAAATATGCCAAAGAGTTTTCAAAAAACTGTATTTGCAACCTTTATCTTCTCAATCATGTGAAGAAATAAAAGCTATGAAGTTGAAATTATTTTCCATATAGAATTATAAATTTGCTATAAGGGAATCATGCTTCTCCCTTATTTCAGAAAAAGTGATAAAGACTTAAATATGACTGCTTAGAGAATCTGAGAGGTGTTGCTGAAGTTTGGGGGACAAAATCGACTTGTACTTCCTTGCTCAGGAAAAGTGAAGCTCATTGTAGCAAAGTGGTGGTCTGGGGTAGTTTAGAAAAGGATTCCCAGTGATGACTGGTCTAAGGGCTGGGATTGAGCCCAGTTAAGACAGTCGATTTGGACCAGAAGCTGACGAGAGGGTCGTAAATGTCCAGGTGGGTCTTGCATCTCCTCTATACTGGCACTGCAGATGGGGAAAGTTTACTTAAGAAAGATACTTTCATTATTTACATCTTTTTCCCATATCTGTCCAAGTCTGGAGTTGTTTGATGGGTAAGGAGAAGTTAGTCTAGCTGAAATATGGAATAATTTCAACTTTAATTTATTTGAGAACTTTGATTACTATACATGTTTGAATATATTATAGAGTGAGACTGTTTCAGTGCTAAAGTGAATAAGGAAGTTTTGTTAACTAAAAGTGAACAGCTATAGGTCCCACCCAGATTTAATCCTAGACAAAAACAAAAATGGTCCCATATAGTGAGGTTTCAGGGGCAGTCTTAAAAAAAGAGAAAAATATAAGGTGTTTTATATTGTTTTGTGATTGTTCTATAACTTCTGCTCTCTTAACATGCTGGTGATATATGTCAATTTTCTTCTTTCCTATTTGCAGAGATGAGTTAAGAAGATTTCGTTATTATTTTTTCTTTTTTTAATTGCTGTTCAAGTACAGTTTTCTGTCTTTTACTCTCATCCCAGCCCACCCCCCACCCCAGCCCTCTCCCTCCCTCCCATTTCCACCCCCCACCTAATTTTTGTCCATGTGTTTTTTATACTTGTTCCTGTAAACCTGAAATTCCCTCCCCTCTCCCCTCTGGTCGCTGTCCCCCTGTTCTGTACTTCAGTGTCTTTGGATATATTTTGCTTGTTTGATTGTTCTGTTGTTTAGGTTCCTGTTAAAGGTGAGATCATGTGGTATTTGTCCTTCAACACCTGGCTTATTTCACTTAGCATAATGCTTTCCAGTTCCATCTATGGTGTTGCAAAGAGTAGGAGCTCCTTCTTTCTTTCTGCTGCATAGGATTCCATTGTGTTTTATGATCCATTCATTTACTGATGGGCACTTAGCCTAGGTTGCTTCCAACACTTGGCTATTGTAAATTGTGCTGCTATACACATTGGGGTGCATAAGCTTTTTGGATTGGATAGGGTTCTTAGGATATAATACTAGCAGTGGAATTGCCAGGTCAAAAGGCAAATCTATTTTTAGTTTTCTGAGAAAATTCCATACTGTTTTCCATAGTGGTTGTACCAGTCTGCAGTCCCACCAACAGTGCACTAGGGTTCCCTTTTCTCCACAACCTCTTTAACATTTGTTGTTTGTTGCTTTGTTCATGATGGCCATTCTGACAGGTGTGAAGTGGTATCTCATTGTGGTTTTCATTTTCATTTCTCTGATAGCTAGCGATATTGATCATTTTTTCATGTGACTCTGGATCCTCTGTATGTTCTCCTTGGAGAAGTGTCTGTTCAAGTCCTTTCCCCACTTTTTAACTGGGTTAGTTGTCTCCTTAGAGTGGAGTTGTGTAAGTTCTTTGTATATTTTGGAGATTAAACCTTTGTCTGAGGTATCATTGGCAACTATGTTTTCCCATACGGTTGGTTCTCTCTTTATTTTAATACTGTTTTCTTTAGCCATGCAGAAGCTTTTTATTTTGATTAAGTCCTATTTGTTTATTCTTTCCTTTATGTCCTTTGCTCTAGGGGACATATCAGTAAAAATGTTGCTGCATGAAATATCTGAGATTTTCCTGCCTATGTTCACGTCTAGGACTTTAACAGTGTTACGACTTAAATTTAAGTTTTTTATCCACCTTGAATTTATTTTTTGTATGATGTAAGTTGGTGCTTGAGTTTCATTTTTTTTTGCACGTAGCTGTTTAGTTCTCCCAACACCATTTGTGGAAGAGGCTGTCTGTACTCCATTTTATGTTGCTACCCCCTTTGTCAAATATTACTTGACTGTAGAAACTTGGCTTTATTTCTGGGCTCTCCGTTCTGTTCCACTGGTCCACATGTCTGTTTTTATGCCAGTACCAGGCTGTTTTGATTACAGTGGCCTTGTAATGCAGTTTGGTACCAGGTATTGTGATCTCTCTGAGTTTGCTCTTTTTTTCTCTCAAAATTGTAGCTGCTATTCGGGATTGTTTACGGTTCCATATAAATTTTTGAAGTGTTTGTTCTATGTCTGTGAAATGTACCATTGGTACTTTAATAGGTATTCCTTTAAATTTGTAAATTGCTTTGGGTAGTATGGACATTTTGATGATGTTAATTCTTCCAATCTATGAACACGGTATATGTTTCCATTTATTTGTGTTTTCCTTAATTTTTTCTTCAGTGTTGTATAGTTTTCTGAATACAGGTCTTTTTCTTCTTTGGTTAGGTTTATTCTAGGTATTTTATTTATTTATTTTTTGCTATATTGAATGGGATTTTTTTCTTGATTTCTGCTTTTGCTGTTACATTATTGGTATACAAAAACATCTTTGATTTCTGGATATTGACTTTGTACCCCACTGTTTTGCCAAATTAATTTATTAGATCGAGCAGTTTTTTGGTGGAATCTGTAGGATTTTCCATGTACACTATCATGTCATCTGCAAACAATGACAGTTTTGTTTCCTCCTTTCCAATTTGGATGCCTTTTATTTCCTTTTCTTGTCTGATCGCTGTGGCTAGGATTTCCAATACTATATTGAATAGAAGTGGTGAAAGTGGACAACCTTGTCTTATTCCTGATCTTAGTGGAAAGGCTTTTAGTTTTTGCCCATTGAGTATGATGTTGGCTGTAGGTCTCCCATATATGGCCTTTATTATGTTGAGGAATGCTCCCTCTATTCCCACTTTGCTGAGTGTTTTTATCATAAATGGGTGCTATGCCTTATCAAATGCTTTTTCTGCATCTATTGATATGATTATGTGTTTTTTGTCTTGGCTTTTGTTTATTTGATGTATTGCATTTACTGATTTGCGAATATTGAACCATCCTTGCATCCCTGGGATGAATCCCACTTGGTCATGGTGTATGATCTTTTTAATGTATTGTTGGATGCAATTTGCCAATATTTTGTTAAGGATTTTAGCATCTATGTTCATCAGGAATATTGGTCTGAAGTTTTCTTTCTTAGTTGTGTCTTTATCTGGTTTTGGAATTAGGATGATGCTGGCTTCATAAAAAGAGTTTGGGAGTCTTCCATCATTTTGGATTTTTTGGAATAGTCTGTGAATAATGGGAGTTAGCTCTTCCTTAGATGCTTTGTAGAAAGCTTTGTAGAATGCTTTGTAGAAAGCATTTTCATGGGTTTCTCCTGTGAAACCATCTGGCCCAGGGCTTTTGTGTGATGGGAGTTTTTTAATTACTGCTTCAATTTCATCTGCTCTTATTGGTCTGTTTAGGCTTTCTGTTTCTTCATCATTGATTTTTGGAAGATTATATTTTTTGTAGAAATTTGTCCATTTCACCTAGGTTTTCAAATTTTGGGGGGATATAGTTCTTCCTAGTAATTTCTTACAATTCTGGAGCTCTCACCAGCTCTCTCCCAAGAGCCCTGTGGCCGGCTCAGTGGGCCCCTGGTTTGGGGCTGCAGCCTCCCTGGTCTACACTCTGATCCCTGGGCCGTTATTGTCCTGGAGCACTCTCCTTACCACCTGGTTTTTCAATGTCCGCTAATTCTTGATCTCCTATTTTCATATATGCTGGAGTACTGTTGGTTTTCTGCTCTGTTCCTCTGTAGATCGGCCGGGTTTCTCTCCTGGGTGTAGGAGGAAGTGGAATCTGCTCCCTCTTATGTAGCCACCATCTTCTCTCTCCCTGATTTCCTTATTATTATATTTAATATTAAACTGTCATTTCTAGCCCTGGCTGCTATAGCTCAGTGGATAGAGCATGGGCTGCAAATCAAAGGGTCACCAGTTCCATTCCCAGTCAGGGCACATGCCGGGTTGCAGGCCAGGTCCCCAGTGGGAGACGTACCAGAGGCAACCACACATTGATGTTTCTCTCCCTCTCTTCCTTCCTCCCTTCCCACTCTCTAAAAATAAATAAATTAAAATAAATAAATAAATAAATAAAACTGTCATTTCTGTCATGGTCTTCCTTTCCATGCTCTTTGCTTTACTGTTTTCACTAAAGTCTTCTTTAGAATACTTTTTTTTACTATAGAGTAACTTATTATTCATCGTAACGGGAGTTTAAAAATATAAAGTCTATGCAAAAGTTTGTAAAAAAAATACCACAAAGGCACTACCCAGGAAGAATCATTATTATTACCTTGTTTTATCTTTCAGCAGGTATTTCTCTACACTATGTGAATTCTTATACATACTATATTTTAACCTAATTTCAATCATCACATGTGCTCATTTCCCCCATTATTCATTTTAAAGATTCTCTGTATTTCATTGTATGGATATCTAGTGTACTTAATATTTTCATATTTTGTGGCATCTTAGTTACTTCCATTTCAAAAATTAACAATGACATGAATATTCTAGAATATAATTTGATTCATGCAGTAATACTTTATCCAAAATTCATACATGTCCATGTATATTTTACATCTTGATTTTATATTTACACTTTTTGTTTTACTTTTTATTTCTACCCTTGTGGCATATTCTCTGACTACACAATTACATCAATGCTTTCTCCTGTTACTCATTCTTGGATAAAGAGAACTCTATTTGAAGTGGGTAGAACATTTATTTGAACACTTTGGAATTATCTTAGGTCATCAACTTTAGGTTCTACTTTTTTTCTCAGTAATCCCACAGGAGTAGCTGCAAGGAAGAAGTTGGAGATGCAGTATTCTTCAAAGGAAAACAATATTGTTTTCTTTCTGTAGTTTAAAATTATGGGCCAAGTGTCTGTCTGTACCTAACTTGGCTTTACCTTCCCTCGAGGTACAAGTTTATGGCCTCTCTGCTACTCTACTATGAATAACAAAAACTAAATCAATTCATATTTTAGGAATTGATCCAAATTAACAATGAGAATTTCAAATATTTTAGTTGTTTGCTTAACTAATATGAAATTTTCAAATATTTAGATAACATTCTAAGATTTGTTTCTGAAGTTTTCTTTCTTGCCAGTGCATACTAGCTTCTGATATCTTATTTTTAAACAAGGCTATTTATTTTTAAACTAATGAAGTGCCTTAAACAATTTTAGTGAATGCTTCTTAAATTATACAACATAATGATTGAATTATTTGCATACTCTGGGTTGTTTCTCATTTCTATCTTTCCCAAATATAGTTCTTTACTAAAGCATTATGAATTATATGTTGTCCTTCAGAAACTAATGACCAGATCATTCTGGATTAAGATGCTTGTCAGTCATTGATCTTAGTTTCATATCTAATGTCTAAATTCACTTCACACAAATCATGATTGAAAATTGCTTCTTGGTAGGGGAGATTTTCCTCTTCCTATTTCATACACAGATATGGTATATGAGTCATGTGACAATAAATACATAGAATTTTGGCTTTAATTATTTGTATTACATTTATAATACACATTTGTATTGCACTTGTCATATATTTATATTTTAAATAAAATTTTATAAAAAGACACTTTATTAAGACCAGAAAATAATTCCAGCAGATTGTTTAGATGAGAATGAATGAAAATAGATCAAATAAATTCATTAAAATAAAATATTATTATAAAAAGATATTTATTCATTTTAGAGACCTACAAATATAATAACTTGTTTTTCTTATAAGTTTTCATTGGTATTACTATGTAAACAATTCATATGATAAAAAAGTAATTATTATAACTTAAATATAAGTCATTTTAAACTTCATGTAAGACAGAAGGAATTCTAACCCAGGAAAACGTTAGTATTTAAAAATGTAAAAAAATACAACTGTATTTTCATAAAGAAAGTCATAGGAATCTTTCATAAAGTTCCAAAGACAAAAATTACCTTCAACAACTATAAGGTACAAACAGATGATAGATGGCTTCATTGAAGCAAATCTACCAAAGGCAAACCCCTTTGGCCTGGTACTAAAGCTTCTGTCAGCTCTCTGCATGTTTATTGCTGATGATCTGATGATCTGACCTCCTACTTCCACATTTCAGATGGTTCCAAACTGCTTAGTTATCATCAACTATAACAAATATACTTGGATTTTATGTATGTGTGTGTATGTGATATCATGAAAGCTCTTGTGCTCAGTTAACACTCACCTATAAAATTGTTCACACTCCTGGCTGAAAAATATAGGCCCAACTGAAGGGTAATTTAAGGGACTTTTGATAAATAATGTCAGGATTTCAAGTCAGTTTGAATTTGCTTATTCCCTTTCCTACCCCCGAGTGGAGTAGTTTGTCTTTTTTTCCCTGCTTAAAAAGCACATACCTAACACCTTTGGGGGTTTGGATGTTTTTGCAATCCTTGCAAATTTTTCTTTTACTGTTTAGAATGTTTGTTTCTGTAAACTGGGCTCTTGACACCTATTAGGAGTTCTATTTCTTTTTTTTTAAGATTTTATTTATTTATCTTTAGAGGGGAAGAGAAGGAGAGAACATCAATGTATGGGTGACTCTTGTGGGTCTCCTGCTGGGAACTGGCCTGCAACCCAGGCATGTGCCCTGACTGGGAATCGAACCGCGATCATGTGGTTTGCAGGCCCGCGCTCAATCCACTGAGCTACACCAGTCGGGAATATATTTCTTATGTATAGGAGTTCTATTTCTGATGCCTTTCTTTTACCTTATAGTTTGCACTATTATTAAACTGGAATTGTATATATATATATATATATATATATTAGCATGATATGATGATACCAATATTGATTATCATAGATCATAAATAAAAGAGAGGTTTCTTAGCAGGTAGTTTGGAAACACTATATTCTAAGGACACTATATTCTAAGGACACCTAAAAGTCTGGATTTTGAGTCTTGGCTAGAGTAAGGGCAGTGGGATTTATTATAATGTATTTATATTTCTAAAGCCTTCCCCTAGAAATCCCAACTTAATTTCATTACTGGTGGTTTGCAACCAGCCTGATCAGTTAAGGCAGCCTGGCAAAATACATAGCCAGAGCGGTATAAAAAGCCCTGCTTAGAACTTCTACTTTGAGGTCTCCTCAAACTAAGGTTCTTTCCACAGATCTTAGTGGTTTGAACTGAAGACAGAACAGTGTCACCGTGAGAGAATAAAGATTTCTGGGAGTTTGCTCATAGGATATTTCTTAGATTCCTAATGCTGCCCTGTATTCTCCTTCTCTTTTGTCTTTAATTTTTTAAAATCCTCACTTGAGGATATATCCATTGATTCCAGAGGAAGAGGGAGGGAGAGAGAGATACAGAGAGACAGAGATACATTTGAGTGGCACCTCCTGCATGCACCCCAACCAGGGACTGAACCTGCAGCCTAGGCAAGTGACGTCATCTGGAATTGAACCTGCAACCCTTTGGCCTATGGGACAAGGCTCCAAACAACTAAGCCACCCTGGCCAGGGCTCCTTTATTTGTCCCTAAATAAAAGCCTACATGAGTTATGATGTGTGGCTTATGGCAATTCTTTCCAAATATCTAAATCTGGAAAATCTTTGCAATATATACTGGGAGACAGAATTAAGGCTCCCTCAAGATATTATTTTATGGAGTACAGTTGGTCTGAAGAAGACTGAGATTTATTAATGGTAGATTGATTGTTTCTTAATCATTCAATAGGCATACACCATGAAGTACAGAAAGCTACATATCATAAAGGTAAAAAATTATAGTTAGCACAAAAGTAAGAAAAAGTTTCTGCTGGTATATTGGATGGTTCACTTGTCTAATTTTATGAGACCCAGCCATGTGCATATTACAAGTGCTTCAATCTGTATGTAGTTTTGATGACTTGTCTGACTATCTGATGCTATAAGGCAAATCTCATTGACAAACTGAAAATGAGTGTTTTGTCATATGAATGACTTGACTATTAGTGGTTGATGGTGCTGTGTGCATTAATTTCAGAATGTCTGGAATTAGACTTAACTCTCCTACTGAAATAAGAAAGGTATGAAACATATTGATAACATTGCTTTATGACCATGGGTCTAAGAGATTTGTGGGGATTTGCACAACTTTGTCAGCATTGTTTTTTGATGATTTGAATTTGGGCTCAGTGAGATCCCTGGAGAACTCTGCTGTTGAGGCTGCTTACTCGGAAGGGCGTACCTACAGGACCAGCACCTGCTGAGTATATATCAGGCTTGTGGCTTTTAGGCATTTTATGCCATCTTCTTTCCACTGCGCGATTATGGCTTCCTTTTACCGTTACTTTCTGTCTACATGAAGAGTACATTTAGCATCTATTATGGGACTTTCTTCATTCCAAATGCTTACCCACTTGGACCCCTTTACGTTGCCTTTTCTAAATTTGTGTTTCCATTTCACCTTGAAATCTTAACTTTTACTAGATGAACTTTAGTAGCATTAATTCTATGGAAAATAAAATTATGTTTTCCATAAAACTACTTTGAATTTAAAAAAATCTAAAGACTTTGTTCTTTACAGTCCACTATTGTACAACACATGACTTCTTAAAGATGCTCAGAACTAATCACCTTTGCTATGGTAAGGCATCTGTATTAATATCAGAAACTAGAACTTACAGATTTCTGATTGAAGAACTATATTAATTTGTAAATTTGAATGATATAACTTTAAAATTGGAAGAGCCAGGTATATTGATGATTCCTAAAATAACTCCTATAATAATTTCATTCAGGATATGGTTAAAAAGTCTGTCTAAAGGTTGGACATTTGAATTGCCAACATGAGGGGGAAAAAGGGACTTCATATAACATTATCAAAAATCTCAAATAATTGTTTGTCCTATGAATTAATTCAATAGGGAACATATTTAGTGCTCTAAAATTGGTTCAAATCTACCAATTATTATCATTATTACTTGATTCATATTTAATTAAAATAGGTATAGGCAAACTAGCATATAACATCATTTCATGTGAAGAAGTCTTAAGATCATTTTTATATCCTCCAAACATGTTAAGTTTANGGAAATTGTAAAACTGTAGATTTGAAATAGATAACTGGCACCTAGTTAAATGAAGTGTTTTCCTCAGAATGCAGTTCTATAGGACATCAATAGCTATTATTCACAATAGCTAAATCTCAAATAATTGTTTGTCCTATGAATTAATTCAATAGGGAACATATTTAGTGCTCTAAAATTGGTTCAAATCTACCAATTATTATAATTATTACTTGATTCATATTTAATTAAAATAGGTATAGGCAAACTAGCATATAACATCATTTCATGTGAAGAAGTCTTAAGATCATTTTTATATCCTCCAAACATGTTAAGTTTAAATTGATCACAATGAATATACATGAGATAAAGAATATTTAAAACTAATTTTGGGAGTAAATTGATCTCCTTCAGAATAAAAGACAGACATTTAAATTATTGCAATCATTCTTAAACAGAATAAGAAAAATAAGTTCAGTATTGAGCAATTGATTAAAAACATACTTAAAATTCATCCCTAATTATTTATTTCCTTTGAGATCATTTTCTCTCTATTACTTAAAACATTCAGTAGTTTGATACTGAGTAGTTGATACTACTGAATGTTTTAACTAATAAATAGAAAGTAATCAAATTCTTTTTAAAACTGCATAATTTAAAATAGTTTCTTTGATTAAGCCTGGAGATTCATATCAAATGTAAAGGGTCTTAGTGAATTTCAAAGGAAATTGATTGAGGGAATGAGAATTACAAAATGGCTTAGCTTTATTTCATGTTGCTTTTAAGAACTAAATTATCTTTTGCAATTTTCATATTTTCTTACATTTCTCAGACTAAATAGTTCCTAAATAGTTAGTAAAACAAGGCTTTTAAGAACAATCATCTTTATAGTTTTGTTAGCTCTTCCTGGAAACTACTTCAAAGAACACCAAAAATGGTTTACTAATTGGCATTGAAGCTGTTACATACTCAAAGCACATGAAGGGCTTTCTAAAGAAATAGATGAAAAAATGGAAAGGGAGAAAATAAGGGAATATAAGTAAAACTAAGATAAAGAGAAGAATTTTCAAAGAATCTATTTTAAAATAGTAGAATCCTGCTATACTTGAATATCAAATTTATTTCTTCTAACAATTCCATGTTTGTTAACATCTACTGTAAAACCCAATTAGTCTGAATTGAACACTGGACAAATAAGGCTAAGAATCTTCAAAAAGAGAAGGCATTTTTTTTCCCTTTTCAGGTTACAAACTGACCATTCTGGCTTGGACTTTTAGCTGATTCCTTCAGAGAGAGTGGCTCAGACCAGCTCCTTCTAATAATACTTGCAAAGTGAAGGGAAATCCACATATACTTCACAGACAAACAGAATCCTGACTAGCAATACATGCCTTCTTCCTCCTTTTCCTTTATACTCTGCTGAAGTGTTTTGGTGATGACTAATTCCATTTACAATACTTCTTCCCCCACAACTTTTTCTTCCTCTTCCTCTTTGTACTTACTATTAGATGTAATTAAGCCTGATTCAACAATATATTTATTTCTTGGTTTTTAATGTTAAATCAATTCTGACCAAAAAAATCCATGCGGATTAAAAGAGCTTGTCTTTATCTTACTTTACTTGCTGGAAAATTCTGGAGCTACTAAATCATTATTGAAGAATTCAACTTGAGTGGCATGATGATCAGTTATTAAAAAAGACTTGATGGTTATTTAAACAGTGGGCACTTAGAGCTCATCACCATCTATTAAATACATAAAAGGGAGTCGAACCTTTCATGCATTTCAGCTTATATTCTCCAAGCTCTGCAATAACCTGTTGTGATTTCTCCTTCCTTAGAGTTCCTTAGCACCTGATGACAGCTGGATAAGAACCTTGGTGTAGGATGAGAGGTACTACACCAAGGACAGAGAGAATGGGAGGATATTTTAGATCGGCTTTGTGTCTGGCATACTGTTTATGAATATAAATTATTTTAAAGAAATTTAACCCTAAATCATATGTAAAAATTCTATCTCTGCATTAAAAATGAAATAAAACAAACAAAACTCCAATATTTCAGATGGAATTACACAGCAATAATAAGTAAATAGAAGGTCAAGGATGGTGGAAAATCAAATCTGAAGAACCAAGATAACATTGAAAGATAAATGTGAAATTATAAATACTTTTGTTATTATTTAACCATATGGATTTTAAGTGCCTATAATTAAATATTTTCTCACTGAAAACTCATTCCATAATTTAGTATAAATTATAAATTAGTATTTTGTATAAATAAAGCAACCTACATACCTACCGTTAGATGAAAATTTGTTCTTATCACCAGTTTCTATCTATGATCTTGGTCTTGATACTTAACTTTTTTACATGAAGAATTTCTCATAATTTAAATAAAATTTCAATATCATTAACAAACAGTGGTGTGATCACTCACAAAAATCAGAATTATATTAAACTAGTGGTTATGAATATAAATATTTTAGATAAAATAATTTGTATAAATAATAAGTTATAGTAACAAAACCTTACAAACTTATCATTTATGAATATTTAAATGTGTCTGAGGGACTATGTTCATCATGTATCAATATTTTAATGTGAAGTTGAGAAAGAGGTATTGTAAATAATCCTGCATATTCGAAATAGTTTTCCTTGATTTTGAAAAAGACTGTAATTAAATGACTCCTGGAATATAATTGGGATACAAGGCATATTTTTATACGCATAAGAACTTGACTCAGATCACTTACACTCAGCCATACACTTGTGAATTGCTTGCAGCTGACTATAGATTTTACATTGCAATCACTAAGGACACATTTTCACAGCTCTCAAGGGGAACATTCATGATACATTCTTTTTTTTTCTTTTTTACATTCCTTGCCTCCAACCCCCTCATGGCTCTTAGCTTCATTTCTTATAATTATATAAGGTCTGCATTTGTCCCTTTATGAATCAGTCTATAGATAACACTGTGGTGATTGGGGGGTGGGGTAGAAGGGCAGAGGGGACTAAATGGTAATTAAAAAAACACTTTTAGAAATTAATTGATTAATTAATTAATTATAAACAAACAAAAATGAATGTCTAAAATTGTGCCTTCTGACTCCATCATACTCAAACATTGACATTTTAAGCCAGTGCCTCCCAGCCAGAGGGCTGGAAACTAGAACACAGGGAACTGTGTCAATGGGGCAGAAACCCACAGATTAAAGAACATACAAAGTGAAAGCTATCACACAGAGTTGCCAAGGTGATGCAGAAAAATCAAAGTGGGGTGAGTTTTACTTGTGAAGGTTTTTTGAAAGAACTAAATTTTGACTGTTCTTGAAGGATGTGACTGACAGGATATGGAAGAAGGCATTTCAGCTGTCATATGTCCAAATTCACACTTAAGTGACTATTAAACTTTCACCACATTTCAAAATCCATTTTAAGAGAAAACTTAAGTTTTCATTGCATAAATAGTATATATTATACTCTTCAACATGTCTGAGCACAAATAGTAAGTTATTGTTGAAAAAGGAATGATCGAGGGGTTGAAAAGGAATAAAGTGCATTTTTAATGTGATTTAAAATTATAATCCATAGAGATAAGAACCCATCCTGTTTAAAAATATATGCATATATTTTTATAAACTTTATTATATGTGTATAGATTCTTGCTTTTCTAAAGGTAGTATTCAATAATATATTTCAAGTACAGTTTAGGACAAAAAGTGCAGTTTTTTGAAAGTCCATTGCTTAAATAGATGAGATATAATATTTATTTTTCTCTTTATTGGAGTTTCCTAGAATGATGATAATTTAAAGAAATGTTCCAAAAATTTGGGTTGGAGAAGAAGCAGAAGTGGTAGGAAGAAAAGAGTTTTGAAATTCTTGGAGAGGCGGAATAAAGACTTTTTAAAAACAAAACACAGATAGCAAAGAATTGTTATATTTTCCAAGTTATTTTATCAAGTGATTATGTGTTTGTTTTACTTAACATAAAAATCATATGGGAATTTTCAGAACTGTTGACAAATTTAATAGAAATACACTAAAGCCAACAAGTAATTTAATATAATTACTAAAATATGTTGAGTAATTGTTAGAAGTAAACTTGAAACCTCTTGGTATTCTAAAAACAGTATGTTTTTAATAATCATATTGTGGATGGTACTGTTGGTTTTATTATCTGAGACTGTACAACATTTCTTACACAGAATAAAGCAAATTAATATATTGATGTCACTGAGAACAAGGATTTTAAACAGTGAAAGGAGGTACAGAGGTAAGATCAATGAGATTAAGTAAGAATAATTCTGATAGTGAATTGGAAGCATCAGTACTTACCATAACACTAGCATTCTCTAGTTTTATCATCTAAAACATACCCCCCCAACCAAAACAAAATGGCCAACCCAACAACAATAAGCATTCCTAGTGTCAAGATGTGATCACTACCATTTCTCACTAAAAGGATACAGAGACCCCTGGAGAAATAGCTGATTCTAGGTCTGCAAAAGAAAATGTAGAAACTGAATTATTCATATCAGATGAAATCATAAGGAGGTTACAAAAGATTACTATTTAAAAAGATTCTAGAAGCTAATTTGTAGAGTCCTCTTCAGCTAAATTTGGGACATTTTGAACATTTTAGGAATAATAACTGCAATGGACTAAATATCAGCAGTATACATGAATTTATAATAATAAAATATCCTCAATGGTCACCCATTGAAAATGCTAGTAATGCATGTTGTTATTTTGAAAGAACTGACTGGTTTGTTTTTTGTGTTTTTTAAATTGTCTTGTTATGGCTTTTTTATTTGAATGGTGGTTTAATGGCAAACAAATAATTGATTAGGGAATGTTTCTTTTTATAGTTATAATTCAGCTAATAAAAAAGATTACAGAATTATGTATCCTATATCCTCTCATAGATTTAGAAACAAAACCCAAGGAAGTTACACCCATCCCCTGGTCTGCAAATTTATTCAGGGCTTTACCTCTCCTTTATGATCTACCTCTTATCTGATGTTATGTCAGAGAAGATATAACATCAGATGTTACGGCTTTGCTTCACTGTTATTAAGATCATCACATGCAGCCCTGGCTGGTGTAGCTCAGTGGATTGAGCACGGGCCTGTGAACCACAAGATTGCGGTTCGATTCCCAGTCAGGGCACATGCCTGGCTTGCAGGCCAGTTCCCAGCAGGGGACCCACAAGAGTCAACCATACATTGATATTTCTCTCCCTCTCTCCTTCCCTTTCCCTCTAAAGATAAATAAATAAAATCTATTAAAAAAAGATAATCACATGCAAATTGTATTAATGTTATGTTGTTTCCCCTATTTTATTATGCTGTACTCACTGACTCTAGTGTTATACTTCTTCTATCTTTATATCTCATACAGTGGTAAAGAACTATAGATAGTAAATACTCAACAGATATTTAATTATATTGAGTTTAAAATTAAATACTTTTAGCTTCAAATCTTCTGAGGAGAGAACAATAGATTTTTTTAGGGTCATAAGAATACAATCATATCTTAACAGCATCTTTATCAATCTAAGTACCTTCCATGAGCCATGAGTTGACAACTGTAAGCATTTGATTTACTAATAAAATGAATTAATGGCAATGTGTTCCTTATTTAAATGAAAAATTTAGGCAGTAGTTGTTAAGATGACTGAAACAATTTCATGGTATCATAAATCAAGTCATCCAACACAAAGTTCACATTAAAAGGAGTAATGATGTCTTGTGGAAGTAATTACAACCGTGACAATACTGATTCTACTGCTCATTCGAAGCTCAGTTGTCTGAGTTCTTTAATTTAACACCATTATTAGTCTAATGACAAATTAGCTTCTATTTCACATAGGATATGCGTGATTTTATTAATCAGGCAAGATTCTTATTTATAATAAAATAAGTACATAGCTGAAATACCATTTGGCAAAATATCACAGCAAATTGCTTTGTGAAAAATTATTGGTCTGTCTGGAAAGTCTGATAAATATCAATAGCTTTCTCTTACCAGAAAAACCAGAGACTTTTATTAATTTATGGTACAGTGCACTCAAGTTTTACCTCACTTTCAGCAATAAAAAATGTGAAATAAAATCTACCATTAATGAAACCGTAAATTAAGATATTAAACATAGCTCCTTAAAACCCACATAATTAAGTGTACATCTTCAAACACAGAGTTATTAAATACAAACAGTGGAGTCTTTCAGGCACTGTTTATGTTTTTCTCTTACATGATATCAAGTTATGTTATTACACCAATTCAGATTTATGACCATATTTAATAAGTGTAGTTAAGTTTTAGTACATAGAGCAAAAGACCAAAATGATTTTTTAAAAACTACACTCAACCTTTGTAATGAGAATAAGTACAATTAAACAGTAAACACCCCTTCTTTCCTTTATGCCTGGAAAAGAGCTCTTTCTGAAATACTGACTGATTTGACCTGGTTATAACTTTGGAAAGGATATCTGTGTAAACTCTGGTTCCTTTTAAAGAAGCCAAATTCTAATCCAATTAGTTATTTAAATAATTAAAAGTAAAATCACCTTAACAATGTGGGTTTTCTTATAAGTTCCATGATTTAAAAAAAATAACTTCAAACTCACAGAAAAGTTGCACATACTCTACAAAGGACTTTTTTCCTCCGAAACAATTTGAGACTAAATTGCAAACCCAAAGCCCTATCAGCCTAAAACACTTTCTCACAAATAAGAACATCCCCGTAAATAACATCCCATTCAAGTTTCACCAAATTTCACAATATGTTTTTAAAAGAAAAGCTTCAGTTCAGGATCACAAATTGACCTTGGCTGTCCTATCTCTTTGTTGCCAGTGGAAACAGGGTTCTTTCACAGAGTCAAGTGAAAAGCACCCACACATAAGAGGGTAGTGGTACGATTTATTGGAGCAAAAATGAAGGACCGTCCCCAGATGCCCAGGTGGTTCATCTTTATCCCACTATGGGACGAGTCCTGGACCTGCGGATTCTAAGTGCCCACCAGGGGGGTCAGGATCCAGAACTGTTAACACCACCACCCTGAGCTCCAATAGTGCAGCATCGTCTGTTCCCAGTTGTGTTCTGACCGGCACTGTGCTCTCGCATCCAGGTCCACGCTGGAGCCTGGGCTTGGAGCCTGGGCTTGGAGCCGCACTTGAATCCTTGAAGCCAGGCCCACAGGGCTCCTACAGAACGTGCAAACAATCGAACACTGCACCAAGACTGGCCTTTGTTAGTCTTTTCTGGGCTTGGGAGAAAGCAAGCCTTTTTAAACTAACCAATCTTCGTTTTAATCTTTTGCAGCCTGGTGCTAGGTCTACCCTATCCAATCCAGTCTTTTTCCCCAGGGTTTCCAGGCTAGACTCTGCCTCTTTATGCTGCCATTTCGGCTCCTACTGCACATGCCTCAAAGTTTTGTCTCATCATCTGGTTTTTATTGCACATGTGCCTACTTCCTGCTGCACCACCCTGGCTTCTGCTGTGCATGTACCTAACAAATTTCCCCTGCTGTTTATTCCTCCCTTGGTAATCCTGGCTAATGACTGGTAGCCAATTCTTCCTGCCTGCTCCTAGGATTAAGTTTCCTCCATGGAGGCTGCGTCTGTCCCCTGGGGAGCCTGTGACTGCTGTGGCTTCCTAGTGAAACAGGCTTAATGTCTGATTCCACTTGCTCTCTTCCTTAACTAACTAGCTACCTGTGGTAACATCTTTACTTTCTCTTGGTCTCTTGATTCCTTAGTCTTTCCTTGACTGCTTTGACTTTGACATGTTTGAAGATTACAAGACACTTCTTTTGCGGAAAATCCCTCTGTTGGAATTTGTCTGATTTGTTCTCATATTAGATTAGGTTTTTTATCTTGGCAAGAATATTATAAAAGTGGCCCTGGCTGCTGTGGATCAGTGGATTGAGCTTTGAACTGTGAACTAAAGGGTTGCAGGTTTGATTACCAGTCAAGGTACATGCCTGGATTGTGAGCCAGGTCCCCAGCATGGGACATGCAAGAGGCAACCAGACATTGATGTTTCTCTCCCTCTCTTTCTCCTTCCCTTCCCCTCCCTGTAAAAATAAACAAGTAAATTCTTTTAAAAAATTGAAACAAAGAATATTATGAGTGATGCTGTGTTCCTATTGCATTCTATCATTTGGCGATAAATTTAATTTTTCTATTGTTTAATATTTTGTTTTGATAAAAGCACATACTCTTGTCTTATTGACTGAAAAAATTTTCAACATTTCATCACTATATACAGTATTTGCTCTAGGATATTTGGACTTACATAATTTGATACTGTTATTAGATTATGACATTTTGATTCAATTTTTAGCATGCTAAGCATATTTATCATGAAAAGTGATTGGATTTTACAAATACTTATTTTGCACGTATGGAGGTCATGATTCTTCTTTATTCTGTTGATATGGTCAATAATTTTTACAGATTTTGCAAATGCTTAACTACATTTATATTGCTGCAATAATCTTGGAGGTTTGATTCATTGTCCTTTTTATGTATTACTTGATTCAATTTGGTAATTTTTTGTTTAGAATTTTTTATCTGTATTTGTGAGAGAGACTGGGCTGTTTTTCTTTAATATTCTTGTCAGAATCTGATGTGCAGGTTAGGTCCACCTTATATAATGAGTCTGGAAGTTTTCCCTCTTTTCCTATTCTCTGGGAGAATTTGTGTATGATTAGTAGCACTCATTTATGAAACCATATGGTGTGACGTTTTAGTGAGAGGTTTTAAATTACAGATCCATATGATTTGAAATCACATTGGATTGTTTTCCCCTGTGTTGAAGAAGAAAAATAAGTAAGAAAATAAAAGCAGATTTTGAGACAAATACTTGAATGAAATGGTAATTTGACTAGTAAGATATCCTATAAAACTGGAGTGAGGAAATAAAAGAGGAAGAAAGTCAATGTAGCTTTGCATAGGCGAGCTGTGAACTATTCTGCTTACCTGGAGCTTGATTCTTGGGAATCTGATAGGTAGATGTGAAGAATGCACCTTAGAATAGTCTGCCTTATTCCTGGATATGAATAATGATCCCTCATTAACTGTTATGCAATATGGGCTGAGAGAACCCCATGAAATGTTGACTTCCTCAGATTTCATTGTGAGTTGTAATACTTGGGAGCCTATTGAAATCAACCAAGTGAGGGTGAAGCAGGAGGAGAAGGGTTTAGAACACACACCTTTCAGATTTGCTATTGTTTCTCATGCCAGTTTTGCAATAGTACAACCCAAACAAACTTTTGGTGTTGTTATATTTCTCTGTTGTATGTTTATTTGGGAAATCAATGATTTTGTATTTTATTTTTATTACTGCATCCCTTCTATTTTATAATGTTTAAATTTTGTTTCTTTCAGTGTTTGACACAGATGCTTAGATCTGATTTTCAGTTTTCTTCATTCTCACATACTCAGTAAAGATTACACGGTTCCCTTTATTCCTGTATTAGTGCTGAATCTTCTGTTTTTTTTCTAATCCCCAATTTTCTTTTTTTAATTTTTATAATAATTTTTATTTAATTATTGTTCAAGTACAGTTTTCTGTCTTCTACTCCCATCCCAGCCCACCCCCCCAGTGCTCCCCACCTCCCTCCCATTTCCACCCCCCTTAGTTGTTATCCATGTGTCCTTTATACTAGTTCCTGTAAATCCTTCCCCTTTTTCCCCTGAAATTCCCTTCCCTCTGGTCCCTGTCCCCTTGTTCTCTATTTCAGTGTCTTTGTTTTTATTTTGCTTGCTTGTTTGTTTTGTGGCTAGCTTCCTGTTAAAGGTGAGATCATGTGGTATTTGTCTTTCAACACCTGGCTTATTTCACTCAGCATAATGCTTTCCACTTCCATCCATGATGTTGCAAAGGGTAGGAGCTCCTTCTTTCTTTCTGCTGCATAGAATTCCATTGTGTATATGTACTGTAATTTTTTAATCCATTCATTTACTGATGGGCACCTAGGTTGCTTCCAGCTCTTGGCTATTGTAAATTGTGCTACTATGAACATTGGGGTGCATAGGTTTTTTTGATTGTTGTTTTAGGGTTCTTAGGATATAATTCCAGCAGTGGAATTGCTGGGTCAAAAGGCAGGTCCATTTTTAGTTTTCTGAGAAAATTCCATACTGTTTTCCACAGAGGTTCTACCAGTCTGCAATCCCACCAACAAATGGATTAGGGTCCCCTCTTCTCCACACCCTCTCCAACACTTGTTGTTTGTTGCTTTGTTCATGATGGCCATTTTAATGGGTGTAAAGTTGTATCTCATTGTGGTTTTAATTTGTATTTCTCTGATAGCTAGTGATATTTAGCATCTTTTCATGTGTCTCTGGATCTTCTGTATGTCCTCCTTGGAGAAATGTCTATTCAAGTCCTTTGCCCACTTCTTAATTGGGTTGCTTCTCTTTTTGGAATGGAGTCATGAAAGTTCTTTGTATATTTTGGAGATAACCCTTATCTGAGGTATCATTGGCAACTATGTTTTCCCATACAGTTGGTTCTCTTTTTATTTTAATACTGTTTTCTTTAGCCATGCAAAAGCTTTTAATTTTGATGAGATCCCATTTGTTTATTCTTTTCTTTTTTCAATTTTATTTTATTTTTATTTATTTAAAAAAATATATTTTATTGATTATACCATTACAGTTGTTCTACTCCCCCCTTCATTCCCCTCCACCCTGCACACCCACTCCCCCACCGTCCCCCCTCCCTTTAGTTTATGACCATGTGTCTCAAGTTCTTTAGATTCTATATTTCCTATAGTATTCTTGCCCTCCCCCCTATCTATTTTTTACCTACCATCTATGCTACTTATTCTCTGTATCTTCTCCCTCCTTCTCCTCCTCCCACTTCCCTGTTGCTAACCCTCCATGTGATCTTCATTTCTATGGTTCTGCTCCTGATCTAGCCGTCCTCTTGGTTTGCTTTTGTTTTAGGTGTGGTTGTTAATAACTGTGAGTTTGCTGTCCTTTCACTGTTCATATTTTTTATCTTCTCTTTCTTATATAAGTCCCTTTAACATTTCATATAATAAGGGCTTGGTGATGATAAACTCCTTGAACTTGACCTTATCTGAGAAGCACTTTATCTGTCCTTCCATTCTAAATGAAAGCTTTGCTGGATAAAGCAATCTTGGCTGTAGGTCTTTGGATTTCATGACTTGGAATACTTCTTTCCAGCTCCTTCTTGCCTGTAAGATCTCTTTTGAGAAATCTGCTGACAGTCTGATGGGAACTCCTTTATATGTGACTGTCCCCTTATCTCTTGCTGCTTCTAGGATTCTCTCCTTCATTTTAATCTTGGCTAATGTAATTATGATGTGCCTTGGTGTGTTCCTTCTTGGGTCCAACTTCTTTGGGCTCTCTGAGCTTCCTGGATTTCCTGGAAATCTATTTTCTTTGCCAGACTGGGGAAGTTCTCCTTTACTATTTGTTCCAATAAGTTTTCCATTCGTGGCTGTTTCTTTTCCCCTTCTGGTACCCCTATAAATCAGATGTTGGAATGTTTAAAGATGTCCTGAAGGTTCCTAAGCCTCTCCTCATTTTTTTGAATTCTTATAACTTCAATTTTTTCTGTTTGATCATTTCTTCCTTCCTTCTGGTCCACGCCCTTGATTTGAGTCCCAGTTTCCTTTCCATCACTATTGGTTTTCTGTGCATTCCCCTTCATTTCATTTAGTTTAGCCTTCATTTGTTCCTGTCATTTGTGACTAAAATCAACCAGTTCTGTGAGCATCCTGATCACGTGTCTTGAATTGCGCATCTGAGAGGTTCGCTATTTCCTGGTCGCTTAGAGTTATCGGCTCTGGGGCTTTGAGTCCTTCTTGAGCCATATTTTGGATTGTCCATGCCTGTTACGTATGAGGAGCAGAGCCCTAGGTATTCACCAGGGCTGGGCCATTCAGTCACTGAGTTGTGATGCTGTATGTGGGGGCGGGGCCAAAGGAAAGCAATGGCGGGCCTCCTCTGCTGCCTCCCTTGGACACTGCTGGTCCGTCCCACTGTGCGTGAACGTGCAACTGCAGTCAGCCTGCCTCTGCTGGGTTCGCTGCTGGGGGCTGCACGGTCCATCTCACTGCTCACTCCCCTGCTGGTTTATCTGCGCTTGAATGTGTGACCTCAGCCAGCCTGCCGCCCCATGCCCTCTCTGGGTCAGCCTGATAAGGGGCTGCCTGGGTGCCTGGGCTCGGGGATCCTTCCTGCCCGACCCTGCTTTGCTGCTGGCTCCGCCCCTCTTACCCATCTGGTACAACAGTTCCTCGTTGTTGGGCTTCCGTATAGTTCAATTTTCTGTTCTTTGGCTGCGTCTTTGTTCTCCAAACCTTTGTTGTATTCAAACTTGGTTGTGGGAGAAGGCACAGTGTTTCCACCTACGCCTCCATCTTGGCGTAAGTCAAATCTTCTGTTTTAATATGTTGCACTGTAACCATTAGTCTTTCCAAAATACTTTTTTATTTCCTATTATGATTTCCTTATCTACACATGACTTTTTATGTGTAGACTCATAGAAAGGAGAGACTCAGAGAAAGGAGAAACTAGAAGGGCCCTAGGAAAATTAGGGATTGCTGGAAAGTCCTCAATGAATTTCTTGGTGTGGTGTGGAAATTATTATCAATGATATGATATGCCGAATTGTGACAAAAATCTCCGTACACTTTGCTCTCTTAGTGTCTATAGGACTATAATTCCATTTAATCAGTGGATCCATATGAAATGAATTTATTTTCAATATCAAATTAGAATATACAGTTCTTCATTTAGAAAATAAAACAATAATTAATAAATATTTAATAATTAATAAAACAGGTACACATTAATGAATCATAAATAATGAAATCAATGCATAATTAATACAAAACAAGAATAAACTTTGTGTTTTGTGTAGTTACACTGTACACTAACTTCTGCCCCACCCTGTATCTTAGGCCTTTATTGCCATGAAGAGAACATAACTTTATTTTTTTTATGATTTTATTTTTTATTTTTGAGAGATGGAGAAGGGAGGGAGAAAGAGAGGGAGTAAAACATCAATGTGTGGTTGCCTCTAGCACATCCCATACTGGGAACCTGGCCTCCAACCCAGGCATGTGCCCTGACTGGAAATCAAACCAGCAATGCTTTGGTTCGCAGGCCTGCACTCAATCCACTGAGCTACAACAGCCAGGGCCAAGAGAACATAACTTTAAATTGTCCATTTGCCATCTGCTATAATTTCAAGTTCATCAATGACCTGTTCAAACTCATGATTATTAACATTATAACTTATCCACATTCCTATTTTTTAGTTTTTTCTTAAATAATTGAGGCCAAACAATCCCATGCAACCAAGAAAACCATGAAAGAGGCTACTGAAATAAATGGCCCTTTAAATTTATATATATATATATTTATATATATATATATAAAACATATATAATATATATAAATACATTAGACAAGTTAATTCTCAGAACACGGAATCTGAAACTCCTTAGAA
This sequence comes from Sturnira hondurensis, assembly GCF_014824575.4. Lineage (NCBI taxonomy): Eukaryota > Metazoa > Chordata > Mammalia > Chiroptera > Phyllostomidae > Sturnira > Sturnira hondurensis. The sequence goes on along the minus strand of NW_028076767.1, from coordinate 16,283,408 downwards.
ATTGCATATGTAATTTTTAATTTTCCTCTTTCAGGCACAATATAAACACTTTTGAATTGTTTACTGACATTGTTTTTCTTTTTAAAAACCGAGTGAACTCAGGCATCAGCATAATAATATAATGAAAATACAGACAATTACTATACTGACTTCTCATTGAACAGTGAGAAAGTTTTGTCTTGATAGATAAAATACAGAATTGTAAAAGTGATATGATATTGTAAAAGAATAAAGAAGAAGTTACTGTTTCAAAAGATGCAGGATATCACAAAATTTTCAGTGGGGAGTCCATTAAAAGTTGAGAGGAAAGCTGTCTTGTTTAGGAAAGGAATTATGCTTAAATGTTAGTTATCTTCTGCTATCTGAAAAATTTTACGTGTTCTGCATTGAATAACTGAGTGGTAAGGCAAATATTTGACCTCTTTCCACACTGTAGGTTCCTTTTGTTTAGTGACGATGAAGCAGAAATTCTAATTGAACTAATCAAAATGCAGTTTGGGATGATGAATTGTTTACATAAATTCTAGTGAAGCTGCACTGGTCAGAAAATGAATCATTTTCTAGTAAACATAAAAGTCAATAAGACACATTTCTCTGTCCAGAATATGTAGAACATATTTCAATAATTAAAGTTCCTTTCTCCTGCTTCACAGATTTTACATTTGTGCCATCTGTTTGGAGAAGACATAATGTTAATGTCTCATCAGCTCATGCACAGCATTTTTCACTTATAGATTTTCCTGAGTCATAAAGTGTCTTCAGCTGACACCTAAATGGTTCACTGATGTGGTTCAGACACCAGGTTTCAGAAACAGTTCTCAGAACACACAAAAAAATGATGGCTTGTGATAGTTGTAATTGTTGGGAGTGAAATTATTTCCATTTCCCCTCACATCTCCTTTCAGGGCCATAGTAGGACTGCCCTCTTGTCTCGTGTTTGAAACACCTTGGTGCCTAGTTTGGTCAATGAGTCATAAGTATTTAATTGCTGAAACCAAAACCTGCTATTTACTTGCAAGAGCACTAACTCTCAGAGTCTTTCCCTTTCCTCTGACATAGTGGTCAATGTCAAGTGCACCTAGCAGCCACTCCATCATCCTGAATCCTTCAATGACTGCACTAGCAAAGGTCCATGATGGACACTGAGCAGAAACAAGAAGTAAATTTTTGTTGCTTTATTAGCCTCTCAAAACTAGAGGTTGCTTGCTGCTGCAGTATCTTCAGCTCTGGCCCATATCACCCATGATTTTGAAACTGGGTTTCTGTCCCTCTGAGTATAGCACTTTGTTTTGCAAAGAGACCATGGCATATTGGTTTGATGGAGAGATACTTTGTGTCAAGGGCTCCAATTTCAGGGTAATTTACTGTCCAAGGAACACCTATACACCTTTATTAATATTACTTCAATGTCTTTTTCCCTTGCACCAAAAAAAGTTAAATTTTTGAACAATAACTTTATTACACTCTTGTTTTTAAGTTTGTTTATTTTTTTCAATAATTCAGAATTTTATTTAATTCTTGTTCAAGTACAGTTTTCTGTCTTCTATTCCCAGCCCTGCCCCACCTTAGTGCTCCCCACATCCCTCCCATTTCCGCCCCCCACCCTTAGTTATTGTCCATGTGTCCTTTATACTTGTTCATGTGAGTCCATCCCCTTTTCCCCTATGATTCTCTCCCCTCTCCCCTCTGGACCCTGTCAGCCTGTTCCGTATTTGAGTGTCATTGGTCATATTTTGCTTCCTTGTTTGTTTTGTTTAGATTCCTGTTAACGGTGAGATCATGTGGCATTTGTCTTTCACTGCCTGGCTTATTTCACTCAGCATAATGCTTTCCAGTTCCATCCATGATGTTGCAAAGGGTAGGAGCTCCTTCTTCCTTTCTGCAGCATAGAATTCCATTGTGTAAATGTACCATAGTTTTTTGATCCAGTCATTTACCGATGGGCATCTAGGTTGCTTCCAACTCTTGGCTATCGTAAATTGTGCTGCTATGAACATCGGGGTGCATAGGTTCTTTTAGATTGGTGTTTCAGGGTTCTTAGGATATACTCCCAAGAGTGGAATTGCTGGGTCAAAAGGTACGTTCATTTTTAGTTTTCTTAGAAAATTCCATACTGTTTTCCATAGTGGTTGTACCAGTCTGCAATCCCACCAACAGTGAACTAGGGTCCCCTTTGAAGTTTGTTTCTTAAAATGCAGATTTCTCCAAACCTCATATCAGAACTATTAAATCTGAATTACAGGAGAAATGAGACTGTACGGAAAATCAGCATTTTACACAAATCTTTCATATGTTCTTAGTATATATAAGTGTTTGAGAATCACACACCACAGAATTTTTTATATAAAAAAAGATGATGTATATTTAGGGCACTAAAGTATCAGCTAACTTGTGTAATTTCTAGTATTAGAAGGGCTGGTGATTATAAACTTGTTAGAGTTGGTAAATAAACAGTACTTTAGACACCAAATGAGGTATTAATTTTTTACATAGTCCTGAAAGCTAGTAATAGCTTTTGTGTCTGATTTAACTTTTTGCTTACAGGCAAATTGTTATACTGTATTTCAATGTCTTCTTGTATCTAAAAAATTCAAAGTGATGACTATGTAGTTTATATAAAAATGTAATCAGATTTATCTGGAGTGATGATTCAAGTTTTTTTATTCACCTGTGAGTTGTCATAAGATTATCCTATCATTTCTGTTGATATATAACATAATGAGTTGCCCCACATGCTTCCATTCTCAGGCATTTTAAATACTACAGTATGATGTCATTATTCAAATATTGGTCTACTATGGCAAAATATGAAAAATTATTTTATTTCTTATAAAAATCAGGTTACAATTTTATCATAATTGTATATGCAAGCAGAATCTACATTACCAGCACCTCTGACATCTATTGATCTCAAAGGTCATTATCATCTAGCATGCGTTAGTAAAATTTTTTTGTGGGGAAAATAAACATTTGTGCAGATATATTTTTTAAGCTTGGTTAGTATGTTGTGATGGACAGATATAGTTTGTGTACATATGTAATAAATTGCCATTCTAAAACATTTTAGAGGGAAGTAATCAATAGCTAAATGAATCTATTTAAGGCAATATGATTCCCTAGTATGTGGGATATGAATCCAACTCATGTGCTACTAAGCAGCACAGCACTTTGGCAAAGAAGCATTGGAGCTATATGTAAAGGTTGGATTTCTGGCTCAGCTGCTTACTTGTATGATTACCGCTGAGTTATTAACTCAGTACCTATGCTATTTTATTTTTTTAAAAGAGAGATGATAATGCTACTTTTGTACAAGGTCGTCCTGAGGACTACACTAGAAACAGATGCAAAGCCCTTTAATGTCTCTGGCACAGAGTCAGGGCTTCGCAAATGTGGGCAGTCCTTGCAAACCTCCATAACCCTGAAAAATAAAATTTTGCACCCAGCAGATTAAAATTAGATTCATTATCTTTTTAAAAAATTTTTATTTAATTATCTTCAGAGGGGAATGGAAGGAGAGAGGGAGATAAATATCAATATATGGTTGCCTCTCATGAGTCCCCTGCTGGGAACTGGCCTGCAACCCAGGCATGTGCCCTGACTGGGAATCGAACCTCGATCATCTGCTTTGCAGGCCCACGCTCAATTCACTGAGCTACACCAGCCAGGGCAATTAATTATCTTTTTTATTTTATGTTCTTTTTAACTAAAACATTATTTTATTTAATTATCTTTTACGACTCAGGGAAATAAAAAGAGAGAATTTCTGTCTTCTATAATTGTTTTGTAATTTTTTCTATTATAACTTGTTTTTATTACTTTTATGTGAAATCTTTTGTCCATGCAGCTAACTTAAATTGATTGCTTCTTGAAAAGAAGATTTGGTCGATCCCATCATGGCCTGAAGGATGTAAATGTTTAATGAAAGTAGTATTTGTGGGAATATTATGTTTTATGGCTGGAAAACAAGTGGCTGGCTGAAAATAAGCTAAGATATAAAATCACTACAAAGTAAGGTGTCTGAGTCAAGATACTAAGGACAAGTTAGCCTTTCAACTTTCCTCCATGGCCTAAATGCTAAAATATTTCTTTTAAATAATTCAACCCTCCCTGGCTGGTGTAGCTCAGTGGATTGAGCATGGGCTGCCAACCAAAGGATCGCCGGTTCCATTCCCAGTCAAGGCACAGGCCTGGGTTGAAGGCCAGGTGCCCAGTGGGGGCCACGTGAGAAGCAACCAAACATTGATGTTTCTCTTCCTCTCTTTCTTCCTCCCTTACCTTCTCACTAAGAATAAACAAATAAAATCTTTAAAACACAAGTAAATAAATTAATAATTCAACCCAAATTATATAAACAATTCAAATAAATCAAAGGGATTTCAGAATTTCTTGTTTCTACAGGTATTGTCTGTATTTGTCATTCTAAAAATGCATGAATAACTTGATTAGTGTGGACAGACATTCCATTAAGAAGTATTAATATTAGTAATAGATATTTTATCTAAATTTTAAAAATTGATAAGAAAAATAGTATGTCCATTAGAATATTCCTATTTAATGACCCACTGCATGTTGTATTACTATATAACTTGTACTTATTTACTTATTTTGGGGGGTTAGGCTCAGAGAAATAGAGAGATGACTCAGTTACATGAAAGGAAATCAAGTATTCTTATTGGGAAAGCAGTAAACTTTTTACAGGGTGGGGCAGAAGTAGATTTACATTTGTGAGTACATACACCAGTTTATTCTTATATTGCTATTTATTAATTACTATATTATTTTCCATATGAATAACTGTAAGTCTACTTTTGCCTCACCCTGTGTAATAATAGCCATAGCATATTATAAACTTATGCCATGCTCTAAGAGTACATTATAATATCGTACATATTTCAAATAAATACAACTTTACTTGAAATTCCAAGTACAGAATAGTTTTTGGAGCAAAAGAATGGTTCTTTTCATCTTAAGTGTCAATGTATATCTTTGAGTAATGGTGAAAATATCACTTTTATTTCTCTAACATTTAGGGTAGGAATTTATGAACCAGAGAATGAAAATAAAAGGCAACCAGCAGCCAGAATCAATCATGATTGCAAATGTTTTAAATGTTTCTTCTTTTTAAATGTTTCCAGCAAACAGTGCTGCCAACATGGCTTGAACAGTAATGGACAAGTACATTAGTCAGGATCATTTGCATTATTTCTTACATTAGTCAGAGTGCAATTTCTTTGACAACTCATAAAAAAAGATTTCAAAATAAAATTCTCAGAGGGAGGTGTAGTGATTGGTGTTTCCTTCCTTACATTTCCCACACAAAGTGCCATGAGTTATTCTCATAAAACAGTGCAAATGCTGACTTTGTATTCAATCTATCTCAGTTTATGAAAATATAATTGGAAAATTATCAACTTGCACACAGATACAGTCACCCCATGATTGGGAGCGGGAGGGGGAACCATTCCAGCACACATCACCTCGACACCAAAATCTGCTGATACTCAAGCCTCATATAAAATGGTATGGTGTTTTTATACAACTTATGCACACCCTCCTATATATTTTATACCATTTTTATATTACTTACAATATCTAATACAATGTAAATGCTACTTAAATAGCCGTCACATTGTATTGTTTAGGAAAAAACGATAAGAAAAAAGTCTGCACGTGTAGAGTACAGATGCAGCCATGCTAGGCCTAACTACATAAAACACATCACTAACAACACACCTTTTTTTTTTCCTCAAGCATTTTCCATCTGTGGTTGGTTGAGTTGATGCATGTGGACTGAAGATATGGATGGCAACTACATATTTAACTTTTTAAAGGAGCCTTCACAGATTTTTAATAGACCATACTTTTTTTCAGTGTTTAAATTAGACTCATTTTCTCTCAATTCCCGCACCCCAACCAGTTTTCATGTAACTGTTCGGAGCCAAAATGGATTTTATCAAGCAATACACATTCCAGCAGCTCATACACCCAGATATCCCAGATATAAAACTTAAAAGTGGATTAAGATAAGAATTGAGTGGTTTCTGTGTGACATACCTCACTCGTAACAACAAAATAAGCCCTAACCATGCGTGTGGGACAAGCAGATCCAGGATATCAGTCCAACGTCGCAAATCTGGCAGAGGACATCAGACATACGGATTTAGCAGAGAGTGTGGTACATGGGGGTCTGGTAGACTGCCACATATGTGCCAGTGTGGTTTATGGGTGTGTAGTAGATTACATGAATCACTGGCATTCAGGATGTGAGTTGGAGAGGGTAAATCTGAGACACACTGACAACTGACACATGTTGGGCAGAAAAAGTCGGCACTGGTTGGGTGTGCATTGTGCAATGAACTTCATGATCTTAGCAGCTGACTGCATGGTCTGTAGTCTGGAATAAGGTGAAGGAACACACACTGGCTGCAGCAGGCACTGCAAGTTGTCTGAGCCCAAGTGGCAAGAAGGGCACTGTGAAAGGTACTAAAGGGCTGCTACCTTTGTGACTAGCTGACTGTGAGTGTGGCTTAGCAATGGGCCACTGTAGAAGCTCCTGGCCATTTCACATCTTTGAGAGCTGAGGGTTAACATGCAAGCCATTTGGAGAGGAAGGGAGGAGGAAAGAAAGTGAGGAAGGAAGAAGTGAGGAGGGAGGAAAACTTACAATAGAAACAAAAGCACACAGCAGAATAATGTTGCTGTGGATCAAGGAAAATCTCACCAGGAGTTATCTGTAGGTTCAGATAACTGAATGGTATACCACCCCTTTACGAATCAGGAGCTCGGGGCAAGGACAACAAAAGACAGTAAAAAATGAGTTTGTGGTGTTCAAGTAAGACCAGCAAGGACAAAATTAAAGCATCATGAAAAGGAAGGTCATATTACTTACAGAAAGAAAGAGAAAGAATGTGGGTGAAAACAGTAGCAACAGTCTACTTGAAAAATAGACTGAGCAAAACTAATTTTAAGAAGAACTGGAAAGAAAATAATTGATATGGAAGCAAGAGGAGGTACAAGGTATTCATAGTTTGTGTCCCTGAAGAAAAAAAGAAATGAAGTCGAACATTCAGAGATGTCATTTAGAAGAGCTTTCCTGAAATCAAGGACATTTTGATTGCACAGATTGAGAGGGGAAGCTTTGTTCCACATTAAATCAATATGGATTAATCAACCCCAGCATATGTTCTAATTTCATGAGACTTCAAAAAGAAAAAAAAACATTCCTTTATGTTCCAGGCAGCAATAATAACAGCAAAACACAACAATGAATATCAATGGGGAAATTCAGATTTCCTCAGACTTTAAGAATGCAGATATTTGCCCTGGCTGGTGTAGCTCAGTGGATTGAGCACGGGCCTGAGAACCAGAGGATCGCAGTTCGATTCCCAGTCAGGGCACATGCCTGGGTTGCAGGCCAGTTCCTGGCAGGGGACACATGGTACATTGTGTGTTTCCGGCAGAGGCAACCATACACTGATATTTCTCTCCCTCTCTCCTTCTCTTCCCCTCTAAAAATAAATAAATAACATTTTAAAAAAAAGAATGCAGATATTTTATTAGATATATCTACCCAGGCAAGATAAACAAAAGAAAAAATAAACAAATGGGACTACATCAAACTGAAATGTGTTTTCACAACAAAGGAAATCATCAAAAAAATAAAAAGACAATCCACAGAATAGGAGAACTTATTTTATCAGAACCCATATTTGATAAAGGCTAATATTCAAAATTGATAAAATACTTACAAAATTCAATACCAAAAAAACAACCCAATTAAAAAATGGGCAAAGGATATGAATAGGCACTTCTCCGAAGAGGATTTATAAATGACTAATAGATATATGAAAAGATGATCAATATCACTAATGATCAGAGAAATGCAAATTAAGACCACAATGAGATACCATCTCATACCTGTCAGAATGGCTATCATCAATAAATCAACAAAAAAAAAACCAAGTGCTGGTGAGGATGTGGAGAAAGGGGAACCCTTCTGCACTTTTGGTGGGAATGTAGACTGACGCAGCCACTGTGAAAAGCAGTGTGGAGATACCTGAAAAAATAAAAAATGGATCCACCTTTGCCCCGGCAATCCCACTTTTGGGAATATATCTGAAGGAACCCAAAACACTAATTCAAAAGAACATGAGCACCTCTATATTCTTCATAGCATTATTTATAATCACCAAGATATAGGAACAGCCCAAGTGACCATGATAGATGAGTAGATAAGATAACTATGGGACATTCACACAATAGATTACTACTTAGCCCTAAAAAAGGAGAAAATTTTACCCTTTGCAACAGTATGGATGGACCTGGAGAACATTATGCTAAGTGATAAAAGCCAGCCAGAGAAAGACAAATACCATATGGTTTCACTTATACGTGGAATCAAATGAACAAACTGAACTAACGAGAAAAATAGGAACAAATTCATAGATGGAGAGCAGGATGACAGTTAGTGAGGGGAGGGTTAGGGGATGTAGGGACCAAGCAAAAAACGAAAAGGGACTCATGGACATGGACAGCAGTGTGGTGATTGCTGTGAGGAGGAGTGTAGAAAAGGACTAAATCATTCCCTGAGATTGTAGTGATCTTGCTGGGACAATGTGGGCAAGCAATTTAAAATGGGGATCTATTGACATCTTTCTCTTTGCAGTATTTTATTCACATGTGTGCACATTCTCGCTCTTTGTTCCTCTTAGTTGCTATCATCTCCATCCTTCAGATGGAACACTTACACAGGTGCAGCAGAATGTCAGGGAGACTGCTGGGTCAACCTACCTGCCATGCAGTGCAGCCTGTGAATAACCCTGAGATGCTGAATGGAACAGGCTAATCAAATCATGTCTAGATACGAAATTCTTCTGTGAAAGGTGCCACTTATTTGCACTTCCTTTCCTTTTTATCCCCATGGGGTATTAGAGAAGGTAGAAAGAACTCTTTATCTGGCCATCTGGTTGCTCATAGTCATGTAACTGATTTTAGGCTTCCGCCAAAAGGTTGACAGGGGCAGAAAGATGAAGTCCATTTAAAATTGTTATACATTAAAAGAGTAAAATTTTTGGAATATTCATTAAAAGGTTTGGTTGGGAGAGCTATTTGCATAATGAAACATTAATAATTTATTTTTAGAGTCAAATAGATTATGCTAGTTTTGACCTCAATTAACATGAGTAATCAAGAGTGGATTTCATTCCTTGTACATATCACACTTTACTGACAGTCTGAGTAAGTGGCCAGTGGACGTCAATTACTGCCAATAATAAAGGGTCCAGCAGAAGCAAGGCCTGTGTGAGTGTTGTTGGTAGGGTAGTAATGTGCATATAATAATTTACAGTGTTAATTTGAACACTTCACCGAAAGTGTCATGTGGTGTGCTTGAGTATGATATTGTTATGTTATTGAATTACATACTTACGATTTTGTAATAAAAGATTTGATAATAAAAAAGGGCATTATTTGTGCCAGACCATGTATTTCTTCGGACTTTACTTTTTTTCCTGTGGTTAAGTCCCATGAACTGTAACTGTGCCATTAAACATGGATAAATCTGTAATTGCAGTGGGATTAGAAGAGAGGCCAAGAGTAACCAGGCAATTGATTGCCTCTGTGAATTCAGTTTCTTAAACTTTTTCTATTTATTGAGACAATGAAATGCTTCATACAACCTACATGCCAAAGAGACTGACTTATAAGCTAAAATTCAAAGCATTCAATGGTGATGAGGAAAATACAAATTTGGAGATGAAAGTATTTTTCTCCTCTGTTTAGGACTTGCCAGTGTCACAGTTTCATGTTTGACTGAGGAACAAGATTGCAGAGGCAAAGAGTTCAGAAATTGTTTAATTTCTAATGTGACAGGACTCAGAGAACAATTTCTAATTGTTTTCATCTAATGTGACAGGACTCAGAGAATTACTCTTTCACTTCCACAATGCACAGTTTTGTACTAATAACGACATGTATTAATCAGTGCCCATTGTACTTAGGCTATCTTGGAATAAACTTGAAAAAAAACAGATGAGTTAAATAGCATCTTCTATATTCTACTTTTTTTGTCCTTAATACAATTAAATAGTATATTTAATGTATGGATGGATAGTCACTGTGTAATTTTTATTAGCATTAAGAAAAATATTAAGTAATTGTTATCAACATTTAAAGTGCATATGCAAATTTTTCATGTATATATTTTCATGTAATCAAACATACATATTACAAATAACCCTGTATATTGAGAATATGTAGATATTTATATGAGATCTGTCCAGAAAAAGCCCAGCCATTGTTAAGATAACAAGGATGATTTGCACAACATTGATTTAACCTGGCAGCCAAAGAGAATGGACTGGAACGCACACAGATGATCAACAACAACTTCACTTCAGTAAAGGTGATAGACGCCATTGAGTGATCGTGTGTACTGCGTGGACATCACATACAAAAATGACTGAGCAAGTAGAGCAATGAATCTGCATCAAATTTTGCATTAAGCTTGAACATTCCTCTGCAGAAATTATTTGAATGATTGAGGAGGCCGAAGCTATTGGCAACTGGTGATTGGCAGATTCATCACAATGATGCACCCAGTCAGACATCACGTTTTGTGCAGTTGTTTGGCGAAATATCAAGTCACCCAGGTGACTCAGGTCCCTACAGCCCAGATTTGGCACCATGCGACTTCTGGCTTTTCCAAAAACTAAAATCACCTTTGAAAGGGGAAATATGATGAGGCAGATGATAGTGAATGGAAGCACAATGTGAGGTCCCAAGGTGCCTATTTTGAAGGGGAGGCATCAAGATACAATGTTTCTTGTATCTTCTTCAATAAATATCTCTATTTTTTAAATTACATGGTTGTATATCTTCTGCACAGACCTCATATCTACTCCTGAATCTAATTATAGTGATAAAAAATTAATAAAGAAATATAGGGAGCCCTGGCTGGTGTAGTTCAGTGGATTGAGCACGGGCCTGCGAACCAGAGAATTGTGGTTCGATTCCCAGTCAGGGCACATGCCTGGGTTGCAGGCCAGTTCCCAGCAGGGGACGCACAGGAGGCAACCATACATTGATATTTCTCTTCCTCTCGCCTTCCCTTCCCCCTCTAAAGATAAATAAAAATTAAAAAAAAAAGAAATATAGGGAATATCAATTTTATAAGTAAAAGCTTTTAAAATGTATATATACACAAACACATGTAACATAGAATTATAAATCTAAGAAACATAATACAAAATATCTCTATTATTTTAAAATATATTTGATATATTTATAATATCTAACAGGTAGAAGTCAGCAAAGTGAATTTTAATAAATTAAAATAATATATATTTTCTAACCAAAGAGAATTAAAAGAAATTGACAAAAAGATACATAGTCCATTTATCTTTCATTGTAAATAAAAACATATTTCTACCAATATATTTGGTTATAAAGAAAAGAAATAAAAATAATAAACTATTGATATTGGATTGCCATGTCTTGAATATCAAAATAATACAATTGTCAATACAATATATTGTTTCAAATTCAAGAATCTTGAAAATAATAACTAAAATTAAAAAACAAAGTCAAAATATGAAAAGGAAGATAAAGAAAGATAAAGGTAACTGATAAAAATTATGAAGATTTGGTTGATAAAACCCAATGATTGGTAATATGTAAACTGTCATAGACCATACAAAATTTTGTGTGACATCATTTTAGAAGGTTAGTATTTCCTGATACCAAAATAGACAAGTACAGAACAAGAGAAATGCAGATTAATTTCATTTCCAAATATAAAAACAAAAATCACATGTCATTTAATATCTAACCCCACACCTCTCATCCTCACTCAAACATCAGGTTAACCAGAACATGTTCTTTTCAGCAGAAGCAGAACATGAAGACAAGTGAATCTAATACATCTTAAGATTTAGGCTCCAAAAGGGTAGAGTGACTTTTGTTCATCTGCTGTTGACGTAAACTAGTCACTTGTTAGCCCACAGTTAAGAGGTGGGGAAATCCGCTTCTTTAATGAGGCCACAAGAAGTGTGTGGATGTGTGGAGAAGTGAAAGCTCATGTCAGTTCATTCCATTTCCCACAGAGTCTCTTTGTTAGAAAAGTGTGTGAAACAGATGAAAGTAGAAATGCATACAACCTAACAAATAAGTGTTCCAAAAGCATTCACTAATACTTAATATACATTTATTATGTGCTATTAATATATAATATTATAAGAATATATTATAAGAATATATTTTTAATATATATTACAAATAAGAAATATAGGAGAGCCCTCACTTCGTAAGTGATGCCTACCAGAAACCTACCACAAATATCCTACTTAATGTTGAAATATTAGAAAATCCCTATTAAAATTAAGTAAAAAGACAAAAATACCTGCTACAACAGGTTTTCAACCTTTTACTGGAGTTTAGCCAGGACCATAAAAATAGAAAAAAACTAGAGTTTGAGCACCACTAATGGAAAAACATATAACCTCGTATATTTTTAAAGTGACATTTCAAATCAGTGGGAAAAACATAGTCTGTGTAGTAAGTGGTACAGAGCAATACCTCATCCTAGGTCAACTCCTTGGGGTGGCCAAGACCCAATGACTGATTGATGCTGACACCAGAGAGCCCTCACAGGCCATTCCAGCTTCTGAATTTGCAGTAGGATTGAATGATATTTTTTGGATCTGTATCATAGTTCTATATTTCTCTCTGAAAAATTTTACTTTCTTTGTTTGTTCTACTCTAAAAGTGTTAATCCCTCATAAAATTTCTGTACACATACCTTTATCTTAGAGACTGTTTTCTGGAAAATACACCCTGTCATGTGCCATAGACCATGCTTACATCATATCAGAGATGTTTTCTTACCTTAAAAAACAAGAAAACTTAGATACCGAAGACTTCTTTTAATTGGAAATGGCTTGGACATTTAACTTCAACTTTCATAAGATTTCACATGAGTATGACATCTGATTGAAAAATTCTGGTGGTCAATTCTTTGCCATCTCATAGTTCAATCCATTCTCCATTGCTTCCTGAAAAATGCCCTACATGGACAGAGCTTCTAATAGAAGACTATGTTCAGTAATGTGTATTTTACTTAAATCAAAAGTTCTTGCATTGAATAATAATATGAATGTTTTTCTTAAACTTAGCAACTAGAGAATAAATTAAAACTTCAAGTGTGGAATAACTATACTATGGACATTATTTTTTTCTTTTTAGAGACAGTTTTATATTTTGGTGGGTCTAGTCTAGAATTAAATATGCTTCTCATAATCTATCTTAAATTTTTCCTCCATACACTTCTCCTCTATTTTCATAACAAAGGCTAAAGGTCAAAATCATTCAAGAAAGTGCTTTTTAATTAGCCTGAAATGTGCGTGACTGGGTGCACTGACTATTCTCAGTTTAGAGATTTTTAACAAGCTTCCTTCAAGTCTCATTAACCCCTCAGAGTAAAATATCAGTATAGCCTACCATCTCCTAGAGTATTCTTATCAGTTACCGAAGTATTTAATCGTCTGATACACATTCCATTTATCAATAGTGTGTCCAGAAGGACAACCCAGCACTAAGCTTATTCAGTCTTGAAGACTTTCATGACAGCTAATTTCAACACACTCCTGCTTTATATCAAGCTTGCCTAGGAAATAGCTCTAGATTTGGAATTAGACCATCTGAGTCTATGTCCTAGTCTTTACAGGACAATACACAGTCCATGGTTTCTGTGCTTTATTTATTTAAATTTGTATGGTTATAAAAGGTATTTTCAATGGCTTACAAATATATATTATATATATGTATGTATATATATATATATAATAAAATCAAGCTAAAAGATAGATTTTAAAAGTTTACCATAATTATGTGAATTACTTTGGAAAAATGACTGAATGTATAAAATGTTGCTTAAATTAGCACCTATATTATTGAGTCATGGAAGAGATTAAATGAAAAATACCAACATTAAACGTCTTTACAATAGTGCTCAGTAAAAGTTAGCTGTGATTATTGTAAAATCGTACGGGAAGGATGGTGTTTCTCAAACAGTGCACAAATGACTATTTCAGTGGTCAGTAACCACCATTAGCTCCCCCTCTTAAAAACATAAGGGTTAAGACAAAATAAATGTGGATAATTAAATGAGATTAAAGAAAATTTAATATATAAATAATAGTTTTATTTGGTACTACACTGCATGAAAATTTTTGCATTGAATCTTTTGTTGACTTTGTTTTAGTTCATTCAGGCTACTATGAAAAAGTTCTTGTATGTTAGGTGGCTCATATCCAGCAGATATTTATTGCTTATAGTTCTGCAGGCTGGAAGTCTGAAATCAGGGTGCCAGCATGGTAGAGTGAGGGCTCTCTTCTAGGTCCCATCATGTCCTTACATTGTGGAGGGGGCTGGAGATCTCTGTGGACTCTCTTTTAGCAGAGCACAAATCCCACTTATAAGGGTTCCGCCCCCATGACATAATTACCTCTTAAAAGGAGCACATACACTAACACTATCTCCTTTAGGAGTTAGAATTTCAACACATACATTTTGATGGGGCACAAAAATTCAGACCATAGCAGACTTCTCTAAAACTAAAAAGCTGGAGAGAATGTTTTCTAAGTTTCCTCCAACACTCCTATCTATACACACACTCTTCCTTTTTCTCTAGGAGGATATGAAAGTGTTCGATAAAGGAAGAGATCATGATTCTTAAGATTAAATATAAAAGAACCAGAACAGGAAAGGTACTGAGTATATCAGTGAAATAGATGAATTTTTATTTATATTTGTGTATTTAAATAAAAACAATAAAGATATTGGATGGAAGGAAATGATTGCTTTTTGTTTGCAAATTATGAGAAACCAAAGTCTGTCTAGCTCAATAACAATAAAATCTGTTACTCTTATAATTAGGAAAGTCATGGATGACAGTAGCAATGGAAATAAGCTTTTCTTCACTATTAACATTTATCTAGTCCCTCATCTTTGTTTCCTGTTGCTTCTTCATTGGAGTCAACTTTATAATAACTCCTGAAAACTCCCTTTTCAGAGAAGAAATGGACTTCCCAACTCTAGTACAAGAATAAATTGTGAGTTGACATTTATTGTTTCAACAAGGAGTTTTGTGGCCAAGGGTCTATTACCAGAGGAAGGCAATTAATGACAGTAATGGCGATTTAGAGCATCACTGAAAAACCTTTCCTGTTATATATTTATTGTGGTCGAGTAAGATGTCTTTAGGAACCAGGAAAGTAAATGAGTAACATGTCCATTGACATTATTATTTGAACTGGGACACTACGAAGAGTGAAAAGGTTGGTATTTGAGAATGAAACGTAAGAAGTATAAAACAGGACTGTACTATGCCAGCAGAGAAATGCAGTCACAATTGCTTTTGTATGGCCGAAAGAGGCTGGCTACTGTGAAAAACTAAAAAAAGCATTTTCCATCTAAAGGAACATTGACTCCAAAGCAACAATGCGGGCTCCTGTTGTTAGATCTAATTTATTTTAAAAAGCTAAAAATGTGTATTTTATGTAAATTTCAAATTTTTCTATTATTGTCAACTGATGCCATTTTTTCCCATCAGCACTGCTATGTTGACAAGTTGACATTCAGCCTGTGAGCAAGCAGTTTGCTGCTCCCTGTGTAACAAATCAAACAAAATTATTTGGAATCTTTCACTGCCCTGTGAAAGTACTTTGTATCTCCTGTCAAACTCTGTTTAGCAAACTTAATGATAAGTCATAACCTGCACGTAAATTTAATTCACAGAGATTCATTTTGTTGCATTGTACTATGGTCTAAAATGTAGGATACTGACATGTCTGTCTTGATGCAATCTGTTCCCTGAGACAAGCAATGCTGGATACACACATTCAACTACTTGGAGCAAAAAGGCATGTGTGCCTGGTGCAGGATAAGAGTGGGTGAGGTCTAAAGGAATTACAAGGAAAGTGAGGCCTCGTTTCCTGATCATGGTGGTATCATATCTACAAATGTGTGGGTGGAATTATTCAAAAGGTTCCCCAAATGGCCATGGCCTTCTAAAAATTATTTTGGTGTTGGAACATTTTAAACAAGAAAGCTTTAGGACAAAGCTCTTTTTTTGGTCTGTTCACAATATACTTCCCAGAGAAGGACATTTTATACTTCAGTTCACTCTTACCATCTATCATTCCCAAATAATATATTTCTAACTGACAAACTATAAAGTATTTCTGAAAGGGAAAGCTAAAGGTCTATGGATGGATGATGAAGAGAACTGGAAACTAGGTAATCCACATACATGGATCATTACATGAGTATTAGAGATAATTGTCAAGGCATTGAGGCCAGGCCCCTGAGCTAGAAGAATGAGACTGAAGTGATAAGGATGAAAATAGCACTGTTGCACGATAAATTTGTTCAGCACACAGGATGTAATTTCACTTATATTTGGTTTTGAATTAAGTTCTATTTTTTTTGATGACTTGTATATAATTTTCAAAGAAATGGTTGTTTCCAATTACAAAGGCTCTTTATAGTCATTTATATTTATTCATAGCTCAACTGCTGGAAGCCTAACCCATGACTGGAAGTGAGAGGTAGGAGAGATAGTAAAGCAAGGCAGGGAGGAGGAGGGAGGCATGTCTCACCCACTAACTCAGCAGTCCTGAGCATGGTCCAATAGTACTGCCAGGTGTTCCAACTTCACAAGAAACACCATGCTAGCATGGGAAGAGGGAAGCCCTTGAAATCTGTGTGTTGTTTCCACTCTCTGGGAAAGAAGGTCTTTGAAACTGTGCGTTCATCCCAAGGTATAGAAAGGGGAAGAGGTTAAGTTCCACAATGCCCAAGGAAAAAGCCCATAAAACAATGTTGGTTAATTGTCTACCTCTGGTCACTATCTGTTTTATGAGGGAGTCTCTAGTGTTTACAGAGAGAGCTGATAAATAACTTTGGGTGACTTCTCCAACTTTAATTAACTGCCTCCTGCCTCATATCTGTTTTATAACAAGATGAACAAAAGAGTCTGAAAGAAGATAAGGATTCATGTTAACAGACCCCACACATAACTAAGTTTGGGTAGTCACACCCCCCAGGAAAGCTGGCACCACTTTTACCAGTCAATCAATAATTACCTTCTTTATCTCCATCCTTCCAACTATATAAGCTCTCAGAACAAAAGGATCTGATGCTCTTGCCACCCCTACCCTTACCTCTTGCAGCTCTTACCTTACCACACCCTGAATGTGTATGCCTTTCACCCCCACCTCAGCAAGGCCAGTTCTCTTCCACAAGAATATTTCACTAATAAACCCTACTTGCACACTAATAGACTTGGTGATCTGTAATTCTTTACTGTGTCTGCAAGGAGAACCAAATTTCCCTCATAAGAGGTATAATATAGGTGCGTTAAAATCACTACAATTGCTATTACTGTGTAAATAATGCTGTTAAAATAATTGCATATTTTACCTGCATAATTTAGTATTTTAAGATAATTTTTACTTTTAGTCACAAGTAGGTATCTGTAGTATATTACATTTTATCTTTAGATTTTAGGTGTATGCAATATTCATATTAAATATAAATATTTAAAACACATCTTATTCATTTTTTATAGATATGTACTATTATTTTAAAAACCTAATATTTAAATATATAGTTATACTTTAATTAAAATATAATATTATATTATACATAAAGTTTCATGATATCACTTGCTTATGAAAGAATTTGGGTAGAAGTGAACTCTGTACACACTTTGGCTTCTGTTCCAGACATTTCTATTTCCAGAATCATTAATCTAACCTAGTCTCTAAGCTTTTACATAGGGTACTGTAATATTTCTTAAGGTGTTTATTGGTCTTTAGCCTTTCCTGAAAACCAGTATCCATGTCACCTATAATCCATGTTCCCACTATAATTCTAAAACACCTCTATGAAACTGTGAGATTTCTTTCTGCAGATCTCTTGTACACTGAAGTCTGCTTCAATGCTTATGAAATAATAAAACTATTTTCTTTCTGTTTTACATTTGTAGAAAGGATTTCAGGAATGGCAAAAGATTTTATTTTCATCACATTCCATATTTAGAGCAAATCTCTACTCTTGATAAAAAAGGGGAAAAAAGAATTTTATCAAGAATTAAAAATTTGATGAATCATTAAGCACTAAATTGTACCTTTTTACACTTAACATTTATAAGACTAATTTAAAGTTGAAAAGACATATCCATTATTCAAACTTACATTGCTTTATATGTGTTTTATAAATATAAAAAACAGGCAGACTAAATTACCTGGAAATCGTATGTTGAAGCACCTCACATATTGGCTAAAATATATCAAAACTCATTCATAAGATATAAGATATCCTTAAATTTCAGAAATGAAAGGTCATAAATACAGACAGTGAAATTGTAACTGCCGTAGGGTGTGTCTATTGATACGTGTGCATAGTACATGGGATGTGTTTAGGTGTATGTCCTGCTTGGTGGACTGTGAGTTTTATTTCATGCCTGTCTGAACACAGAGGAAATATTCTTAGTTCCATTCAGGGTCATCGCTAGAAGTGATGATGTTTTTGAGCTCAGCTATGTCCTTGCTGAATTTTTTCCCTGCTGTGTCTGTCCATTTCTGAGAGAGCAGTATTGAAGTCTCCAACTCTGATACTACATTAATGTGTTTGTCTTTGCTTTTCTATCAGTTGTTGTCTCACGTAGTTTGATGCTCTGTTGTTAAGTGCACACATATTAAGTATTGTTGTTTCCTTTGGAAAACTGACACCTTTTTCATTGTATAATGCCCTTCTTTATCCCTGATAATTTCCTTGCTTTTTGTTTGATTTGTCCAAAATTAATATAGCCACTCTGCTTTCTTTGGATTAATGTTAGGATGGTACCTTTTCCTCCATCCAGTTACTGTTAATCTATGTATGTCTTTATATTTAAAGTGGTTCTCTTTTAAACATATGTTGTCATTTTTTGATCCATTCTGACAATGTCTTTTAATTGTTATATTCAGACCATTGATATGCAAAGTGGTATGATATGATAAGTGAATTAATGTGTATCATACTTTTTAGTGTTTTGTTTGTTGTCCATGCTTTTTGGACTTGAATTTTTTTTACCTTCCACTCATTTTCTGTATTTTATTATTTTAATTGAGCATTTTATGATTTGATTTTTCTCTTGCTTTCTTAATACAGTGTATTGGATATACTTCCCCCCAGCAGTTGTCCTAAATGTGCAATATACACTTACAAATAACCCAAATCTTTCAAATAATACTATATCACTTCACAGGGAGTGTGAAGTACTTACTTAGTAATAGCAAAATAATCTTTATTCTTCTCTCCCCTCCTTTATCATTGCTGTCATTCACTTTACTTGTACCTAGGTGTGCACGTACACAGGCACACATTTAAAAATTTAGTGGTATAGACATATATACTTAATTTATCAGCTCACATAATTGAATACAATGTTCCTATTATTTGAACAAACTTTTCTGTATGTCAATTAAGAATAAGACACATGAAAATTTTTATTTTACTTTCACTATCTTTCTCATATATATGTAAATCAAATTTTGAATCTACATAATTGTTTTTCTCTTTAAAGAACTTCTTTTACATTTCTTGCTAGGCAGGTCTATTGGCAACAACTTTCCTTAGTATTTGTCTGAAAAAATCTTGATTTCTGCTTCACTCTTAAAGGAAAATTTTGCACAGTGCAGAATTGGTGAGGTTTTTATTTTCTCTCAACATTTTAAATATTGTACTCCATCTTGCTTACACGACTTTTGAAAAGACAGATATAATTCTCATCTTTTTTATCTAGAGGTAAGTAATTTTCTTCTGACTTCTGTAAGTTTTTTTCTTTATCTTTACTTTTACATATTTTAAACATATTATCTGTAGGTGTATTTTTTGGCATTTATTCATCTTTTTATTCTCCGGGCTTCTTGGATATGTGGTTTTGTATCTGACATTAACTTGAAGCACTTTTTAATCATTGTTTTAAATATTACTTTTATATCTTCCTTCCTTCTTTTGTATTCCAATTATACATGTATTTTATCTTTTGTAATTGTCCTGCAGTCTTGGATATTTAATTCTGTCTTTTCATTCTTTGTTCTTATTGCTCTTCATTTTTAGAGATATTCTTAGTCTCAAAGATTCTTTCTTCAAATGTGCTCAGACTACTTATCGGCTACTGTTTTTTCAAAATCTTTAGCATTTCTTTTTTGATTAAAAAAATTTATTGTATTTTTTCCATTACCATTTAGTCTCTTTTTACTCCCCTCCCCCAACATCGCTACACTGTTGTCCATGAGTCCTTTTCCCTTTTTGTTCAATCACTCCACCCCCTCACCTCTGCTGCCCCACTAGCTGCCCTTCTGCTTTCCATCTATGAGTCTGCCCCTGTTTTCCTTGTTAGTTCAGTGGGTTCATTAGATTCCACATAGGAGTGAAATTATATGGTATTTGTCTTTCTCTCACTGGCTTATTTCACTTAGCATAGTGTTCTCCAGGTTCATCCATACTATTGCAAAGGGTAAACTTTTCTTCTTCTTTACAGCCAAGTAGTATTCCACTGTGTAGATGTCCCACAGTTGTTTTTACCTGCTCATCTACTGCAGACAATAGGGCTGCTTCCATATCTTAGGGATTGTAAATAACACTGCAGTGAAAATAGGGTGCTTATGTTTTTTCAAACTAGTGTTTTGGGTTCCTTCAGGTATATTCCCAGAGTGGAATTGCTAGGTCAAAAGGCAGATCCATTTTTAAATTTTTGTGGTATCTCTATACTGCTTTCCACAGTGGCTGCACCAATCTGCATTCACACCAACAGTCTGAAGGGTTCCTCTTTCTCCACATCCTCACTAGCACTTGTTTATTGATTTACTGATGGTCACCATTCTGACAGGTGTGAGATGGTATCTCATTATGGTTTTGACTTGCATTTCTCTGATGATTATTGACAATAAGCATCTTTTCATATTTCTGTTGGCCAGTAGTTTCCTCCTTGGGAAAGTAGCTATTTAGGTCATTTGTCTACTTTTTAATTGGGTTTTTTGGTGTTGAGTTTTGTAACTATTATATAAATTTTGGATATTAACCCCTTATCAGATATATCAGTAAATATGTTCTCTCATTCTGTGAGTTGTCTTTTTATTTTGTTGATGGTTTCTTTGTTTTGCAAAAATTTTTAGTTTGATGTGGTCTCTTGTTTATTTTTTCTTGTTCTTTCTTAGGATGTTCATGCCTCCACTTACTGTTCTTAGATATTGTCTGATTTACCCATTGAGCCTTTAGTATATTAATCATGGTTGTTTTAAATTTCTGGTCTGATAATTCCAGCATCTTGGCTGTGTATGGTTCTGATGCTTTCTTTGTCTTCAGATTGTGCTTTTTGTTTTTTGACATGCCTCTTTACTTTTTTTCTGATAGCTGCATATAATGTATCAGGTAAAAGGAACTGCTGTGGAGAGAAGAGAAGCATTCTGTAGTCCCATGACTGTGGCTTTTGGTGATCCTATGCCTCTAAACTATTAGCTTCATAAGTGTTTCTCAGTTTTGTTTGCTTGTTTTATCTCCCTCTAGCTGGGACAGAATAGCTTTTGTGGGCTAGATTTGGGTATTTCCCTTTTCCCACACTGGAGGCTAGAGATGACTAGCCTTCTAGCCTGGGAGTTGAATATTCCCCCATTTTCTGGTCAATTAGGCTGTAATAACACCTCACACACCTTGTTAAGCTCCAGTTAACTGGTTTCTCATGTGGACAGGCCTTGTTAAGAATGGAGTGCTCTAGTATGTTTCAAAATATTTTCTTTTCCTTTCCCTCTGCTAGAAGCAAGGGGGACCTTTCTCTGATATTTATGGTGAAGATCTGCTCAAGCATCCAAAATTGTAGGGACTCCACTACAACTGTTTCCCCTTGGAGTTTCAACTCTCAGAATTGTTCATGCTGAGGCTTCAGCAATTTATCAATTACAGTTTAGGTGTTGCTGCTCTGACACTGGTTCCTGATGTTCCTTCCATTTGTGAATCTGCTCCGTTAAGCCGTGACCCCTTTCATTCACCTGTCTGTCCAGTGTTGGGAGTGGCGGTCTTCCTCATGCCCTTACTTCTCTTAAGTATTCTAGAAGCTGTTCATTTTTCAGTCTGGTTAGCTATTAACTTCTTTAGGGTGGAATGTCCACCTCCAACCCCTTACATGTAGAACTAGAAGTGAGGAGTTCACTTCTTTAGTTTTTAGTCTATCTTTTAAAAATTTTCCTCAAATCTTCTTTTATTTTTTACCTTTTTAATTGAATTTATTATGGTGACATTGGTTAATAAAATTATATGTTTCAAGTGTACAATTCTATAATATATCATCTGTGTATTGTATTGTGTGTTCATCACCCAAAGTGAAGTCTTCTTCCATCCCTTCCTAGTTTACTAATTTTATTAGCCTATCATGAGGTTAACCTAATAAGTAAAACTTGTAAGTCAATATATTCCTTATTTTTAATTTCTATATTTTGTATTCCAAATTTACTTATTTCAAATTCTTTTGCTTCAAAATTTGTCTATTTTTTCATGTGTGCTTATTATAGTTGTTTTTTTTATTTGATTACATAAACATATATATTTATATTTTCCATAAAATGTCCTATTTTCTGAAATTTTTGTTTCATACTTCATATTTTGCTTTGTCTGCTGGTTCTAATAGTGAATTAGTACTCATATACTTCATGGTTGAGAGATTTGTGAGCTCATCAGATAAAGTTGCATCTGCTTAGCTTTGCACAAACTTCCTATTCTCAGGAGTATTATCTGGCAGACACCCATGTTCGTCATAGACTGTGATCAATTTTATGCACATTTTCAATTCCTGAGTTTGGAAACTACATGAATAATATGGATTCTTACCTAGGAACAACTGGAGAAATGTTTTTTTCCTTCCACATCCCAGGCATATATAGCAAAGCAAAGCATTCTTTTCCTTTTTCTTTATTCCTTTTCCTTTTTCAAGAGCCAGGGGAATTCTTGTTTCTAGAACTCTGTTGATATAGCTTTTAAAGTTTCTTCCTTCATAAGGGGTTGTCTCACTTAGTCATGATGCTGGATGGAATCAAGAATATTTATGCTGTGTTTGGATGGGCATGAAATCTAACTTACAATCTCCCAAGCAGGACATATACCTATGTACACATATCAATAGACATACCCTAGGGCAGTTGGAATTTCACTATCTATATTTATGATTCTTTGTTTCTGACATTTAAGGATACATTATATCTTGTAAGTAATGTTTGATATTTTATCCAGTATTTGAGGTGTTTGAACATACAATTTTCCAGGTAATTTAGTCCTCCTGTTTTTTATATTTACAAAATACATAAAAGCAAAGTAAGCTTTAATAACTGACACATCATTTCAGGTTTAAAATTAGTCATATGAATATTAAGTATAAAAATATAAAATTTAATGCTTAATGATTTATCACATTTTTATGGTTCTTGCCAAAATTCTTTCTTCCTCTTTTTCATCAGGAATAGAGATCTGCTCTCAATATGGAAGGCGACATTATTTTCCTCTTACCTCTTAAGAAGAGAGAAGACTCTAACTTTATTTTAATATTATTGTTGATTAATGATAGACTAAAGCCCATATAATGAATTGTGTGTAATTTGAATTTGTGAAATATTTGTTATTCCAAATTATGAAATGGTGCCTTTTCATTTGTTAAATTAATTTCAAGTTCCTGCAAGAGTGGATGAATTTTGGATTGGTAAATTAAAGGGAACAATAAAATTAAGCTAGGACTACTTGATGGCTGTGTGAGTAATCTGATGCTTCTTTTAGAGTTACTTGAGATGTTGATATCATACTCCATTCAATATCTTTTCTTCATAAACTCAATCTAGACTTTTTCTCCCTTTGTTCAACTATTCCCAATAGGAATATTTTGCCTATATTTAGTGATTTTTTCTCATATTTATGATTTACATATTGTATATGTGTTCTTTGGTTGACATCCTGGACTACATTTCCATGGCTTTCGTAAATGCTCCTTCTTATATTTAAAAATTTCTTTTAAAAATGGTATTTTGCAGCATATCTCCTTTTGCAATTATACTACAAAATTATATTTATAAAATGCCCTTAGGCATCATGGTGCAATAAAGCAGATTATTAGTTAATGACATCTCAGATTGACTAATGAGACTAATAGAAACTTAACTGCTAGGTTTTGCTCAATGTTATTTCAAGGATGAAACATTCAGAGAGATAAATAGCAGAGACAGAATTTTGTTATTTAACAGATACATTCATTCATAGTATGCCTAGTCAATTTTATTGAGAATAAATAACATTTATTTATCTATACACCTCATGTATTATTTGTATGCATACACAAATACATTTACAAACACACTACTTACTGTTTATGCACTACAGTCCATAGTTACTCAAATCTCATGAAATTTTTGCTAGCATTTTTCTAGAGAAGGAAAAGAAAAAATTTCCCCAGAGATTCTATTAGTTCTTTTCCAAAAGAGTTTTTATCTACATGGACACTTTTTGCTAGTTTGCATGACTCTCATCAATGCTAGTTTTTCTCTGATATTTGCTAGTTTCAGTGATAGTTTATGTTCTGGTGGGCACACCTATACGTTATCACCTGGTAATCCTTCTAGTGAGCTTTTGAAAAATTATAAATAAATCAGTCTTCCAAGAAGTATTCTGAGTGAAATGTTTTTTCTTTAACTGGTCTTAATACTATCAACATCTCAACTGTATATATATGCCCCTATAATTTTTCTTTCTTTTTCTTTTTAATATGTTTTATTGATTATGCCATTACAGTTGTCCCATTCCCCCCCTCCTTCATTCCTCTCCACTCTGCACACACCCTCCCCCACCTTTAGTTTATGTCCATGTGTCACAAGTTCTTTAGATTCTATATTTCCCATACTATTCTTGCTCTCCCCCTGTCTATTTTCTATCTACCGTCTATGCTACTTATTTTCTGTACCTTCTTCCCACTTCTCCTCCTCCCACTCTCCTGTTGCTAACCCTCCATGTGTTCTTCATTTCTATGGTTCCACTCCTGATCTAGCTGTACTCTTAGTTTGATTTTGTTTTAGGTGTGGTTGTTAATAACTGTGAGTCTGCTGTCCTTTCACTGTTCATATTTTTCATCTTCATTTTCTTAGATAAGTTCCTTTAACATTTCATATAATAAGGGCTTGGTGATGATGAACTCCTTTAATTTGATCTTACCTGAGAAGCACTTTATCTGCCCTTACATTCTAAATCAAAGCTTTGCTGGATAGAGCAATCTTGGCTGTAGGTCTTTGGATTTCATGACTTGGAATACTTCTTTCCAGACCCTTCTTGCCTTGTAAGGTCTCTTTTGAGAAATCAGCTGACAGTCTGATGGGAACTCCTTTATAGGTGACTGTCCCTTTATCTCTTAGTGCTTCTAGGATTCTCTCCTTCATTTTAATTTTGGCTAATGTAATTATGATGTGCCTTGGTGTGTTCCTTCTTGGGTCCAACTTCTTTGGGACTCTCTGAGCTTCCTGGACTTCCTGGAAGTCTATTTCCTTTGCCAGACTGGGGAAGTTCTCCTTTACTATTTGTTCCAATAAGTTTTCCATTCGTGGCTGTTTCTTTTCCCCTTCTGGTACCCCTATAAATCAGATGTTGGAATGTTTAAAGATGTCCTGAAGGTTCCTAAGCCTCTCCTCATTTTTTAAAATTCTTGTTTCTTTATTCTTTTCTGTTTGGTCATTTTTTTTCTTTCTTCTGGTCCACTCCCTTGATTTGAGTCCCAGTTTCCTTTCCATCACTATTGGTTTTCTATATATTTCCCTTCATTTCAATTAGTTTAGCCTTCATTTGTTCCTGTAATTTGTGACTAAAATCAAGCAGTTCTGTGAGCATCCTGATCACCAGTATTTTGAACTGTGCATCTGTTAGGTTGACTATCTCTTGGTTGCTTAGCAGTATTGGCTCTGGGGCTTTGAGCTGTTCTTCTTCTTGAGCCATAATGTTTTGGTCTGTTCACGCCTGTTATTATGTTTGAGGGGTGAAGCCTTAGGTGTTCACCAGGGCCGGGTGACCCAGTTGCTGGGTTGTGACGATGTTTGTGGAGGCAGAGGCAGAGTCAGAGAGGGGCAATGGTGTTTGTTCTGCTCTCTCTTGGATTTTGGTCCTCTCTGCTGCTTCCCACAAGCAAACTGGGCCCCCTGGTGCTGGCTCCTGGGTGTGTAGGCCTGTGCAACCTCCAGGACCCTGTGGGTCTCTCTAATGTACCCTCTGTGAGCCTAGGAGCTTCTCCCGGCACCTCAACCCCAAAAGTTTCTCCAATTGGTGCTTTTAGGCTTTAATTCCCATCACTGGGGTCTGGTTTGCTTGGTCTGTCTCACTGCTCGCTCCTTCACTTGGTTTATCTGCATGCGAAAATGTGACCACAGTCAGTCAGCTGCCTTGAGCCCTCACTGGGTCTGCCCATTGCCACCCCATGCCCAGGATCTGCCAACCACCACCTGTACTCCTGGGTTGGTCCAGCAGCTTTTTTCTGCTCGACCCCTGCCCGACCCCTCTCCACCAACCGCTGACCCTGCCCCTCTTACCGGTCTGGATGAATGGTTCATTGTTGTCAGACTTCCATATAGTTCAATTTTCTGTGTTTTGGTTGCATTTTTGTTACTAAAACTTTGTTGTCTTTAGACTTGGTTGTGTGAGGAGGCACAGTGTTTCCACCTACCCCTCCATCTTGGCTGGATAGAATTTTTCTTTATATATATATTTTTCAGCTTTTATTACATTACTATTTACCACAGATCCTCAGCACTCTTGTGTAACCCTTGGCCAGGTGCTCAAAAATTTGTCTCAGTTTCTTTATTTCTAACATTGTAATATAACCTTTTTCATAGGATTGTGGTAAGAATAGTTTTAGTACATATGAGCACTTACAATGGTTTATGGTGTGTAGTAGTCACTCAGTAACTTATTATTGTTATTATTTATATCTGTTGCAAAAGCTAATATCAAATATATTGTCATAAATTATTGTTAACCTCACAGCATCCCCAGTATTAATTGCATTATATTGTTTCTTTCTACCTAAAGACTTTGGCTTCTGTCCTAGACATTTCTATCTCCAGAATCACTAATTTAACCTAGTCTCTCAGCTTTTACATAGAATACTATAATATTTTTAAAGGTGTTTATTGGTCTTTAGCCTTTCCTGAAAACCAGTATCCATGTTACCACTATAATCTATTTTTGAAACACCTATTCACATTATCACTCTTAAAAATTTCAATATACTTCTCTAATAATGAACTTCAACATTTTGATCAAGGCACACCAAAATTTTGGTTGTGTTGTTTTAAGGAAATGATTAAAATAAAATCTTCTACCACTCCTGAAATTCTTTCTACAAATATAAAAATGAAATAAAATCATTCTATTATTTCATAAGCATTAAACCAGACTTCAGTGAGCAAAAAATATCTGCAGAAAGTGTTACTACAACAGAAAGAAATCTCACATTTTTATGTAGACAGGCAGATATAATGCATTACAAATAGGTTAGTTGTTTACTTCAACAGAAAAATAATCCCATATTTGTAAAACAAGGAAAATGTTGTACCCAGCTGTTTAGAAACACAGAAACAAGCAGACAAAGGTACAGTCCATCCTGATGTTCACATTTCAAAGATTGCTCCAGGGACCCCAAGAAAGATTCCTAGTATGCAAAACCAGCAAGAGTTTTAATTAGCTCCTAAATGATTTGCATACATTTTGAAGACAGAGAAAGGATTTATAATTACAACTTTATTATTTTTTTTATTTTTACCTTTCTTCCCATCTTTTAAAAAGACATTTTATTTTATTTTTAGACAGAAGGAAAGGGAGGGAGAGAGAGAGGGAGAATAATATAAATGTGTGGTTGCCTCTCAGGTACCCCCTACCTGGGACCTGGCTTGCATCGCAGGCTTGTGCCCTGACTGGGAATCCAAATGGTGACCCTTTGGTTCTCAGGCCAGCATTCAATCCACTGAGCCACACCAGCCAGGGCTACAATTACAACTTTAAATTGCAGGGAAATGTTATAGAGAAAAAGAGAGGGAAACTGTTTTCTCTCATATTTGGCACTAGGAAAAAATATATTTAAAGATTTGTTATTATCCTTAGCTTAACTTTCACATTAGCTTAACTTTTTTCACATTAGCTTAACTTTCTGGCAATTCTTTATACCTCCTTAAAACACATTGTGATTATACTAATTCAACCATTACTTGATACTTCCATGCCTTACTAATATAATCTATTTTCTCATCCTGAGATGTTATTCCTTTCTTTGTTTTCCTGGAAAACATCTAGGCATTTTCTAACAGTCAAGCCAAATACTGTTTAATCTGTGCATTTGCAAAACTTAAATTGCTGTACTTATTAGAAAGTACTTTTTAAAATAAATAAAACACTGTTTGCCAAGCAAAGATATATCACAACATACCAATAAAATACTCTAAAAGAGCTGAGTGTGACAGATTTCTATAGAATAATATTGGATATATTATGATCAAATAAGGTGATCTAACTAAGCAGAAAGTGAGTATGTAGAACAGGCAAATAATGTATAAGTAGTTTGTTTGCCAATATATTATAAAGTCTCCATAATTTGGTGGAGGAGAGTTATGAGTCCATAACTGTGAGCACAAGACCACAAACAGGTGCTTTTGACCCACTGATGCCCTTCAATTTTCTTACTTCAAGGGCTTCATAAATGTGGTAAGATGAATAGGGCAAGGACTTAGTTTTTCAATTTCTTGTGAATTATTATAAAAATTGTCTCTACAGTATATTCATAAATCATGGCAAATGTGCTGGCAATTCACTTTGCTGTATAATCATCCACATTTTTGCTGAGAGTTGTACGTGAGCCTTATGTCCTTCACTTTTGGGGTCCATATTTGAAAGTGATTAGTTGTTCTATTGTTTAACTTTAACTAACATGACTAAAGCAGAAAATTGTGAGAAGAAGCCCTATATTTAATTTCCTAAGAATACGATTTTGTTGCTTTGCTAATATTTTTGAGTTTGCAACAATCTAGGAGAACCCTAAATGATTCATTTTTATCTCTAAGGATATTTTTAAGCATTAGTCGTCAAATATCCAATACCATATATACTGCTGTGTATTTTTTCCTGACAGGTACTTTGCCTTAAAATGCTTTTGTAGAACATTGAAACAATTGAAAATATGATAGTGGAATTTTATATTTCAATGATATTGTAATGGGGAAGGATGCATTATGCTACCTATTTTTAATCTTTGTAGATGCTGAATCCAGTTTGTTATCCTAATCTCATTATTATCCTCTCTTAAAATTAAAGCTTGTATATTAGAAGTTTTTTTGGTATACTGTTACAGGGGTCTGCAGTTTTGGTTCCCATGTGAACCTAAGAAGCAGCCTGGCCTCAAGACCTCAGGAAGTCTGAAAAAAGTCAGGCAACCAACTCAGGGATGACCATAAAACTCCTTATCAAGGCCTATGGCAAAAAGCCCTGCATGTTGTCCCTGAATTAGGGAGCAGAACGTATGCCTCAGCACAGAGGCCCGGTTAGTCATATCCACCATAAATCACTAACAACACTTCGAGCACATTGCAGGATTCTGCCATTCCAAATCCTACCTGGACCTGGGAATTCCCTAAAATAGAGATAGTTATTGAAGCTGACCAGAATGCTGACTGCACGAGACTACCCCCTTTCCTTGCAGGACAACAACTCTGCCCCCTGATTTCTTTGTACTACTTTCCCTCTCCCTCGTGCTAAAAATCCTCATCTGCACTGAAATATTAAGATGGGTTTTGAGGATAGGAATCCACCATTGTCTCAGGTCACCAGCACTTGAATAAACCACTTTCCTTCTCATCGACACTATGAGTTTGGGTTTCATTGCAGCAGGAAGCCAGACCTGCGTTCGTTACAATATCTAAGAGACTGCCCACATTGGAAGGGATTACAGAAATACATGAACAATTTTTAGTGGTTTGAGACTGGGACCCAATAGGGACACAAAATAAAGAAATACATATTGTGAAACATAGACACCAAGACCTGGGTAATCTGAAGAGGTGTTATGGGACCATGGGAAGGTTATTTAGTCCTGAGTCCAAAACAGCCCCAGCACTGACTGTCTCCAGTACTCACTGTGTTAAATTTTGCTCTTGGTGTGTACACACTTCCCACTTGGGAAAACATGTCTGCAGCAGTTGTAGGGGACTGTGAGGAGACCAGGTACACTAAAAAGGATCTCGATGCTCGGCCTGTCTTCAGATCCCAAACTAACTTACTTTAATTTTCCCCTTTTCCTGAATCTTCTGCTAGAAACCTACCTAATGTTTTGTGTGCCAAGCAACAGGGCAAGACGACTATATTCAAAACAAAAACAAAAACTGTAATGTGGATGATTCATTTATTATTAATTAACAAAGCTTTAGCTTATTTATATATGATGAATCTTTTTTCAATATATAGCTGTGACATTGGCAAAGTTATATGAAATCTTCTTCAATCAGAGTAAAATATGAAAAAGAAAATACTACCTGCTTCATAGAATTATTGTGAATATCAAATGAGCTTATATATGTTTCCTTAAAAAAAAGAACAAAAGCCTAGAGCATAGTAAGTGCCCATAAGTGGTACTTTTGTTAGTCGGCTCATCTTGATTATAATAATATTGATGATGTCATGATGGTAAAGTTATTTCTCACTGTATTTTAACATTGGATATAGCATATTTTAATTTTATTTTTAATGCATTTACCTTTGTAGAGGAGAAAAACATTCAATGTTATATAAACATCTATACACTTATTAAGGTGTTTTAATATTTTCTCACTAGGTTCTGTCTTCCTTTTATATTTTCATGTGCCAATGCACAACCACTCTCTCACCTAGGAGACCAGTTTATAGTTGGTAGAGATAGTCTGAATATGGAAACTGAGGAACAAACATCTTCATTTTAATGTTAAAAGGAGAAAAAGTATGTATATCAGCACCAGTTTTATGCTGCTGACAACATCGCTAATGTTTAATCGACTGTTGGGAGAGAACAGTTACTTTTGCAATTACACTATAGTGATTCCACTGGAACTGAATGAATTCTCGTGTCAGTAACCCTTATAAATGAAACCCTGCACAGCTTAATTCCTCTCCTCTCATGTATTCTACTTTCATCATATTACAGAAAACATGTCTCCATGGGAACAAAGGCATTTCCCTTAGAAGATAAGAGGTGAATGATCTCTTCCTAATTATCATTATTCTTCAGAGACCACTTTATTTTATTACAGGTATAAAAGCTTCAACAACAGTCTATACCCTACAATTAAGAACAGGGCAGTTTAATCCTTGCAATAAGGATGAATCAAACAGCAGCTAACAACTACTTTATTAACTTCCTAGAGGATTTGTGCTGTACGATATTAAAGCATGCCTCACAATAAATGAAATTCCAGGAGGCAAACATAATATATTTCAAATATAAATGAAAGGTCAGAGAAGCCCCTGAGGAGTATATAAAAAATATGTGCTTGTTAAGTACCTATCAGCAAAATGACGCCTGTCATATCCATGTTTACCACACAGTGGCTGACTCTACACCAGTTCTTATTTGTTTAAGATTGATCTTTAAGGTTAATAAAACAGCCAATCATGATTACTGCTTCTGGCTACTTTGTGTAGAAATTTTATGTTTAGAGCCACATTCTTTTCTGAAATGTATGAAGTTTTTGTGTATTTCCATTTTCATTATTGTTCTCATGTATAGCTTTCATAAGCTTTTATAGTTTATAAGCATAATATAAAATGCTACATTGTCTCATCTGGATCCTTTCAAAAACGTCATACAAAAATCACCAATGGTCTTTTTCACACCCACTACCTAAATATTTAGGGCTTTCATTTCTTAAAATAATCATTTATATGTTTTCTGTTCTCCTTTATTGTCTCCTTAAAAATGTTTTGATAGGTGTACAGCATTTATCTTTTGCAGCACATGAGAAGTTTAAAATACTCTTTAGAAACAAATCCACAAAAATAATAAATAGAAGCACTTCAAGCAGGCAGCTATCAAAACTTTACAAATTGTTACATTAGAACTTTGAGAAGAT
Organism: Sturnira hondurensis; assembly: GCF_014824575.4. Taxonomy (NCBI): domain Eukaryota; kingdom Metazoa; phylum Chordata; class Mammalia; order Chiroptera; family Phyllostomidae; genus Sturnira; species Sturnira hondurensis. Next base: position 16,251,210 of record NW_028076767.1, on the reverse strand, counting down.
GCTAATGCCTTTGAGGAGGAAAGTAATGTGAGTGAATGGGTATGTGTGTGTCCATGTGTATGTATATAGTATGCATATATATGTATACAGGTATATATATGTATGTATACAGATACATATATATGGTGTGTACATGTATTTGTTATAGCTGATTAAAATTTTTTCTGGAATTATTGAACATGATTAATTACAATCAAAATTAGAAGAAAATATAAAAGAAAAGCCTTTAGTTTCCTCTAATATAATTGTTAACAATTATATCATTAACCTCTTATATAAAATGTAACAATCTGTTAACAATTGTTCATCTTTTATATTTTCTTATTCGGTAAAATATGTTGATTGTGTTGCACTTTATTTTTGTAAGAGTCTTTATAGTGTGGGTAATTTGGTTTTTGAATCAAAGGCTTAAAATAAAAAATATATAAAAAATAATAAATGGCAAGACAGAAGCTGCTACAACCTCCCCTTCTAACTTTAGTAATGAATTGTTAAATTTTTATTTTATTTTTAAACATATTTTATTGATTATGCTAGTACAGTTCTTATTATATGCAATGTTAGAGGGACTTATCTATGAACCCTTAATTTTTAATAGGACACTGGCTGACCTAGAATAAAGATTAGATAGACTTTCTTGCAGCAGGTCCAGGACATGTGTCTAAATATACCTAATGCAGTGCTAATCAGAATAATGAACGTGTAACCTTGGAATGAAAGAGTGTGCCCTCCCAAAGACCTCTCTTGTCCCTGGCTTGAACACAGCGGTGGTTGTGATACCCTACAGACCATGTCGGTCTGAGCATTGCCGTAAAGTATCAGAGCAGTGAGTTAGAAGGGACTTGAATTCCTGATGAATTCATGTTCACTGTATCTCAGGTCACTGTTACTCTTATTCTTTGCTGCAGCAGCTGAATTGTATTCTCATTAATGCAGAGCATAGTCTTATATGTGACTGCAAATATGAATTCATTCACTCAATTAACCAATACCTATTGAGAGTCAGCTATATGCCAACAACAGATTCTTTCATGGTAATTACATCCTTGCATGATATGTAGATTATAAACACAATATAAATAAGTAGTGAATTAAAATTAGGTTCTTCTTTATGCAAACAGCTTCACAAATTGAAAAAAAACAGAACACTGAAGTTTTAAGAAGGGGTAAATGCCTTTAAGAGTAGAAAATTATAATGGTAAATAAGAACATGTAAGATACATAATAAGAAATACCATTTGAAGGAAATAAAGTATTGAAAATATGATACTGTCAGAAAAGAATAGTCAAAGTGCCTGAAGAACATTCAAAAGCCACAAATTGGTGATAATAACTTTCTTGTGGTATGGGTGATATTTAGAAATTGGCATGCATATGTGTAAATGTATATGAATAATAAAAAGTTGCATTAGGAGGCAACTAATACATATTGAGACAATATAAATAGATTATATTAAAACATAATATAATAATTAAAATTACAAAACCATTAGAAAACAAAATACACTCTTTAATGAGAAATGGGAAATATAAGCTAAGTAGACAAAAGTGAACACATATAACTGTTATGTTTTTCAATCAAATGTGAAATTTAATACCTAAAGAAAAAGTAGAGTCATACACACATTTTTTGATATGCTATTCCAGGAAAATATTTCTATGTGTTACTTCTAAAGTAATATGCATTTATTTAATATTGAATTTTAACTCAGGTCAATATTTCTGTTATTTTTATGAAAATTGTTCTTTGATGATATAGCTTAAAATTTATTTTCTACCTGTACATATCTCTTTTAATCCTTTCCAAACATAAATTTTGAAAAGATGCCTAAATATTTAATGAATTAATTTATAGCATGCATTGTACAAAATTAAAATGAAGTATTGATCTTAGTTCAAGAAACAAAACTTACCTTGAAGAATAATCCTGACTCATTAAAAAAGCACATTAAAAATCATGTCATGATTGTCTCCAAGGCAAGTGCCTTAAAACCCAAATCTTTTAAATTCATGCTTTGAAAGTTTTAATTTAGAGACACTTTTTTTTCAAATTCTGCTTATTCTTGATATTACAAATTAAATTGTTTATTTCTTTGGTATAGTCTAGTCAAAAATTTAAAGCATTTATAAACATGTGTGGAATCCAGTGACCCCTAGTTAGTCCTATTTTAGTCCCTGGTCTTGAAAAGGAGCAACACCTACTCAGGAATGAATTAAAAAATGCAGCAAATACTCATTTAACGTTTGTTGAATGGGTCACTGTAATGCACGTGTCCCAAACACTGAACACGGTTTAATTACATTCAGCCAAATGCTACATTGTGGTGATGGATCTTGTTTCTATCTTTATAGGGATTATGACAATGTTATAAATAGTTATTAATTTGTATTTGATTATAAATATATTTGAACATATAGAAACTAAATTTAAGAATTCTATGTGCATCTTTAAATATAGAATATTTAATTAAACACATATTAATTTGATATTATTTAAAGCCAGTCCCTACACTTGTTCACTACATCCCATCCTCTCTTCCCTACTCACGAATTTTGGTTCTAGAATTATCCTCTCTCTTATGTCAAAAATTTCCCCTTCTCTACTAGATCACACCCAATGATATATAAATACGATTATTTATTTCATCTTTTAACAATAAGCAAATATAAGCTTTTGTTGTATTTTGTTTCTTCTTGTGTCAAAGCTCCTCAAAATAATTCTCTACATATTCAGTGTCTAATAGCTCTTCTCCCGTGTCCCTCTTCAACTATCTCAGATTATGTTCTTCTCTTTCACTCCCAATGAAACTCCTCTTGCCAGTGGTGGTTCGTCTGCACTCACTTAGTTTACGGGGTGCTCTATCTTGTAATTTCTTCACTTGGCTACTAGAAAACCACATTTCATTGCTTTTCCTTCTACTTCTCTAGGAGTTGCTTTTCTTTTTTTTTCAATTCTGTTTTACTGACTCATATGGGAAAACTCCTATGAGTCACATGTGGGAAAACTCTATGATCTCTAGAAAAGCACTTTAGAGTGCACATCTGTCACTTTCTAAGTAGAGAAAATACTTGCCCTGCAATAGGATGGCTGGAAATATCAGATGTTATGTGAAAGAAAAAAATTACCAATGAAATAAGTATTCTATGGTACAATAAATTATTCTAATTGCATAAATTACATAGACATTTCAATGTTTACATTACATTATGATATATCTATTAATGGGCTTCTCTAGATTCAGATGTGTCCTATAGTATAAAACAGCCATAATTATGTAAAATTTAATGATTATAAAATCATTAAAGACATTTTCAATTATAATATATATATATTTGAATAAATTATTTTAGTTCAATTACAATTGTCTGGGAGAAAATGCAGATAATATATATTGTTTAATTCCACTGTAATTTTCTTAATAACAATTTAATTAGAAAATTCTACTGTCAACGAAGTACTCAAAACTGCAAAAGAGATGAAGTAAATGTATCTTGAAATTCATTCCAAATTTGTTTATAACATGAACTAATACAAGTTTCTTTTACTGATATCAGAGTAATGAAAAAAACAAACTTCAATGCAAACCAGTTCCTAGTAGATTATTAAATATTCATATTTTCAAGTTAAAATGTCAAGGTTTCTAATATACTGTTATATGTGATAGATTTATAGTAATAGTAATTTGTAGTTCTATAATTTAGAGTATATATATTTACATTTGTTTAATTATTTTATAAGCATAAATAATTCACCCTCTATTCAAATTAAAGATTTAATTCTAATATAATTTTCTTTAACATATATAGATGATCTTACAGTTTATAGAACATTTTCATATATGTTATCTTCTTACCATCTCACAGTAGTTCATTTTAAAATGTATGTTAATCCAGTTTTATGGAAGAATATTTTAGTGACATCTCCAGTAGTCATGTTTACTAACTCTCTATTTTTATGTTTTATATCTACACTATGGTTCCCTATTCTCTGCATCCTTTCTTATTGTATACAATTTAGATATGTGTTTTTGCATGTATATCTCCAACCTATATAGTTTAGAAAACTGATGTATGCATAGAGAACACACTAAGAAAATTGATATTTACCATGAGTAAAATTATTAACCTAACATAATAAATTACCAAAAGTTTGTAGTACTTATTTTTAAAGATTATAATGAGTAAGCCACTAGTGGAATATTATAATAAAATCAGAAAAATCATTCAATGAAAAGAGATGACATTTTAAAAAGTCAAAGCAACATAATATAGTGGAAAGAGTACATATTTCCAACCAGATCAGTTTGAAATTTAATGATGACTGTGACATGAGCAAAGTACATTACTCCTCTAAGCCCTGATTCCCTCATGTGCAAAATGGAAAAAATAGTATTTCACATCAAATGCCCTTATATTTTTTGAAAGGATACCTGGAAACTTTAATTAAATAAATATGTGTAAATTGTATGCAAAAATGTTGTACCAAAATATTATTGTAGTAATATATTGATAACAAATAAGCTAGTTATATATGTATATAAAGATATATGAAGTCTGTCTGGAAAAATTCCACCCATTATTAATATAATGAGAATGGTTTGCATGACACCTGCAAAGCCTGGCAGCCAAAAAGAGTGGACTGGAATGCACATTGTGAACAATGACAGCTTCGCTGTACCAGTCAGTGGGGTGGTACACATTGAGTGAGCGTGTGTATGTTCTATGGAGCCATGGCATTCAAAATGACTGAGCAACTACAGCAGTGAACCTGCATCAAATTTTGCATTAAGCTTGAACATTCCTCCTTGGAAGCTATTCAGATGATTCATAAATTCACAGCTACGGGCGACTGGTGATTGGCAGCTTCATCACAACAGCATGCCTGCTCAGGCATTATGTCTTATGCAGAGTCACCCAATCAAATAACCCAGGTGACTCAGTCCCCTACAACCCAGATTTTGCTCCCTGCAACTTCTGATGTTTTCCAAAACTAAAATCACCTTTGGAAGAGAAGAGATTCAGACCATCAATGAGATTTAGGAAAATACAACCAGGCAGCTAAAGGTGATTGGGAGGATTGTATGAGGTCCCAACACGCTTACTTTGAAGGGGACTGAGGCGTCATTATCCTATGTACAATGTTTCTTGTATCTTCTTCAATAAATGTCTCTATTTTTTATATTACATGGCTGGATACCTTCCGGACAGACTTCATATATACTACATATTATAGATGATATATCTGCATGAATGCATAGAAGCATATGCACATTTCTAAATACTATGTGTCCATGCTGTTTGAATAATGATTAAATTATTCAAATTCTGAAATGTATGTATATCATCAAAAATAGATTTAGTGTATTATACCAAATACACTTATTTCTTCAAATATTAAAGTTTTACATGTATAACTTTAAACAAACTCATTTACCATAGCAATTCCCAAAAGTTTTAAATAATAGATAATGTATATTTTACTTTTAGAATAAAAGAAGTACATTCACATCTGCACTTTCATTTTATCCCCAGGAAAATTCTGTGAGCAACGTATTACAAGTATCACTGTTACATGTCACCCAACAGGTTGAAAATACAGGGGCATTGGGGATAGAGAGTTTTTAAAATAAACACTGTGTTTTACATACCACGTTAGAATAAAAAGAGTTTGAAAAAGCAAATGAAAAATGAACACAGCATAACATAGCATAGTGATTTCTCTTCTCATCATTTGATAAATCTAAAACTTCAGTTAATCACTATTCCCTTTTGGAAATAGTAATTTTCTTTACTCTTATTAGTAAGAGTAAAAATCATCAGTATTGGCATAAAAATCAGAATTTTATGTCAAGGGGCTTGACACCAGACATTCATCTTTCATTCACTTAACACTATTCTATTGGTCTTTACAGGCTGTGCTGAGAAAGTTAATATGGAAGTACTGTGAGATTTTTAGTCATTAAAAATCCTCCTGGTATGTAGTGCAGCTTATCCAGTAAAGAACAGAAGTGGGTTGAGATGTTTAAAAAGATTATCTTCCTTTGAAATAAACATGTTTTTAAAGAAATTAAAGCATTTCAATCATTTTTAGCATCCATTTAAAGTGCAATTAGGTTCCATTGTAAAAGGAAGATTCTGGAATACTATAATAATTTAAATAGCAATATCTTATCAGTAAATTTTGGTGCATGTGCCTAATGATTTTAAAATAAAATTTTTAGATGTTGAATTTATTCTATAGCTATAGACTGAGATGTTAGCAGTTGATCTCTGCAAATAAAAATCTACATACATGATGTAGAACTAACTAAATGTGGATTTATAGGGCAAGGATTTATTAGTAGAATCTAATAAAAGTTTAAGAGGCTATTCCATGTCTTATTTGTTAACTTCTCTCACTCTCATTGAGAAATAATTGGCATACATCACCATTTAAGTTTAAGGTATACAGCATGGTGGCATGATTTACATATATTGTGAAATGATTACAATAGATTAGCATCCATCATCTTATATAGATACAATAAAAAGAAAATAAAAAAGAACTCTCCTATTGTAAATTATGTTGCTATGAACATTGGGGTGCACATGTTCTTTGGGATTGGTGTTTTAGAGTTCTTAGGATACAATCCTAGCAGTGGAATTGCTGGGTCAAAAGGCAGGTCCAATTTTAGTTTTCTGAGAAAATTCCATACTGTTTTCCATAATGGATGAATAGCCAAGAGTTGGAAGCAACCTAGGTGCCCGTCAGTAAATGAGTGGATCAAAAAACTATGGTACATATACACAATGGAATTCTATGCAGCAGAAAGAAAGAAGGAGCTCCTACCTTTTGCAACAGCATGGATGGAACTGGAAAGCATTATGCTGAGTGAAATAAGCCAGGTGTTGAAGGACAAATACCATATGATCTCACCTTTAACAGGAAGCTAAACAACAAAACAAACAAGCAAGCACAATATAGCCAAAGACACTGAAATACAGAACAGGCCGACAGTGACCAGAGAGAAGAGGGGAGGGAATTTCAGGGGAAATAGGGGAGGGATTTAGAGGAACATATATAAAGGATACATGGACAACAAATGAGAAGGGTGGAAATGGGAGGGAGGGGGAGGAGCACGGGGATGGGATGGGATGGGAGTAATAGACAGAAAACTGTACTTGAAAAATAATTAAATAAAAAATTAATTAATTAATTAAAAAAAACTCTCCTTGTGATGAAAACTCCTAGGATAACTTTCTTAATAACTACTAATAGTTTTTAAAGATTGTCCCAGAAATTACCAAAAGAGACTGATCCACCCATGGGGTGGCATTACCCTGCAGCTACCTCATCTTCAACGTATTTCTAAACACCATTATGACACTATGACATTTCTTGTATGCATTGTCTATGCTATTCTCTATTCATAAAAGAATGAGGCAATTATTGTACATTTATTATATATTTGAAAAAGAGGGAAAAGGCAAAAAGTTAGTGCTTTGATTTTTATAAAATTTAGCAAAGTCAGAAGAAATATTAGGATCTCTTTCTCTAACCTATGATATCTAAAATTATTTCTAAAATAAAAATATATGTGAAATTGTTTTTAAGTGACTTCATTATAATTCAGATATTTTGTTTGCTTGGAAAATTTGCTGCATGTGATGTATTGTTAGACCATAATAAAAATTGTACTCATTTCAAGCACTATTATTCTCTGCTTTCATTAATGTGAAGGACACATTTTAATCTTTTTGTAAAACCAATGAGGAATTAATAGATATAGCCTAGATGATCTTTGTACACATTTAAAAATAATATACCGTGAGGAAATAGTTAAAATGCAGAGTATGAAGGTTTTATTCTTTTTTCTCCATTTATTAGTTGTTTTTGAGCAAATTTCTTATTCCCTCTACTATATGGTTTTATCACATGTAAAATCATCTCAATAATACTACCTGCCTCATATGAAAAATCTATTCCTGATATTTGACAAAGAACAGCCTTTTAATTCACCCTTCTTACCCTGCTTATTCCTTCCTTCCTTCCCTCATTTGTAAAATGAGAATTTTGATACCTACACACAAAGTTATTCTCCAGGAGAAAAGTATACAGTAACGTGACAATACTTATAAGCTGTAAAATAGTACATGCTTTCTATGAATTATTATTATTTGGAATATTGAAAGCTTAAAATGTTTAATTTGTGAAAACTAGCATTTATTGATTATTTAGGATGGCCAAGCACTTTTGAATACTTTGCAAGTATTATCTTTTTTAAATGTTACAAGAACCTACTGGAATAGGTACTATTATTAGCTGACTTTTACAGAGACAGAATCTATGGTCTAAAATGCTATTTAACTTTCCCAAAGTCACGTACCTAATAAGTGGTAGGGTGGGCATTAACATTGGAGCACTATGGCCGTAGCACTTGTCCTTCTAATAAGTGTACCATGCTACCTAAGTAACCATTTCATTTGTCCTCATGTCTTTTTTGGTAAGATTTAATTTAATTGTTTTTAGATAGGGGAAAGGAGGGAGAAAGAGAGGAAGAGAAACATCAATGTGTGGTTGCCCCTCGCGTGGCCCCCCACTGAGGACCCGGCCAGCAACCCAGGCCTGTGTCCTGACTGGAAATCGAGCTGGCGACCCTAGTTCACAGCCCATACTCAGTCTGCTGAGCTACACCAGCCAGGAATGTCCTCATGTTTTTTAACGACTACTATGGTGATGCCACCGTGGTAGCACATAGACATGTGTATACACAGTAGCACATAGACAAGGTAATATTTAATAAAATTTTTGATGAAATTATTATCTAAAAAACCAAAATGACAATATATTTAATTTCATATATTGAAAATACCTACATAATTAGAATTGATGGATTATAATCTTAAGGAAGATTCTCATTTCATTTTTAAAGTAATTTGACATAGAATGAGTAAAATACATATGGTTAGCCGAGGCTAAAAAAGCATGTGAATGAACTTAATTTTACTCTAGATAATGTTGGTTAAGATATATTTTTGTAAATTGTATTTTGCTACTGGAAATTTCACATTTTACTGAATTAGAAACATTTATTACTCTTAAAACACCACTTCAACAAATATTCAGTGATTAATAATAGACATGCTTTGCACGGAAGTATCAAGCTTTGTATTTTGAAATGCAATTAAATCAAATTGCTAAAGAAACATGAACTACAAAGGAAAAAAAGATACACCAATTAATTTTCACAATCATCAAAAATCTAAATGAACAGCTTCCAAAATATATTTAATTTTAATATAATGTGTTTTGAAAGTCCTTTATTTCTTCATTCCACACAACTTTTCTGCTTCAATAAATCTCTATTTCTCTTTTATTTTTGGAAAGGTACATTCTGTACACTTCCATATTTTATTCCTGTTCACTTTATTTCATTTTAAAAAACCAAATTTACATTCTTTCCAAAACCTTAATTATGCTGCTTCAGTAAGGGCCCTTAACAGTCATTTCCACCGAGTCAGAATCAGGAAAATAGGAAGAAAGCAGGTTTGATATAGATTAGTATACATTTGAAGACATGCATAACTTATATACCTGTATGGAGTAAACATATTTGGAAATGTCAGCAAGCATTTTTTGTGTTTTTCAGATGGTTATGTTGTTATTATTTTCCTGATTACTACCCATTGGGTAAGTGACTTTAAACAAATGATTCTCTTCCTTGGAATTTTGGGGCTTGTGACCATAAGTGATTATAGCCATCTGTCTCTAATGCCTGAAAGTTTTAAGCTCAAGGGCTTTTTGGGGGGACCATGTTTACTGCCATTTCATCTAGAACAGAGGTGGCAAACACAAGGCCCAGAGGGCCGAATCCAGCCCTCCACCTTGTTTTATCCATCCTGGCCTTGTTTCTACCCTGTGGCAGCGTGGAGCTCCATGCCCCTAGTTAAGGAGTAGTTACACTTATGCAGTCCAAAAATCACATTTGGCCCTCTGAAGGCAACCACGAGCCTGATGTAGCCCCCAGTGAAAATGAGTTTGACACCCCTGACTAGAAAGTCAGAAAAAAGCTGTGTTTCTGAGTAAGAGAAAAGCAGGAATCAGTTGCACACAACCGGATACTGGTGAAAGAAAAGGGTCCTGGAGACCAGGCTGTACTTGTCTCTAAAGCCTAGCAACATTCATTTTGAATTTGTGAAGATTCCCAGTGTTTTAGTAATTCTTCTTCATGCTTAATTGGTTTACATTATGATGCTGGCAAGCACATCTCAAAAAGAGCACAAATATATTGTGGGCCGCCATGTTTGTGTGGGTTAGGTGGTTTAAATATTCAAGAAATACATGTCATCAGGTTACTTCAGTTGATGGGGAGTTATTTGAAGGAGATACCAGCTAATAAGAAAAATAAGAAACATTCTCTGCCATCCAAAGCCAGACACGGAGAAGTGGTGCCCCGCTCCTTCATATTCAGGTTATGATTCAGATAATGGTGTTGGGGATCCATCCATAGCACCAGTACCAAGTTCAGGTCTACGACTTCTGCTTCTCTAAACGTCTTTTCTTCTTCTGATTTCTCCCAATAATAAGAAAGTAAAAACTAGCAATATATTTATAGAACTTCAGTGGCTTGTGGTTATAATGTACAACTAAGTGGAATATTGTTTTTTAGTGTTAATAAGAAACTACGTATTAACTACAGAAAGAAACTACTATGGTACATATACACAATGGAATTTTATGCTGCAGAAAGAAAGGAGGAGCTCCTACCTTTTGCAACATCATGGATGGAACTGGAAAGCATCATGCTGAGTGAAATAAGCCAGGTATTGAAGGACAAATACCATATTATCTCACCTTTAACAGGAAGCTAAACAACAAAACAAACAAGCAAGCAAAATATAACCAAAGACACTGAAATAGAGAACAGGCTGACAGTGACCAGAGGGGAGAGGGGAGGGAATTTCAGGGGAAGTAGGGGAGGGATTTAGAGGAACATATATAAAGGATACATGGACAACAACTGAGAAGGGTAGAAATGGGAGGGAGGGGGAGCACGGGGGTGGGGTGGGTTGGGAGTAATAGACAGAAAACTGTACTTGAAAAATAATTAAATAAAAAAAAGTGAAAAAAAAAAGTAAAAAAAAAAAAGGAAACTACTGATGCTGGGATGTGAGTAGGCCAGGCATTTTGAGTCCTGCTATAAAGAGATGTGGAAGGTGAGGAAGAGATGGCATAATTAGTAGATTCTTAGAGGATCTGTATAATGCTCTCGTTCTATAACTACTCCTTATATCCTGACGTTCTCTTGGCTTCTACCCTTGATCTGATCAGTTTATTCACTTTATCTGGATGATCACAAGCAGTGACAGATCTTATATTACCACCTCTGGCAATTCTGGCAATTCTGATATATGTATGCAAAGATCAGACTTAGAGCTATTGAACTAGATAGTGAATATGGCAAAAATAGGTTTACAGTTTTTCATATGGAAAACAATACAATAGCCAATAAATAATACAAGAATAAACTCTTTCACATACTACTGTAAACCTACTTTTGCTCCACCCTGCATGCATATACATTAATTACAAAATATTCTATTGCTAAAAAAAAATGCTAACCCTCATCGGAGCCTTCAGCAAGTCAAATCATTTTCCTGGTCTGATATCAATACTGATGATCAGAGTGGTGGTTGCTGAAGGTTGAGGTGGTTGTGGCAATTAAAAATCAGACAACAGTGAAGTTTAATGCATTGATTAATCCTTTGTTTGATGAACAATTTCTCTGTAGCATGTAATGCTGTTTGCTACCTTATTACCCACAATAGAACTTCTTTCAAAACTGGAGTCAATAATCCTCCCAAACTCTGCTGCTGTTTGCCAACTAAGTTTCTGAGTCATATTCTAAATCCTATGTTGCCATTTCAACAGTCTTCACAATATTTTCAGCAGGAGTAAATTCTAACTGAAAAGCCTTTTTCTTTGCTCATCCCAAAGAAGTAACTCCCCATCAGTTAAAATTTATCATGAAATTACAGGGATTCACTCACATCTTTAGGCTTCACTTCTAGTTGTCTTGCTATCTCCACCACATCTGCAGTCATTCAAAGTTTTGAACCTCTCAACATTATCCATGAGGGTTGGAGTCAACCTTTTCCAAACCCCTGTTAAGGCTGATGTTTTTATCTCTTCCTATGCATCACAGGTGTTCTTAATGGCACTTAGAAAGGCGAATCCTTCCCGCAATGTTTTTTTTTATTTTAATTTTTTATTTTTCCACAATGTTTTTAATTTACTTTCTTTAGATCCATTAGAGGAATCCTTATTTATGACAGCTATTGCCTTACGAAAGATGTTTCTTAAATAATAAGACTTGAAAGTTGAAATGACTCTCTGATTCATTGGTTACAGAGTGAATGTTGTGTTGGCAGGCAGAAAGGCAACAGTAATCTCATTGTACATCTCCATCAAAACTCTTGTGTAACTACATGGAAGGTTATCAGTGGGGGAGTGGGTGGAGAGAGAGGGGGAAAAGGTATAGAAAATAAGTAGCATAAATGGATAAATGGTAGGTGGAGGATAGACAGGGGAAGGTAAAGAATAGTATAGGAAATGTAGAAGCCAAAGAACTTATATGTATGACCAATGGATATGAACTAAAGGGGGGGAATGGGGTGGGAGGGGGTGCACAGGGCAGAGAAGAATAAAAGAGAGGAATGGAATAGCTGTAATAGCATAATCAATAAAATATATTTTAAAAAAACCTTTGTGTAACTAGGTGCATTGTCAATAAGCAGTGATATTTTAAAAGGAATCTTATTTTCTGAGTAACAGGTTTCAACAAGAAGCTTAAAATAATTGTAAACCATATTGTAAACAGATGTGCTATGGTTCAGTTTTTGTTGTTCCATTTATAGAGCACAGGCAGAGAATGTATAGCATAATTCTTAAGGGCCCTAGGATCTTTTTATAATGGTAAGTGAACATTGGTTTCAATTTAAAATCACCAACCTCTACTATTAGCCTCAAATCATTAGGCTCTACCAAGAGAGTCAGACTGTGAAACCAGGCATTGACTTCTGTCTAGCTTTGAAAGTCGTAGATGGCATCTCTCACAACATAAGGCTGATTTGTCTTGAAATCTGCTGTTTGCTGTAGCTACCTTCGTTAATTACATTAACTGGATTTTCTGGACCACTTGCTGAAGCTTCTGTGTCAGCGCTCGGTGCTCCTGTTACAGAGATGGCTTCTTTCCTTAGGCCTCATTAACCTACCTCTGCTACCTTCGAACTTTTCTTCTGCAGCTTTCTTTCCTCTCTCAGCCTTCACAGCATTGAAGAAAATCAGGGCCTTCCTCTGGATTAGGCGTTGGCTTAAACGAATGCTGTGGCTGGTTTGATCTATCCAGACCTCTATATCAGCAATAAGCCTGTTGCACTTTCACGTGTTCACTGGAGTAGCACTTTTAATTTCCCTCAAGCACTTTCCCTTTGCATTCACAATTTGATGAACTGTTTGCCACAAGCACCTAGCTTTTGGCTTGTCTCAACTTTTGCCATGCAACTTTTCCTCATTAAACCTAATCATTTCTACCTTTTGATTTAAAGCAAGAGGCACGGGATTTTTCCTTTCATTCAAATGCATAAAGGCCATTGTAGGTTTATTAAAATTTAATATTGTTGTGTCTCAGAGAATAGGGAGGTCCAAGGAGATGGAGAAAGATGGGGAAATGGCTGGTTGGTGGAGCAGTCAGAACACACTCTTATTTGTTGTTCACTGTCTTTATATGAGCATTTTCATGGTGCACCAAAACCATTAGAACGGTAATATCAGTGATCAGTGATCACAGATCACCATAACAAATGTAATAGTAACAAAAAAGCTTGAAATATTTCCAGAATTACCAAAATGTGAAACAGGGACCCGAAGTGAGCAAATGCTCTTGGAAAATGATGCCAGTATTCTTGCTTGACACAGGGTTGCCACAAATCTTCAGTTTGTACAAAACACAGTATCTAAGAAGCACAATAAACCAAAGTGCAATAAATGAGTATGCCTATAGTGGTACCATCGAAGAGGGAGGTTATGAGGACTTCATGAGCTATTGTGTAAGAGGTACTCAACACATTGTTTCAAACAATGGCCAGGAGTCATAATGTAAGGAAAAGTCAATCCAACATGTACACACTTTGTGAAAACAAATGAAAAGAGCAAAATTATAGTTTCTAAATTATAAATCTTTCAACTTTACATTTTAGGCTAGTTTTCTGTTGTCCATGATTACAAGAAAGAAATCCCACTTATTTAAGAACATAATCACATAGTTTTTCTGCACTTAATTTATTTCTGTATCATTTAAATCTTCAATATATAATGGAGTGTGACAATTAAAAAGTACACCATGTTAAGTTTGGAAAATTGTGGCACAAAAGCAGTTGGTTTGCTTTATATCTATCTATCTATCTATTTATGAAAAATACCAGGAACTTTTTGCTTACTATCTTACTTTGTTTGCATACTTTGAATGCAATTTAAGAATTGATATTGTGTTCATAGCAAATAAATAACACATATTGAAATTCAAAGTGAATGCATTATAGGCAATAAATGCTACTTATTTTATATAAAATGCATTACATTACTTTATGTATAATTAGAACATTTTAAAAAAACTGCCCACCTCATCAAGAAGAATAAAATAGTTAGTACCACCTAATAGGTATTGAAATACTACTCAATGTTTTCATTAAAAAATTGTCTAATGAGAATATTGTTGTGGGGTTAAAATGATTTAGCACAAAGCATAAATTAGAAAAACATTTTTTCTGACATACTTTAATTTTGTGAACACCCACCTCAATATTTCAGGCCCTCTAGTTCTTTTTAAAACAAAAAACGAAGTCCTTTGCCCATTTATTTATTGGGTTGCTTGTCTTCTTAGAGTGGAGTTGAGTAAGTTCTTTATGTATTTTGGAGATTACACCCTTGTCTGAGGTATCATTGGCAAATATGTTTTTCCATACAGTTGGTTCTCTTTTTATTTTAATACTGTTTTCTTTAGCCATGCAGAAGCTTTTTATTTTGATGAGATCCAATTTGTTTACTCTTTCCTTTATGACCTTTGCTCTAGGGGACATATCAGTAAAAATGTTGCTGCATGAAATATCTGAGATTTTCCTGCCTATGTTCTCCTCTAGGACTTTAATGGTGTCACGGCTTATATTTAAGTCTTTAATCCACTTGGAATTTTTTTGTGTGTATGGTTTAAGTTGGTGCTTGAGTTTCATTTTTTTGCACGTAGCTGTTGTGACAGCATGGATGGAACTGGAAAGCATTATGCTAAGAGAAATAAGCCAGGCCGTGAAAGACAAATACCATATGATCTCACCTTTAATAGGAACCTAAAAAACAAAACAAACAAATAAGCAAAATATAACCAAAGACACTGAGATGGGCTGACAGTGTCCAGAGGAGAGAGGAGAGGTAATTTCAGGGGAAAAGGAAAAGGGTTTACAGAAACAAGTATAAAAGACACATGGACAAAAACTAGGGAGGCTGAAAATGGGAGGGAGTTGGGGAGGGCTGGGTGGGTGAGCTGGGATGGGAGTAGAAGACAGAAAACTTTACTTGTCAACAATTAAAATAAAAGCATTAAAAATAAATGAAACAAAAGTGAAAATGTACTTGATTGTCTTTCCTTCTCTAATATTTTTCTTTCTTTTGGTTACCAGGTAAAATTTGCATTTGTTACATCTGGAAATAAAAAATATTGTTTCCAAACTACCTTAATTTCAGATTCGATGACAGCAAACCATGTAAAGAGATCCTCTTAAAAATGTGCTGACACTGAATAAGAAGGTGATTTCATCTCAGTAGGTGAAATTAGACCCATTACCTTCAACTGGAATTGAACAACCACCCTGGGAAATCTTGTCCAGGTGAAAATGAGTGCAGTCAAATCTAAGGCAAGGTGCATGAGGACATCTAAAAGTATAATGTGATGCAAAGTATTTCAGCATGGCCTATTAGTCACACCTAGAAGACTGTTTTAAAAGTCTAGACAGACAATAAAAATAGCTACTAGAGAAAATAAAGATTCTAGATGCCCATGGGATTTTCCTTTGCTGGGAAAGTGATTTAAACTATAAACCACTATCAAATAACTTTAAAATGAGTTCATCTTACTAGAGAAGTCACATTTAAACATTTTCTCAAAATGTGCCCAGATTAGTCCTCAGAACCCTATGGCTTTATCCAGCTCTAGACTGAAACATTAAAAAACGAAAGCAAAAAGAAAACAAACCCCTCCATGACCTTCTACTGTAAATACTCTAGGAGGGACTTGCTATTTAGTTTAGGAAACCGATTATCTCTCCTTGTAACTTATGCAGATCTAGAACTTCATGTGTGTACTTTATGGTTTCTTTTACTTCGGGGAAAGGTGTTACATCCAGGTTATATATCTACTTATCTCTGTATCTGTTAATCTGCCCATCTATCTACATATACATCTGGAAGCCAATCCTTGGAAAAGATTATATTAGAAAGTAAACTGAGCCCCTTAAAACTT
Source organism: Sturnira hondurensis (assembly GCF_014824575.4). Classification (NCBI taxonomy): domain Eukaryota; kingdom Metazoa; phylum Chordata; class Mammalia; order Chiroptera; family Phyllostomidae; genus Sturnira; species Sturnira hondurensis. The sequence goes on along the minus strand of NW_028076767.1, from coordinate 16,234,660 downwards.
TCAGCTTATTTGAGCACATGTTCATTGGACTCTGGCTGTGCCAAACCACAGGTGGTTAGGAACCTGCACTGACAAGAGGTATGGGAGAGGGAGAGTTTATGCAGATGATGGGGCGGCAAATCATTGGCTATAACTTAAGCAGGTGCCCTAACTGGGAAAGCTGGCCATTTGTGATTGATTGTTTCTGTTGATTTTTCTCAGATCACATTGACTCTGACTTAGGTTTTGATTTGCTTACATAGGATACCAAGGCATTAGAGTAACCTGAGGCTAATGGAGTCCTTGTTTATCACTTCTTGGCCTTTTGGCTAAGATCAAGTCTAATGAAGTCAATGTTTAAATACTTTAAGAATTAAAAAATGGGAGCAATTCTTTGGTGCCTTTACACTCTCCATTTCCTGGGGATTAAGGCACACTTGGTTCCCTACCCTTTGCACTGTTTATTTAGTTTCCTAATTTCTACTAAACATGGTCACCCCCAAGATCGATGGAACAGTTAATTCAAACATTAGCAAAGCATGAAATCAAGCTGCATATGCTGTAATGCTGGGGAGTGGAGCAAATCAGAATATATAGAGATAACCTAGTCAAATCTAGCCTCAGCATCACTACTTAACTTGTTATGTTCTGTACTTGTGTTTGAAAAAAATTATCATTTCATGAAGATGAAACTCCAGGGAAAACTGAAAGAGATTAATTTGTGAGGGCAGAATAGGAACATAATGCCTGTGAAACTTGATAGAAAAATGACTCAAGAAAAATGCAAGAAATTGTTTCTAGCTAAGAACTTGAGATTTAGAAAGTGTATAACAATTCAACTACAAAAGTCAAGAGTATAATTTAGAATCAGGGGCTCAGTCTGAAGAATCAAAGAAAGGCTTGCTTATGGCAATATTTATAGTAGAATCAGAGTTCGACCAGAGAGGCTCCCTGTGATTTGAAGAACATTCCATGAGGAAAACATCCATCACTTTATGTCAGCACTTGACAAGACCTCTCAGTAAATTTTTGAACTGTTGGGTGACTTTGGAACCTAGTAAGAATATATAAAAATATAATATGTATTAGTTCATGCACTGACATTCACCAATATCTCTAAAATTTTATATTAATAATACAAACAGAGGAAAGAAAACAATTCATCTCAAAGGTGTTTATATCTATATTTGGAGGAGGGAGTGAAAGCAAAATAATTACTTAAGGAAATTATTTTTATGACATACCTGTTTTTTCCCTACCATATCTAGCCATAGAGAACTCAACTAAAAGGACAGTTTATTTTATAAAAGCTGGATATGTTAATCATAAAGTGAATTTGTATCAAGATTAAATGTTTCTTTTTAGAACACTTTTAAATTATTAAATTAATAAATAAACATATTTTTAAATTACAATTACATAGTCTAGGTGACTAATGGTAAAAAATCATTTGTCATTCCTATCGCTCCTTATCTGGTCTCCTGAGTCAACTGCATTGGCCATCGAACTCTTCCACTCACCTTCACACTTTTAAATAATACCTTTATACTGACATTCTGTGATTTTATTCAAAATTAGATTTATCCATGATCTCCTACTACAAAAGATGAGGGTTCTGTCCCTTGTCTTTATTCTCCATAAATGCTTCTCATATGCATCTACTCCAAATATGGCTATTTCACATGTTCTGGGAAAGCTATATTAGTGTTAAAATGATTTGTAATGAAGGTGTCACATTGCATTTGATGATCACATTTCTTCTTTTGTGTAATGTATTTTTCCTTGAGTTATTATTTATTTTCCTCTTTGGCTTAATTTGTACTAATGAATTTCAAATATTTTTCATAAAACTCCTGTAAATATAGTAAAACATGGTAAGCTATAATTTTTGTTTTTTATAAATTTTATTACTTCTCATACAATAATCTCCCATAACATTTTCTACTATTTTATTATTTTGCCCCAATGTAGACAATCTCTCTCTCTCAGACCTGTTGTATACCTAGGGCTTTATTTCTTTTAAATCTTCTTGCCTCATTTAGTAATAACCATCTGCTTCAGGTTCCATTAGAACCTGTGAGGCTTCACAGAGACTACTGTTTTGTGGGCTCCCTTTTATAAAACAATTCCAGTAAAAATATATGACAGAATTCATGCATGCCTTTGATTTAAAGTTGCTTATTAATGAAAATTTTAAACCATTAATAGATAAATTATGACTCATTACTAATGATGTGACATCATCCATTTTGTTGCTTATGAATATTGGTTTTCAAAGTCTCTCTCCTAGGTTGTTATTGTGCTTCATTGTTGATGACAACAAAAGTACATCTCATTTGGGGAATCTATGAAAACAGGAATGATGGTTTGTTGTCTTATCATGTTGAATTTATCATTCAACATATCGAGAGTAGTAAACACAAAATAATACATTATCCAACTGTATCTCTTCTTGAAGTCTGTGGGCCAGAGCTATTTCATCTCTGGAATGTCAGCTCCTTCAGTGTTGACCATACCCTTATTTTTCATTACAACTAGTGAGATGCCTATGGGAGATAAGATGAGGAAAATCCATCGTTCTTTCAGTATGATTTAAAATCCAACTGGAAGAGTACATCATGAACACATTGGTTGAGGCAAGTGCAGACAACAGTTAGCAGGACCTGTCAACACTTCAGAGCAATGGCTTTGCACCCTTAGAGGAAACAGCATTCAAACACTCATGCCGAACACTTGACGAATCACAAAGCATGCGGGGAGGGTGAGGTTAGTGAGCTACATGTTAGTAGCAGAAGATCTACAGGTAAAGGACACCTGATCCCACCTCTGCTGCATGTAGGTGCCTTGACAAGGTGGCATGACAATCAGCACACAGAAAGAACAGATGAGAGCCATCATACTGACACAATTTTAGTCCAAAGGCCAACAGTGGATAACTTGTAGTAAGGAGTCCTGTACTTATCTTGTACCTGGTGTGAGAGTCCTGCAAAGTCAGCCTGTCTGCAAGAAGCCAACAACCCAGTGTAATGTGGTTTTATGAAATTTGAGTAGGGAATGTACTATCCCTCCAAATAGAAGGGTCATACTTGTTAAACAACCCTCCTAGAACTTGATTCTGAAAGCACATTCTCATGGTAATCTCAATGGCATGGGTCTCAGAACTACTCACAGTGTTTGGCAAAACCCATCCACAGGAAAAAATGGTTACTGGGGTCCATGTGGACCTGTATTCAAGCTCAAGGTAGCCTACCCAGGTAGTAATGAAGCCAGTGGCAGACAAGTCTGTTTATCTGTCATTTTCAGGCTTAGCAACCTTGCCTTTAAACTCAACATGTTCAAAACTGAACTCATGAATAAACTTTGCCTCATCATAAAGACAGCATTCCTCATCTCAGCAAGTGACATGTATGGAATGTGTTAAACAATTTAGAAACTTAGGCATTATTCCTAATACCTCCATCCATCTACATTTCAATGGCAAATTCTTCAATATTTTAATCTATTTCAACTCCTCAAGAGATCTAATCATCTTCACCACCATATGTTAAGAAAATAAAGCTACCATTATATTGCATAAACTATTGTAATGGGTCCCTAACTAGTTTGCCTCTAACTATCCATCCAAGTAAAAGTGATCTTTTTAAAATGGAAATTTCATCAAGTCATTCATATCCTTTTCATACTCTTAAGCCTCATTGACTAACCAATGGTATAAGATAAAAATAGAGGTGTTAAGTTTACTGGTGCATTGATTGATTTTTCTACATTCATTAAAGCACATAAATATGCTAATAAGAATGAGTTATTACTAGAGAGAAATGAAAATGCTGAAGAAACATGGTAGATAATGGCTGTATGAAATCATGTAGTAAATTAGTGGATGTGATCAAGGTCAAAAGTGGTGGGTTAGACTTTGGTACAAGCAGAACTTCTCTCACTGGAACACAAAGGGAAGCAAAGAATGGAGGAATAAATTCTTGAATATATTAGGACCATGAGGTTTCTAATTTTGGTAACAATAAACTGTGTCCCAGCAGATTTCAAAGATAAATCTTCCATTACAAGAGTAAGTGGCTTACAAGTAAAGTCATAGAAAAGGAAGGATGAAACTTTTAGAGGAAGGTGAATGAACCAATAGTTAATAAGAGGTTTACCATCAGCAAACTCATAGTTCCAAGGCATGGTAAATTTATAATAAACCTTTTATTAGTCTTATAATTATTTGGCATAATGGCATAGAGTTAAAGCTAAAAATCTTTAAAATGATCCCTTCTTTGCAATAATTTTTTGGTGTGACACTGTGAACAGTGGCTAAAATACGAACATCTTAGGTATAGGGCTGTGAACATATCTTGCACTCAAGATATGTATAGTTCTCTTAATCTTTGAATGCTGAAATCAAGAATATACCTGGTATAATACAAATTTAAATAACCACAAGACTTGTTGGCCCTCTCTCTCTGTAAGAATATTTCAAATCACAGTAATGTTCATTCATATGACATTTATCTATACAACCCCACAACTTTGCAAACTTTAAAATTAGTGCATATTTGCATAGGTCTCTTGTTTGCCTAGAGTCAGACTTTTCAGATTTTTTCTTTCCAGAAAACATGGAGCCGTAATATATCCAGCATTCAGCCCAAGAAGCGGTACCCAATGTCCCATTGTGGTAGAATGTATCTTTTTTAAAAACAAAGATAAATTTATTTTATTAAGAAAATTACTCACTTGTCCCAAGTCCTCTGTAATATAAGTGAAAAATATAAATAACATAAGTATATATCAAGCTTCATAGAACAAGTAATATTTATAGCACAATAAATTAATAAAATATCATTTTACTATTAGCAACTGAAATGTTAATATAGTGGCTAATACTGTAATAGTTTTATATTCTTTTTCATCTATAATAAAATATTATCTGCCAGATGTATTACTTTAATGTTGTTTAACATGTTATTTCACATTAGTCTCATATGAAATTATTTTTGGTATTGGATGACATAAACTTATGCATACAACCTCTTATATGCAGATATATTTCAAATACAGTGCATATTTTACATATTTTATAAGTAAAGAAAAGGGCAGAAACGTTATTTATTTTTAGAATTCATATGCTTGGAACTTGCAAGAAATATTGCTTGAGAAAGACATGGGTGATGATGTAGTAGTTAATTTTGATAGCATTGTACCATGCACTGATTCATACATGTGTAGAAACTAGTATAGGATTTTAAATGGGAATTTTAAATTCCTGACTATAGAAGACTGATGCACTTCAGGACAGATAATGTCCTAACAGGAAATACTATGTTCTTATTTAGGAAACAGTATCAGGGAAACAGCCAAAGCAGCCAGCTGTGAAAGCCTTCTTCAGAAAAGCAAATGTGAAATTTTCCTTTCAAATTTATTTAAAAAGAAGTTACATTCTGAATATTTATACAGCAAAGAGACAAAAACTCTAGAAATGTCTAAAATATGCATGTTTTATAAAAATATCCTCAAATATTATATGTGAAAAACCAAAAGCACATGTAGAGATTTTTTCAGTTTATCTTCTATACATCTCTTTTTTGTATATAAGCTGATTTGAAAAAAAAATATGGAGGTGTTCCTTAATATAAGCCCTGTAATTTGCCTTGGAATATATCTGAATTTTTAAATACGAATACTTTCTTAAAGGCAATGACTATATTAAATATATTTAGGCATTATCTAGCTTTCAAATTTGTTTTTCTCTCATAAAGTATAAGACATAAATTTGAGAGTATTTATCATAACAGCTGAATAATTTCACCACAGATAAATTTTTACTTTTCCCTCTTATTTAAAATAGAAGATAATGTTTCTTTAAGATAATGTTTCTTTCTAAACTAAGAGTAAAATTATTTTATAAAGTTATTTTTACCAGATTATAAATATATTTATACATATATATGCAAATAGAAAAACACACAATATTCCACTTTATAACATTGACAATATCTCAATTTTTAATATTAAAACTCCTTTATTGAATTGTAACTTACATATATGAGAGGTTCATATCTGGAATATGAAATCAATTTTTAGAAATTTGTTTCAAATGTACACTTTTATGTAACCTACACTCTATCTACATGCATAAATTTTCATCTACCCAGGAAGTTCTCTTGTGCTTCTGTCAATCCCTCTCCAGTATGCTTATTTGAATAATGTCAAGGCTAAAATGGAATTCAGTTCCATCTTACATCGTATTGCCATAGGATGGTATTACTAATAGTGATCTACAGGATGAAACTAAGTAACTGATCCTTTAAAACAAGTATAATACAAGCAATGATAACAGCATGAGACAAACTACAAAATTTGCCGAATGAATTATCTTGTTCAAACTCATAATTAACTGTTGTATGGAAATAAATTATTCTTGTTAAACTTAGAACTACGTTAGTTGAGATGATCGTACTGGGTCAAAGTCTTTTTTCACATATTTTTAATTTGTCTTGAGCTGTGTTTTTTTCTGCTGAATGAATAATGGTGAGTTCCTAAACAACAGATGGATTAAATCAGATAATTTTCCAGTCCAATCAAAGCCAGACTCAATGCATTAACAGGTGGAGATCCATTAAACTGATCAATTTGTGTTGATCTACTTTGCCATTGAGTCCCCTAAAAAACCCAAGAGCACTTTTTGTCTTGTTAATTTGTGAAAAATGGTCATTACAGTCTCATGAATGATGGCCTCTTTTCTTTGTTTAACAAGGGTCTTTCGATGTCAAATCCTCAAATTCATCCTGGAAGAATCCCCACTTCCTATAAAAGCCATATATTATAGGTACACCTTGCACTTTCTTTCTAAATAACAATATTTTTGACTTTGTTTAACAATGAACATTTTAGGAAACCTCTGACATGACAAAATTGAACAAGTATGTAAGTGTAAAAAGGACTCAAAAACAATAGAAAAAAGTAACAAATACCCCAAAGGGAGCTTGTTTTAATTCATGTGGTGTGCATTCAAAACAGATTTTAACCCAATGATGTTCTCTCTCAGAACTCTAAATCCTCCTTGGAAACTGTATCTGTGTGTACTCAGCTTTAATTGTTCAACCTACTTATAGTCTGATCCTTCCATTAGTTTCTTGTCTCTTTTTTGATTTTTTTAATTTAAATTATCTTATTGTTGTTCAATTATAGTTGTCTGTATTTTCTCCCCACCCCTCCCCCCAGCCCCTCCGAACCCACCTCCCTCCCTTGCTTCCACCTTCCCCCTTGATTTTGTTCATGTGTCCTTTATAGTAGTTCCTGAAAACCATTTCCTGCACTGTGCCCTCCCCACTCCCTTCTGGTTATTCTTGGATTATTCTTAATTTTATTTTATTTTTTATTTTTTCCCAATTTTTTTATTTAATTATTTTTCACGTAGTTTTCTGTCTATTACTCCCATCCCATCCCACCCCCGTATTCCCCCCTCCCTCCCATTTCCACCCTTCTCAGTTGTTGTCCATGTATCCTTTACATGTGTTCCTCTAAATCCCTCCTATTCTTAATTTTAATGAGTCGAGTTATATTTTGTTTGCTTTTTTCTTTTGTTGATTATGTTCCAGTTAAAGGTGAGGTCATACAGTATTTGTCCTTCACTGCCTGGCTTATTTCACTTAGCATAATGCTCTCAAACATTCCACACAGCAACATCTTCATGGATATGTCCCCTAAAGCAAGGGACATAAAGGAAAGAATAAACAAATGGGACCTCACCAAATTAAAAAGCTACTCATGGCTCAAGAAAACAGCATTAAAATGAAAAGAGAGCCAACTATATGGGAAAACATATTAGCCAATGGTACCTCAGACAAGGACTTGATCTCCAAAACATATAAAAAAAACCACACAATTCAATTACAGGAAGACAAAAAAATTAAAAAATGGGCAAAAGACTTGAACAGACACTTCTCCAAGGAGCTTCTTCTCTTGACTTTGGAAATATGATGCCATTTCTTTGGGGTCCATTTGTGGAAAATAATCACACTGAAAAATGGTTAGATCAAAAGTAGAACTACAGAAGCTAAATTTGTAACTTGATTTGAAGCAGAGTTAGACATTTTTAATCAAGGATTATTTCCTAAACCATAGGTAGGATAACAGAAATTTCTAAGAGAACTCTCAGTTTTGCTGATTTATATTGATTTTGACAGAAGTGAAGAAAACTAAGAAGTAAACTGCATAAAAAGTTGATTTGTTAATGATAGATACACAGACGAGCTTAAAATTATAACAAAATAAAGATAAATGAACAGGAGACTAAATTAGAATTTAGAAAATTTTCAAACACTATTTTGAAATAGAGGCAACAATTGAAATAAAAAAGAGTCTCATCTACTTGTTAAGTAAATAGATTGAAACTAGGATTAGAGGATTTGTATAGAAAAATCCTCTAGATTAGAATTAGAGGATTTTGGACAGTAAAATACACACACACACACACACACACACACACACATATATGTTTCCTATTTCCTATTTTCCTATATACACCACCATGATTTCCCAGCAATCTTTCTGTCATTCATTTCTAGTTTAATTTCACTGTTGTCTGAGAATGTATTTTTTATTATTTCTATCTTTTTAAATTTGTTAAAGTCCAGAATGTGGCCTATTTGGTGAAGGCCAGTTACATAAAATTGACTTCTTTATATAGCACGCCTGAATTTAATTTACAATATAAAATGATTTACTCAACAAAATCAAAATAATATACCTTTTTTCTGAAGCTCATATAGAAATTTCATTGACTAGACCACTTTCTCCCATCCAAGTACTAACCAGGCCTGACCCTGCTTAGCTTCCCAGATCAGACAAGATCAGGCGCATTCAGGGTGGTGTGGCCGTAGACTAGACCACTTTCTTAATAGCTGGAAAATCCTCACATGTTGAAAATTTTAAAATATACTTCTGAATGACTCATATGTCAAAGAAGAAATCTCAAGATAAATTGAGATATTTGAACTAAATAAATATGAAAATATAGCTTATTAGAATCTGTGGGATAAAGTGAAAACAAAGTTTAGATAGGATTTTGTAGCACTAAATGCATATATTAGCAAAGAAACCTCTAAAATTTAAATCTCAAGCTTATACTTTAGGAAAACAGAGAAGAAGAGCAAGTTAAACATAAAAAAAATTAGAAGAAAAAGTCAATTAGTGCAGAAGTTAATAAAATAGAAAGCAGGAAAATAATAGAAAAAATAGAATCATAATCAATATTCATGAAAAGATTGATAAAATTAATAAACCCCAAATCATGCTAAGAAAAAGAGAGAAAACACAAATTACTTATAAGAAATGAGAGAGACCACCCTATAGAAATTCCAAGGATAATAAAGGAATGCTATGCCCACTTATTTGATAACTTTGGTGAAGTGAACTCACAGGAAAGAAATGTATAATTTTGATTAGTCAATAATAAAAATGTTCCCAAAATGACACCACCAAGCTTAGATGGTTTCCCTAGTAATTCAAACAAAACAGTAAAGGAAGAAAGCAAACAGGTTTTTCATAATCTATTCCAGAGCAATGTAAACATTAAGTAATGTCCCCAGATGCACTTGTTGTTATGTAAGCTTTGTCTCAAATTAAAGTTATTTGAGCTTTCTTTTTTAATTTTTATTGAATTTATTGGAGTGGCATTGGTTAAGAAAATTATATAGGTTTCAGGTGTATATTTCTGTAATACATCATCTGTATATTGTATTGTGCATTCACCACCTGAAGTCTTCTATCCCCATTTGTGGGGGTGGCTTCACGCGAGTCCCCCCGTGTGCCACGGACGAAAGAGAATGTGGCCGAGACATGACGTGATCTGCTTGGGGAGGAGAAGTGAGCTGTGGCCACTTTCTCAGGGGAGACAAAGGCCAGCAGCGGCCAGTTACTCCAAGGAGAAAAAGGCCCTGAGACCCCTGCTCCATAGCCTTTTATTGAGTTGCAATACACAGGAATACAGGGCAGCAAGGATCAAATAGTAGATAACATTTCAAAGAAATCTGAGGGCTTACTATGAGTCAGTCTGTCAAGAAGAGAGTTTTAGGATTTCCTGCTCGAACCCTTAACATATGAATGAAAGCACTCTTAGCAGAGCACATTTCACAGGTTTATCATTAAGTCTTTGTGATGCTAGGTTTTTTCCCAGGACACCCTCTAGCAAGGCAAAGAGCTGCATCTCTCTCCAACAGGTATTCGGGCTTAAGGGGATTAGAGCCAGGAAGCACTTCTCCCAGAACACAGGGCTTCAGGCTTTGACAAAGGGGGGGGAGGGGGCAAGAGTCTATTACTATTTGTTGTAAACCGCCCCCCCTCCCCGCCACTCCTTCCATGAAGGCCTCCCAAGTGATACAGTCTGGCTTAGGTTACACCGCCGCCGCCGCCCCCCCTTTGTGAGAGATGAGGGGTGTCTTACCCAACACTGACTTTGGACCAAGCTTTGGGGGCAGGGAGAGGAAACTGAGAAACTGAGGCAGCATTTGCTACAAGAGACAAACTTTGTCTCCTGCGGCTCATATTTCAGAGGTAGTTGCTGGACCTTAGCCACAAGGGATCGAGATACAATTCCTAAATCCAGGCAGAGCAGTTTACAACAACCATTTATTGCCCCTTTATCTTCCTCTACTTCCTCCCCAACGCCCTTTTCCTCTAGAAATCCCCATACTTTTCTCCACCAGTAGATGAGTGGTACATTTACACAATGGAATACTACTCAACTATAAAAAAGAAAGAAATCTTAGTTTTTGTGACAGCAAGGATAGAGGATAGACCTAAGTGAAACAAGCCACTCAGAGAAAGACAAGCACCATATGATTCCACTTACAGGTGAAATCTAATGAAAAAAAAAGCAAATGAATAAATAAAAACAGACTCATAGATAGAGAGCCTACTGGTAACTGTCAGAGGGGAGGGGTGTTGTGGGACTGGGTAATAAAGGCTAGGGGATTAAACAAAAATAAAAACAAACAAAAAAATCTCCAGCCTTATTTATTAGTTTCACATTGCATATCTTTCTTCATCCTTGAATCAATCTGTTCTTTATATTTAAAGAAATCTTCTTGTATACAGCATATAGTGGGTCTTATGTTTATTTACTCTAACACTCTGTCTTTTTATCGGTGTACTTAGACCATGAACATCTAACTTGTTATTTACATATTTTGATTTAACACCTACTGTTACCGAACAAAGGGTCCGAGGGGGCAATACTTGGCCCACCGAGGGGTGCCAAAAACTGCTGCAGAAAACAGGGGCCCCTCCCAAGGACGATACACTAATATCTATAGGGCTCTTCTGTCCGCCGCCAATTGGAAAGACATCTCTCAATGCCAGAGATTTGTGAAAAGGAAACAAAATGTTTATTTAATGCTATTCAGGCCTAATGCCTTCCTTAAAATATTAAAGTCTTTAAGGGTATACACCTACACACACACACACAGCGCTCCCTTCTCCCACTGTCCCAACTCCGGGTACCGTAAATCAGGAAAAGAGCACACGTCCGTTTTTCTCCCAGGCCGCTGGCACGTGAGCTGTGTCGCCTGCCTGTCCAGGCAGGATCTCCAATTAATCCAAAGTCATGCGGCACCTTCCACTGGCAAGAGTTCTTTGTACCAAGTCCTAGTCAAAGTCTCTCCTGCTTTCCAGGCCACTCGGCCAAAGGGCGCACGCCAAAGCTGCATGGGCCTCTTCTACCAAAGCCGCACTCCACCGAAAGCGCGTCTTTCTTCTTCACCTGGCCGCAGGGATCTCCACTCTGGCAAAGCTGCGTGGTTTTCCCTTTCACCTGGCCAAGAGGGGGTCTGCACTCTGCTGAAACCGCATGGCTCTCCCTCCTGAAATGGCTACAGGGGTCTACATCTTTCCAAAACAGCGTGGCTCTCCCCCTCCCCTGGCCAAGGGGGGGGGGGTCCTCACTGTGCTAAAGCCACATGCCTCTCTCGCAGGCACTCTCTCCGAGAAGCAGCTTTCAATTCCAGCCTGGTTAGCCCCCACTCTGCTAAAGCCACATGGCTCTCAAGCAGGCCCTCTCTCAGAGAAGCAGCTCCCAATTCTAGCCTGGGTAGCAGCCACTCACTTCTCCCTGGCCCAAAACTTGGCCACAGCTATTTAACATATCTATGAAACCAGTTAAAGGTTATAGATATGTTAAATACCATTCCAGAGGTTAGCTGCAAAACTGTTGCTATGCAAAACAGCTCTCAATGGCCCCGCTCCATTCGTCCCTCCCCCCAACTGACCCCGGGGGGGGGGGGTGAGGACATCCTAATATTTCCTCCAATATTTCTGTACACTTTGAGTTCTGGACACCATTCCAAATCTTTTCTGGGCCCCCCCTTGGCTGCACCCTGTATCACTACTATGGTTAGATTTGTCTTCCATGCATTGTATCTATTTTTGTTTCTTTTTTCCACTTTTTCTCCCTTCTTTTGTATATGATTTCATTTTCTTTCTTCTTTTATCATAATAATTATACTCCTCCTTTTAAAAAATATGGATCCCTTAAACTTACAAAATATAATTTTAGCTAATCTAAACCCACTTTAAATAACACTACACCAATTCTTGTGTATTGAGGTAGCTCCAATTCCACTCTCTCATCACATGATGGCGCTGTCATTCACTTACCTTACCCCTGTGCTGTAGTTGCCAAATAGATTGTTACTATTACTACTTTAAACAGTTACCTTTTAGAGCAATTAAATAAGTAAAATAGAACATGTTATTTTAATTTTTTTCTCCAGCTTTGTTTTCTTTCTCTATGTAGATCTCAGTGTCTGCTCTATATCAGAAAGCCAAAAAATTATTTTAACATCTTTTTCAGAATGCTCCTTATTTTGCTTTGTTTGCTATTTTCTCCAGAGATAAGAGGCCAAGAGGCAAGAGGCCAACAGCATGGGCTATTTCCAAGTAGCCCAAATGTCAATTTAATTTTTTTGAAATGTAAACTAGATGTTTTGCTTGAACTGCCTCAAAACAGAACATTTTCTCTTTTACCAATACAGTTTTTATTAGAATTTTGTTACCTAAACAAAATATATCTTGACCAATACAACTGTATACTAAGGAGATGTTGACTTATCGAAACAGTCTTTTTCTGCAATGGGGATTAATCTACTGTTTAAGACTATCAAATGTTCTTTGCAGAAATTTATTCAGTAACTCTAGGAAATGAAGAAAGACTATATAAAAGGACTATATTCATCCTACAAATTACTGCCGAAGAATCTTGTCTTCATTGTCATGTAGCATTTTTAAGTCTAAATTTAAATGATTTATATAGACCGTTTTGATCTGCTGTGTTAATGACACTGAAAACAATTTTTTCAAACATTGAACGTAATTGAATTTCTCTAATCATCAATGTACAGATTCCAAATACCCTACTTTAATTATAAAAGTAATTTAAAATGTAATAAACATATAAAATATTTCTAATAATAAAAATCAGATAAAATAATTATTTTTTAATTTTAAATTGCTTTAATAATCTCTCAAACTCTTAGATACCCATAACCTTTTTACAAACTGTATATTCTTATAGACTATAATTATTTTCTTATTAATAATTATAATAAGACTACTGTTTTAATAGACTTCTGGTATACATGGTTACATGAGCTTGTCACATTTTACTACCTGCAAGAAAAGATGGCTCTATGATCTCTTTTCTGATAAACCTGTATTTTTCTCCTTTATTTTTCATATCTGCTCTTGGTCAGGAAATGCAAATCTTCCAGTTAATGGAGACATGGAGGTGAGCGGGAGGGAGGGATGTCAAAACAAACCCTTAAATTCAATAATTCTTGAAAGCTCCAGGGCTTAAAATATATATATATTACAGTATTGTAAGGTCATATTTTTCTCATCATTTACAAAGTTCACTCACATATTTCTCAGTGAAAGCAGCTTCAGAAAATAAACCCACTGTTGATTTTCCCTATTGACCCTGGCAGACTCTCTACTGTAAATCGATATATTCAAGCATGTCTCTTATAGATGATCCTAAAAGTCAAAGATTAATGGAAGACTGAACTATTATAAAAATTTTTTAAGACAGTTTCAAATTATAAAAATTGAAAGAAGGATGGATACATAGGAGAAAAGAAAATAATAATCAGTTTATCAGCAAATCTTTAAAACTGGTTTTGCATAGCTTAATTTTCATATCAGTATAAATATAAATTTCATATAAGTATAAATGTAACCAAAGAGAAAAGGCCTCAAAATTCTACATATAAAATAGACATTGTGAATTAGGTTCATTTCCCTAAGTTAAGAAATCCAATTAGCTATAGTTTTGTTATGCTTATGATTTAGTGGTAAAATATACATTACTTATTAACTTCATTCATTCCTCTTCTTTTTCTTCTCCATAAACAGTTGTGTATTGAACTTCTACAACATCTCAGATAAAACTTGGCAATTTAAAAAAGAATAAGCCAAAATACTTGAAGTGTATTGATAAAGGCAATTAAATAAATGCATATTTAAATTTTTTAAATTACATGAAAATGGCCATGCTAGAGTGCTAAAGTTAACAGATAACAGTAGTTCTCTCAAGTCCATATTATACCTTTAAATTCTCATAATTATCCTCTTTATTTGAATGACTGCTTGCCTGCCAGTAAAGGCCCCAACCCCACTTTGATACTTTTGAAGCAAAATTACTGAGATACACAATACTAAACTGCCTTTGCATTGTGACAACAGAAGACACAGACTTGATCTGTGCAAACCTTAGCCCTTATGATATGCTCACTATAATATAAAATATAATAAAGATGAAAGAAATTCTGATGGGGTACTCAAGAGCTGGAAAATTTTAGTTTAAGGTGATAGTTAATAAGCTAGGTGGATAATGCATGTGACAAGCTATTGTTTCACGAACTGCAGGTACAGCCCACCCTGAGTCCAGGAGACCACAGTGATTGACATTTGTGCTCCACAACAGGCCAGCAGCAATCAAGGCAGTATCTGAACCACAGTGTTCCAGGGAGAGACAGATGACCACCTGGGGCACAGCTAATGGCTCAGGGTGAGAATGCTGCAGGTTTTTTAAGGTCTGAATTCCAAACCCCTCACCACACTTTGTTCTCTGTTATAAAAAGGCGGGCTTGAAAAGAAAAGCAAGAAGGTCTGTTAGGGAACAAACCCGCCATTTTCTCAGATCACTGGCCATCTGAATAAAATGCCCGTAAAGATTCAATTCCCGTCTCTGCTTATTGGATCTGGTAGGTGAAAGGCATCATGGATGCTGGCTTTTCTGGTTTCAATTCAAGACGGAGATCATTTACTAAACAGCTCAAAAAAGCATTTTAGCTTCAGCATTAACAAAATTCATTTACTAAAAGCCATTTCTTATTCCAAGTAAGGTAGATACCTTTGTTACATCACTTTGAACATCATTTTACATGCAGGGAAGAGGAGAACAGTCCTATGTCACTGTACTCCTTGGCATCTCCCCCCTTAAAGACTGGGATGTATAATGAACATTTCTGGTCTGTGGACGATTGTTTTGTTTTTTATAATTGTTGACATATTTTCATTAGAATTTTGACACATTCAGGGTTGATGGCTTGAAATAATTCTATCAGCAGCCCATCTACCCCCCATGATTTGTGTCTTCACAGTATTGCTAGGACCACCTTTACTTGGCTTCCTAGAATTACATGGGCTAATTTTAGTTAATTTTCTTTAAAAGTGTGTCATCCTTTTGTCTCTTCTGTGCAGAATTTTCAGTATATTGTTTCCACATTCCTCTTATTTTCTCTAGGCAAATGATATACTATTAGGTAGTCACAAATCCATTAGCATATTAAAGATTTCAAGAATTTCAGTAGTATAAAAGCCTACTTGACTTGACTTGATTAATATTGATTTAGCCCAATATTAATCATCTTTTCAATAATTTGATAGAGTTAGCAGTATTAGTTTGCTGGAAAACATGCATTGAGAAATGTTGGTTCATGGACACATGAGTATGTTTATGAATAAAGAACAAATACAAAATTCTAATTCTCTTTTACATGAAGATTTTAATTCATTTGTACCTTCTAAATAAATATAAGTTTAAGAAAAGTGTGTCTGAATTTTCCATATTTTCCTCATATACACATTTGATCTCAAGAGGCCAAGAGTTCTAGTAAGAATGAGTCAGTTTTGGAATAAACAAGGGGTTAATTGGTAAATGTGCTGTGTTTTCTCCCTTGCTGAGGACAGAAGTCTGGTTTTAACAACAACTTACACACACATTGATTTATAGCCCCACACACTACCATGCCATTTTATAATAAAGTATGGTGAGTTTTATAACACATAAACTCATTCTAAAATATATATTAGTCCCTTACAAAAATTCAGAAATTCTTGATATGAATTTTGCACAGTAGACACCTTCATTTTTAGGGTTATTATTTTTATTATGAGCTCTTGTGGAAAGTTAAAAAGACATTCTTAAGAGGCACTTCAGAAAAAGTTTTATTTTCTTCTCATAGCAACTCACAAGTGAAATAATAACTCTATGTTTTAAAGTAAGTCAGTGAAAAAACCAAGACACATAAAATCATTATTCTTAGTAGTTTAAATTAAAATATGGATGACTTTAAACTGAGTATGCCTGGGTAATATGTACTTATTTTTCTCCAACTAATTAACATGCATCATAAAATTAAAGTAGAGAAGGGTGTGTTTTTCAAAACATTGATTATATAAAATCTTAGATAATTATTATTTTTTATTTCTTTTTTTTCTGTCTTTAGATATGGGAAACCCCCAATGGTTTTCCTTTTACTAGGAAAATGACTTGGCAGGATTTTCTGTGCCAAATAGTTATTCAAATGTTGCTTTGTACTATGTGAAAATTCAAATGACAGGGGCATCATTTCCTTCAAATTTTAAATATGGGGCACACAGAAAGTATTTTAGAATACAAACAAGAAGTGCTGGAGAGGTTGTGGGGAAAAAGGGACCCTAGTTCACTGTTGGTGGGATTGCAGACTGGTATAACCACTATGGAAAGCAGTATGGAATTTTCTAAGAAAACTAAAAATGAATGTGCCTTTTGACCCAGCAATTCCACTGCTAAGAGTATATCCTAAGAACCCTGAAGCACCAGTCCAAAAGAACCTATGCACCCCGATGTTCATAGCAGCACAATTCACAATAGCCAAGAGTTGGAAGCAACCTAGATGCCCATCGGTCAATGACTGGATCAAAAAGCAATGGTACATTTACACAATAGAATTCTATGCGGCAGAAAGGAAGAAGGAACTACTTCTTCCTTGCAACATCATGGATGGAACTGGAAAACATTATGCTGAGTGAAATAAGCCAGGTGGTGAAAGACAAATACCATATGATCTCACCATTAACAGGAATCTAAACAACAAAACAAACAAAGAAGCAAAATATGTCCAATGACACTCAAATACAGAACAGGCTGACAGGGTCCAGAGGGGAGAGGGGAGAGAATCATAGGGGAAAAGGGGAGTGACTCACATGAACAAGTATAAAGGACATATGGACAATAATTAAGGTGGGGGGGAAATGGGAGGGAGGTGGGGAGCACTGGGTGGGGGCCAGGGCTGGGAATATAAAACAGAAAACTGTACTTGAATAAGAATTAAATAAAAATAACAATAAAAATAAAAATAAAGAAAAGAATGTAACTATTTTTAATTACTTAATTGTGACTTAGTTACTTAAAGGGTACACATATACAGAAACAGGGGTGGCAAAAGTAGGTTTATAGTTGTGAGGACATGAAACACGGTGCATTGTTATGTTACTATAACCATAACTTGCATGTCCCTTTTTCCACATGAATAACTGTAACCTTATTGTTGCCCACCCCTGTGTATATTGAAACTTATTTTTCATTTATTCTAGAGCACCTGTTCTCAATATAGATTTTCTTAGGAACAGATTTTTCTTGGTGTTATTCAGAGCATTTCAAATTAATTTTAAGTAGATTTTTTAATTTTATATATCTGAGATTCTTGTGTTTTGAGCTACACAGGCATCCTCTGATCTTTCTGTGATCTTTTTTACAGTAGTCAAACTGAAGATAAAATTTTTTTCTTCTTTTATTACATTCTTCTGGGAAGTACAAGTTACCTTGGGAAGAAATTCCTATTATCTTTACATTTTCTGGTTTGTACAACTCTGTCTTTTCCTTTCACCTGCAGTATCTAACATAGCTTCTGATCCATCCTGGGTCTCTTGGGTACAGGTGGTGTGGTGCCACCCATTCACATCCGTAGCTTTATGGAGACACCTTATGGCTTGGATTGATTAAAGTATGTATGCGTGCACGTGTGCAGTGTGTGTGTATTTGACTATGATAGTGCTTTTTCTGATGAGGAGCCTTCAAAAACAAGTGACACCACTGCCATTTTGCTGCAACAGGCAAGATGAAGCCACCCATGCATTTTTAAACTTTCTTTTCTTAAAATACAGAGATATTTATGAAAATCAAACCCAAAGCAATAACTGTATGTATCAGTTTTTAAGACCTTCAATAGAGCAAATGTCACATAAACACTTCTAAATACCTCAACTATTGTTTGGAAAAATAAGTTAGTGGTCAATTTATATATTCAGAGACTGGTGTTTGGAGATAGGTGAACATTATTTTTACTTAAATCTTTGAGGAGTAGTTTTCACTGTGCCTATACACTGGGGTTTACTGCTAAGCATGTTCTAAAACTCAGTTAAAGAGTTTCTGCAGTGACCTTTCAGGGTGATACAAAGTAGGTAAAATAACTGATCTCACACCAAATGTTCTCCAGTAAAATGTTATTTAAAAGCAATTAAATGGCTATGAGTCACGGTATTTGATAACTTATTTTCCTTTTTATGGGTCGAGTTTTTAAGGTTGACTGACTCATGTGGTAAGATCTCAGAAATAAGACTATAACGATTACTAACAAACAAGCTAATGGTAATGAATATGGCCCTGATTTCTTTCTCAATAATGAAGGTCAGTACGGCCATATACCTATATTGTGGGTGAAATTCTGGCAAATTATTTGTCTGGGATTAAAAAGATTACCAGTGGCATGTAATATGTTATAGCTGCAGATGGATTAAGGTAAAAAACAAAGGCAAACAAATAGGGTAGTTATATGAAGCACAGAGATTAAATTGGAAATTTTACTTCCACAGTGTCTCTTAATACTGAACAAAATAGAAGCCACATCTTTCTGAAACTACGATGAATATATTTATAATTATATTTCTTTAAAGATTCCCACAGCAAACATAACTTTAAAGTATTGTAGTTACTAAGGGCCAATATACTTAAGTTTTTTAACTAAATACTTTTAATTTTTATTGTTGTTTAAGCACAGTGTTCTGCCTTTTCCCCCCACCCCTTTCCATCACCTCAGCCTTCCCAACCTCCATCCCCTGTTTCCATGCCCCCTTGTTATTGTCCATGCATCCTTTACAGTTAGAACAAATATACTCTAAATATATTTTAAAAGATTAGGTATAGATATGTTTCTCTTTCAATCTTTGAGCTTTTTGAAGTAAGATTAGGTAGGTTAGCCTCAAGTGGCATTTCTCTGTCCCTCATTTTAATAAGTAACTGTTTTCCATTTTGTTTTTCAAGTGATTGAATTAATTTTACTGTAGATGATAATAGCAGAAGGAAGATGAGAAAAATGTGAAAAATAGTAGAGACAAATTAAAGGGTTCCAGGATCAAGTGAAACAGTAAAATGAAGTAATTACAGATCACAGTGTTGTAAAATAAAAAAAGAAGCATTTACAAATGATGACCATAAAAGATTTGGAAAATTATTTCAAGAAAATGATATAAATGTCCTCTTTTATTTATTTAATTATTTCTCAAATTTTTATAGCCACCATTTATAAGTGCTTTCTAATTATTTTATTTTATAGCATTGTGATATGTAATTACTTCCTTTTACTGCTTCATTCAATCCATATACCCTTTAGGATGAATAATTACAAGAATATAAACAAATACTGAACTCTAGGTAAGTAGGCAATTCTGAAACTATGAGCATTCTGTGATTGAGAAAACAGGAAGTGATATCATGTATAGTAAGAAGCACGCTTCTCACTTCAGAGAAGAACATCACAAATGCAAAATGGGGGAAGGATAAAATGGACTCTTTATACTTGTGTATGTACCTATGGGTACCAGTATTTTCTGGCTCATTACTCTTAGAGAGTTTCAAATCAGTGACAGCACAGCAGCAAACAACAAATTTAGCACCCAGAAATCATATTTGATTTTTAAACTGACTAGAAGGCAGATTTCTTGGCCAAGTTGTTTGTTTCAGGGCTGGTGTGGGAACATACCAAAAGAGTTTGAAACATCTTACTGCTCCAGAATTAATGAAATGCTCAAAAAAAGATAAGGCATGTTAAAAGGACACAAGAACCAGCTTTAAGGGCCTTTCAATGGTCAAATTATGAGTTCATCAAACATCAAAATGTATAATGATAGTAACAGATTATAGCACCTAAAATAATTTAAGACTTCTTGAATAAATAAATGCAAAGAAGGGAAAGCTCTTTCAACAAACTGAGAATAAGTGTGTAAATAGCGAGGAAATGAGAACATCTTTTTATATTTTAATAAATCCACAAATACTGTTGGTAAATTGAGAAATTTAATAATTTGTGTTCATTTCATCTGGGGTCTAGTTAAGGCCTGGCAAAACTGGCAGCAGGTATTGTGCGATTCTCGGCTTGCTGGATTTCCTCTTACGATTATTAGTATCTATGGACATGAATAAAACGGATATGATTAGAGGAATAAACTTTAGTCACTGTAGATTATTCTGTTGTACAAAACTCTCAAGCCCAAGTATACACTACTGTTAACAACACATTGCTTGGCAAACACCGTACACTAATGCCGTCATACTGTATACGAAGTTCCATCTAGTAAGAGCTATAGTCCTCTTTCCACTTAAAATAGAAGATCTGATCAATGCTGCCATTTCTTTGCTGACAATTTTATCTCTGAAGAGTAAACAGGAGTTAAAGGAACTGCTCCTATGAACAACGATCAGAAAAAGGGAAGTGCTGGTTGGTGACATGAAAGTAATGGCAACAGAGATCCTAATCATACCACTAAACTGTCTGAAATAGCTGTGAAAGGAATATTTATCATGTCAAGCCTCACAATAAACTTGAGAAAGGAACATTGTAAGAGTATGAAAAAATTTTAAAGTTTATCTCATCATAAAAATCTGTATTCCTAAAAATATGAGTGTATGATGTTTTGCCTCAATATTTGTCAGACTTCCCCTTACTTATATAATAGTCTGAAGCTCTTAGCCAAATTCTTCAGGTGTTTAATGGTGTGGCCTTGCCTAATATTTCACTTGAATCTCGCAATTTCCCCAGTGCCCCACTCAGCCCCTGCAAACATACACATACACATCACCACCACCACCCACTATGCATTTACATACAAAAAATTCATGCAACTGTTTGTTCTGGTATGTTGTAGTGCAGTTTTCTAAACACACCCTTTTTGGTGACATCTTTGTTCCTTTAGAAATGTTCTCTGCCCGGAATGTCTTCCCACTCCAAATTATCTGTTTGGCAGTTTTTTCCTTCAAGACGTCTGATATTTTTATCTCTAGTCTTCCTTGTTTTCTAAGGTCCAATTAGCCTCCGCATCTTCCCTGTTCTGACTACACTTTCTATATGTCTTTCTCAATAATGTCTAAGAATTACAACGTAGTTTATGTCAGATACATTGTGAATTTCTTAAAATTACGAGCTGTGAGACTTGGTTCTCCTTTCACCTCTCAGTGACATTCATACTGAATGAATGAGACTCAATAAATGATTGCTGCTTGTGAGAATCAAACTCATACTCTGATCTTATATTAGTAAAATGTAAACTGCATTAAGGCATAGAAGAGTACCTGGCACTTAGTAGTTCATTGGCCAACATTATTAGAATCAATGTGGAGTATTCACAATGTCAAGAATGGAAGTAGAAATGAACCTTAGTACATACTGTCCGACTTCTACATGGTATGTTCTGATGAGCTCAGAATTTAAAAGGTCAAATTCAGGAGATGTATGATAGGAGCAGGTAACTGGAATGGAAGAAAGGTTTGGTTACATCAAATTGTACAAATTCTTTTGACAGGAATTGAAGTACTAAAGAACTAAAATATATTACAAATGTTAACAAGAGGTTGCCAGGTAAAGAACTAATGTGTTTGTTTTTTATTTGGTGTCAGAACAGACACTGAGATGGAAATATCAGTTAAATTAAACTTGAGGGCCAGAAAAGAGATGTACAGAATTAGAGACAGCCCTATGTAAACATAAAATAGTTCATATTTTTAAAAAACTGATAATAAATATTAACAAATGATATGAAGTCAAACCAAGAAGTCTAACTTCATCAATAAATGCACTTATACACTTAAGTACACCTAGAAACTTTATAGTAAAGTGGCTGAAAGCCAAAGACAGCAACTATCTTAAAAGCAGTATGACGAATGAGAGCATACGAGCTTCAAAAGAGCATTATTAATGCTGACATATTACTTCTCAAAATAAGCTATAGAAACCAAAAAATGGAATGATTACTCTAGATGGGAAAAGAAAATAACCTCCAACATGGACTTCTATATAGAGCAAAAAATCATCCTTCATAAAATAAGGCAAAATAGAAACTATTTTAGGCAAAAACTTTTTAAAAATTTTACCAGTAAGTCCAAAGATGCAGAGATACTAAAGCTCACTTACGGAAACAGTGATTACAGATGAAATCATATTCAGAGAGGAATAAAGAGAATGGAACTAAAAAGTAAAAATGTAGATAAATGCAAATAACGTAATGTCATATGCACCTTTAAATACATAAAGTGCTAAGATTTATAAAAATAGGACAAATATGGAAAAATATTAAATGAAGTTGAAGAGTTTTAATATTCTTTGTGTGTGATGGGGACAGAGTACTCATCTATATTAGACTTGAATCAAGGGTGCATGTGCCTTGAAAAAAACACTTTAGAAAAAGAGGGGAAATAAAATACTATATAAAATAACACAGAATTGTCAAGAAAGGGGAAAAACAAATAACAGATGGGAAAAATATAAAATAAATGGTAGGATATAAGAGGTGCACATAATTATATTAATAATTATGAAAATATAAATGGAAGTAATCACTTGAAGTAAAAAATACATATTCAGAAAAATTTTGACCTAAATGTTTTAATAAGAACAAAGATAATTTGAAAAAATATTAATATAGAAACGATTTATTATGCTAATCAAAAGAAAACAGTTCCAAAACCATACTTTAATGTAAGACACATTATTAGAAATAGAGAAACACGATGATGTAAGGCGCAGTTATCAGGGAGACAAAATGCTCCCATGTTGTTCCTGTGGAAGAATGCATAAACAACTGAAAATTTTTAAGAATGTTTTTATAGTAAAAGAAGTAAATGTACTGCTACATACAACAGCATGAGTGAATCTCAGAAACATTAAATTATAAAGCCTATAGTTCTATTCATATAAAAATAGAAAATGCTTTCCTACGCCACAGTATATTAAAGTTAGAAAACACATATCTATTGAGGATAATTTAGAAAATACAGAACAGCACGAAGTAATGAAATCACCATCCACCTCCAAATAGATGATCAATCTTTATATGTATATAAGCATTGACGCATTTGTCTGTCAGTCAATTTCTCTTTCTTTATTTAGTACTTTTTGTTGTAAAATTCTAATATACGTGGTCTATACAGAAGGCATTCAGCCATGTAATATGAGAAATAGAGACATTTATTGAAGAAAACACAAGATACAAGAAACACTGTCCATATGTCATGAATGTATGTTCGTGACACGGCCTTTCCTATAAGTCAGCCAGACAACTGCTCAGCTAGCTGCTTGCTGAGCAGCTCTGCACCAAGGAATAGACAAGAGTTATACCCAGTAATTGTGCTATTCACTCAGCTTTTATTGAATGTAGGTTCACTCAAAGTAGAACATCAACATACATTAATATCCTACTCACACTCTAACAATCTAAGAGAATTGTAACACACACACACAGCAATCAATGGGGGAGTCCAGGAACCTCAGTCTGCAGGTCCAGAAGACGGCATAGTGGGCAAGGCAGCTTTCAGTGTTTTGCAAGCAAGAATCTAGAATCAGCTGAGCAGTAGAGCAGATGAAGCAGGGCAGGGCAGAGCCTCCAGCAGCCGATGCCAGGGAAATCAGCATGGCACAGAGCAGCACTTTGGTGTGTGGAGCTTGGCTGTCTCAGCAGTTACCTTATCTGCCTCAGTTATACCTTGCAAGTAGTGTATTCCACCCTTCTGGGTCTTTTCAATAAATATTTTGCCCCCCTGAAGCCAAGTGTGGAATTTGCCCAACAGCCTACGGATGGTACATGGCTATTCTGCTCGACACCCCTGCTAGCAAGAGTGGAATTTCCCCGGGAGCCTACCTATGGGTGGTCCCACTCTACAGACAAGCTGCTTTGTCCTCATGTGCAGGTATCTTAAGTGTGTCTCTTTAGGTATGTCTCCCTGCCAGATATGTCTGCTCTGACTTAGGTAGTTTCTCTCTTGAACCAAAGTGTCATGGTGACTGACAGCCATCTTGGTTGACATAAGTGATTCTACTTTGTTCTATATACTTTAGGCTATCTTGATCAGACCAATGCTATTGTATTGGTCCTGCTCTCCACAATGTAGGACAATGGCACCTCAGTCTCCTTCAAAGCTGGTGCCTTGGAACCTCACACTGTTCTAATCACCATCAGCTGCCCTGAATCTCACCAAAGGCCTGGAATCTCTTCGTTTTCAGAGGTGGTTTTAGTTTGGGGGGAAGCCAGAAGTTGCAAGGCACCAAATCTGGGCTGTAGGGGGACTGGGTGATTTGATATTTCACACACAAAAAAACTGTACATGAGATGTGATGCATGAGTGAGCATGTTGTGATGAAGCTGCCAAATGTCAGTTGCCCACGGCTGCAGCCTTTTGAATCATCTGAATAGTTTCTATGGAGGAATATTCAAGCTCAATGCACAATGTGATGCAGATTCATTGCTCTACTCACTCAGTCATTTTGAATGCCATGGCCACACAATACACATGCTCATTCAGTGGTGTCCATCACCCCACTGACGAGTGACTTTGTCATTGTTTACGCATGTGCATTCTAGTCCACTCTCCTTGGCTGCCAGGCTTCATGGGTGTTACCCAAACAATTCTCATTACATTAACAATGGCTGGATGTTTTTCAGACAGATCTCATAAATCAGGATTTAACCCCAATATAATAGGTTTTGAAAACCCAGTTACATCTGAAGTGAAGGCAGCACTCTATTATCATCTCCCCCTAGATTTGAAGATAACTGGGCTTGCTCAGAGGCCACACTGATTATGTTCTAGTTATGGTCAGAAAAGCTGAAGGTTCATGGGTCTGCTGAATCATACCTGTGCAAATTAGTTATTTGCACCTGGTTAACAATTCTTTCTTTCCTTTAGTAATAATACCTTTTGGTGATAACACTCTTTCGAAATGATTTCAGTGGTAGTTTCTAACAGAAAGCTTTGCTTACCTACTTCAGCAAACTAAGGGGATTGGCACAAGAATGCAGGTAAGCTCATCAGCCTTTGAAACTGAACACTAAGCTGAGTGACTCAAGCAGCACTCTAATGAAAACTGCAAAAAACACACCAGTTCCTACTGCCTTGTTTTCTGGAGCCACCCATGTTCTTTAGTCACTTTGTATCCCTACAGCTGATCTTCTTTTTCCTTAAATAATCCAGAGTTGACTAAATCCAGGAGACGTTGTATCAATCGCACCATTCATATTGCATTTACTTCTGTAACTACATTTTTAAAGGGATATTGTCAACAACAGTGATTTCTGAAAGTTAACAATCATTAAATGACAAAGTATTTTTTAAAAGTATGAGAACTTCACTGTTGGTGGGATTGCAGACTGGTACAACCACTATGGAAAATAGTATGGAATTTTCTAAGAAAACTAAAAATGAACGTGCCTTTTGACCCAGCAATTCCACTCTTGGGAGTATATCCTAAGAACCCTGAAACACCAATCCAAAAGAACCTATGCACCCCAATGTTCATAGCAGCACAATTTACGATAGCCAAGAGTTGGAAGCAACCTAGATGCCCATCGGTAAATGACTGGATCAAAAAACTATGGTACATTTACACAATGGAATTCTATGCTGCAGAAAGGAAGAAGGAACTACTACCCTTTGCAACATCATGGATGGAACTGGAAAGCATTATGCTGAGCGAAATAAGACAGGCGGTGAAAGACAAATATCATATGATCTCACCATTAACAGGAATCTAAACAACAAAACAAACAAAGAAGCAAAATACGACCAATGACACTCAAATATGGAACAGGCTGTCAGGGTCCAGAGGGGAGAGGGGAGAGAATCATAGGGGAAAAGGTAATGGACTCATATGAACAAGTATAAAGGACACATGGACAATAACTAAGGGTGGGGGATGGAAAGGGGAGGGAGGCGGGGAGCATGGGGTAGGGGGTGGGCAGGGTTGGGAATATAAGGCAGAAACCTGTACTTGAACAAGAATTAAATAAAAATTATATTAAAATAAAATAAAATAAAATAAAAAATAAAAAGGAAAAAAGTATGAGAACTTGAATATTATTATTCTTGTTTGTAGGATAATATAATACAAAGAAGGCTTATCCGATCTCTATCACCAAAACATTTGAAACTTAACTGTGTAATTGTTTGAGGTAGTGAATTCCTTTCAGTGATGGTATTCAGTGTACATACAATCATCTTTAAAGATTGTTTCATTATTTTATAAAAACAAAAATATTATGTCAATAGCTATGACCATCTTCCATGTATCTAACATGTGAAGTTCTCCATACTCTTTCAAAAGAGAAGTGTTCACCAGAATGTCTATTTTTATGTAGTTGCAATCTTCTTTTTTTAACATTTTTTATTCTTCTTTAAGTAAAGTTTCTTTCCCCCATTTCTTTCCCCCATTCCCTTTGCCTCTCCCATCCCCACCTCCCACCCTCAATCCTACCCGCCTTTGTCTTCGTCCATAGGTTCATTATACATGTTCTTTGGTGATTCTTCCCCTTTTTCCTTCCTTTATCCTCTAGCCCCTCCCCTTTGGTTACTGTCAGTTTGTTCTTTTTTTAATGTCTCTGGTTATATTTTGTTTGCTTGTTCGTTTTGTTGATTAGGTTCCACTTATAGGTGAGATCATATGGTATTCGTCTTTCACTGCCTGGCTTATTTCACGTAGCATAATGCTCTCCAGTTCCATCCATGCTGCTGCAAAGGGTAGGAGCTCCTTCCTTCTTTCTGATGTGTAGTATTCCATTGTGTAAATGTACCACAGTTTTTTATCCACTCATTTATTGATGGACACTTAGGTTACTTCCAGCACTTGGCTATTGTAAATTGTGTTGCTATGAACATTGGGGTACATAGGTTCTTTTGAATTAATGTTTCAGGATTCTTAGGGTATAGTGCCAGTAATGGAATTGCCAGGTCAAAAGGCAGTTCCATTTTTAGTTTTTTGAGGAAATTTCATACTGTTTTCCACAGTTGCTGCACCAGTCTGTATTGCCACTGACAATATACTAGGGCTTCCTTTTCTCCACAATCTTGCCAACACTTGTTTGTTGATGTGTTTATGATAGTCATTCTGACCAGTGTGAAGTGGTATCTCATTGTGGTTTTAATTTGCATCTCTCTGATAGCTAGTGATGCTGAATATCCTTCCATATATTGCTGGGCCCTCTGTGCGTCCTCCTTGAAGAAGCATCTTTTCAGGTCCTCTGTCCATTTTTTCAATTGGGTTGTTTTTTTCCTGAAGTAGAGTCATGTGAGTTCTTTATATATTTTGAAGATCAAACCCTTGCCTGAGATATCATTTGGAAATATATTTTCCCGTGTAGTTCCAATCTTCTATTTGTATAATTTTTACATTGGAAATTAGAAAAGGCTAAATTATAAAGTCTATCTCAGAGCACTAAGAAGGGGAAAAGAAAGAGTCCCTCATTTCGTGTGAGTTGAAATGGGCATAAAATATCTTATTGGAGGACAGGAACATGTGCTGCTTGCATTTGCAAAGCTTGAGCATCAGTAACAGCACTTGCCATCACATGTGAGCTGCAAAATTCCAACCAGTAGAGACTATCTCTTTTGATCTTAGGGCAATTAAGAAAAAATTATTATGAGAGAACATTTAAATTGGTACAAAGATTAATATTTACAAAAATGAGAGAGACATAGAAGAAAGTAGTAAATTATCTGGCATTTTCAAAAATAGCTATGATAACAAACACATTTACAAGGAACTCCCACATCAGTTTATCTTAATCAATTAAAATGTCTATGCAAACAAAATGTCTTCAGCAAGTATTATCCCATTTAAAAAGGCTTTTTTCAAGGGTGCACAAGAGGAGGGAGACAGAACATAAAATACTGTTTCTTTCGGTTTCCCCTTGTTCCCCAATACATGCCCTCCTTAATTTTTGGCCCTAACATTGCACGGTATTACCTAGGCATTTTGTAGCAGAGACTATGCCTGTGAAACTGAGTATTTTATTAAAGTACTTCACAATTCAGAAGTAATAATAGAAACACATTTAGAAACTGCATATGTCCAGCAGCAATGATTAATTTATAGCAACGGGAGAAAGATTGCTCAGCCATGAATACCTGAGTCATGACCTTCAGCCTGTTGGGACCCCATCAGTTCTGTTTGGCTTGCTGTGAAGTGAACAGGACTAGGCAACCTTCTATGGTGTGCCTAGGTATGCCTTCTAAGGAGACACCAGATGAAGCAGAGAAGAAGAAAGAAGAGCTCTTCTTGTAAACATTGGAAATCCAAAGAAGTTCCTCAAATAAAGGAGCACTGGTATTAAAGACACAATGTTTTGGACTGTTAAATGAGCACCCTCAAACTTTATTCAGTCAATTTTAGTTAATGAGGGATAATTAACAGAGGTTATTAGCCAATATTTTATTAACTTAAAAGAGGAGACTCTAAAACCTTTATACTTACAGGCAGCATTCTCATCAAGAAGAAGAAGGTGAAATGAATCACACAAATACCTGGAGGAAAAGGATTTCAAACAGCAGGAAGAGCCAGTGCCAAATCTCTGGCGCAGGAACTCACCAGGGGTGTTTGAAGAGGACATTCACCATAGCTTAAACAAAGTGAGCAGAAAGGAGTAGTGGGAAATTAGTGAATAAGATTAGAAAGGGACCACATTGTGTAGGGCCTTGTCAGATATTTTAAATGTTTGAGCTTATACTCTTAAAGAAATGTGGAATCATTGCATATTTTTTGCGAAGGAATGACCTGACCTAATGAACTTTCGAGGATCATTTTAGCTGCTGTGCGAAGACCAGACTGTAGGGCAGCAATAGTGAAATCAGAGGGAAGACTGGAAGAGGCTACTGTAAGTACACAATCTGAAAAGGAAACAATAGTGACTGAGAATTCGCTGGCTGTATTGGAAGTATGTTTGTGGCATTAATCATACCACTTATAGTGATGATTTCACAAGTGTATATTTGCTGAAATTCATTAAATTAAATACATTAAATATATACAGCTTTTGTGTG
Organism: Sturnira hondurensis; assembly: GCF_014824575.4. Lineage (NCBI taxonomy): Eukaryota > Metazoa > Chordata > Mammalia > Chiroptera > Phyllostomidae > Sturnira > Sturnira hondurensis. The sequence goes on along the minus strand of NW_028076767.1, from coordinate 16,205,007 downwards.
TCAATTATACTTCAATAAAGTGGTTTAAAAGAAAGAGGAGACTCTAAAAAAATGTAAGTTAACATTTTTTATCAGAAATTGGTCCCAATGAAACATTAGATCTGCCTACATGCTGAGAAATGGGGAGCCCTAGGGTTCCCTACTTGCTTATCTCACTGCACTTCTGAGAAGACCCAGGGTGCATCCAGAAACACAGGGACACAATTGAGCTGTGTTGCAAGCGTATTCTCAGTCTGAGGAAAAAGAAGGGTAAAATCTGTTTCAGTTTGTTCAACTCACTTCAGTAAAGCAAGTACCTGATGGTACTAATGTTATTCTCTTCCCATGCTCTAACTCTAAATAGCTCAACCATCTTTACACACATTCCTTTTGTCATTTATGATTCTAATAAACATGTGCCCCTGTGAATATTACCAAAACAGTCTCTCATAGTATATGAAAGGTAGCTTCTTAGTACTTAGACTTCCAATCCCTGGATACCAGAAGAGGTAATACATAAATGTTGAACATGCAAGTCAAGGGCATAAATGGTAGCCTGGTTGTACTTTTCTCCAAGGAATCAGAAAACAGAAATAAGTGATATATGTAAATAACCCCTATAACATTTAAATAAAGAGAAGATAATAAATCATAACATGTCCTGGAAAGGCATATGGAATATTCAGCCCATAGTGATTGGGAACCTATGAGACTTCAGACACTGGGAAAATCACTAAGAATAAGGCAAACCATTCTAATGAATATTATTGTAAAACAGGTACCGTGTAAGGAAAGATATTTTAGGTAGGGTTTACTATCAAGTGGTAAATACTAATTTCAGGTAAAGAAAGGAGCATAAAGAAAAAATTAATGGAAGCGAAGAAGAGCAGAAGGACTGCCAGAGCCTAGAGGGCAGGGAGGAATGGCTAGTTGCTAATAGATGGACATAAAGTTTCAGTTATGTAAGATGAGTAAGTTCTAGAGGTTCAGTAGGTTCTAGTAGGTTCAGTTATGCAAGATGAGTAGGTTCTGCTGTGCAACACTGTATCTATACTCTATTGTACACTTAATATTCTGTAAAGAGAGTAGGTCTCATGATGTGTTCTTACCACAAAAAGAAAGGGAGAAAAGGAAGGAAGGAAAGAAGGAAGGAAGGAAGGAAGGAAGGAAGGGAGGGAGGGAGGCCTAAGAGAAAGACAAGAAAATGAAGAAAATGACTGCTATAAACCAAAGAATTGAAGAGAAGATCTAAGTAATAGGTAGCAAGTAACTGATGTGAGATTTCTCAAATACTAAAACCTTCTGTTAATTGTGTTAACAGAAAATGTGCTCATCAATTAACAGAGAAAATGCCATCTGGGGAAAAATAGATTAGCTCATTTGATGCAAATCTATCAGTGGAGCCTAGAGCAGCCAGCTCATACTGAAAAATGATAGAACACGGCTTAGATACATCTTGTTGTTCTGTGCTTTACATATAAAGCAGAATTCCAACTTGATCATGAAGATAATTTAGAGAACTATGTTATAAAAAATAAGAAATGATGAATTGATGTTGGATGGAGTAGAGGTGGAATGGGAAGGGAAGATAATTGGAGATTGTAAAGCTTATGAATTAAGATGGTAAAAATTAATAGGATTGAAATAATGGAATACCTGTAGGGACTATTAAAGGGAGAATCTGAACACTATCCATTAGAATTTTTGAAATAGTTCATGGGCAACATGGGAGATGAACCAGGTAACATTTTAGATGAACAAACATAAAGTGAGCAATGGCAAGAATGCATATACTACTCATTAGGAACAAGACAAAAATAAATTCAACAGGAGCAGAAACAATGGTTTGTAAACGAAATATCTCTTACTTTCTTTAGAAAACTTCTAATAAGTGAATCCTTACAGGAAATTCAATGTTTTCATAATAGGCTGATGTGTTTATTACACATTGATGGTTTCTCTCTCTTATTCATGAAGTACTTAATATGCTCCAGGATATGTTCTGTACTGTGTAATAATTCTCTATAGATATTCTCCTATTCGTGACATGCTAAAGAGGTATATTATCCAGTTGTTAGCATTTTACAGATAAGAATACTTAGTCTCAGAGAAATTAAACAACCTGTCAATGATTGTAGGATAGAGAGTCAGGTCTGAAAAATCCAGAATACATGATAGTGGTCAAAATAAGCAACCCAATTGAAAAAGAATTCAATTCGCAAACAGGTAAGGAACATGATGGTAATTATACAGGAACAGAAAATATTTCAAAAAGTAAAACTTCATAATAGTCAAACAAATGTATATTAAATACCAGTAAGATTGCTTTTCAACTCTCAGATTGGCAGACATGCCGAGGATTGATTGCTTCCAGTTTGACATATGTCTGCTGCAGACAGTTTGGAGACAATCATATATATAATATGCAGCTTATTTGACTTAATACTTATCCCAAGGAATCGATATATGATGTACGTATGAAAATTTCAATGACTGTATCAATCATAATAAACATAATAAAACAGATACCAGAAATGGCCTGAAATCAGCTTCTGATTAAAGGGAGTTTAGTTCAAATAACTAAGTTAACTAAATTATTAAAATTACTTGTACAATTTTTATAAAAATTTGAAAAGACAGGACCTGAGTGTCTGACATTTTAATAGGAGGGTTTTCACCTATCTTAAAATACATAGCCGTATGAACATATAAGTGTTTGATCACAAACAGACAAGATTATTGAGAGATAATTAAGGCCAATGATATCAGGTTGAAATCAAAACCCAATCTAACCCAAAAACTTCTAGAAATTAAATTCAATGGTTTACTGAAATTCATATTTTTATTCATTAATGGTGAATTATAAAGAAGTAAATGAATAATAAAGACGTTAATTGACAAAAAATCAGTGGGTAAGTGCAATGAAAGAATGTGAAAGTAAATATAAAACAGTGAAAGAGACAATGAAAGTTAAAATTTTTGCTTTATATTGACATATGCACATTATTCAGTGTAGACAAGAAATAAAATTAAATAATTGTAAGGCTCAAAAATATATAAACACTTCTGACTGGGCTTTCACTGTTAACAAAAATTAAGCTACATTTTAACACTTTCTAATTTTTTCCCTCTTTTCTATGAAGAGATCTTATTTAAAAAACCATGAAGTAAATTATTAAAAAGTGGTGCTGTTTTTACCATATTGTTCTCAAGATTGCTAAAATATATACTGTTTAAGTTATTTTTTTACCTTTTTATTTTCATATAATTTCAACAGAAAAAATAAGGGATAATAGAAAGAACTCCCATGAGCACTTATTATGTTTATAATTCATTAACATTTTGCACCATTTACTTATATGCATAGAGATAGAGAGATACAGAGATAGCTTGAATTTTTTCCAAACAATTGAGAAAAATGGGAGATACTTCTTTGCCACTAAATATTATGGACAGAAGAAATTCTGTGACATGACTTTAGTAAATTGGTGAAAATTAGGAAATTTTTGCATCGGTATATTGCCATAATATAATCCACATTCCCTATTCCAATGGCATCAATTGTTTCATTGACATCTTGTATAAGTATTTTTTCCTAATTAAAGAATCTAGCTGATGGATATGAGCTACAGTCCAAGACTCTGTTTAAAATTTAGACATTTAATAGTGACAAATAAAAAGGCTTATCTGTGATTTAAAATAAAAAGAGTCAAGCTCTTACTGCAGAATTTATACGGTTGTCATACTTGTTTAGTCTTCTTTAATATGGAATTGTATTTCAGATTTTTCTAATCTTCTCGACCTTAACAATTTGAAAACAGTGGAAGGCAGATATTTTGTAGTATTTTTACTCAGTTTTGAGTTATTCTATTGATATAATTAGAATCGAGTTAAATATTTTCGGAAGGACTGTCACTGGCCACTGGGGTGTTGTGGTGTTCTCAGAGCATCATATCAGAGGCAAATGGTGTCGGTATGTCCCATTATTGGTGATGTAGCACTTTACTCTTAAAATCTCTTCCTTTTCAGCATTGGAGTTGGGTAGAGAGCTGGCGATCAGGCAGCCACTCTCTTATGGTATGTTTCCCAGCATTCCAGGTCCCAAATAAAATGCTTAGGGTAAAAAGATGTGAAATGGTTTATACAAGTAGTAAAATAGTTTTGTGAGTTCTGGTTATCCAGCACTGACAGGAAGCATAACCATACCAGCCTTGGTGGTCTGAATCCTTTCAACTAGGCTTCTAATGACTGATAATTTTGCTAAACACAGTGGAATATACATGACATTTTATAACACCTGTTCCTTCTGCAAATTTTCATTGTCATAGTACCTTGCCTCTTAGTTGTATTTTTGAAAGTGTATTAGTTTCATGCAAAATCAGTTCATGGGTTACTGTTACTCTTTTATACTACTCAACAATTAGTGATTATTTATATCATTACTTCAGCAGGACACTCAAGCTTAACAGCATAACTGCTAATGCTCTTTCCCTGCTTGAGAACCAGCTTCAGAGCATTTTACTCAATCCTGAACCTGTCCTTCTTCCTTTACTACTAACTGCAGCTTCACATTCTCCCACTAAACTCTACACCATCATTTCACTGCCCTCTGGTTTCAGCCATAGCATCTGAGTTAGCAGCTTTTGCTCCTGTTGACCTAACATATTTTCTTCTCTTTTGCCCACATTATTTGAAATATATAATATTTCCATGTTGAAAAGTGTGAAGAAACCAAAATTTAATCAAAATGTGGTGATGCATGACTTCTCCAGGAAACTTGGATCCTTTCCTAAATGTACTCTCTTTTCTATTGTTTTGCACAAATAAACAATGAAATCTAGATACCAAACTCATTCTTGTTTCTGGACAAGGGAATGGTTTCATGTCTTCTTTAGATATTTAGTAGAATCGACCAGTGAAATCATTTAGGCCTGTCGTTTCCTTTCTTGGAAAGTTATTAATAGAACAATTTCTTTAATACATGTAGTTCTATGTAGATTACCTCCTTACCTTTTTATGAGTGTTTTGCAGTTTGTGTCTTTCAAAGAATTGGTCCCTTTCTTCTAAACTATCAAATTTGTGGCTATGGAGTTGCTCATACATTTTTTTATTATTCTTTAATGTTATGGGATCAGTAGTGATGACCCCTCTTTAATTTCTGATATTAGCAAGTTGTGTTTTCTCCCTTTTTGCCCTTATTAACATGGCTGAAAGTCTTTCAAATTTATTGATTTTTCAAAGAACCAGGTTTGGTTTCACTGATGCTTTCTTTTTTTTTCCATTTTTTTATTTAATTATTTTTCAAGTACAGTTTTCTATTACTCCCATCCCATCCCATCCTCCCACCCTCCCCCCTCCCTCCCATTTCCACCCTTCTCAGTTGTTGTCCATGTATCCTTTATATAGGTTCCTCTAAATCCCTCCCCTATTTCCCCTGAAATTCCCTCCCCTCTCCCCTCTGGTCACTGTCAGCCTGTTCTCTATTTCAGTGTCTTTGGTTATATTTTGCTTGCTTGTTTGTTTTGTTGTTTAGCTTCCTGTTAGAGGTGAGATCATATGGTATTTGTCCTTCAACACCTGGCTTATTTCACTCAGCATAATGCTTTCCAGTTCCATCCATGTTGTTGCAAAAGGTAGGAGCTCCTTCTTTCTTTCTGCAGCATAAAATTCCATTGTGTATATGTACCATAGTTTTTTGATCCATTCATTTACTGACGGGCACCTAGGTTGCTTCCAACTCTTGGCTATTGTAAATTGTGCTGCTATGAACATTGGGGTGCATANATCAAAATGTCCATACTACCCAAAGCAATTTACAGATTCGATGCAATACCTATTAAAGTACCAATGGCATATTTTACAGACATAGAACAAACACTTCAAAAATTTATATGGAACCATAAAAGATCCCGAATAGCAGCTGCAATGTTAAGAAAGAAGAACAAAGTAGGAGGGATCACAATACCTGATATCAAACTGTATTACAAGGCCACTGTAATCAAAACAGCCTGGTACTGGCATAAAAACAGGCACATAGACCAATAGAACAGAATAGAGAACCCAGAAATAAACCCAACTGTCTACAGTCACTGATGCTTTCTGTTGAGAGTGAGAAACTCCTGTGCAAGCCCCCCTGTAACGGGCACCTGCTTTCAGCAATTCGTCAAGATTACTACTTAAACGTTTCTTCCAAATTATGTCTGCAGAGCATTCTGCTCCATGCAAACAGACGTCAACTGTATTTTAAAATACTGACCGATGCACTGCTTATTTTTATTTTCTCAGTAATGTTATCCACTTCATTATTTACATTTCACACATAAGAAAAATGGTCTTGAAAAAGATTAATTAAATTGCCCTAAGATGAATCAGTTTACAAGGGGCAGAACCAGGATTCAAGCTCAGGCTTTGGTTATTAAAACTCACTTTCTTTCCATACCGCTGTTGTGTAAGTACATCATTTTATTCTTTTCCTTAACGAGAGTTAACAATAATGGTAAATTATTTCCAGAATGGAGACAAAACCAGTGATATTGCTATAAGGGCGTGCATAACTACAGCTGGGCAAATACCTCCTTCTTAGAAGCCATACCTCCTTCCCAGTGAGGCCTCTAAACATTGTATCAGACCAGTTCAAGGAGTGGTGGTTTAAGCTACAGAGCATTTTCGTTTATTTCCAGACTTCAAGGCTCTACTTTGCCTACAATTTCAAACAGTCTAGAAAGTAAATTTGGTTAAGTTAAAAAAAAGCCACAGACAAGAACTGTGTCTTAGTAGCCTGTACTTATTTCCAGCAGAGGAACGTGGCATTTCAGGATCTTAAGTTATTCTTAAGGTTAAAATTAAACACTGATCAAAATTCTGGTACTGTTTATTAGTTTATTATTAGAATTACCTGGAGGGCTGGTATTTGCTGTTCTTTCTATTTTTGACATGGAGCTGGGGCAGTGAGGAACTTTGTATCCTAAGAGGATTTCCCCCAAACGTGATCATGCATTTTTTTAAAACAAGAGGAATCATACTGCATTAGCTTACATAATTCCACCTCATTTAGAGTGTGAAGTGACATTACCTCTCTGCCTTCCTCTAAAGAGCTTGGAGGAAACAAGATTGCAGTCGGAACACACACAACAAAGCCCCTTTCTGTTTTGCTGTACATGAAACATTTTATTATATTTCAAAACATGTTACATCAAAATCTAAACATTCTCTTTGATAAAACTTCTACTTTGTGAAAACCAAGGAAGTTGTTCTATTTCTTTCATATGTCTAATTTTGCCCCTTTTAGTTAATTTAGCATCTACATTAACAATTATAATGTTGAAGGTGTAAATATTAAAATATTTAAAAATTTTGAGATAAAATTTAACTATTTTATTCCTTTTTATAGAGAGTATGCTCATTGGTAGCTTATATTTCTCAGCTGCTGTTAATTTTTCTGTCATTCTTTTGTCTCTCTGTTCTTATTATTGCCTGAACTTTTCTGATCTATCGTATGTTAGTCTGATTCTTTTCTTTTTTTTTGGTGACTCAAATCTGATGTTGAAGCCATATAATGAATGTTTCATCTTGGTTGCTGTACTTTTTAACTAAAGAATTTCCATTTGGTTCTTTTTAAAAATATTTTTATCTCTTTATTGATATTTTCTATCTCATAAAACATTGTCACCATATCTTCCTTCAATTCTTTAGACATGGTCTCTTTTAGTTATTTAAATATGTTTGTAGTGGCTACTTTGAAGTCTGTCTGCTAATTGCTACTTCAAAAGCACTTCCTATTGTCTACTTTTTAAAAATCATTCGGTGTGATCACAATTTCCTGAGGCTTTTTGCATCTTAGCATATTTTTCTTGAAAATGGGACATTGTAGAGATATATTGTGGTAACACAAGATTCTGACCCGTTCACTTGAGGCAGGTTGTTATTTATTGATTGGTCATTTATTTATTTGCTTGGTGACAGAGCTGAACTGATTCTGTGAAATCTGTTTCCCCTTGAGTATGACTTGTGACCTTTTATGTTCCTGCTCAGATATTTTTTGATGTTTTCATATTTTATCCTGGCTACCTAAGGGTTGCTCATGGATCAGAAGAGACCATTTATTACTCAGAGGTCATGTTTGGCTCCCTAGGGGTTGTGCCTGTATCCACATAAGCCATTTATTACTCAAAGGTAGTGTTTAAACAAAGAGATTGTACAAAAAGCAACCTTAGATCTGGATTATATATGCTAGTATACTAATGCAAGGAAAATAGACTTTAAACAAGAAATGCTCTAAATGCGTGTGTGTATATATATGTATGTGTGTGTATATATAGAGAGAGAGATTTAAAATGATGAAAACCTCTTAGCCAGTCAATTTTTTTAATACTCACCTGAGAATATGCTTAGATTTTAGAGAAAGAAGAAGAACGGTTGCAGAGAGAGAGAAACATTGATGTGAGAGAGAAACGTCAACCATTTGCCTTCCATACAATCNTGCCTGTATCCACATAAGCCATTTATTACTCAAAGGTAGTGTTTAAACAAAGAGATTGTACAAAAAGCAACCTTAGATCTGGATTACATATGCTAGTATACTAATGCAAGGAAAATAGACTTTAAACAAGAAATGCTATAAATGCGTGTGTGTATATATATGTATGTGTGTGTATATATATAGAGAGAGATTTAAAATGATGAAAACCTCTTAGCCAGTCAATTTTTTTAATACTCACCTGAGAATATGCTTAGTTTTAGAGAAAGAAGAAGAACGGTTGCGGAGAGAGAGAAACATTGATGTGAGAGAGAAACGTCAACCATTTGCCTTCCATACAATCCTTGACTAGGGATCAAACTCACAACGTAGTATGTGCTCTGACCAGGAATTGAACCTGCAGCCATCTGGTGAACAGGATGACACTCCAATATATTAAGACATCCAGCCGGGGCTAGATTTTTCATCTTTATTATTGGAGGTGTTTATGGCTGGCAGTTGCAGTCACAGGTAAAGGAGTTCCTGTTTTTGTCACATTTAGCCAAAAAGGAGCCGAGAATTTTTTTTCTCTGTAACCACCCCTGGGAAGGCATCACCTTGACCACACATACAATCTCCCAGGCTGTCAGGGGTGGGTGAAATCTTATGTTAAGCCCTATTTTGTAAGAGTTGCCTCTATGTATTTGTCTGCTCAGGCTGCTGTAACAAATTACCTAGACTGGGTAGCTTAACCAGTGGGTATTTATTTTCTTATAGTTCTAGAGGGTAGAAGCTCCAGATCAAGGTCAACTTCTGGTGAGGGCACATTTCCTGGCTTTCAGAGAGTCGCCTTCTCACTATGTCCTCACATGACAGAGAGAGGCGGTAAAATGGGGAAAAAGAGGTAGAAAGAGAAAAAGAGAGAGAGGAAGAGAGAAAACTATCTGGCATCTCTTTTAAGGTCATTGATCCTATTGGATCAGAGCCCCACCCTTATGACCTCATTTACTCTTAATTACCTCCATAAAGACCGTATCTCCCAATATAGCCACATTGGCTGTTGGAGCTTTAACATAGGGAGTTTGGGGGGATGCAAATACTCAGTTCATAGCACCCTATGTCTGAGTAGCTTATTGTTCATCCAGTTATTGGTCAGAAGTTGTGCTTAAATTCCTAATGCTATTGAGACTTCTGCCCAATGTTGCCTGATTTCTGCATGACTTGGAAATGCTTTCAGTTCTTCTCCACATCTTGGTCTAATTGCTTCTACACTGTAAGAGCTGGTTGGGGCAGGGGTGCTCTGTTCCTCTCAACCGTATCTACTTAGAATAGAATTTGTACAAGTTGAGGCTAAGGTGGGATGAGAAATTTGATAAGCCCCCTGCTCCCCTCCTTTTCTTTCCACAGTTTGAAACCAAACCATGGAGTGGGATGCAAGGGAAGAGAGAGAAGTCATGTTTTTGGTTGCACCTTCCTCTATTAGAGTGGTAAAGTCCTTTCCATCAGGTGTAGTTCAGGATGGGCAGAAGATGGGGGAGTGGGAGCAGGTTGGCTGTGGCTCAGATACCATGGGCTCTTGATATTCTCACTGAGATTTAGACAATTGTACAAATGTTCCTCCATTTGCTGTGTATGTTCTTAAGGTTATTTCCAGGTACTGTACATTATTGCTTTTCATAATTTTTTCAGTTAAATTATTCATTAGAGAGCTTCTTTTGAATCCCCTCCTCCTCCATTTTATGAGTTGTCTCTCTAGATTTTTAAAACTGAAATTTAGACATTTTTATTTAGAAATGAAATTTGAATTAAATACCTTTTTCTGAAATAGCATTATGATTTGTCTTCAGTTTCACTTAATAGTGTTTTGTTTTTTTAATAGGAAGCTCTATTGACAATTGTCATAATTATATACCTGCTTGCTGAGGTTTTCCTTTGTAAAATTCTAACCTAGCATCTTTTAATAAATCATTTTCTTTCACCTGCTACCACAATGCTAAAGCCAGAGTTGCTTTTTGTTTTTACAAAAATGTAACCAAATAAAAACACTTTAAAAATAACCTTTTCAGGTGCTAAAGTGGGATAGAGATATGGCCATAATTTATCAAATCTTATAATAAATAAACTTATAATATGATTTCTAGTATTTCAGTTAAATTTTCTCTACTACTGGATATTACTTTATTTGTTCATAATTTTAAAGGTTGAAATTAAAAGAACGTGTACTTTAGAATCCCCAGGATATAAGCCTTACATGTAAACACTTGATGTGTGACTTGGGGAAATCACTTCACATTCTTGATCCCTTTGCACTGAAAAACAAGATAATAATACATACTTTAAAAAGTTTTAATAATTAGGTTATTACAGTAATATAAAATATGTGAAGTACCCAGCCTAAGTTTGCTTATACATTTAAGTTATTAATAAATATTTATTGCATGATGGGAGATACTTTCTTATAAAAGCATTTGCATTTTTAAAGCTTAGCATTTTCAATTACTTCTACTTTGTATATCTTTTCTAAGGTTCCTTGGTTTGTATGTGCTTTCTAATACAGTGTTCACATAGCTGTCAAAACTGAAGAATGCAAAGGAAAGGTCAGACTTCACCAGATAATTCTCGTTTCCATGGAAACTGACCTGACTTAGTAAAGAGCTGTAAGTACTTATAAATAAGCATGGATTCCAAAACTTTATTGCCTTCCCTTGACAGGTGTAGTGACCTTACCTGAGAAAGGGTATCGAATATTGGTACTTACTTATCTGTCTTTATTTGGCATTCACACATACTCCACCAAATAAAAAGTCTCCCATAAAATGAATCTAATATTTTTGAGGCAAACTACGTGACTATCACACATGCCCTTTTTTTTTTTCTTTTAACCAATGGTCACATTTTTATCTTTTGTTTCCTGGAAGAAGAAGCAAGATTCTGTCTGGTTTAATTTTATACACTCTTTGAATGTTTCTTTGGTTTATTGCTAAGGGGATCTCTGTTGGGGGTGATAGTCCTCTATGTATTTTAGACGATAAAATAAAAAATACCAATCACACTAAAGCTATGTAGAGCCAAGAGAGAGCCATTTGAGTAGTATCAGTCATAAATTAGACAGTATTTTGAGGTATGTTATTTTAGAGATCTATGCATTCGATAAAAGAGTCATCAGTACCAACTAAGGTAGAATTAGGTTGGGGCCACTTTTCACATAGAATAATAAATATCTGATTAATGTTTTTGTCTGTATTTGCCTATTTCCACAGCAACATTTTAAGTATTAGATCAACATTGATAATAGCTCATTTAAAAATTTGTGGATCAAAATACTGGTTCCTCTATTACTATTTTTCATCTCATACTTTTTTTCAGATCTTTTTCCTGTTTGTTTTTCTTTATTTTTTTTTCTTCCTTAAATTTGGCAAGTTATCTTAAGAATATTATGTCAATAAATATAATTAATCAGAGAAGTCTACAAGGATAGCTTAAAAATATTTAAAAATATTCAAGTATGTGTAATGTTGCTTTCAGGTGATATCAATATAAATTTAACCTTCTCAATATATTGGAATGAATCCTAGCAAATGAGATAAAAATGACTGAATAATATAAGCTTAGTGTCAATAATTTTTAAAAAGTAAGAGTAATCTCTATTAAAAACAGTTGACTTTAAGCTCAAATGTAAATCATAATTAATTGTTTTACAACTGGAAATAGTTTAGAATAAATCTTATAATGTGGAGTGAGCAGAACAAATCTTCCCCTATGTTAACTTTTGTTTCAAAGTCTGTTTTGTACAAGCAGAAATAAAAGAGTAATTCCTTATCTTATGCCATTGTTCCACCCTTATTAGAAATTTATTTAGTATTGATTGACGGTTCCATAAGATACATGGCCTGTTACGGAAATGCTCAGTGACTTGCCCAAAAGCATTGGTGAGCAGTAGAACCTTTGTTAGAAAAACTCTGTGCTCCTTCAAAGTCTGAGACTCTTTCTATGTACAACTCAAGCAATTAAATATACTAAAACTTTCAAGTACTAAAAATTGAATCCAGTCTAAATAACTAATTATGAGAATTTTAGTCTTTAGCTGGGAAAAGAAGGGAAGGAAGAGGAATGTTGTATTCAAATTATGGTCTTTGTGTAGGTGCAGAATTCAGGAGTGATAACCATCTTTCTTAGGACATCTTCTGAAAGCAAAACAAAAGGGTTGAGCTTCTTCCTTTGAAAAGACGGTATATTACCTGTTTGGAATTAATAATCAGTCAGCAATCAAGCCCTGAACAACTTATGCTGTATAACAACATAAATGAAGCAAAAGGCACACTCTCTAATGTTTTTTATAAGCCCCAACAATATACCTGGTGAAATAAACATGTATAAAATATTGCTAAAATAAAATACAAATCTGGCCTGTTATAAAAAATTACCCCTTTCTGGTAATGGCTCATTTTCAACCTTGCAGCAAGACAAATACTGAATTGGAAGTATTCAAAACCAGAGGGCTGCTTACTATTTATTATTTATTTTATTTTATTTTATTTTTATTTATTCTTGTTCAAGTATAGTTTTCTGTCTTATATTCCCAGCCCTGCCTGCCCCCTGCCCAGTGCTCCCCACCTCCCTCCCAGTTTCACCCCCAACCCTTAGTTATTGTCCATGTGTCCTTTATACTTGTTCATGTGAGTCCTTCCCCTTTTCCCCTATGATTCTCTCCCCTCTTCCCTCTGGACCCTGTCAGCCTGTTCCATATTTGAGTGTCATTGGTCATATTTTGCTTGTTTGTTTGTTTTGTTTAGATTCCTGTTAACAGTGATATCATATGGTATTTGTCTTTCACCACCTGGCTTATTTCGCTCAGCATAATGCTTTCCAGTTCCATCCATGATGTTGCAAGGGTAGTAGTTCCTTCTTCCTTTCTGCAGCATAGAATTCCATTGTGTAAATGTACCACAGCTTTTTGATCCAGTCATTTACCAATGGGCATCTAGGTTGCTTCCAACTCTTGGCTATTGTGAATTGTGCTGCTATGAACATTGGGGTGCATCAGTTCTTTTGGATTGGTGTTTCAGGGTTCTTAGGATATACTCCCAAGAGTGGAATTGCTGGGTCAAAAGGCACGTTCATTTTTAGTTTTCTTAGAAAATTCCATACTGTTTTCCATAGTGGTTGTACCAGTGTGCAATCCCATCAACAGTGAACTAGGGTCCCCTTTTCCCCACACCCTCTCCAGCACTTGTTTGTTTTTTTGTTTATGATAGCCATTCTGACTGGTGTTAAGTGGTATCTCATTGTGGTTTTAATTTGCATCTCTCTGATAGCTAGCAATATCGAGCATCTTTTCATGTGTCTCTGGATTCTCTGTATGTCCTCCTTGGAGAAATGTCTGTTCAAGTCCTTTGCCCACTTTTTAATTGGGTTGCTCGTCTTCTCTGAGTGGAGTCAAGTGAGTTCTTTGTATATTTTGGAGATTAAACCTTTGTCTGAGGTATCATTGGCAAATATGTTTTCCCAAACTGTTGCTTCTCTTTTTATATTGATACTGTTTTCCTTAGCCATGCAGAAGCTTTTAATTTTGATGGGATCCCATTTGTTTATTCTTTCCTTTATGTCCCTTGGTCCAGGGGACGTATCAGTAAAAATCTTGCTGCGTGGAATATCTGAGATTTTCCTACCAATGTTCTCCTCTAGGGCTTTAATGATTTCCCGGCTTATATTTAATATTAAATCAGTGTTCTAAATGGTGGTGACAAGCCCTGGACTGAGAGAATAGAAGGGTATCAAAAGTGATTATTAAAGCCGTGACTGGTGTAGCTCAGTGGATTGAGCACATGCCTGTCAATCAAAGGGCTGCCAGTTCAATTTCCAGTTGGGGCCCATGCCTGGGTTGCAGGCCCTGTCCCCACCCAGTATAGGGCATGTAAGAGGCAATCGCATATTGGTGTTTCTCTCCCTCTCTCCTTTTCTTCCCCTCTCTCTAAAAATAAAAAAATAAAACTAAAAAATTTCTGTTAAGGTAGAACTCTATCACTCTATTCTTTTTTGTGTGTGATGAACCAAAACTCTACTTATCCTTTAAGGTGCAGCTCAAATGTGAACTCACTGAAGAATTTGAAAGAATGACTGTTACCATTTTTTGTGCTTTCAAAATACTTTGTTCAAAATACCAATATATCATTTATTGGAATGTAGAGTTAGATCCTACCACACTCAGTGCTGTAGATTTAGTGCTTATGATCGTACCAGTCAAAAAGTTGTTACTCTATACATGTTTGCCAAATTAAATTATATCTGTCAGTTTCCCCCCAAACCCAGTAGTTGAGATCAAACAATGAGATCTGCAAGGATTAGATAAATTGGGGTTAGTTAGAGTCTGACTTTACAACAGCCATTCTCAGAGAAAGGGTCTTGTGTCAGAAAAGTTGTTACTGGATTTTCTTCATGCCTACCCAGGTCACAGTAAAATAGCTTTCAGCTGTACATGGTAGCATAGGCTCTGCTGATGTGACTTTGAAAAAAGACAGGCCAACTATGTTTGGGGGAGTTTTCTAAAAATATATGATTTGTTCTCTTCTGTGGACACTATATAATATACTAAAACATGCAAAAACAACATGCTGTCTTCTTGTATAAACAAAAGTTGAAAATGTTTTTATAGAAGTTTCTGTTTCTTGGCTTTGTATTCATCACCATAGCTACTCAAATGGTGATCAGTTTTTATCATAACTCTGATAAATTGTCTGACAATTGTAAGTATTACAAAGATGATACATAAATATTATGTGTGTTGTCAACGGGATGCAGAGACATGTGTGTTGCTTAGTGTTATTAAATTGTCCACTATACCTAAGCCTTTACTCTAGATTGTAAGGCTGCCTCATCTGAGCAGGATGACATAGGAAAGGAGATGTGTTATCTAAAACACCCCAAATGGTGGTTTCCACGTCAACTTCCAGGGCTTGAAACTTGGACTCCAAACTACGATTTGCGCTTGAACAAGCATAATAAACTGATGTTTCTTCTTGTGGATAAAATAATTTAAAAAATATTGGTGTTAGCCCAAAAGTTCATAAAAGAAACCATAGAAATCAATCAGTTTTGGTGTCTAGATTGATTGATTGAGGCACATGCAGCCTCACTGAAAAATAAAATTTAGATATACTAGGCCATAAAAATAATTACTTTTAATATTGTAAAAAAAAAATAATGTTTTCTTTGCTAATTTAAACAAATGTGATCCTTATGAAATAGTCTTATCAATAACATTTGAACTTATTCTAAAAACTTCTAAAAATTATTCATTCCAAATTTAGTAAGATATATGGACCATTCCATCATATTTCTGTACCTGTAAATATGCCAATCTTCCAATTATTTCATTTACAGAGAGAGAGCACTTAATCCATTTAGGACCATCTATCAAATTTTTATCATTTCACTATAGTATACAAGGTGTGGTTAAATTGGGTTTATAATTGTTCATATGAAAAACAATATAATACTTAATAAATAATAATATAAAAATAAACTTTGCATTTTACACACTCATAACTGTAAACCTACTTTTACCCCACCTTGTATATAACACCAACAACTTCTATTATTTAGAAAACAAAAATAATTTACCCGTTTTTTTCCGAGAAGAAATGTACCAGTGTTCAAAACCACATGTGTGTATGTATGTGTGTGATCTCATTTACCCCTGCTAATCATGTATACAGAACCCACTATTTTCTCTTGTTTGTTTTCTACTTAAAAATGTATCTTGGGGCACATTTTACACATCATCTCCCATATTTAAATAACTTGGAAGTTGTCTCTCTACTTCATGTGCAGAAAATAATAAATACAAACCTTATTCTTAAAAATATCTCTAAAGGGTTCATAAATATAAATAGAAGACACAACATTATAAATCTTCTAAAGGAAAACATAAGAGAAAATCTACGTGACCTTCAGTTTGACGATGAGTCTCCAGATACAAGTATGGTCCATGAAAGGAAACATTGATAACTTGGATTTTAATCAAAATAAAAACCTCTGCTCTCTGAAAGACATTGTTGAGAGAAACAAAAGAAGAGCCAGAAATGCGGAGAAAATATTTTGAGCACATATCTGATGAAGGAATTACATCTAAAATATGCAAAAAGAACCTCAACAGCAAGAAAAAACACTTGCAATGTAGGTCAGAGTTTACAGTGGAGAAATCTAGCAGCCACAGCCTTGGTCAGGCGATCAAGGTCAATATGAATATTGGTAAGTCGTGTTGGTAGTATGTGTCCTTAATATGCCACAGTGAAAATGGCAGTTCACCTTTGTGGTCTTCTTCTCCAGAATGTATAACTACAGTTTAATCAAAAAAGCAATCAGAAAATTCACAATTTATGAATAATTTACAAAATACCTGGCCAGTGTTAAGACAATTAATACTCAAAATTTTCTAGGTCATCAAGAACAAGGAAGTGTTGAAACTCAAATCAAGAGGAGCTAAAGGATTCATTCCTGTTAATGTAAGGTTGTGTCTGGTACTGCATCTGTGACAGAAAAAGGACATTAGAAGAAAACTAGGAAAAGCTTAATGAAATATGGAATTTAATGACATCGATAGCGATACATTAATTGCAAAGATTGTACACTATTAATGTGAGATTATATGAGAGGGAACTGTGTGAGGTAGATGAGAAATAACTGCACGATCCTGGCAAGAAAGCTCAGTCTGCTGTGGATCATCAGAGCCTGAGCAAGTTTAAGAGAGCGTTCCTCCAATGGTCATCTGGTGCAGGGTGCCGGAGTTAAGGGAGCTGAGAGGGAAGGGGGGAAGGATATGGGAGCCAGTTGGTTACCGTATGAAAGGAGATTATACATATAAAAAGGAACAAAGCTAGCGTGAACTGTACAGTGCTCCCATATCTGTGTTCACTAGCTAGTTAGTGATTTGTATGTGGACACATGTTTGTCATGTAAGCATGGTTCTCTCCTTCTGTCTACTGTGAGGGCCTTGGACCATGAACACAGCTGGTGCTTACATATTGGTTCCATGGAGAAGTGGTTGATTCTAGGTTTGAGGCATTGGGAGTGAAAGCTAAAATCTCTAAGCCAAAAAGGAGGGAGGATGTCAAAAAAATGGGAATGTGAGAAAAAGACACACAGATCAGCTTGAACAGGAACCACCAGAAAATTAGAACAATTGGAATATAAAATATATAATAATAGTAATGAATTATAACCTGTTGAATGAAACAAGAATCCATGAGTACATACTGATATGAACCTTTAACTGTTTCAAAAGAAACAAATAAAATGCATAGTTTGAAAGCACTTCCCCACAAAATACTTATTAATTTAAAAAAGGAGGGGGAGAAGATAATTTTACAGTGAAGAANAATACTTAATAAATAATAATATAAAAATAAACTTTTTTTTATTAGATAGATTCTAGGTTTGAGGCATTGGGAGTGAAAGCTAAAATCTCTAAGCCAAAAAGGAGGGAGGATGTCAAAAAAAATGGGAATGTGAGAAAAAGACACACAGATCAGCTTGAACAGGAACCACCAGAAAATTAGAACAATTGGAATATAAAATATATAATAATAGTAATGAATTATAACCTGTTGAATGAAACAAGAATCCATGAGTACATACTGATATGAACCTTTAACTGTTTCAAAAGAAACAAATAAAATGCATAGTTTGAAAGCACTTCCCCACAAAATACTTATTAATTTAAAAAAGGAGGGGGAGAAGATAATTTTACAGTGAAGAAACCCGTCAGACACCAATTTACTGAAGTGACCGAATCAGATCTCAGAAATGGAACAAGTGAAAATTGCACACCCCCTGACAGATGCAATGAGAATGTGGCACTGCTTCTGTGCTATTTCTGACAGAGGTGTATAACCTGAACAGAAGTATGAGGGGTCATCAGAAAAGCCTTCTACACTGAAGAAAACTAAACACTTGACATCAAAATGTAACATGTAAGTCTAAGCTAGATTCTTTTGTTATTAAAAAGCAGTTTTGGACAATTGGCAAAACTTTAATTGAGGATTAGTTATTAGTAATGTATCTAATGTTATATTTCTGATGAATGTGTCATTCTTCCTGTGGAAATACACATTAGAGCATTTCAAGGTCATGGGATATTAGGGTAACAACTCATTTTTTTAAATATTTGTCTTATACACTGGAGAAGTTTTAATCTCACAAACATGACATTGAACAGAAGAAGCAAGTCAAAACCATACATTTAGTATTATTAAATTTTGTAATGACTCAAAAAAGATAAAACTAAGCTATATTTTCCAGAAGACATACATGGTAATAATTTCTTGAAAAAGCAAGGAAGAGAATTTTATGGGAGTCAAGGTAATTCTTTCCTCTCTAAGAAAAGGGGCTCACAAAAGTTTTGGGGGTAGCAATTACATATTTCTTGACTTGGAACATCATTATATAAGGGTATACTTTAAATTAGTTAATGACTTGCTTGTTAGTTTCATTATATTTTTGTGCATTTTGTACAGTTAAAAAAATAAGGTATTATAGAATATCATAGAACAATTTTATAACCATGGACCATAAACTTAGAGCGGGGGATGCCTTACTAACAGTCCATTTATTTAATCTATGAATTTCCTGAACCACCGGTGTTTTATACCAGGAAAAAAACAAAAGAAAAAATATACCAGTTATGCGATACATCTTCACATCAAGGACGGTGACATGTGAAAGAACGTATGTGTGATCCCAGCTACACAGTGTGGGATATCTCAGTGCAGTGTCCTCGTTCTTATTTGAACTTCCGAGTCAAAATGAGATGGATGCTTTTGCAAAATTAACTCTTACACTGTGAGATCTTCACTCCAACAAAGATATTGCAGGTCATATGTTTATTTGACATAGTATTTGACCCAATGTATTTAACATAGTAAAATTTTTGTATAGTTTCTGACTAGGAAATAGATATAACGATCATCCGAAGGCAAAGCACAACTTGAAAGGAATGTTTTTCTGAATAATTTGGATAGATTTTTATAATTTTTTTTCATTTGCAATGCATATATTTGGCAAAGGACTCATATTCAGAATACATCAAAAAACTTTTACAGCCCTGGCTGATGTAGCTCAGTGGATTGAGTGCGAGCCTGCAAACCACACGATTGGGGTTCGATTCCCAGTCAGGGCACATGTCTGGGTTGCAGGCCAGTTCCCAGCAGGAGACTCACGGGAGGCAACCATACATTGATATTTCTCTCCTTCCCTTTCCCTCTAAAGATAAATAAATAAAATCTTAAAAAAAAAACGTTTACAGCCCAATAAGCTAAATACAAGCAACGTAATTTTTTTAAATGAACAAAATACTAAACACATTCTTTACAAACTAGGATATTCAATGTAATAAGTAAATAAAACATCACTCAACAGTATTAGTTCAGGGAATTGCAAGTTGGAAATTGCATTAAGATACCACTACACAGCCACCAAAGTGACTAAAATTAAAAGTTCTGACGACACCAAGTGTTAACGAGTTGCCCCATTGATGTGGAACGTTTCATACACTACTGATGGGTGTAGGAAAATCATTTTGATCAATGTTTTGCTCGACATATGTTTATGTTAAACACAGCAATGCCATTGTATTTTTAGCTTTAATATTTTATTTCTTTATTTATATTTAAACTACATTTTTATTGTTGTTCAAGTACAGTTGTCTCCATTTCCCCCCCACTATTCCCCTGACCCCAACCATCCCCACCTCCTACCCCCTTTGGTTTTGTCCATGTGTCCTTTATACATGTTCCTGAAAAGCCTTCCGTCTTGTAGATTTTTAAAACTTTTAATAAAACAAGTCCTTATATGTAAAATATCATGACAAATTACATTGGGTCACTTTTTAAATATTGAAACCTGTTTTTTATTATTTTCCTTTCTTTTCTCCTGGAAGTTCTACACAAAAACACAAAAATATTGTTTCCTCTTGGGACACTTCAAAATCAAAATTAATTATGCAAAGTATCTCATGCAGGTTGACCTAATGAAATTTAATGAATTTGTCTTGTTAATTCTAAACATCAGCCTCTGGGATAGTGCACACTTTGGTTAAACCAGGTAGAGAATCCATACGCTTACTCATTCTAACATATTTAGGCAGCAGTCAGATCACACACACTTGTTCAAACAAAGTGTGCATAGTCATATAGCAGTGTATATTCCTCTTACCCAGTGATTCTGTTCAAACGTAGCTCTCTGGTGGAAACTTATTGAGGTACTGGTGGACCCAAAAATATATATAAAATCATGATATATCAGGTGACTAATACTCTAACTGCCTAACAGGAATTTTTACAAACTTATTAATTTTCCAATTATTTCTGGAATGTTATTTTGTATATTGTTAATTGCTTGTTTTTGTGATACTTCCATTCCCTGGTGTCCTTTCTCTTTGCTCTCTCATGTTCCATTTCAAACGGTACCGTGTCCTCAGCTCAGCACAATTAATTGGTACCTCCAAGGGTTCTGGCCTGATTTCACTGCTCTTCTTTCTCTACTGCTCTCCTAGGGGAACTGCATTTACTCTACAAATGACTTTAATGACTACCTGGGAGCCAGAGCATGCTTAGATCTTGATTTCTAATCTTGAACTCCACTTTTCACTTGAGACAAACTGCTCAACATATCGTTGGTTACACAGACTTCAAAAATACATCCATCCTATGAACCAATGTCACCCCGATAAGTTTAACTTAAAAAACACATCCAACACATTCAGCACTGTGCTCATCTCTATTTACACTCATTGCCATGCTCAGGTCCTAATAATGTACAGCCTGGACTATTTCAGTAACTTTCTCATCTCAATTCCTAATCCCTCTATGCATCCTCCATTTCAGCATCTTCTCTAACAGCTCCTAATAATTACCTGGTTTACGAAATTTGAAAGTGTAAACTTGTTTGTGTCACTCGCTGCCCTTTTCCTAGGATCCAGAAATTGCTCTCTGTCACCTATAAGATAGAGCCTAAGCAACTCAGCAAGAGCCTCAGGCTTGGTGCCCCTCTCGCCCCACCTTGCAGCAGAACTCCATCTTGAAATGTAGCCTCTGATGATACCAGAACTTCTGTACTCCTTGGCGTAGATGTTGTGGTTTAAATTTCTCTGAGTTTGTATAACACCCTCTATGCCTCATGTGTTCTCAACTTTTTAAGGATTTGTATAGGCAGGTAACGTATTATAGGCTCAGAATAAGTAAACATGGTTTAAACAACACAGATGTGCAGAGGGAAAAATAGAAGCACCCCCCAGACCTTTCTCTCATCTTCCCTTGGGTCCATTCAGGTGGCAATCCTGCACTTGGGGGAATAGGAGAACGTAAGAAACTCCCGTCACTACGGCAGAGTCTGGGTGTCCTACACAGATGTAGGTAATTCCTGATCGTGGAGATAAAGAATGTCTGCCCTGACGCTACAGAAGGGAGTAAATTAAAACCAAACCTGTCCAGCCTTTTTGAAGATTGCCACGAGGTAGACTTTGTCAGGTTTGCATATCATGTTTTAATTGCTACTATATTGTATCCTTCTCAGAATGAAATAAAAAATTCACAGATTCAAAAATATTGTCACGTTGGCATCTGTGAGTTTTCTGTGGCCATTGAATCCTGTCTGAAATTTTTAATAATGCATTTAAATTCTTGTTTAAAAAATCTGGTTATTCTTTCAATCTATAAAGTGATCCTTGAATGATATCACCTGTAGCAATTGGTTTCTCTGCCTTTCTAAAGAGGGATAGTGTTGCAGACCACTCTGTCTGGTTCTAGGAATTGTATCTTGACCTCTTGTGGCTAAAGGCGAGGGACAACCTTTGGAATATGAGCCACAGGACACAAAGCCTGTTTCTGGTAGCAAATGCTGCCTCAGTTTCCTCTCCCTGCCCCCAAAGCTTGGTCGGAAGTCAATGACGGGATAAGACCCCTCACAGTGGGGGGACACCTAAGCCAGACTCGACCACTTGGGAGGCCTTCATGGAAGGACTTGGGGAGTGGGGGGGCTGCAACAAAGAGCAATAGACTCTCGCCCCCTCCCCCTCGCTTTGTCAAAGCCCAAGTCCCCGTGTTCTCTGGGAGAAGCGCTTCCTGGCTCTAATCCCCTTAAGCCTGAATACCTGTTGGGGAGAGGGGCAGCTCCTTGCCTTGCTAGAGCGTGTCTGGGGGGAAAAATCTGGCATCACAAGGACTTCCTGATAAACCTGTGAAATCTGCTCTGCTAAGAGTGCTTTCATTCATATGTTAAGGGTTCGAGCAGGAAACTCTAAAACTCCGTTCCTGACAGACTCTGACTCATACTAAGCCCTCAGATTTCTTTGAAATATTATTTACTGTTTGATCCTTGTTGCCCTGTATTCCTGTGTATTACAACCCAATAAAAGCCCCTGGAGGAAGGAGCTCAATGCCTTTTTCCCCTGAGAAACTGGCCACTTCCTCTCCCCAAGCAGATCACATCATGTCTCAGTCATGATTACTCTCATCCGTGGCGGCTGGGGGGACTTGCAATCAAAGTTGCCCCCACAGGATAGCACTTTGATATCACATAGTTGCGCTGTATAACATTACCTAATGCTACTGAAAATGAGTAGAGTTTTTATTCATTTTGGACCTTTAAGTTCACAGAATTCAGAGAAAGATGACACATATTTTGTTGGTTTTTCAAAGATTTTTTAGAATTAAAATATTATATTAACACCCGAAAGAAACATGTAAAAATTTTTTTTATTAATTATGTCACCAACAATAGTACAAAACTGAACATACTCTTACTATATGAATCAGCAGCTGAGTTCACTGGTATTTGTTGAAGTGAATTCAAAAGTTATCATCATCTGAACATAGATGTTTATAGTGTCTTTATCCATGACTTTCAAAACTTGGAAGCAACCAAGATGTCCATTGGTAGGTGAATAAGTGAACTGTTACATTCAGACAATGGCATAGCATTCAGTGCTAAAAAGAAATGAGCTATTAAACTATGAAAAGACATGGAGGAACCTTGAATCCACATTACAATGTAAAAAAAGTTAATCTAAAAAGAATGGTATTTTTTGGCAAATGCTGTTGAGTAGGCATGGGGTTCTTAAATGGGGGAAAATGTGCTAAATGTAAAAGAAAAAAACTGATAATTAAACATTGCTAAAATGAAAAACTTCTATTAATCAAAAGAAACCACCTAAAGTATGAAATCAGTATAGAGAATGAGAGAGATATTAACTGGCATATATATTTTTTTAAAGGGAGTGAGATAGAAACCCAAATATGTAAAAGAACTCCCAATATGTAAAAATATCAAAGTGAGAAAGACAAAACAGAATGTAGAGAATGAACAAATGACAATTTGATATAATCATATGCTCAGTATTGCTAAAATAAAAATGGCAACAATACCAAATTTTATAGCTTTGTAATATGTCTGCTAGTCTATGCTGAAACCCATCTCTCAGAATCCAATTTTCCGTTTGTTTCTGGAAAAGGTGGGCCATAAGATGGATTCTTGAGTGAGATTTGGGGGTTGGATATGAAGCAATAGCCATTTCACAGCCCACACATATAGTCACCAATCTGTTGACTCACCTTGATATAACTAAGCAGTGCTGGCCTGCAAATTACCTTGCAGTAGATTCTTCTTCTACCTCTGTGAATGTTGGGACCAGTGAGTGTGTTTCCTTTCATGACAGAGGCCCCAGCTGCTGCAGAACAGCCACAGTACCAAGCTTCAGCATTGCATGCTGAGACAGCAGTAAACTGCAACTGCTTAGTCAGATTCCATGCCACAAGGGTAAGGTCAGATCCTATACAAAATGTGTATATATATATATATTTATAAATGTGTATATAAATATAGGTAAAGAATGAAATGGAAACACAGGTCTATGCATTCATATATACATGCACCCATGTATAGGTTCTTAGTGCATCAGCTTCTGATTCTTCCATGAACTACATACAAAGATGTTCAGGTCATATATTGCTCATAGGATTATAAATTGGAGCAATCACTTTGGAAAACAACCTCTTAATCAGTATGCCAGTCTGTGAACCAGAAGTTTCATTTTTTTCCTATAATCCATTAGAATTGCATTTATATGCTCACCAAAACACATATAGAGAATGTTATAGCCACACTATTCATGATAGAGAAAAACTGGATCTACCCAAATGCCCATCAATACTAAAATGGATAAATAATTGGATGTATTTTGATAAAATAAAATTCTGTATAGATTGAGAATAAACAAATTATAACAGAACACACAATTGAGTACAGTAAGTCACAAAAGTGTACAATACTGTCTTATTCCACCTAAGTTCTAAAACAAGCAATATTTTCTATAGACTTAGCAATCACAATAGTAGTTGTGACACCAGCGAAGGGCTTCTTGCTCCCCCAGAGGATAAAAATTAAAAGAGGAGAGGAAACAGATTTGGAAGAGAAGAGATTTACTAAAAACAAGTTAAGGAAAAAAAGATAGAGGAAGGGAGCTCGGTGCACCAAGGGAGCACACACTGACAGAGCACCAGGCTCCCTGCATGGCTGCTGAGCTTCCTGGCTCATGTAGAGCTGGGTTTCTTAGCACTGGCAGAGCTTCCACTGTGGTTGGCATTGACTGGCCCAGGCAGATTGGTTTGGGAGTAGCCAAAGGGAAACCCAATGTTATCTAAGGGAGGCTCAAAAATGAACTTGTAGGATGTTCCCATCCATCTAAGAGAGGCTCAGACTGTTCTGGTTACTTTTGAAAAGTTAACAGTGATTGCAGCAGGGACCGAGAAGCTGCTTTCTAAAGCTAATAATATTCTCAGCTCTTGCACTAGTTGCCTGCAGGTACTTAGTTTGCGAAAATTGATATATTTGCACACTTATAATGAAATTTTATATCTATGTCTGTACAAAATACTTGTATACAGTGTTTTCAAAAATATACAGGAAAAAAAGGGTGAAAGTGTTTGGACACTCTTCACCAATTCCTGATGCATAGACTTGAAGGAGTCAGTGCAGCTTTTCAAGAAATGCCAATCTGTTCTCACTTTGGTGGCACACACAAAGTCTGTTCAGAAAAAGTCCAGCCATTCTTGATATAATAGGAATGGTTTGTGCAACCTCAATGTAACCTGGCAACCAAAGAGAATAGACTGGAATGCATGTGTGTGAACGATGATGACTTCATTGTACTAGTCAGTGGAGGCAGTAGAGGCTGTTGAGTGAGCATGTGTACTGTGTAGCCCTCACATTCAAAATGACTGAGTAGAGCAATGGATATGCATCAAATTTTGCTCTAAGCTTGAACATGCCTCTGCAGAAACTATTTGAATGATCCAGAAGGCTGCAAATATGAGCAACTGGTGATTGGCAGGTTCATCGTGACAACACCCCTGCTCAGGCATCACATCTCATGAAGAGTGTTTTGGTGAAACATCAAATCACCCAGGTGATTCGGTCCCCTACAACCCAGATTTGGCAGCTTGTGACTTCTGGCTTTTTCTAAAACTAAAATCATCTTTGAAAGTGAAGAGATTACAGACCATCAGTGAGATTCAGGGTCAGCTGGAGATTGAGAGAACTGTGTGAGGTCCCAAGGTGCCTACTTTGACGGGGACTGAGGCATCATTGTCCTATGTACAATGATTCTTGTATCTTCTATTTTCTCCAATAAAAATATCTATTTTTCACATTACATGGCTGGATACTTTCTGGAAAGATCTTTCATACTAAAATTGGAATGATACAGAAGAAACTAGGATGGCCCCTGCACAAGGATGACACACAGATTCAGAAAGTGGTCCATATATTTTTAATAAAGAAAAATATAAAGAAATGGGACTACATCTTTTTAAAAAGCTTCTACATGGATAAAGAAACCATCCATAAAAAGGAAACTGTCTCCATGGGAGGACATATTTGCCAATGATACATAGAACAAGGATTTAATTTCCAAAATATAAAAAGAACTCATATGACTCAACGCCAGGAAGACAAACAATCCAATTAAAAATGGGCCAAGGACCTGAATAGATGCTGCCTCCAAGGAAGACATACAAATGACCTATAGCTGTAAGAAAAAATGCCCAGCAGCACTAGCCATCAGAGAGATGCAAATTAAAACCACAGTGAGATATCACTTCACACCTGCCCAAATGGCCATCATTCATAAGTCAACAAAGAAGTGCTCGCGAGGACATGGAGGAAAAGGAAATCCTTGCGCAATGCAGACTAGTGCAGCCACTGTGGAAAATAGTATAGAATTTCCTAAAAAAATGGAACTACCATTTGACTCAGCAATTTCACTGCTTGGAATATACTCTAAGAATCCTGAAACACCAATTCAAAAGTAGTTATGCACCCCCATGTTCATAGCAGCAGTATTTAAAATAGTCAAGAGTTGGAAACAGCTTAAGTGCCCATCAGAAATGAGTGGATCAATAAATTGTGCTACATTTACACAATGGAATACTACCCTTCGGTAAAAAAAAATGAATTCCTGCCTTTTGCAACAGCATGGATGGAACTGGAGACTATTATTTGAAGTGAAATAAGCCAGGCAGTGAAAGACAAATGCCATCTGATCTCACCTATAACAGGAACCTAGTCAACAAAACAAACAAATGAGCAAAACGGAACCGGAGGCGTGGCATCATGGAATAGACTGACGGAGGTAAGAGTGGAGTGAGTCAGGGACTGTTTGAAAGAAGGTGAAGGGATTAGTCAAAGGACATACACGAAGGACCCATGAACACTAGGTTTTATTGGCAGATTAGTCCATTTCTTAGAGAATAAACAATTATTTTGTTTGAACATCTCAACTGAATGTTAAATGTTTGTTGTTTCTTTTAAACATTTTAAATCTTTAAAAAATTTAAAAGGTGACCCTTTGGTTCACAGGCTGGTGCTCAGTCCACTGAGCCACACCAGCCAAGGCCCAATGTTAAATTTTATGTACTAGAGCTACCATATCTCCTAGAGAAATAACAATTGCTTGTCAGCAGCATCACTGTGTCATTTGATGGCAAAGGGCCTTGGCTTTTCCGGTTGTACTACCACTCACACAACACATGCCTGCTTGCTCTCCTTTATTGCTCCTCCTCACTCACTTGTATACCCTTAAAGGCCCTTCTGCACTCCTTGTAACTCGTAGTATAAATAGTTTAAACAATAACAACAGGCAAAATAAAAGCTCTGCTCCTGACCATTAAACATTTTCATTGGACAAACAATGGAAGGGTTTGATGTTAATCCCGTATCTGCCTTTTATTTGCTGCCGATTGCCAAACAAATAAAGTTCCACTGGCCTCTGAAGTCACTTCTGTGATAAAGGAAGTTTTTATGTCTCTTTTGGTATTAAGAATGTATAAGCACCTAATTAATAAGATTTCTTTAAAATAATAGAGTAAGCCTCAATTTACAGTGATTCTTAAAACTTCACAGGTAAATACTGCCTTCATTAGAAAACATAAGCACTTTAAAATGGTACTGCAGGACCTTACAGAGTAACTGTACTTGTATTTACACCCTCTATGTGCAAGGTTAGATTTACATTGTTACCCTCAATTTGCCACGCTATGATTCTTTTAGTGAGGAAAGATTAAAAATGAGTAGTTCACGAAGGATTGGAACAGTTCTCTCTGTGGCTGCTGAGTGCCATGTCCACGGAGACTGGTCACGGGCTTGGCCAGGGGTCTGTAACCCTGTATAAAATATATGGGCATCAAAGAGGATGGGAGCCGCTTAGTTACTTTAATCACAGGCTGCATCTGTCACACAGGAGCTGCTCCTCTGAGGGACTCTCAAGCAGAAAGGTCATACATTCATGAAATTATGTTTCCAAAATACTCTGTAGTCCATCTGAACTTCATTTTTTCCAAGGAAGGCCTGGTGTGACACATCCATTGTTTGGCTCTGTGTCTACTTTGCCATGCCAAATCGTGATACCACTTGACCTCTTTTTCTGATCCTCATGTCTTACTTCAGTTATTTTAGTTTGGTTAAGCGTGATTCTCCAGGAATACCGCAGAGATCATTCATTGTTAACACCCCACCTTTTAGCATTTGGATTTTAAGCATCCTTCCACTGTTGAATGATTTGAAATAGAAGGTAGTTCTCTGCTTTCCACCACAGAAGCTTCAGACTCCAGATCGCCCCCGTGCACTTTCAATTCACATGCATGCGGGCACCTCTCTGTACTTGTTGGCATCTAGAATGCAGGCCAGGGAACTAAATATGCAAATAGGTGACCACCGTGGAAATTTGAATCTTAAAAAAATAGTACAAAATTTCAGAATAACGGGGTTATGTGTTCAGAGTCAGCCTTTACCATTCACTCAGTGTTCTGTATTGTTGGTATTCCTAATAGTATCATAATCAAATTTGTTCTATTGTGATACTGCTTCTATTTCTTGAGGCCTAGCCACCTTACTCTTTGTCAATGCTTCGAAGTTTCTCAAGCTTTCCCACAGATTCTGTGATCTATCAATACCTTCCAAAACACACAAACGTTTAAAGTTTATTTAAAATCTCTTTTGTTTATCCTTACAGCCAAGGAGATTGGTATTAAAAACATCTTTGCAGATTAATAAGGTTTGGCCTAACTTGTAAATACCACACATGTTTGAACTTCTTTTAGTCCTGACAGGGTGAATTTAAACTCTTCTCAGTATGTGTCACCTGAAGAACTAGCTGCATCAGAAGTTATATCTGAAGCCTCAAGAACTGATGGAAAAGTTGTCATAAAATCTAATATTACCATATTAGCTTTTAGGGCATAGCAGACAACCACAGTGTCTTAGATACATACAGCAAAAAGCATTTATCTCTTGTGCATCTGTAGGTTGGTTAGGATTTAGCTAATTTAAGCTGTCTGGTTTTCCTTTAGCCTATCAGTCCAACTGGATTTTGCCACTCTCAGTGGGTTGGGAGCTAGTCTGCTTCACTTTTACGTATCCTAAGCCCAGGTCATTGGATTTCTAGGGAAAATTTTTCTTACAGTGTTGACAGAGGCACAAGAAGGCAACTAGAAACACATGGTGCTTTTTAAGGCCTGGGCTAGAACTATACATTATTCTTTCCAACTGTTCCACTCCAAAACAAGTAACTCAGCAGAGCCCTAAATCAAGGGCATGGGAAGTATATGTCATCACTAGCAAAAGGAACTGTGAAAATACCTGTGAAAAAACATGGATATATGGGGTAGGAAAAATTATGACCATTAATAATTTAATCTACTAATATTACCCCAATGTACATGTCAACATGAAGTTCGGAGGAGAGCCAAACAAAGCAGAACAGGCAACTAACAACTGATACCCAGAGATGTCACAAGGAGAGATGTATTCAGAGCCTTAAGCAATTAAAGAAGCAGCAGGGACCTTGTTCTTGGGTAAATGGAGAAGTTTCTAGTGTGACGGATAAGCAAGAGCCTTTGAGCTGGTTATGGAGACTAGAGACTGACCGTCTTCAGTACACAAGTTAACATAAACACCATCTGCTGGATTGGTGAGTTAACAGAAATAGTATTTACACATATGCATAATGAAATATGGTCGACTAAGTTATCATGCTTTCCAGATGAGGTATGACCTCAAGACCCTCACATATGTCAGATGAAGTGAAAAATAAAATTTTCATTTATCTCATCATTTATTAAAACATAAAATTCAGCATAATTGAATCTTGGAAGAAAAAATGTACCTTACACAGAGAAGCGCATAAGGCGCAGGGCCCCCAAAGTGGCAAATATGGACAACACACTGCAAATGCATGGTGTGTACTCAATTTCCATAGAAGAGTATTGAAAGCTAAAATTTAGTGAAGAATTTTGTGAAAAAGATAAACCTATCTTGTTTCTCTGTAACTGTATTTATTGTGATTACTTCAAAGAATACATATATTAGAATGTATCTTAAGTATATTTTATCAAAACCATTCAAAACATTCAAACATTCATAATATCAATGGAGATAGTTTTGCCCTAGCTCAGATTTAGAAGGCTGAGGTAATCATTTCTTATTTTATCTTGAACTAATGGTTATTCAAATAATATGTGGTGGCAACATGGTTTACACAATGATAAATCTCAAGGTAAGAAATCAAGGATGGCTTTTATTTCTGTTATCACTTGTCTATGGCGGGTATCACATCTTTGTTCTAGGAAGAAGGGGAAGGAGAAAGCGTTAAAGTTCTCCAGGTGAAGCCAGTCAAATAGTCCCCCTGAAAAAAGGAAACAACTTGAGGACATTCTTTCCTGTAACTTTATTTATATCTTATTGTTTAACATTAGTTCACAAGTCCAGCTGTAACCATAAGGAAGCCTAGAATTTTGAGGGTTTTATTTAAGAATGATTCCTGCCCTAAACAAAACCAGCATTCTGTTTTCCAGAGAGAAATAAAAACAGGTATTGAATATAGCCTTTTACAAGACCTCTATTGTGCTTTCTCTCTCATACATACACACACAAATACATACATAAATGTTTATATGGTATCTATAATATAAATTATAAATAGAACAAATAGACACCTCCCTTTATATTTACACATACATGTTTATAGTATACCCATAGATATAAATATGTTGATATATTTTATTCTTATCCATTAGGCATCCCATTTCCATTCCGTGACTCTAATAAGCATCCGCTGTAATGCATATGATGTTTTATTACATCCACAGATCTGCGAAAACACAGATGGTGTGGTTATGGTGATGGTTCTGTGTGTGTGTTTAATTTGAATAAATATGTCACCATAGAACTTATGCTGCATAATTATTTTTATTTTATTTTTAAAATTTAGTCATTTCCTCGTTCTTTTGCATGCATCTGTAAATTCTAAATGCAACTTAATGTGCCACAATGTGCCTGAACAATATTTTACTTTCTCCCTTGTAGTAATAGGTCTCCAGTTGTGACCAATTTCCCATTCCCTTAAGCTACGTTACAGTGAATATCCTTATCCATATACTTCAGTTTTGGCCTATGAGTTTCCCTAATATGTATCTGGAAAATCTTTGTCATAGGGCAAGCACAAGTTTGATTTCATGAAGTACTACCAATGCAGTGTTTTATTTCTTCCTGTGATTCCATCTGTTTTGACAACATGTAGTCTTTCCTTCCACTGATCCCATAAGAATGACTATGCCAATAGCATCTTTCTCTCTTAATATTTCTTATAAAATTTTCTTCTGAAAAAAAAGGAAAATTTCTTCTGTGCTCTCTACTCTGAACTATGTGTCTTCTTTCCCCAGACAATGTATTTGTAGTTTCTCATATGTAAAATAATTGGTTATAAGATTATGGATTTAATAATATACACAAAAGCATTTTTACTTTAGGTTAGTATATTAATATATAGCAAAAAGTTTGTTTAGAACCTTACAATCTAATGGAATAAAAATATATTATCTTCAAATAACATTGGTAACTCTAAAGTTGGTATTTTATAATTTTATAAATTAAGAAATAAATAAAATTGCATTTGTTTTGTTATTCCAATGGAAAGGCTATTTGTACTCTGAGGCAAAATTACAAATTAAATTATTTTAGGGTCTATGCATTTAAGATGTTTTTCTTTGACGCTTTAATTATAACCAGAAAAGTCAATAACATTCTAATAATGCTTCTAATTTTGAAAGCTAATTGTTTTTCTTATTTTATGTCACATTACATCCTTCCTCTTGGTACATTTTGCTAATGTAACTCATTTGATCTGAGAAGCGTTTTTGCCTTGTTTCTAAAATGTTTTGAAAGAGCAAATGTGATAAAATATTTTTAATTTTTTATTTTTATGAATTCTAAGCACTATACTACTTTTCTGTATGTGATTAAAGCACTTTATATTTGATTAAATATAATAATTGTTGGGGCCTAAAGACGGTGAATGCAATCCATTAAGAAAATCGCACCAGGAGGGCTTGGCTGAGGCAGCCCCAAACAGGATGCTGCAGCCCAGCCAGGTAGCCCCCACCCTTGTAGGCATCTCTTAATCACGAGTACTACCTACCAATTAAGATGCTGATCACGCGCCCACCCACCAACCGTCGCCAAGAGCATGCAGTGAGCATGCACAGGACAACCTATCGGGACCACCTCCCCTTTTCCCTTCCTCTCTATAAATAACAGCCCTGCCCAAAATAAAATTTGCGGCTTGATCAGAAACCTGTCTTGCTGCCTTTCTTCGCGCCTCTTGTCCCATCCCTATACATCCGTTTCAGGTAGACTCGGGACCCTCGTTGACTGTTCCGCGGGACGGAAATAATAATTCTCATATATTTAATTATTTAGTTTGAACAATTTAAATTCTTCACTCACCTAAATAATAAATAAGCATTAAATAAAAAGCATGAATCTTCTAAAGAAAGCAATTGTCATGTCCATCTTGTATCTTAGCACACTAAGTTATTTTACTAAAAACACCAATTAAGCATTTGGAAAATGTGTGGGATTTTTCTTAATAGAGTTGAGATGTGCACATATTCTTCAATATAAATTTGATTCAGGACACAGTTCGCACAATTACTTTAATTTTTACTAAGTTATTCATTTGCTACAATCTTAATTATAATTATCCTTGGAAATATTTGTATTTGTGGGAGAAGCTTTTATAAACAATTTATAATATTCAGCTGAATTAAGGAAATATGAAAAACAGCATTTCAAGAAGACTACTAATTTACAAAGAGAATATTATAACAATGCATTTCAGCAGGGAGTTAAAAAAATCAGCATTACATACATTAGAGGTATTGATCCCCATTATTTTCCTGACTTTTTCTTTCCAATGATAATAATATTTTAATTGTCTAGGATGGTGAAATGGTGGTTTGAAATAAAAAAGAACAGACATATATACTTTATGTTGTCATAAATTTTTAAGATTTTATTTTTAAGTAATATTCATTTTTAACTGGTTTTAGATTTATTTATTTATTTTTAGACAGAGGGGAAGGCAGGGAGAGAGAGAGAGAAAGACAGATAGATGTGTGGTTGCCTTTCATACATCTCCCACTGGGGATGTGGCCTGCAACCCAGGTATGTGCCCTGACTGGGAATAGAACTAGCAACCCTTTGGTTTGCAGGCCAGCACTCAATCCACTCAGCCACACCAGCCAGGGCCTTAAGTAATGTTTACAGAATACAATAGTTCAAATACTTTACCCAATTATGGAGATATAATTTTCCAAGAATGAAAAGAACAAATGTAGGTACAATTTATAACACAACTAAGATAATTTAAAGAAAATATAAAGTTTGTTTTATTTAAAATAAAATAAAATTTTATTACATGTATTTATATATTCATATTTCCTGTATAATTATATATTAACATTTATATATAATTACACATACAATTACGTACTTAGTTATATTTTTACAATAAATTTTAATTTAATAATATAATTATATTTCTAACAAATATAACATTAGGTTCTCAAACTAGTGCATGCATACTTTCAGTGAAATAAGATATGAATAGATTCAAGGAAATAAACTTTAATGTATTTTTTCCTTATACACTCCTTTCAAAATATATACTTGAACAATATTTTTAAAGGACAGTTATAATAAAATATTCATTAGTATTAATTTCTGTTGGCAAGTGGAGTAGAAATATTAATTCAAAGGACAAAGGGAATAATATATAACTTGACTCTCAAGGAAAAGACATATTGAGTTTTTACACACTTGTTAGTGGATATTAAATCACAATTATACATAGATATAATTATCTATCTAATTATATAGACAATTATATTTATATATAACTGGGTATAATATAATGTATATATATATATAACTATATAGATGTAATAGTGATTTATATAAAAATAGATATATTCTTGAGTATATCTATAACTATATATAGATATAATAGATAATATAATTACCTATCTAATTATATAAATGATTATATCTCTATATAACTACAGATATAATTTATATATATCTGTAACTATATATAGCTGTAATAGTGGTTTATATCAAATTAGTATATAATTAGCATATGATGGCATAATTATATAAATTATAAAATTAGTATATAAATAAATATGTAACTATATGTATATAGCTATGGCTGGTGTGGTTCAGTTGGTTGGACTCTCGACTCATAAGAAGGTTGATTCCTGGTCAGGGCACACACCTAAATTGTGGGTTTGATACCTGGTCTGGAGGTGAGTGCATGCAACCCCCGTCCATTCAAATAAGATCCCTGGTCCAACAGTCACTGGTCCGGCCGCGTACTATAGGCACCCGATCAATGCTTCCCTCTCATAGCGATGTTTCTCTTTCTCCCTTCCTCTCTGTCTAAAAGCAATGAATAAGAGAAAAAAAGAAATGTCTTTGTGTGAGGATAAGAGCCCCCCATAAAACTATATTTATATGGATAAATTATATATATATATCAAATAAATTTACTTAAAATTGTTATAAAATATTTATTTTGAACTTTATAGCAATAAAATATTAATGTTTATTTAAAGCGACTAAGGTGGTGCATCATTTATCAAAACTGTTACAAGAGCAAAAGTTTTCAAAACAACACAAAGAGAATTTTGAGCTATAATTTTAAGTATATTAAGACAAATGTAGAAACTGCTCTAATATCTTATCTAGTGACCCTTGTACTATCTAGTTTATCTACACTCCTGATAGCATATCTATTTTCCCAAAATGTATCAAAGTTATATTTTTTTAAAAAGTACCAAAAGGTCCATCCTTAGACAGAGACAGAAAGGGAAAGGCCTGTAAGTGCATGTGCACATGTGTGTATGTTTATAGAGACTGTACATATAAATATATGTACATGTATGAATATTTAAAGCTTATAAAAAATATTCAAATATAGACATTATAGTCAGTATCTAGATCCCTGAAATTCTTTTGTACTTGCAATTGATATATACCCGATGTAGCCCACACTGCCAATGATCTATCCAGGTCCCCTCATTTTTGTCATATTTTTATGTCACTTCTGCTATGTGACTTTTTTACTTCCAATGGCCTGGTCAAGGGTGTATTGACTCTTTTTTTCTGAAAACTAGACTTAAGTTAATGGAGCCGCTTTTTAGTCAAAGGTATAGAGAATCAGTGTGGTTGGGAGTTTATTTCCAGTCCACTCCCTTTCAACTTTGACCATAGATGGGTTCAAGTCTATGGAAATTCAGCTTCTTTCCTTTAAATGGGGCCTTAAAGCAGTAAGGCATAATTTATACTCTGAAAAAATCCGATTGAAGCCACTCTCTTCAAAAGATTTTACTTAAAATCGAGTTTTTTTCTTGGCTTTCCCCCATCTCTGTCCTTCTTCCTACATTCCCAGGAAACTCCTGGCCATAATTTTTAAATAAATCACTTGGACAGAAACTTACTCTTCAGACTCTGTCAGCTTCCTGGGAAGCTCAGCTTAATGCAATAGGTTATGAAATGACTGAAAAGGAGTTTTCTAATTTACTATCATTAGGGAAGTATTTTAAAGTGTTACAAACACAAAATCATAACTTACATTCTCATAATAAATGAAGTTAGATTTAAACAGGACCAGGTCAGGTAAATGAAGTACTTACTTCATATGCAAAATTTGAAATTCACGCAAATCTTAAAAATTAAGGTAGTTGTTCAATATGCTATTTTTAAATAAAAATAAATACAACTATCCATGATGTAAGAATTATCCACATTTAATTAAAGACAGAATCACTGCTACTGATTTTTCCTTTAGTCTTCAATGTGGTTTGGCATGACCATGTGATTCTATCTCAGAAAGCTGGAAAAAGAAGATCAGAAGAAGCCCAAAGGGACATAGGAAAGACATAGAAACAACAGAGGAAATCAATGAGACTGAAAACAGAAAAGCAAAGAGAAAATCAAGGAAACACAATGCTGTTTTTTTTTTTAAGAAAATTGATACACTTTTAAAAGACAGGCAAAGAAATAAAAGAAAAATATAAATTTTTATCAATAATGAAGAGAAGAAATATTGCAGACCCTGAAGACTTAAACCTAAGAGAATGCTAAAAACAATCCTACACTAATAAATTTGACATCTTAGAAGACATAGCTCAATTCCTAAAAAATGCAGATGACCAAAATTCACCCAAAATGAAATAATTAGGATAGTTTGACACTGGTAAAAGATTTTTAATTGGTGATTTAAAATATCCCCCCAAAACCCAGATGATTTTCCTGGAGAATTCTACCAACCATTTAAAGGATTAACACCAATGCTACAAAAGTTCTTTCAAGAAACAGAGAGGAGGCAAAACTTCTCAATTCTTTATAAAAGGCCAGCATTAACCTAAGTGCCACCAGCCAAACGCAAAGCACAAACACACACACACAAGAAAAGAAAAGAAGAGGAGGGGAGGGGAAAAAAAGAGAAGGAGAGGGAGGGGAGAGGATTTCTAAACAAAAAGCTTCTAATCCAATCTATTACATGTAAACCATGATGGAATTAGATTAATTCTGGTAATGTAAAACTGATTTAATATTAAAAAATTTATTAATGTAATCTGTCATATTAAGAAAATTAAGCCAGCCTCATTGAAAATTCACTTTTGACTTGTTAAACAATACTAATT
The DNA here is from genome assembly GCF_014824575.4 of Sturnira hondurensis. Taxonomy (NCBI): domain Eukaryota; kingdom Metazoa; phylum Chordata; class Mammalia; order Chiroptera; family Phyllostomidae; genus Sturnira; species Sturnira hondurensis. Next base: position 16,167,978 of record NW_028076767.1, on the reverse strand, counting down.
TATTAAAATTAAAACAAAGATCTGAAATGACTTAGAAAGTAATTAATATGACTTATAGACTGGAAAAATTTGGCAATTACAATTTTTATGTTTTACTTAAAAACTAAAACAAGTACGGAGACAATAAGACATAATTTTAATAGCATCACTGGTTAAAGCATAAAGCATATTAAATGACCTGGTTCTTTAATCTTCTCCTTATGTATTGCATGAAAAAACATGCATAATATAGATATACATCTCTCAGAATTATAATGCATAAACAATTTTACCTGGAATAATTTTTATGATAGCAAAGTAGATCAACAGTTTATCCAATTAATGCACAAATACTAAATCTATATTCTTCATTTCACAAGAAACACTTGCATGTAACAATTATAATTGTTTCTTTGACTTGTTGACTTTTAAATGGTCTAGCAAATCTTAACAAACTACTTTCCCAACTCTGAATAAAAAGCATATTTTATACATTTATCTGGGATTTTTAAGTATTTTCAGAAATATTTTTAAAACTGCTTTAAGACATTATTAAAAATCATCAACATTATTTCTAAATGTCATCATTCAAAATTAACTTCATCATTAATATTTGAGAAAATATTACTACGCTATTTAGTAATTTTCCATTGTATGTAAATATCATAGTGTTAAAATGAATGTAAACAAATATGGCCATAGAAGCAAACAAAATGTGACCAATGATCATTAAAACATAAGACTGAGGAAATGTGTGGTAGCATATTTTCTACATGGTAGTCAGTAGACCCTTGATATCTGTCTACTGAGTAATCACAGATTCTAACATTCAGTGATGTCCCTGTAGGTCCCAAATGCAAAAATTTGTTGATTTTTTGAAATGTGAAATTAAATCTCATGTTTGAGAGACTGAGTGGATATGTAAATCAGCCAGAAAATAGCCTAGAGTCTCACCATCATATTGATCTGAATATAAGGAAAAGTGTAGCGCTCTAAGAAGTGTCTCTTCATTATGCAGATAAGTACACGAAAGTGATGAGTACCCCTTGAGTATGCCGAAGCACGGCTCTGTCGTGAAACTAGACACTTTCCGAGCAAGTTCAGGTCATCTATTCAAATCCCATCATTATGCTAAGAAAGAACTGAAGTACAAAGAGAGCTCAAGTTTTGGTCTCTTCACAAGAATCACAGAGATGCTTTCAAGGGACGGAAATAATACACCCAAACTCTTTCATATATTCTTATATCAAACCATAGGTTCCATTTTAACATCTGCTTGTATTTTCTGGGGATTCCTGTAAAACCAGCTATGGAGTAATCTTAGCAAATTAAGTACTTATTGCCCTTAAACTCAGATTGTTTGATAATTTTAAAAAATTGGAAGCCATACCAATGAGCCTGTATAAGACAGGAATAGGTGGAGCGGCAGTCACATGATTGTTGGAGGAGAGACTGGACAGCGCAGATTTTAACTGAATAAACATTAAATGGACATCGTGCACAGGGTGGTTAAGAGAAGCTGGGAAAGCAAAGCTTGAAGATTGACAGTGGCTTGGTTGTTGATTTACAGAAAGGCACATGAGACTTTCAGTATGGCCATCTGGAATGTTTTCCATTAATCTGGTTTTACGTTTGTGAGAGAGAAGAGCATGTCTTAGTAACTGACAGGAAAAGTCATGCAGCGCCAAAGTCTGGGCCAGAGAAAAGAATTATGACTCTTGTTATACATTTGTATCCAAATGGCTTTGAATGTTGTAAACGCAAATTGAAGCAAAAAAGTATTATTATCAATATGCTAAGTGTCTCAGTAAATATATGCTGAGGATTGAAACACAAGAATTTTGTCGTGGGGCTTGGGATAGAGGAATAAAACTTTCTATCAGAGGGGAGAGGGGAGAGAATCACAGGGGAAAAGGGGATGGACTCACATGAACAAGTATAAAGGACACATGGACAATAACCAAGGTGGGGGACGGAAATGGGTGGGAGGTGGGGAGCACCGGAGGGACAGGGCTGGGAATATAAGACAGAAAACTGTACTTGAACAAGAATTAAATAAAAATAAAAATTAAAAAAGAAAAAAAACCTTTCTATTGGGCACTTGGATGAAGAAATGAGCGTGAATCACTACAATATTAGAGGCCCTTGTCTAAAGGAATTACTGTTTTTCTAAGTGCATAAGTCTTCTGTAGGGACTTTCTTTTTAAAGCTCAGAAGGATGACAAGATACAGGCTCTAATTTTCCAAATGCTTTCAGAGGCACTCTGGAAAGTTCTTGCCTACCTGCTTACACCAGGGCTGTGCTGCCCCCTTCTGGGGAAAGGAAAATTCCGCTGAGAAACTTAAAATTGCTCCTCCTCAGCCCTTAGAGTGTAAGGTCCACAGTGTTTCCCCATCACCAATGATAATGTCTGCATTAGAGTAGATACTGAAAATAAATCACATCTCAAAACATTATATTTTATTTTAGAGTTCTTTGATGGCTTCACATTGCGACAAAACTCCAATTCCTTGCGATGGCATTAAACTCTCTCTGTAATCTGATTCTAACCAGTTTTTCAAGCCATAACATTTGGTCATGCTCACCATGCAGGCTTTGCATCCATCTAGCTGCTGGTATGTTTCCAACTACATCCTTTCTCCTCCTATACCTCCTCACAAATGGTTCTCACTCCCTAGAATGACCTCTTTCCTCTAACTCCACTAGTCAAAACCCTTTCATCTTTTATAATCAAAACCAATATTAATTTATCTTTACTTTTATTGAATTTATTGGTGTGACATTGATAATAAAATTATTTAGACTCCAAGTGTGCAATTCTGAAACACATCATCTGTACACTGTATTATGTGTTCACCCAAAGTCAAGTCCCCTTCCATCACCATTCATCCTTCCATATCCTGGGCTACTTCCTTGCACCCCACTTTTCCTCTGGTGATCACCACACTGTTGCTTGTGTGTATGAGGTTTTTTTATGGCTTAATACCTTCACCTTTTCACCCAGGCCCCAACACTTCTTCCCTCTCACAAGCTGTCAGTCTGTTTTCTGTTATCTATGAGCCTGCTTTTATCTTGTTTATTTTGTTCATTACTTTCCACATATAAGTGAAATCATATGGTATTTGTCTTTCTTGGACTGTCATATTTCACTTAGCATAACACTTTCCAGGTTCATTCATGCTTTTGCAAAGGGTGGGATTTCTTCTTTTTATGGTCAAGTAGCATTCCATGGTGTAAATGCACCACAGCTTTTTTATCCACTAATTTACTGATGGGCACTTGGGTGGCTTCTGAATCTTGGCTATTGCAAACAACGCTGCAATGAACATAAGAGTGCATAAAATCTTTTGAATTGGTGTTTCAGGTATCTTAGGATATATCACTAGAAGTGAAATCACTGGGTCAAAAGGGAGTTCTATTTTTAATTTTTTGAGAAAACTCTATTGTTTTCCACAGTGGCCGCACCAGTCTGCATTTCTACTAACAGTGCATGAGGGTTCCTTTTTCTCTACATTCTCGCTAACACTTTTTGTTGATTTGTTGGTGATCGCCATTCTGACAAGTATGTGGTCATATCTCATTGTGGTTTTAATTTGCATTTCTCTGATGATTAGTAATGTTGAGCTTGTTTTCATATGTCTATTGGCCATCTGTGTGTCCTCTTTGGAGAAGTATCTATTCATATCCTTAGCCCATTTTTAGTTAAATTGGGATTTTTTTGGTGTTGAGTTTATATGTCTTTATAAATTTTGGATATTAACCCCTTATCAGATGTATTGGCAAATATGTTCTCCTATTTATTGGATTGTGTTTCAATTTTGTTGGTGGTTTCCTTTGCTGTGCAGAAACATTTCAGTTTGACATAGTTCTATTTATTTTTTATTTGTATTCCTGGTTGAACAAGATGTATTAGAAAAAATATTGCTATCAGAAATGTCTGAGATTTCACTGCCTATGTGTTCTAGGACTTTTGTGGTTTCATGTCTTACAGTTAAGTCATTAATCCATTTTGAGTTTATTCTTGTGTGTGGTATAAAAAGATGGTATAGTATTTTTTTTGCATTTATCTGTTCAATTTTCCCCAAACCATTTATTAATTAGACTGTCTTTATCCCCTTGTCTGCCTGGACCTGTACAGCCCAGCCCAAGCTTCTCAGCAGGACATAAGTTCTACAGGTTGGAGGGACAAGAAGTACAAAGGGTGGCGCTATTGCTTTCCTCCGGGGCTGATGCCAAAAGGAGAAGGATGCTCCATCCAAGAAAGATAGTGTCTGAGTTGTGGCAGAAAGACTCAGCACAGAGATCCTGGCGGCTGCCCCTTCAGCTCTCTCCTGAAGAGCCACAAACCCCAGTCTCTCCTCATGTGACTCTAGTCCTCTCTGTTCTCTGTGCCCCCGAGCCTAGTGTGAGTGACTGCAGAAGAGATTTTGTGCATTGGCTCTGTGAGAGGGTCCCTGGGTCTCTAGTAGACTCTTGTCTCTCCCTGGCAGACAGGATCCTTGCTGATTTTCACAGCCAGATATTATGTGGGTGCCTCTTTCTGGCTGTAAGTGCTCCGGGCTGGGGAACCTGGCATGGGTTGAGACCCTGTGCTGCTCATGGGGAAACTTTGCAGCTGAGATATCTCTCCGACTTGCCCCCATTGCCCTGCCTCGGGGAGCAAGGCCAGCCCTTGCTGTATATCCACCATTTCTACCAGTCTCAGTGCGCCTTCTTCTGTAAATCCCTGGTTATAAAACTTGTGTTCAGCTAGCCTTCAGTCAGTTCTTTAGGTTGATTTTTTTTTAAAAAAGTTGTAATTCCAGTTTGGTCTTGGGATGAGGTTAGGGTAACTTCCACCTACTCTGCCACCATCTTGGATGCCCTCTCCAGTAACTAATTCTTTTGTGAAGGTTTTACCAGTATTCCATAAAAAAAGTTGTTTGCCTTTTCTGTTCCTTCATACTGTTTTGATTTATTTTACATTATAATAGTTTATATTATCAAGATTATATTATTTGCCCCACAGGTTTTTCTTGTTCATCTTTGACAGAGATCACTTCTTATTGACCTTTGCATCTACATTCTCCACAAAATACTTAATCCAAAATGTGTCCTTCGATAGAATAAATGCTGAATACATTATTCTGCAAAATCATAAATAATGTTTTATATTCAAAGTGTGTTGGTTGAGTTAAAATTATTCGGCAATGCAGATGGATTACTATATCACGTAAAGTAAGGTTTATAGCACAAGGTGAGGCATTAACAATTTTTACTAATTACAATCTAAACAGCTAATGATAGTCATTAATCATGAAGTCATTCTATAGAAGTGTTAAATTCTGAAGCATGTTTTCTGGGGTGTTTGTGTGTGTGTGCACTAGACTGAATAATACCTCCCATAATATTTATGTTATCATTTTTGGAACATGTGACTATATTATTACCTTACATGTTAAGGATTTTGCAGACATGATTAAGAATTTTGAGGAGAGGAGACGTTATTTTGGATTATCCAATGTAATCACAAGGCCGTCCAATGTAAAGCAGACGTCCAATATAATCACAAGGGCTCTTATATGATCAAGGCAAGAAAGTCAAAGTCAGAAAAAAAGGAGACGTGGCTATGGAAGATGAGGTTGGAAACATTTCAAAGGTGGAGGAAGATGTGGTGATCCAAGGAATACAGCTGCTGGCTTCTAAGAGATGGAAAGAGCAAAAAAACAAATTATACCCTGGAGATTTGGGAAGTAATGCAGTCCTTCAAGGACACTGATTTTAGCTAAATAGGACTTATTTCAGACTTATAAACTTCAGAACTTTGTTGTCTGAAAAAAATATTTGTGGTACTATTCCAAAAAAAACTAATACAGAGCATTTCTCTTGTATTATGATATAACTTTTTTGCAGATCAAACTTAAAAATATAACTACGGTTGGAAAGATATGAATTGTGACATGTCTTAGGCTTTTCAGATGGAAAGTTACCAGTGAATTATCTATACATTAGGTCATTCAAAATAATTATAAGTCAAATAGAGTATTTGGTGTCTTTAGTTGTGATATTGGCTCTCAAGTAAAATGACAAGTTTTAAAAAGCTTTTAGAACAATAGAGTCTTGTCTATATATTAACCCATGATAAATAACTGGTCTTCATTTATTGTATTCATTATCAGGCTAATTACTAGAAATTGCCTATGAATTAAATGCAAATGCATAAAAGTATTGTCATTTGCTTGAACTTAAATTATTTGTTAGTGAATTTTCAATCAGATTACAACTTTTCCTGAGTTCTCAGATATCAAATGGGCAAGTGGAGTTTTTGCTGATGTCGCACAAAGAATAACTTAAATGATATTTTCTCAAGCCTTTTTTAATTTAATTATTGTTCAAGTACAGTTTTCTGTCTTTTACTCCCATCCTAGCCCACCCACCACGCCCCCCACCAGTGCTCAATGCTTTTTTTTTTTTTTACAAGAGTATGAGATGAATCTTACCAGGCCATCATTTTTCAGTTATCTCAATATTTGTGTTACAGCCAGTCTATGTGTGATATTTCATATGGTATCAAAAATTTACAAATATATTATCTTTAAATGTGTTCTTGAAAATCATAAATGTATTTTATGTTTTTATTGTTGTAGGAGCAAAATCTTTATTTTACCAAATAAAATATCTTTAAATATGTAATTTGAACCAAACAAAAGTGTCATTGTATGAATAGACTTTTGTTTTAAAAGCATTTGGGGGCGTCCTTCTTTCTTTTGTAAACACACTTTGGGACACTGAGTCATATGCAATGAGAATAGTTTATATATTTAATGTGGATAAATGATCCCCTCTTCATTTCAGAGATAGAGAGTGAACTACCTCTAGTTACCGTCAAGGTATCTTTCTAGAGTAAGAGATTAGCAGCGCTCTCCAGGGAGGAGTGAGGACCGCTACTCCGAAAATCTTTGAGAGGAGTGAAGAAAGGGAACCCAAGAGAAAGTGAGGCCAAACCTTTTCTTCAAGGCTGGACAGATCTGGGGATGACAGCCTAGAGAATGGAAACTTACATAAAGAATCTCTCAGTTCTGTTCTGGTTAAAGTGGTTATTTTCTTTGTAATAAATTTTATACACTACTCTTGTATTTGGCACTTCGAAATCATATGTTTATTTATCTAACTTTTTTCCTGTAACTTTCTATTACTTCCAGTTGCTGACTAGAAACTGCTCATAAGAAATATTTCTCTCAGTTCACTGAAGCTTCAGTCAATTTACTTCTGCACCTTTTCGGTAATCAGCAGATCCATCCTGCATTTACTTACCTTTCTTTCATTTCAGTTTCATTATTTAGTTCTCCATATGTTTTCTCATTTTTCTCATTACTTGTCTGGAAAAAAAATCTTGCATGTGTATACATTATCACTTATTTCTGCACTCATCGATCTGAGCATTGATTAAGAACATCACACAAGCAGGTAGACCAGCATTTCTGTGAGATTATAATCCCCAATTCAGGGATGTCCTTCCATCCCATCATCTTTCTTACACACTTCATTTGGAAAATTTAAATAATTAAGTAGTAAATCTCTCAACATCCTATGGCCCATTCCAAAAATAAACCTACATATGAACCCACCTACTCCTTCTTTCTTCATGTCTCATGGAGAAGGCATTCCTCCTCTTCGTGAAAGTCAATACATCCACATTTGCTTGTAATTTGTTTCCTCTTATGTTATCAGGGGTTTTTGCTTCTTTACAACTGTATCCTCTCTATAATGTGTTATCTAATTTACTTGTCTTATATTTCACTGTTTATCCATTCAAAGAGTCCTTTCTTTCACCAATTTTAAACAAACAAAATTGGATCCTATACAGGGAAACAACTCAAGCCAAATGTTTAAAATTTCCTTAATGGCTCTCACTGTGCTTTGAGTATAATCCCAATACTATATCTTGACTTAGAAGCACCAAATGTTTTTGGACTCTATTTATACTTCCACCCTCAACTACTGAATAATACCATTCTTCTCCTTGCTCACTACATGTCCACCATACAGTTTTTATGTTCTTCAGACACTGAAATGCTCCATCTACTGAACATTCCTGAGAGCCCCACTTACCATGGACATCTTGGCCTTTCTGGAGTAAGCTGGAAAGCCAAGTACTCCTGCTTTGGAGTCCTTCCGTTTGCCTTCCTTATTACCAGCGAGGGCAGTTTCCTCTAGGGTAGGAGTCACTAGCCATAGCTTTCCCACTCAAATTTCGCCCTCAGACCATGGTTTGGCAGAGTGTTTCTCAGATGATAACTCAAAATTAACTTAGGTTTAGTGTAAAAAAAAACAAGAACTTCAGATTATTTATTAATGTTATAATCTGTGAGCCATAGGGATTTTACTCACTTAACCAAGTGCCAGTCAGACACTTGGCTAGAGTCTAAAATTGTGTGTCATTTAATTTCTTATCTAATTAGTAATAACTAGAAAATAGAGTTTGGCGAAGGTAGCTAGGACACTCCCATGCTATAAGATGTACTGAGAGAAAAGGATATAAGCCAAGTGAAGGTAACGGAGGAGAAATCCTGACCTTCCAGGGCAGGGAGACCACCAAGGAATGCAGAAGCAGTGACGGCAAGTCGGTGTGCGCCATCACTTCTCCTCAGGCTGCTCTCTGTTGTCTTGTGAGTATTAATGAATACTGAAGGGCACGGGCTTATCATTCCAAGATTCAAATGGATTTTAACATTAGTGCAACTAAAGAGCACGGAGGGCTGTGTATGGGGAATAGACATTTAACAAGTTTGTGAATAGGGCATCAGATGGCTCACCTTCAAAGTGACTTCTGTCTCTCCTAGAACCAGTTCTCTTTCTGAGTGCACAATTTAGAACATGTCGAGCAATTAAGAGCAAATGACCAGGCACACACAAAAGAGGCCTAGAGGAGTGATTAGGAGAAACTCACAGAGAAGAAGCATCAAGTATATGAGCCCCGTAATGCTCATTGCATTTTGAGTGAACACATAGAGAACTAACAGGGCTGAAGTCTGATCCACTAACTTGAGCTGCACAATTAGTGAAGCACCGGCCACTCTCTTCTCGGAATCCGTTACTGGAATCCAACCGCAGTGGGATATGAGAGACACTGAGCACCAGTCCTGCTCTACCTGTCAGCTTTTATGAATGGGGAACACGAGTCCATCCTCTCCGATGATCCTGGGGCTGGTGTTAAAACATCAGACATGACCCATTTCCAGGGAGCTTTGCATGAGGCCAACTTCTTTAAGGGAAATCCAGCCCACAGGAATATTATTCTTGGACAAGTTAAGTTTTACCTTCTTGGAGATCATCTCATCTCAGGAGATGTATCAAACCTAAGGGGCTAGGAGGGAGATAATCATATGTTTGGGGAAATAAACATTGCAAATAAGTCAAAATAGTATGTTGGGAGAGTATGGCTCTCCTAGGAAATGGTAGAGAGAGGAAGCGATGAGTTTGTAGAGTAACTGTCTTGCTGGGGCAACGGCATGTTAATGGAAATGACCCACTGAGAGCTCGACAGGCAGGGTTAGTAGTACCAATCTCTGTGAAGTGGCAAGTGGAAATGGAAACCACAGCAGCAGTACCTACATAGATCTTTGATTTCTTAACATACAGGGAGCAGAGTTATTGGTGACCTAGAATGTCTAGGAGTTGATTATAAAGAGATTTTATTTATGAGGCAGGACTTAGGTTGCAAAACCTTAAAGAACTAATCATCACCTTAAACTTGCAAATACACCAAATTTGTGTTCACCAAAAAAGAACATCAAGTCAGACTTCTGGAATTCTCAAAGTTTCTTACCCAACATGTTAAGGAGGCTTCATAGATTCTAGGTAACTAGGAACGGAGAACATGGCATCAGGCTGCCCCAGCACGGGAGCGTATGATTTTAATACTGAAAAATGGAACTTTCAAGCACAAAGTTCTTAACAAAATGAGGGGTTGGTGTAGTAGATAATATAAAGCCTGAAGGTGGCATAGTTACAGATTAATTAGTAGTTCAATAATTTTCAGAACACTTTTTTCTTTTTCCATCTTTCTGCTCTGTTATTCTCAATATGTTGGTTTTAATTTTCAAATCTGTACTTTAGTCACATAAATGCCTATAACATTTCCAAGCATCTTTGTGCCACTAATAAAATACCCAAGAACCAGAAGGGAAGGGGAAAACACATCCTTTCATTGTGAATCTTTCTGAAACTAAGGAAATGCTTCAGGGTCTACTGGTACACTTTACCAAAACCTCACCAGTCAGAATTAAGTCAAACTTATTTTCTCCAAGCAAACTCTAACAAGAAAATTTGCAAAATTTTAATTCTGCAGGTGCATCTCCTAGCCATCAAATACTTTAATTCAATTGAAGTTCTTTTTAAAACAAACATTGGGGCAAGGGGTGAGACAGAGGGGAGATAGAAAAGCTACTCGATTAGCTACCAAAAGTATCTGTCACTGACTGTTCGCATGGTAAATCAGTAGTATTTGTTACATTCTTTAAAGCATTTGTTTAGCTTAGTTTTAATATTTTCACCTTATAGTATGGTTAGTTACATTTTGTCCCTTTACTAAACAGTAACCATCTTGGCAGTGAGGTGATCTTATGCACTCTGAAGTGGCCACAATATCTAACTCAATGCTATGCAGAGAACTGTTCTTCAATAAACTAGTACTTAACATTCGTTAAAAATGATATACAACTATGCCTCATTTGGCACAACTTAGTGTTCTTCAAAGTTGTGAGCAAATGATAGTGCTTGTAAGTCAAATCTTCGGTCCCCATAAGTTTTTGTTATAATTAATGAAGCTGTTTCCCTTTTAATATTCAACTATTAGTGTCTAATATTTTAAATGTAACCTCAATATTCATCAAACATCTTTGGCAAATAATTAATTGTAGGAAAATAAATATATAGATCTATGAAGAAAATTAAAGAATTAAAGGAAATTTAAACCTTTTTATAAAATAAGAATTATTTTATATCATGAAGTATTACAATGAAAGCAGAGCTCATTTTTAAAAGGTTTTAAATTTGCTTTTATTTAAGTTGACACACATTTTAAAACATTAGAATTATGTTGTCAAATACTTGTATAATTTTATTCTGATGTAAGGACTTAAAAATTCAAGCCAAGAAGTCTAATTACTACACCATGGAGTAATGCTTAAAACGTGCACCAAAAAAATGGAAACACATAAGTAGCACATTTCCCTCATGTTTCCCTTGAACGTCGCTTACACCCCCACCATTTCAGGATTCTTCTGGTAGGGAATGTAAACAACTTCAGAACCAAAGCAGACGTTAGCAATCCTTTAGTCAGACTTCATATATTATTACAATCTTCAAACATGTGTTATGTATACATTAGTATCACATACGTAATAGTATCACACAGGCATTGCTACCACACAAAATAATATCACATAGATACTATTTAATAGGAAAAACTCAGTAATCGGTCACCACAGTTTAAACAAGCAAATAGTGTATCATATGGCAAGGTGTATTGATTTTAATAAAGGTAGTTTTTTCTCAGAACTAACACAGCCATCTTATAACTATAATATCATGTACTGATTAAAGTTTTCAAGTAGCATGTTATCATTTATAGGTTTCAAACATTAATGAGAAACTTTCTTAAGGAATATCCATAGGATAGAAATATGTATTTGCACTTATGATTCAGAATGGAAAAGTTTTTATTTAAATGTAAATATTATGAAAACCATGTGTTAGAGTAAAAATTTCAGGAGAAAAAAATGCCTCTTTCCAAAATCCTTGGAACTGAATTATCATGTTCTGACAGTTTTGGCTTCATTGACTGAAATCCCTTGTTTTTTCAGGTTTGTAAAAATAATTTCTGAGAATTACCTAAAAAATGGCTAGTGTCCAGTCAAGTCATTCTATTTAAGGAAGTTTTAAGGAAGTTGCCAAGAACAATGAAAAAACTGTTCATTTTTCATTTTTATGTTTACTTTATTTTAGGTCAATAGTTAAATAAAATACATATTTTTCCAAAGTCATGTGCTTTTTTCTTACCCAGAGCTGACAAAATCCCTGTCCAGACAGATGCGTGATTTCAGAATCCAGCCAAGTGAGCAGATCGCTCAGTGCTGCTCTCCAGCCCTCTCTGGGGCTGAGGACTGGTGGGCGGAGAAGGTCGTGCCAGTGGGAGAGCGTGTAAGGACACGCTGCATTTGAAAAACAAATGCACTGCAATACCGAACTTCAGCTCCCATGGAGAAAAGTCATGCTGCCATTTTCAAAAGTGCAGGAGGAGCGGAAAGAGGCGTCACATGGTTTCCCAGGGATAACCTTGACTCTATAGTAGAGTCACCTGAGATGCTTAAAAATACCAATACCTAGAATCCACCCCCAGGTACTCTGGCCAATTTGTCTATGGCTCAGGCCCTATGTAATTTTAAGAAACCATGTCAATATTTACAATCTGAATTCGTGATTAGAAGAAATAACTGCAGCCTTAATGGTTAATTTTATATCAACTTGACTAGGCTAAGAGGTGCTCAGATAGCGGGTAAAACATTATTTCTCTGTATGTTTATGAGGTTATCTATGGAAGGGATTCAATCACATTTGAATCAATAGACTGAATAAAGAAGAATACCCTCACCCATGAAAGCAGGTATTATTCAGTCTGTTCAAGGCCTGATAGAACAAAAGGAAGAGGAAGGGCAGGTTTGTCCTCTCAGCTTGAGCTGGGACCATCATCCTCTCCCTTCCTCAGACATTGGCTCTCCTGGTTCTCAGCCTTCCAGACCCAAATTCCATTGTTCCCCCACTTATCCTGTCTTCAGACTGAGAATGTATTATCACCACTGACTTTTCTGGTTCTCCTAACATTTCATCTATGGGTTTGTTCTCTGGAGAACCATGACTAACATGCTCTCTCCATCAACAAATAGAATAAAATCCTGCTCTAGAGAGAGCTGTGCGGGTCTTACCTATGAGGAGTTATGTCTGGGATACTGCCTTTACTCCTACCATCTCCAGGTTTTCCAAGCCACTCCTTAATGACCTCCGCAACTCACATTATGAGGTCACCACCCACTGCCCACATACATTCTTTACCTCAGTTATACAGAATGTAGACAAAACTCAAAAGACACTAAAGTACTAGAGCAATAACCTTAGCATCATGAAATAAAAATGTTACACAGGAACTTAGTGACACACAGTGATTTCTCCATCTTACTCAACTCTTTTAATTAATTACTTTGTGTCTATTCAAGTTTTAAAATGTCACTTATACGTATAGCCATTTTGATAATTTCATGCTACTCACTTAAAAAGGCATCATCATGCTTCACCTGGAAAAATTTCATATTTTCATTATTAGAGAATGGCTTCCAATTTCAGACTGGCTGCAGATCTCAGCTGCAGGATTATTTGATGTGTTATCTTGGGGGATGTATTCTATGTCACCGTGCATCAGTTCTTTCATGCGTAAAACAACGCTACCTGTACCTCATAGGGTTGTTACGTTAATATCCACCAGCACTTAGATCAGCGCCTGCCATACACTCAGGTCTTGATACATTTTGTCTAGTATGCCTAGACTTTTTCTAGAGGCCTGTGTCCTTGTCAGGTCATGTCAAGGAAATGAGAAAAACACCTGGGTTTTTCTCATAACTAAATGGACATGGCTAACCTTTTCAAAACATCGTACCTTGAGGGGAGGGAAAGGTGGAACCTGGCACTTTACCTCCTGCCTTATCTCTGTCTCCAATCCCACAAACTTTGGGGGCTGCAAAGGATTTCCAGTCTTCCCTCATACTATGTCTTGTGTTCTCATTGTGATATGTTAAAGTTTACAGCCATTATGACTGCCTGCTGATATTGAGGAAAGCTTAGGAAAGCTTCTGTTCACTACACTGAGTTGTTTGTTTTTTTTTTTTTTTGAAAGCACGAGTTTGCCCATTTCTTCATGGGTGATTTATGAGTGTACCTGCCCACAACCCCACTGAGTGTTCAGCAGTTTTTGACCCAAAACAACATGACCCCTGTGTCCCAAATTCTGAATTCACCTGATCTCACTCTGAAGACTTCCTTTTGTTTTCCTGGATGAAAAAAGTTCTCAAAGGGAAATGTTTTGCCAATATAGAATAGGTAAAACAAAAAACAGAAGCACAAAAAGGCATCGAAACTGATGAGTTCAAAAACTGTTTTCAGCAGTGGAAAAAATATCTCGATAGGTGTATTGCATCACATGAAGAGTACTTTGAAGGTGACTGAAGTCTAACCATGTAAGAATAAATACACAATTTTTTTTAATATTTATTTATTTATCTTTAGAAGAGAAGGGAAGGAGAGAGGAAGAGAAACATCAATGTATGGTTGCTTCTCGTGCATCCCGTGCTGGGAACTGGCCCCTGCCGGGAACTGGCCTGCAACCCAGGCATGTGCCCTGATGGGGAATCGAACCGGGATCGTGTGGTTCGCAGGCGCGCACTCAATCCACTGAGCTACACCAGCCAGGGCCACAATTTTTTATAAATAAATTTAAGGGTGTTTTGGTCCCCCTCCCATATGCCTAAGATGCAGGGGGATAAATAAGTGGGGAAGAGAGACTGGATTTCAACCTTAGAGAGAAAAAAATTGAGTCAAAGTTCTAATTCTGTTTCAATCACTAATCATCTGGACAATTTCCTAAAATTATTTTCTGTGTGATAATCACATACCGAATGCTGGAGGCTTTCTGAAAGTGAAATGGGTGCCGCATTCAACATTCTTGTCATAGTGGTTAATACACTGTGAGTGTTCCATAACTGGTAGCAATAAGAGCAATAATTATTATAACAGTTATTATGAGTAATGCAATAATTATCTTTAGGAGAAAAATATAATCACCTACAGGAAGGGAAAGTGGCTATAATTTACATTTCCCACTTAATTTTAGTATTCCCCACCTAATTTAGTAAAATAATGTTTCACTAATGCATTAGTTGCTCTGATTTTTTTAGTAGCCCACCTTCATGTATTTTATTTTCTCCACTGATAATTATCAAAGAACCTTTAGCAACTTAAGCTGTATTTGATATTTGCACATCACTAATCTTGGAAATAATCAGCAGATATTAACTACTCTCATATCACAATACTCTTGGACAACCCAATGGGGTTAATGACATCTCTAGGATAGTACAAATATATTGAAAATATATTTTCTATAGTGTTATAGGAAATTTTCTGAATTTCTGAAGCTTAGCTGAAGTTTATTGTTTACAAGCTAAAAAGTCTCTAGCTTTATAAATAAAAATATTTCACAAGTTTTTTGTTATTACTGTGAATCTTTTCATTATTACATGAGTATGCAACCAAGTTATTCACTTAATTCAGAAAAAGTCAGAAAGTCAGATAAGAAAAAATCAGAAAACTATCAGACTTATGTGTGTTTGTGTGTGTGAGAGGGAAAGAGAGAGAGAAAGAAAGAGAGATAAGGGATGGGTAGCTTCATACAAAGTTGTTATTTTTCTTTACCGATATATATTTTTAATTAATTGCATTTATTGAAGTGATTTTTAGCCTACTTTAAAGAATAAGTCATTCACTAATCATGAAGTTATTAAAAATGGTGGATAATAAAGTGACCCCCAAAACTTAACATCACACTATAAAAGTACAGTGTAATATACAAATTCAGAAATGTACAAATATGTCAAGTGAATAAAATGGCCAATATACAAATAATTTTGCCAATTTGAAGATTTAGACTAGGTCATTTCAAAGCATTAGAAAAAAAAGAAAGTAATGATACATGTAGCTAGCCCCTGGGAAAAAAGTTGGATACTTATGACACGTCATTTGCCAAAATTTGTAAGAGATGACCTAGGGACCCTCAATGATGAGGTAAAACGCACAACAAAACACGTGTGAACACACGACTTTGGAGCAGGCATCCCTTTCACAGCGAGGTCTCTAAGATGCGCACTGAACGTAAGGAACTGGTGGCCGTCCAGGCAGCAGCACCCGGCAGATTTTTTCTGCTTGCCACTCGAAAGAGTTTTTGTTGTTGTTGTTGTTAATTATACAATGCCTAAACATTATAGTTTCAAATACCAAGAGAATTAACCAGCTTTCTTAGAAAAACATCAAGACTATCTGGCAAAACTGGGCTAATATTTCCATAGTCCAGTCATAAGGTACAGCTGGGTTCAGGGGCCCTGTTAGACAAGGGCAAGAGTCACCAGTAGGTTGTACCAGTCCCCTGCTGTGCTGCCCTCCTTTTCCTTCTAGCCCAGGCTCTGTACGTTTCTAACATCAAGATTCTGCTGTACATCACATATACACAAAAGAAGCAGCTAAAACATTAAAAAAACATTTCAAGATACATGATAGCTTAATGTACTTATTAGTAAAGACAAGCCTCAAATAAAATAGAACATAAAAGCCATAGTGTGTTCAATTATCAGGTGGGCAAAGATTAAAAATAGAACTTTATGGAATTTCTTAAGTAATATACATAAGCTGATTTTCAAAAAACTATCATAAGTAGCT
This sequence comes from Sturnira hondurensis, assembly GCF_014824575.4. Lineage (NCBI taxonomy): Eukaryota > Metazoa > Chordata > Mammalia > Chiroptera > Phyllostomidae > Sturnira > Sturnira hondurensis. Next base: position 16,151,480 of record NW_028076767.1, on the reverse strand, counting down.
TAGACAATAGATAGCTTATACTAACACAGCTGCTAGCCCCCTCACATCAAACATCATCTATAGCTTAAAATAAAAATGATTTAAGGTATATGAAAGATAGAAGAATAAAGAAGAGGAATAGATGAAAGGAGAAATGAAAAATGGAAGTGAGACGTGCATGATTATGTAACATGCATTCTCAGAAAGTAAGAATAAAGAAATAATGTGAAATGCAATTTTTTGTTTTGATGGCTGTTTTTGTATGTGTGTATTTGTGTGTGTCTATATGTGTGTGTTTGGTTTGTCATACAGCTGCTTGTATCCTGTAGACTCAGTACCTTCCAATAGTTTGAATCTTTACCAATTGGAAAAAAAGAGAACATGTTTAGGGAACAAAACAAAGAGAAAAGTTTGGAAAGCATATCCTTTGCTCTCATTTTATATGTCGTCAGTCTCCTTCAATAAAACAATCAGCCACGGAACTGAGTGACGCGTTCATCCTTCGTAATGCTGAGATAGGGCGAGACGAACCAGCAGCATCAATCCTTGCTGCATGGATGAAAATATTATATAACTTTGCTCTTAGTAAAATCTTCTTGTTTTTCTTCAGAGTAAACCTTGTGACTATCCTTGAGCCACAATTATATCTGAAGCGAAGGAAACCGATTGTGTTATCTCTTTGTAAGCCAAATACATATAAGTCTTCTGCTTCAAATTTTGACAGTATTTGAACACTTATTAATTTTAAAATAGCATGAAAACTCCAAATGTTTGTCAGTAGACAAAGGTTTGTAAAGAATGTAAACTTCAAATACTGTCTGAAAGAATAAGCACTTTTATAACCTTCCTCCCCCTGGTCTACTTCTTATATAACCACAGTATTTTATTTTGTATTTGCAGGGAGAGGTCACACATCTGTTGCATATTTTGCGTGCTTTATTCATTTGGGTAGTCTCCAGTCTTATTTCTTTCTTTATGTCTTTATTTCTTATTCCACTAAGTAATAAACAACTATTCTGTGCCTACCATGTATCCATTTCTGGAGCTGTGGTTGTGAGTAAGCAGATACGGTTCATGCCCTCAGAGTTTACAGATTACTGGAGAAAATTCTCAAGTCGCTAGGCAATAATTATGTAAGGCAATAATTTCTTTGATAGAGTTAGTTTAATGTGGCTTATCTTGGGAGTGCCTATGTGGAACATTTAATCATAATGTAATGAAGGAAATGGCCAAAGAATACTTCTGCGAAGCAAGGACATTCAAGCTCTGACCCAAAGAGTGAGTAGAAGCAGCAGAAATGGCATTCTGAAGGCCCAGAGAGATAAAAGATAGTATAGTGCATTCAGACAAATGCAAATTGTTGAACAGGGTTGGATAAGAGAGTGGTGGAGACCTGTGATGGAGATCAGGGGACCAAATCTTATAGACAATTAGGCAACGTTAAAGATTTTAAGCTGCGTCTTGAATGGGGAGCCACTGAAGTTGTCGAGGGAAGAGAGAGAAGCAGTAAGGTTTAAATTCATTAAACAGACCGGAGGAGGACTAAACAAAGCGTTCTTGTAGTAATTCAGGAGACAGGTGATAAAAGACTGAATTAAAAATATGTTTGGTGATGTTTAAAAGATAGAATTGACCTGTTATACATTAGGAATTAAAATATAAAGGAAGCCCTGGCTGGTGTAGCTCAGTGGATTGAGTGCAGGCTGCGAACCACACAATCGCAGTTCGATTCCCAGTCAGGGCACATGCCTGGGTTGCAGGCCAACTCCCAGCAGGAGACTCACAAGAAGCAACCATACATTGATATTTCTCTCCTTCTCTCCTTCCCTTCCTCTCTAAAGATAAATAAATAAAATCTTTTTTAAAAAAAGAATGATAAAGTTATCATTTTTTAAAAAATGTAAAGGCAAAAAGGAGGTTGTGAAATTGGGCTGTGGGTTTTTAACTAAAGAAAATACATAGAATATGGCCATTTCCTCTTGAAATAAGAAACAAATTCTTCCTGGGACATATGGAGTTTGAGGATTATGTGACATGGAGTTACCAACTTACTTTTAGATCTCCAAGATAAATTCAGGAGAGACGTCAACTAAAATACATTGATTTAAGAAAGTAAATGGTAATTGAAATAATGAAAAGCTCTAAAACAGGGTAGTGTGCTGAGAGATTGAAGTTCTTTGTGTGGGTGCAAAGAGAGAGAGAAAAAGAGGGACAGAGTGAGAGAAAGAGAAGATCCATAAAGAGGATAAACTCAAGAATTAAGTTCCTTTTTTAAAATAAGAAAGACTTTTAAATAATACAATATTTTTTAAACACAATTAGAAAATATTTGACAATATTAACCGTTAAGTTAGATTGCACCCTCTGATAATCATATTAGGAATTTCCAATCTCTCAGAATGTCGGACAAAATATATAAGTCACAAGGAGAGGATATGGCAGCCGTGAAATTAGGATACTTGTCATAATGGATGGGAAGGAGAAAGACATGATCACAGAGATGCTTGTTGGGTGATGTCAGCAAGGAGAGGGACTACGGTTTCCTCTGCTCTGTAGAAACCTTTCACTGAACATTTTGAGGAAGGAGAGGTAAAGGTTTGGAGAGAATGGAGAAACTTTGAAATGTTCACTGAGGAAAAGGGGGAACAGAGCTGACCAAAAGAAAAGAAAAGAATTCCAAGAAAACATTGAAGGAAAGATTAAATTTAGAAGAGATTGTTTTATGTTTGTATAAATGTGCACATTTACTCAATTTTTCTCCAGCATGTTCATCATTGTGGGCACAGGCACAAAAAAAGCCAAGAGAGTTGCCAGTTGGATGTAACTAAAAAACAAATTGTGAAAGAATTGCAAAAAAATCCGAAGAATTTATCAGGAAAGTCTCAACAGAATGGGGGAGAAAACGGAGAGAAAAGAGAAGAAGGCTGTGGAAGATACTGGAAACAAGACTGGGAGCTCAGTGGAGTGGAAGAACATGTACTTTGGGAAACCTTCAAAACTAAATCTTTTAAAAATGTCTTTTTTAAAGAAAACTTCCTCGCTTTAGTGATTTCTTAAGGAATCATTTTATTATTTCTGTCTGGAAGTAAGAACTCGATAGGAGTTCATTTCAAACTGGACACTATTTTTTTGCCCTAAGGGACCACTAAGTCTTACAGTGTTGCAGGTTAGAAGTTCCTGGATAGAAAACCCTGGGGCAGAGTTTACAGTGCAAGGTGACTGGGGCGGCGAGAGGGTTTGGGATAAACCCCTATGACACAGGATGTGAAGGTGAAGGAAGGAGCACTAAGCAGAGGGGGAACTGCGGTTAAAAAGGAGGTTGGGTGACAGCCTGGGCAGACCCCAGGACAGAGCTCCGGAGCTAAAATGACTCGTTGGAGGTGCCCTGACTTGGGCCTTCGTATCCATTGTTACCAGGCACTTTGTGAGCCATCCAAGAAGGGATTAAGATGTGGGCCAAACAGATGTTTGCCTCGATGCAGTCCCAGTGGCCGACAACTGTTTTCTACACAGATCAGGCAATGTTCCTTGAAGTGGGATCACTCAGCGCAGAAAGACCTATCCATGAAGTGTTATCGTACCCGCGTTTCAGGTAATGGGAATCATGAAAATGAGTGGTCTTTTGTCTTCTCTTTGTACAGAGCCTCTGGCAGTTGAGTTTCTGATAAGGGGATGGGGTCATCCATTTGCTAAGGTATAAATACATTATGCTAAATGTCACTAAAACACCAACATTGTGCTTTGAAGTAAAACTTTCAAAGGCTTATTTTTCATGCCTTACCCCTGATGAGTTAAAACTGGTTTGAGATTAGTGATTTGTAGCACACATATTGCAGGGAATGAGTGAAGACGCTACACAGACTCAGCGAGTGCTGTAAACTGAACGGAACTCTGGGGACGGACACAGTCCCCTGGGCCGATGAAACACGGCGGATGAGAACTATGATTATGGTGTTTTTCATTTGTAAATCAACATTTCTGTGATTAATTTTTTATTGTTCCTCCTTTTTCCAAATGCAGGGTTTTTAATATTCCAATAAGATATTCTAAGTGACTAAGCAAAGAAGCAATTAGTGACAACTGAAAAAAATTAAGGAATTGAGTACGTCTTGAAAACTGCCGTTCAGAAGATTTACTTTCAATATGCATCATATCTTTTGTGAACATATTATCAGATACTTATGACTAAAAGTAATATTGATAACAGTTATAGTAATTTTTAATAAAAATGTCAAAGAAGACTCTACAAGCTTAATTATGTAAAATATTTTATAGTTGGTTATGCTAGAGAAGATCATTTCTAACAAGAATGAATGAATCAATCAATCAGACTCTACATTTAGCAAAAGTAGTGAAAGTCAGTATGCTATGGAAAAGAAACTTTGAAATATTAATTTGAAGTTCTTATGTAAATTATTTAAACAAAACCGCAAGTCTGAACAATGAGGTTGGCAAACACAGAAAGCCATACTGTCCTTCTGTTCCTGACCTGAAATTACTCTTGAGTCAGACAATCTTAGAATGTTGCTTCCGAGGTTGTGCTGCTATCATAGCTTAACTTCAGGGTTGATTCCACCATCGATTCCACCACAAGAGTTCTGTTTATGAGCGACTGTAAGTGGTACAGGTTGACAAAAAGCCTACAGTTGTGCATCCATTCATTCTTTGCTCAGAGTGTCAGCTGAGTTCTAGAACTACGCATTCCAATTATAGTAGCTCTATGTAGCTATTTAAATTAATCAAAAATAAATAAAATGAAAAATCCAGTTCCAGCGAGAGTAGCCACTTTCAAGTGCTCAGTGGCCACATGTGACTACGGTCTATTTATTGCTGAGCACAGACACAGAACATTTCCATTATCATAAAAAGATCTACAGGATAGTCCTGTTCTTGTGCCTAGTAATGCAAAGATAAGAGTTGAAATCTCTACCCTGGCTGGTGTAGCTCAGTGGATTGAGTGCAGGCCTGTCAACCAAAGCATTGCTGGTTTGATTGCCAGTTGGGGCACATGCCTGGGTTGCAGGCCAAGTCCCCAGAATGGAGTGCAACCACACATTGATGTTTCTCTCCCTCTCTTTCCCCTTCCCTTCACCTCTCTTTAAAAATAAATGACTGAAATCTTTTTCTAAAAAGTTGAAATCTCTTTCATGAACAAGGTCACAGACCATTAGAAGAAAATAATAGACATTTTCAAAGTACTCTTGGATAACAAAGAAAATTACCTAAATGAATCGGGGAAGGGATAGGGAATCAATAAAATTATGGCTGAATTGGATTCAGTTGGCAGCTGAGGGGTTGAGGAGATTGCATTACAGGCACAGGGATCATTTTTTCAAGGCTCATGGACAAGAACAAAAAAGAAAAAAAGAATGATACTTTCAGGAACTTACAAATAATTTGAAGAGGTTAGACTGTAAAGTGATCTTGGATGAGGTTGTCCAAACAGGTCTTGTGTGTGCACATGGGTACAGAAGGGGAATGACATTGCCTAATTCTTACTGTTGATGTTAAAATGTAACTTTTTAATATATGATGCACATAGAACAGATCCTGATATGAGCACCAATTTACAAATACTACCAATTAGCATTATTAGCATTATTATTATTATCATTTTAGAAGATTGGAAGTGTGATCTGGGATTCATTACAGGGTTAGAAACAGAGGTACACTTATGATCAGAAAACCACACTCAGTGATATTTAGGAAAATATTACACTGAAAATGTTTTGGCATTTCTGTTTCCTTTTTTGTGTGCAAGTGGTAGGAAAAGCAGGGCACTACTTCTAGAAAAGTTGTGGGGTATGTGAGGATGAGAAGAATCGCAAGCTATGAAAACTAGTTTTGAGTAGATAGAGCCAGAATATTTTTTTTTGCATGCGTGTGTGTTTTTAACTTAAAATTATTTTTTGAACTTGGTAAGGAAAACATCAGAAAATAAAACCATGCTTATGCTTTCTTTTCTGGCCCAATGGAATCAAGGTTTAAAAACTGCCAAGAATATTCTAAGACAGACCATTTTTATAAGAATTCCAGTTGACTTTTTCAGACTTAAAAAGTTTGGGTGGTTTGGCTGGAAGTCAACCAAGAATCAAACATCTTAAATGTTTATTCAGACTGAACTTTTGAACCATTTCATGTTCTTGTACTATTACACTTTGACAGAAACAAATCCTTTTTTAAAATTAAGGTAAATATCACACTACAGTTTAATTTTTAAAACTAATTTCTTCCTCTTACATTAAACTGTGAGTATTGTGATTTTAAATCATTCCGCAGTGGTTTTAAAGTAACCAATGTACTTCATTAGTTCATTTTGTTCATTGATATAACTTCAATAACACATATCCTCAAGAATCATACATTATAAAAGTTTGTGAATTTTGTTTTGGGCAATTAATTGCAATAAAGTAGTTAGTTTTATTTGTGATGCGTTGAATATATGAGGTTTCCATTTTATATGCAAACTATTTTAAGGGATAAAAAGCACTTGGAATATTTTCACCCAATTGTTGGCAATAATTTTATATATCATATTGTAGTTGATGCTACCTTATTAATTATTCCAATCATGATCCCTCAGGTCACAATCAAGAATTTATAAATCATAATCTGCAAGAGACAAGACTTGTTTCTGGGAAATTTTTAAAAACTATCACAAGTCAAAGTGATGGGCAACCTTCTAGAGCAATAATTTTTAACCCTAAGAAACTGGAATCACATCTAGATGGTACAGGAAGCACTGAAGACTGTTTTTATAAATATATAAGATAAAATTGAAACAAATATGTGTGCATGTCTTAATCTTAATGCAATTTACATAATAAGATAATATGTATTTCAAAATATAAATCTTAAGCAGTAGTACATAAGGTGATATACTGCATTAACTGTCGTCCACTTACAATGATATGTTTGGATTTGAGAAAAACAAGGCAATATTCACCAGAGTATTGACTTTTTCAATTCTTAATATTTTAAGATAGATAATAAGTATTAATGAAAAATAATTGTGAATTTAAAATTTTATAATACAGACTGATATATGTGGATTCAATCACCTGAAGCAGCATTGATTTAATTTTCCCAAACAGTGATATTTTATAAGGTTTTGAGCAAAATAACAAACTACTCTCAAGAAATAAAGTGACTCTGTTCTGAAAAAAATAAAATGTTAAAAATACTTTGTGTTTACATTTAAAATGTTCTATAATTATTATAAATATATTTCATCTATACAAATGAATGGGTCGTGTTCTTATTTGAAAGTCCTGGGGAAATAGAATAAACACTTGTGAGAATATCTTGTGCATTGAAACTGATATTTCTGGTATCATATTACTAAATGGCAGTTTTCTTTCTTATTCGTTCTACCTGAAAAGACTGCACAATTTTCCAAAATGTCTCCTGGGGCCAGCACCACTTTGAGAATTCTACTTCTGTAAAGGTAATCTGGCTGTAGGTTTTCATGTACATTTTTTTTCTAGAAACCAACACTAAAGTCAGTGTCTTCTCTGGGATCCTTGGGAATTTTCTGCTGTTTGGGAAGCGTCCAACCAGATGACTGACCTCCAGATTGTAAGTTACTCTGACCTGACGCCACTGACACAGTAGATGCTATTGCAGACCCACTCCACCCCCTCGGCACCCACAGTGCCCAGGTGTGTCAGCAGTGTTGTTTCTGCTGGAGAACTTTCTAGACCCACACCCTTCTCAGGCTGAAAACAACCTTGCTTAGGTTCTTAATGACCATCACCAGTTCACTGACACTAGTGAACTGAAGGATAAATGTCATAACTTTCTTTAATCTTGAATAAGGCAGTTTGACATGTAGCAGAGGTTTCCGTCAAACTTGAACCCCAGTTACCTTCAGTGGTAACCTGGGTAATTAAAGCATGTTTTAAAATTTTCTTTCTTTCCCTATTTTACTGTCTGCTCCTTCACAGATCCCTCCTGCAGTTAATTTACAATCAAGTCTTTGTCTTGGTGTATAAATCTAAGGAACTCAGCTCAAGAGAGCTAGTGGAGGATGGGATTCTGGCACAGGGTCACTTGTGTTCAGATGTCAACAAGGACTCGCTTGCTCGTGGTAACTGGTTTGATGATACCATGTTTACCATGTATAATGCACTCCTGTGAATAATGTGTACCCACAGTTTTGGTCCAAACTTTCAGGCAAAAAAAATCTTTTGTTTTAATTTTTTAAAAGATTTATTTATCTTTAGACAGGAAGGGAAGGAGAGAGATATCAATGTAGGGTTGCCTCTCGTGAGTCCCCTTCTGGGAACTGGCCTGCAACCCAGGCATGTGCCCTGACTGGGAATGGAATCGCGGTTGTGTGGTTCACAGGCCCGCGCTCAATCCCCTGAGCTACACCAGCCAGGGCTGTTTTAATTTTTTAATTCAATTATTTATTTATTTGCATTTAGAAACAAAACTTATTCTTGTATTTCAGGGTATTATGTTGCATAGAGATATTGTTACTGCTTTCCAGAGTTACACTTTTAACACAAAACATAAATTAAAAAATTAAAAACACGTAGATATAGAATTAGTATTGCCCATGTATAATGCACATCCTTATTTTTCCCTCAAAAATTTGGGCAAAAAAGTGCACATTATACCATAGGTGTCCCTAGGGCACCTATGGTGATACATAGCATCCTGTAAAATACAATGAGTAACATGGATTAGAATTGAACACAGTTGAACAGAAACTGAAGCTAAGAAGGATAAAAAAATTGCTGAAGATCATATAGCCGGCTAGCGACTAAACTGGGAGTTGAACGTAGGTGATCTGACGCCAGTGTCGGCACATCTGGCTCCTCATCATGGTTATCACACTACACACTCGGTGAGGGAATGCCTCCGCCATCCACTGAGGGCAGCTCACTGCACGCGGCCCTCATTTGTGGGGCTGCCAGCAGCAACAGCCGACTCAGTGTCACGTAACATACAACTTACACTTTCGAAACTACTGGAGTAGAAAAATTATTCAAACAACAATTTCATATGGTTGGCATGCTAAATTTTTCAATTTGTGTCTCCAATCACATAAAGTTGACTTCCAGGATGAATCAAATGGCCCAATTAGCTAAAGGAGCCCATAGGACCATTGGTACCACCATGGAGTCTTCCCTCTCCTGTGGGTTGGTCATCAAAATGCCTTCGGTCCTTTCACTTCTCTGTTTATTGATACTTTCCCGCTTCTCAAGTCTCATTACAACAGCTACAGTTTGGGGGTTGTTATCTCCCACCTGCTTTGTTTAGCACACTCCTACCATTTCTCTTGCATCCATCGACTGCATGTATATTACAGCTGAAGTGGGAAAAATACCACTATTCCATGCCACCCTTATGCTTAAGAATCCCACAGGCTTCTGAACCAAGTGCCTGCTTCTCACCCGCTGTGAGGGCCTGTTGGTCTCCTCAGTGTGTCCCCACTGTGTCCCCACCCACTCTCTACAGGGCACTGGGTGTCTGCTCCCTGCCTCTGCCACGAGGCACCGGTGTAGCAGCACTTAGGTTCATGTATTTTAATACACTGTTTTCACTTCCAGATGCACACTTTTTTTAAAAAAGTATTCTCTTCATAAATAATTGTTATGAAATAATTATTGATTGATCAATGTTTGCAAAACATAAACTTAAATTTGTTCCTTGGCAAGTGTACGTGAGAAACATATTGGAGGGCTTGTTAAATCACAGTTGGCTTGGCCTCCATCCCCAGAAGTTTTGATTCAGTAGGTTTGGGGCGGAGGCCGATAACCAGTTTTTCAAACAAGTTTCCAGATGATGTTAAAACTGCTGGACCAGGAACCATGATTTAAAAACTATTGGTTTAGGCTATTAACTGATAATATAAGAACTTATCATAAAAATGACAACATCTTTGTCCTTAGTATTTCTTTTCCTCTTTAGCTTTTTTAACTTAATATATATTGGTATAATATCAAGAGAAAAAATATAACACAGTTACTTTCTGTTATTTTCATTTTACATTGCCTGACTCATTACATATAAAGATAGCACTTTTTGTGAAATACTAGCTCAGTGGATTTATCTGCACTATTTTGATAATCCTGGTAATTGAGGTATTCTTTTTCCTCACTTAACAATGAAAAAGTGGCTTATTCAATTTTAATAAAATTTTTCTTCTTTGGTTACATAAAATAAAGTGTCTAGATAAAGGTCATTTATCACAGCCATTTACCAATCAGTCTTCATTCCCCACCACTGAGAGAAATCTGCAAACAGAATGGGCTTATGTTTCTTAGGACTTTCTCGGAGGTTCAAAAGCCACCCACAACAATGCACAGTAGATGAATGCCCAGTAGAAATGACCTCAAGTCATGTTAAGGAAATGATCTGCCCCCAGATTTCTCCCTGGCTAATATCCCAAATTCATAAAACTGCTTGTCGTCTATTCTTATTAAAATCAGTAAATAGAAATTGTTAAATTCATGTTAATCTCTAAGCACACCATCTTCAGACAGCAAAGCTATTAGGCAGGTGGCAAATACATGCATTATAACACTATTCCTAGAAAAGTGATATCTGACATCTGTTATTTATGTTTGTTTTTATTTTCCACATATGTTCAGATTGCTTTAGATGTAGCATTGTGAATATGCCAAAGGTTTTTATCTTAGTAGTGCCACCTGGAGTAAGTGGAGTTTGCCAAGGAAGCTGGCAAAAGCAGAACCTTGGTCTGCGCAAACACTGGACTCTGACACATGCTTAGTCATAGAATAGGAAGGAGATGGAAAGAAAGTGTAATAAATGTATATGTAGTATATACCTCAATTTCATTATGAAGCATATTCAAAGTTTCTATGCACACATCTGTTGAATACCAGTTACCAAAATATCATCAAAACAACCTATTGAAGATAAAACTGAGATTAAAGCACAGGGTGGTAGAGAAGATACCACTTTAATAGAGTGAGAGAAGGGAGGGCAGAGTAGATAGACTTTGAAGTCTCTTGTAAGTCAGGTTTTTAGTGTGGAAACTTGGTTAAAATCGGGTAAGGATCATGATATAACAGTTTAGCTTTAGAGGACACAGTGAGGTGAAGATTTTGAGGTAAGGAGTCCAAAGAGTCTTGGAAAGTAAATTCTTCTTTGATTCTTTTCCAGTGAGGAGTTGATGGGTCTATCAGAAATTTCCTCGAATTAATAATAAAGTCATTGACAATTTTTATCTTCTTTGCCATGTTATACTGAATTATAAATTTAAATCGATTAATAGTGAAATACTACAGTCACATTAAGGTAAGCCGTGCAGTTGTTTCGATTCTCAGACCACTGTTAAATGAAGGGTGACCCTCCACTTCTGTAGAATATTGTCTCTGAACTGGCGATTGAGCTTTGCCTTCCAGGAGTCCATTTCTGGTGCAGAAGACTCTGAATAGTGGATCCCATGTTCATGGGCCCATTCTTACAATTCTGTTTTTGTTATACGGGTTCTTTGGTCAAATAATATTTTATGTGAGATTCCAAGTCTGTGATCAAATATTCTGTAACCCACTGGTAGGAGTGCTGGCTGATGCTTTGTGGGAAGAGTAATCATTTTCCTTAGGACAAATTACTGAAACTTCCAAGATGGAAGGAAACCAATACGATTGAGTTGCACCCAGGGGACCACGGTGGTCTCCTTAAGGAATAGTATGTATCTGGGGCTCCATGTTAGCTTTTGTTAGTGGAAGATGCAGCATTCAGAGGCATCAGTAGCTCGATCAGCTTTGGTTAAGTAAGAGTCTGTGCTGCTAGGTCTGTGTGTAGCATCGTCTCTCTCAACGTTGTCAGTCTGTCCTGTGCCCACTGTTTCATGGTGACCAATGTATGAAGGCTGGTTGACAGAACTGGCCAAGCCAGTTTGTTTAATTGGTTGTTTAGTGGCACTTTCATGATGAAGACATTCTGGTAAATGTTAATATGTAACATAGAGATTTTCACACTCTGTGCCCATAGCCAACTATCTATCCATGTTTCTCTATTCTAGAATTCTCCGCCTCAAGTTTTTCATTCCTTTACCCTCCAGACCACTCACAAAAAGCCTTTGATTACTGCCCAGAAATCTATATATTCACCTCATGTCACTTCTACACTGAGTGGGTGACCAGATACACTGCAACTCTTCACCATCCATCAAGGTGACTCATGTGACCATATTGCAGCAGCCATTCATATTTGGTTGGCATCTGTATATGGAGCCAACATATGTAAACTAAGTTGGACCTTTTTCTTCCTCCTTTGTACAGAACCCCCTATGACTATAGGTACTAGCAAAGGGAGGGCCTCTGCAACTATGGTGCAGGGTATGAAACTCCTGGGTACCTGCTCATACAGCTTATTAGTTTATTAGTGTATCCTTGTCCTATTTAGACTAGATCTCAAATGTATTATTCTACAATATACTGCCCTTGGCCCCGTTCAATATTTTCTGATTCAGAGGGTAAAGCAAATGTAGGTCACAAAGGGCATTTCTGGATACACAATCAATGTTGTGTCTGTACTAAGGCCTAGTAATAGGCCAGGAGCTGCTTCTCTGGTTTCTCAGAAAGCATACAATTCCCCACTATAATTACATAGTCTTGCTCTAAATCCCAGGGTGCTGCACTGTAATTCTCCCTCTCAGACTTTTCATCAATATACGTGGTATCTTTCCCTGTTACTGATGCATCCAACACCTTATGTCTGGTGAATCATATGGCCCTAAGAGCAGGAGTGATTTCAGGGAAGCTTAGACCTGCTGCTGACCCTTTTCCATGCCAAGTCTAACTCAAGGGTGGCAGCTTTGTATTTTATCCAGTGTTCCTAGGTGTGAAGTGTGTTTCCTTAACACAAAGAGGCCTACCAGGTGATGTACTCCTTTTTTTCTGTGGTAGATTATGCAATACAATCATCAAATGTCTGGCATTACAACTGCCTAAAGAATATTAAGAATTGGGAGCTTTTTAAATATTTGTAAGAAAAGATTGGGAAGAAATTGGGGGAGGCCATCCTGTATGTAAATTCATGATCAACAATTCTAGAACATTTCTGAAATGTTATTCTATGTGTGGGCACAATAGGTCCCACCTACCGTGTCCAGTGTGTAATAGGGTGGAGCCCTAACAATTATTAAGAAAATTTATGTCCATTTGAAAAATTAGACATGAAGCCCCAGCTGTTTCTGATGTTAGACCTGATTCCTCAGAGGTGAGGAGTGTGCATTTGTGTGAAAGAAAGAGAGGTGAGACAACAAGAGAGAGAGAGAGAGAGAGAGAAACAGAGACTTGGCAGAAAATAGTGTGTGTTTTATAAAGAAGGCAATGGTTCTGTGGGCAATATAGAGTATTCAGAAAGCCATCTCGGTTTAGACTTATCTATGCTGCTCATGATTTTCTTCTTTATTCCTCTTTCTCTCCCTAGCCCCATTTTTTTCTTAACATGTGGCCACTAAAATTCTCAAACATAGCAAACACACACACACTAACCACCTTCAACTTTCTGTTCCTCCCAAGCACCTGAGTAGTAAATGGGGCATTTCAATAAAGTCACTGCGGTAGGAAAGAACTTGGATCAGCCTCTCCCGTATGTAGCTGGATGTGTATGATTATATACCAGTGTGTTCCTTTCCTAACCTCTTTCACAAGTTACTACAAACTTCTTGGCTAGACAATGCAAACTTAATCTACTACTCTAGAAGTGAGAGTCCAAAGTCAATCTCACTGCTCTAAAGTCCCGGGATCTTTCAGTCCACTCTAAAAGCAGGGTGGTGTGTCTTTGAGGCTGTAGGGGAAAATCCATTTCCTAGTTTTTGTCAGCCTGCCTATTGTCCTTGGCTTATGGCCCTTTATTCTATTGTCAAAGCCATCAGCATGGCATCTTCCCTTCCACCACCTTTATCACCACATGACCTACTTTTCTCAGCCAAGCATTCTTTTCCCTCCTTCCTATCAGGGCACTTGTGATTATATGTAAGGCCTGCCCACGGAAAACAGGTACTTTGCCATTTAATGATTTTTAATTCCATCGCATCTGCAAAGTACTTATTTTTTCCATTCTAAGGAACATTCATGGAGTCCAAGAATTAAGGCAGGGATATATTTGGGGGCCATTATTCAGCCTACCACAGTCAGGTATGAGCAAAGTTGTTCAATAGGCTCCTTCACTTGTATCTACTGCAGTTACTGCTCATCAGATTTGATGCCTCTGTAGCTATCTCTTTAATCTGAGAGATATGCCCTCTGACGAAACACAAATCCAGTAAACCTAAGGAAAGAAAATGTATGCAAAATGTGGCATATGTATAGCTGCTGTTGGATATGTATGGATGGAAAACTATTTTAAAAGTTTCATTCTTAGTTCCCTTTTTAATTTATTGCCTTCAGGAGAATCTATAAAAAATACAGTGAATAGATATGAGCCATTTTCCTCAAGCCACAACATAAATTGGTTATTAGCATCCTAATTAGTCTCAAATGATAAAGTGCTCAATACCCTCCTTTTATTTTTAGTAATTAATTTTCCTGGTTGTAACTGCAATTTCATTTGCCTTTCATAGTGTTCTCTAATAGTATGTGGAAGTGTTATATATCATGCTAAGTACAGAAAGGCTCCACACTATATAAAATACATGCAAGGCTGGCAATCTGAAAAAGACAACGATAACATGCTAAAGCCCTTCAGGATTTGAAATAGCATTAAATTTATATTCAAATATTAGTAAAGTAATTGCTAATGAGAAGATACGTAATAAGAGTTCCTGTAAATTATATGCCAATTGAGCCTGTGATTGGAGTTTCAGATTAGAGGCACTGCACATACATTGTTAGTTTATATTAACATCGAATATCTATAATGTACTCTAAAGATACAACTGAAATGAATGAGGGAAATAAGGCATACAAAAACATTTTTAATTTCATAAAAAATGTATTTTGTATGTTAAGCCTGCAGAGCTACAATACTTTCTCCCATATACCTCTAATGATTTCAAGATTGCTAAAACATGGTCCATTACTGGGAAAAGAGCAGTGAAAAGAGACCAAAAAAGACAAATTATGAAGGCTGGCTATTGTTTTCCCTTGAATGAATAAGTGAATTATTCATTCAATAGAAAAGAATTTCTATTTCACTTTAAAAGAATTCATTTTTTACTTTCATGTGAACAAAAAATGTATTTATTTGTTTGTTTTCTTATTTAGAACGATAGTTTTTATAATAAAGCATTGTTTCATTCTCCTGGCAAACATTAATATTTTAAATTTCATAGGATGCATCATTTTATTTCATAGTGACCTGCATTACTCTGTAATATGGCATGATGGTGATAACTAGCTGGTCATCAGATCCATTTCCTTTTTAATTTTGAACAAAGGTGAACTATTTTTCCCAACTTTCTTTTTGTTAGATGTAGTCATACAGACTCAGTTCAGCCAGTGGAATGTGAGTAGAGGTATACGACATCCTAGACTTCTACATGGAATTCTTTATGACTTTTCTCTTTAGTTGGTTTTGTTGCAGATGGGCGAAATGATCTTGAAAACCATATTTTCACAATGGTAGAGAAGCAAAATGGGAAGGATATATTTTCTAACTTAGAAAAAAGCAATCCACTGATTGGGATTTTAGAAAAAGGAGAAATAAGCACTGTCTTTTTTATTAAGCCATCATAAACTTTAATAAAACTACATGGAGAAATCATGTCCTTGAAATAAAAAAAATGCTACACAAATAAGGATGTCTAAAAAAAACTAGGCCTAACCAATTGGGTACAAATTATCTATCTTTCTTGAAAGATATGAGTGTTTCCTTTTATTTTTATAAATGGGTTAAAATTCACAGGCATTAATGAATTTCTGAGATCAAGAATATCAAAAGTAATTTTGGAGAAAAAAGTGAGTAAGATGAAGATAAAATATAGAGACTAGAGTACTTTTTACAAGCTGTTAGATGTTTGTAATTACTTATTAAAACAATAAACCCGCCTCACAACTTGCTCAAACTGTTTGCACAGGAAGCCCTACCAGTGCTAGCCTGGGGGTTATTAATCTGGAAAAGTCACCACCCTGAACTCATTTCCTATCTCAAGTTAATATTATCAGACTCTACCTGGCAGAGAAAAAAAAACACTTTCCTAGTGTGTAAGCACATATGGACTATTTTAGCAGCCTTAATTCTTATCAACCAAGTTTCTAACCAGTGAGATAAGGTTCCTTGGCTTAATCTCAAGTGTATTTGAAATGCTAGAAAACATTTATACAAAGGCATTTTCAGGAAAAACACCACAGGATGTACATTTTCTAGCCCACTGCAAATAAATTTCAAAAATCACAGCTATGAATCTGTGGAGACTGATGAAAGCATCAGGCATTGTAAACATGCAAGCCCAGAAAAAGCATACACAATGCATTCCTTATTCTTTGAAAAGCTTGAGTTTGGATAAAGTTTTGGTAAAAAAATTGAATTATAGCAATATCAATTCTCTTTGGCTGTTTCTAAGAGGAATAGATATAAGACAACAGTACTTTCAATTGTTCAAGTGGGAAAATAATTGTTGTCTAAGGCCAGCCACTTATCCTTTCAATAATGATAAAACCAATGGATATAAATAAACAAGCAACAAAGAAAAAAGGCTACCAGAATTATATCTAAAGAAAGAAGTTAATAAAATCTTCAACATGATTTCCCAAAAATTTCACAAAGTACTGAGTTAGTCTTCTGAAAACTGCCATTAACAACTTCACTAGGGATGTGCTAATCCCACTGCCTGGCAGATGGAATGAGATTGCTTTGGCAACTGGCAGGGAAGGATCCTCAACAAATTGCTTGTTACTTCGTTGTGATTTTGAAACATCCTCTGGAGAATAACTGTCATCATACTCCTAATGTTACATTATAACTCATAGATTCTGACACTGTTATTTAGCTGAAGCAGCAGGTTACTTGCCAAACTGCTGCGAGTGTTTTCTCTCTTGGAGAATTCCAAAAAAAGCAAATTGATTAGGTAAATAAGCTACAGCATGAGGACAGATCTTACCCCTCTATTGATGATTGACTCTATCTGCAAATTATTCTTGTTTGTTTTTAATGAAGATCAAGTCATTCGATTTACCATAATGAGTTGTATATTTACCCAAATGGTGGTTCTATGACATACCTTTTAAAATCATTATTGGCAAATTATCAAGGTCCAATGAGCTGACTATTCAGGAGAAGCAGCTGTTTCCATCATCCAGCAGGTCTAATTAGTTGATATGTGTGACTGTGCTGGCTTTGTACAATATAAGCACATTCCGGTTGCTCAAAATAAATTACAAATACTGGAAATGGCAAAATGAAGAGGGCATTACTGGGGTAATGATTATCTGAGGAGATATTTTAGGCAAATTTCACACTAATCACAATATGCATGCACAAAGATAGGAAGGAAAGGACAAGAAAGCTTCCAGATTATGGACACAGCCAGTGGAATGGTGGAATCAGCTCCTACCAGCTTGTGTGAGCTGTTAAATTTCCAGAAATTTTTTGAACCAGTTTATTAAATACAGCCATTATTGAAAATAAATTACATAAATTTACATCAAAATAATTATATTAAAATTATAATAATACCCCAAAGTTATCACTTCCTAATTATTTTACTACATTTAACTATTATGCTCTTAGACTTATTTGTGCTGCCTATACTTATAAGGTAAAAATACAGTAATGGTATTCATCTGTGTATGTGCATTTCTTTCCAATTCTGCCTCCAGTGATGACTCGTGGGGAGCTTGAAATTGGCCACAGTGGGTGTGTTTTGCACCATGGATAGAAGCAAATGCTATAGTTCAGCATTTAGATATTTAAATATATTATTATTCCATTGCAAATCTATTTCAGGTGTCTATAAACAACCATAGAATCTATGTGTTAAATCCTGAGTAGGCAAATACCTTGGAAATTCCTAGATGTCACAAGTTATAACAATCACATTATATGTTGAATTTACTACATAAGTTATTTTGAAGGACATTCTGGTAATTGTATGTTTATTTAAATGCATATCCTAGCTGTAATTTTATGTAATAAATATTGTTAAAAAAGAGCAAGTCCAATTAAAGGTAAAAGTTGTACTTGGAATATAAATAAAGCCAACCGCATTTCACAGACTATAGTAACAACCTTGCTTTGTAAAGACAAAATGTTCATTAAAGCATAGCAGTGTAACTTAAACAGCTAAAATTGATAACACAGAAATGTCATTTGAGGCAATATTTCTCTAATAGCACAGATAAGATTATTCAGTCTTTACTATTAAGCAATTTTTCGTCAAGAAACTGAACCATGGTTCTAATCTGTGCCTTGAGCCTGTACAAAATTCAAATTTCTTCAAAATTCCCTTTGAATATTTTTCTGAAAAGTGGATTTATTTTAGTATTCTTCTGATTGTCTGTTAGCTATCATCTCTCTGTCTATAGCTAGGATAGAGAGAGCTGTATTTGTATCTTCCTGTTAAGTTTCATTATCAGCCCGCCAGGCAGAATTGCACACTCACTGCCCTTCCCTTGAGGTGTAGAAACCCTTGTTAGGTTGGTCCAGCCTGTCACTCCAAGGAACTCAGTCACTGCCCCCACACTTCCCTGCCTTGCTCTTCTGACAACAGACTGCTGGATCACTTCTTAGCAACTTTCCTTCTATACTCTGATTCCTTTCAATTTCAAAATTAATGCTCAACTAACCTGGCCAGTATTATGATATTCATTTTTTCCCAAGATAATTTGCCCATAAATTAAAGATAACCACTCAGGCGGCTGTTTTGCCCCATACAGAACTGTTTTCTCTTATACTTTTCCTTTGGTTACTAACACAGTTTTCACATTGTTCATATTCTTTGCCTTAGCTGTTCTCTGAACTAATTGGTGCAGACTAGAACCAATTTTCAGAAAAATTTTAAGGGGTTCATGCTTTTTCAACCTTTAAAAATAAGAGTATATTATAGCCAGTTTTCAAACTTTCAAAGGAACATTACCCTCCAAAAATTCTTTTAGAAAAGGAATTTAAGAATATAATTATTGTTTATGTTCTTTTTAAGTAATTATAACAATTATATTGGGTATTAGTAATAAATGAATTTACTCTAATTCAATTCATTGGCAAGGAAATCACACTATTTCACTTCCCTCCCCTCTTTTCGTTCCAACTTTACACACTGCAAGAGAGGCTACTCCGTAGAGAAGACCACATTTTTTCCGTTCAGTGTCATTTTGAAACCAGAAAGAGGAATGCAGAACAAGTCTATTTACTATGGATTGTCAAAACAACATCTGGTTTTGACAGATTATGCTTAAATTGCAGATTGTTCAGCATCTGAAAGTACTTTCTTCCGAGTTCAGTTTTGTTTTTGTTTGGGTTTTTTTTTTCACAAACATGAACTTTGCTGCTCAGATTTATCATAAATAAATAAAATCCATTCTACTCTGGCCTTTTAAAATATGAATCATTTCCAAAAACACTTAAAAGAGAGAAAAAAGTCTACCTCATATATCAACTACATAAGGATGTAAACTCTCTGGGTTTCAAATTTGGAAGTCTGCTCTTTTTCCTTGATGGATAAATTTAGTTAAGAAATGTAAATGTGTGTATTATTTATGTGCATATTAATTTTCATTCACTGGAAAGAAATGTTAGATATTCTACTATAATTCTGAACTGTAGTTTTTCTGCTCGACACTCTAATAAAACATGTTGCTCATTGGCCATTTAAAGTTCACAAAATTTGTATGCATTTAATTTTCTGAATCCATAAACTGGTGGAGTGAATCAGTAATGTTTTAAATTTTGTCCCTCATACACAGTAAAATAGATATAAATACAGCCATAGTCATTTGTTACCTGATGGGGACCAGAATGAAGTGTGTCTGCCCAACACCGTCTGGAATATATGGGTTCCTAACTTTTTTGTGGGAAAGGTTTCACGAAATAAGTCCAGGTGATTTTGAGAGTATGTTTCCTATAGCTGCAGACAATGAAACAAGTGCAGGGCTTTCGACAGTAGAGACAAGATCAGAGCAACAGTAATGGGCCCGGACTAGCTGCCTAGACTCAGGAAAGGAAGTTACATTAACAGAAGTGAGCCATGCTGGGCTGCATGGGCTCAGAAAAGGAAGTTAGAGACAATGGGAGTGTCCTCTGCAGCTTCCTGTTCTCCCATGGTTGTAAGTTGCATGGGAACCCTTGGAGTTTAGAATAAAAGAAAGCAAAAGCACAGGCCCAAGGAAAGGAATGGTGTGTGCTGGGTTCTTTGTCTCGGGGTTCTTATCTGTTATCTAAATCAGGAGTTTTAGGGGAACTCCCAGGGGTGTTCTCAACAGAAATAAGGAACAGCTTTCCAGGTATGTTCTTTAATATGCTGATGAATATTAGCAGGCTATTAATTGCTCAACTTTGTTTAATTATCTTGTCTCAGTTTCCCTCATTCTATTTGCCAAGGAATTTTCCTAGCTTCTTATTATCCTGCATCAAAGGTATTTAAATTACTTTGTTTTTCCTTATACTGCTCACCTTGACTAAGAAAGTTGGTTCCTCAGGCTCCAAACCTAAACATGGTTTAACATCCCAGAAAAGCCTTTGTTTTTTAACACCCCTCTGAAAAAAGTGATGGTAGAAAGAATGAATGTGGGAGGGTAAAAGAACAATCAGATAATTACAAACAGCGCAGTATACTTGACTTGAAAAATGAGGGAATGGAAAAATATACCCAGAGATTAGAACTGGTAAGTTATATTGATAAATATATAAATATATAAATATATAAATATATTTATAAATATATAAATATGATATATCTGAAGTTATTTAGTTCATTGGCTAGAGTTTGAACTTCATTTTGAATGAAATGGGGTTAGAGAGGGAAAAAATACATGTCATGCTGCAGAATACAATTTTTGGACTTCTTTTTCTGGAAGATCACAAGTTAAATAATCATATGGAGAAATATTTAAAGACTATATAGAGATAAATTGAGAAAGATGAGATAAGGACTTAAAAATAATATTGCAGTTTGCAGAAAGAAACCGGAATTTAGAGTTGGTCTTAATTCCTGGGGAGTAGGGATTGTAATTTCTTTTTTCTATTCTAATATGTTTTCTACTTTTCTACCTATTACCATGCCTGAGCTAATTCTTATTTTATATATCACCCTGATTAGGCCCTGGGCAATTTGGTACCTCAAAAATGTCTTTCATATTTCTCCCCTTTGGCTAGCACAAACACTTTCACTATTGTATCTCACATCTATAAGTCCATTCCATTCCCATCTGTAGAATTTACTTTCCTGTACATGCCTACCTTGATTTCCAGATTTCTAGTATTGGTGGACACCACTGATAACTGACCTTTTGCTTTATTTTGTTTTTT
Organism: Sturnira hondurensis; assembly: GCF_014824575.4. Lineage (NCBI taxonomy): Eukaryota > Metazoa > Chordata > Mammalia > Chiroptera > Phyllostomidae > Sturnira > Sturnira hondurensis. The sequence goes on along the minus strand of NW_028076767.1, from coordinate 16,130,111 downwards.
TGTTTGTCTAACTAAAAACTTCAGTTATTCTTTCAAGAAGAATATTTTGAAAGCAAATTTATTCCTCAGAAATTAGAGGACATCTACTTAATCTATATTTAATATATTCTAGTATGTGGCCATAACTGATGCTTATCTAAATCATAATATATAGTGTATATATATAAATAGATATCTAATAAATATATGTAATACATGTATTTTTATATATGTGATTATATATGTAAATATTTATATATTATATATGTGTAAATATATGTTTTCTTTTCCCTATGGAAAATTTTAGGGCTCTATATTTTACCAGGACTTATCCAGGTGGAAATTTTTTGAAGGATTAACTCTACCTTATATTCTGTGTGGACTTTTAATTCAAAGGTATGTTTTTAATCAGATGAAGTTATTTTTAATTTTATATATTTTATTTTTCTAAGTCTTTTTGTATATTTTAATTTTATTCCTCTGTGGAGTTGATTAAGTGAATTTTTCAAATCTGTAGAACTGTCCACATTATGTAGTTTCTTCCCACATCCTTCACCCGGGCTTTTACACGGACTTTGTGACTCTACCACAGTTTATTCTTAGAAACCATTAACATGTTTTTCAGCATAAAAAATACTAGTAATATAAGTTCAGAATCACCTATAAATTTGAGGTCTCAAATGTAAAATTATCATTCACATTGTAGTGTTATTGATCACAACCCATAAAATATGCTTTCACCGCCACAGGGGATGTGGTGTAGTAATATATTCATTACTGTCATGTACTTTAAAAGAAAGTATTAATTTCTCACTAAAGTTATGCATGTTCCCTTTCTTCATCCTTCTGATAAAGGCCCAATCATTTTTGTCTCACATTTACTTTTTAATAATTACATAATGATTAGGAATATCATACATATTTCAATTTTTCCTTTTGTGTGTTAAGAAATGTGATATGTATTTTTAACTTAATATTCCAATATGTAAGTATTTTCATTTGAAATATTAAATATCTTTGAAGCAAAATATAACTCACTGGAAAACTTACACAAGCTAAGAAATCTTAAAGGCTATGTGAAATCAATTAAACTGCTCATATCTTATGAAATAACTACATTATAAGTACAAACAATAAGTTCCAACCATTAATGATAAGCACAATAAAGACAACAATGAAACTAATTAAACAGTAATTATAAGATATCCCAGACTGAGACCTTGCTTTAATAAAGGAGAAAGTCAGAATGAAATTAATGTTTTATCAGATAAATAAATTGTTTATTTCAGGCCCAATACTTTTATCACTATAGGAAATACCAAGGGGTTTTCTGAATTAAAAGCAGACCCAATTAAAACATTTCAGAATAGCATAGAGTGTTTGTATGAGTTATGATCTGTAAATACATGTTTTTCATATAGTCAGGATGTCATGTGTATAAGCTGCTTAACAGGTGAGTATTGGAAACCTTAGCAAAGTGAATTAACTACTTCAACTCCCTGAGAAAGCAAAGAGTTATTTTAAAACACTACCAAGTGATATCTTCCTAAGGGAAAGAGTCCTAATCAGGTTCCAGCTGCAAAGACAATGTACTTACCTGGTATGCATTTTTCCTCATGAAAGGCTTTAACATCAATAGCCATTAAAGACACACTATCAGAGACTTCCAGCCAACATGGAGGCATAGGTGGAGATACTGTACCTCCTCGCGCAACCAAGTTTATGAATAACAAATATTCAAAAACCAGAATACAACCAAACAGACAGAAAAATGAACTGTACGTAAGTCTGACAACAACAAACCATTCATCCAAACTGGTAAGAGGGGCAGAGTCAGTGGCTGGCAGAGAGAGGTCGTGGCAGGAAAAAGCGGCCAGGAGTGCAGGCGCAGTTGGCAGATCCCTGGTGTAGGGTGGTAACGGGTGGACCCAGTGAGGGCGCAAGGCAGCTGGCTGACCGTGGTCACACATTCACCTGCAGATAGACCAGGTGAAAAAATGGACAGTGAGACAGAGCACACAATGCTGGGCCCCAGTGCTGGGAAATAAAGCCTAAAAGCACCAATTGGAAAAACTTTTGGGATTGAGGTGCCGGGAGAAGCCCTTAGGCTCACAGAGAGTTCTTTGGAGAGGCCCACAGGGCCCTGGAGGGTGCACAGGCCCACACACTAGGGGACCAGCACCAGAAGGGCCCAATTTGCTTGCAGGAAGCAGCATAGGGGACCTAAATCCAAGAGAGAGCAGAACAAATGCCATTGTCCCTCTCTGACCCTGCTCCCCAATACAGCATCACAACCCAGCAACCTGGGTTGCCCTGCTCTGGTGAACACCTAAGGCTCCACCCCTCATACATAATAACAGATGCGAACAAACCAAAACATTATGGCTCAAGAAGAAGAACAGCTCAAAGCCCCAGAGCCAATACTTCTAAGCAACCAAGAGATAGCCAACCTATCAGATGCATGGTTCAAAACACTGGTGATCAGGATGCTCACAGAACTGGTTGATTTTAGTCACAAATTAGATGAAAAAATGAGGGCTTCACTAAGTGAAATGAAGCAAAATGCACAGGGAAACAATAGTGATGGGAAGGAAACTAGGACTCAAATCAATAGACTGGACCAGAAGGAAGAGAAAAAATGACCAAACAGAAAACAATGAAGAAACAAGAATTCAAAAAAAATGAGGAGAGGCTTAGGAACTCCCAAGACATCTTTAAACATTCCAATATCCGAATTATAGGGGTACCAGAAGGGGAAGGGGAAGAGCAACAAGTGGAAAACTTATTTGAACTAATAATAAAGGAGAACTTCCCCAATCTGGCAAAGAAAATAGACTTCCAGGAAGTCCAGGAAGCTCAGAGTCCCAAAGAAGGTGGCCCTAAGGAAGAACACACCAAGGCACATCATAATTACATTAGCCAAGACTAAAATGAAGGAGAGAATCCTAGAAGCAGCAAGAGATAAAGGGACAGTCACCTACAAAGGAGTTCCCATCAGACTGTCAGCTGATTTCTCCAAAGAGACCTTACAGGCAAGAAGGGGCTGGAAAGAAGTATTCCAAGTCATGAAATGCAAGGACCTACATCCAAGATTGCTCTACCAGCAAAGCTTTCATTTAGAATGGAAGGGCAGATAAAGTGCTTCTCAGATAAGATCAAGTTCAAGGAGTTCGTCATCACCAAGCCCTTATTATATGAAATGTTAAAGGGACTTATCTAAGAAAAAGAAGATAAAAAATATGAACAGTGAAAGGACAGCAAACTCGCAGTTATTAACAACCACGCCTAAAACAAAAGCAAACTAAGTGGACAGCTAGATCAGGAACAGAACCATAGAAATGGAGATCACATGGAGAGTTAGCAATAGGGGAGTGGGAGGAGGAGAAGGGGGGAGAAGGTACAGAGAATAAGTAGCATAGATGGTAGGTAGAAAATAGACAGGGGGAGGGCAAGAACAGTATGGGAAATACAGAATCTAAAGAACTTGTGACACATGGACATGAACTAAAGGGGTGGGGGAATGGTGGGGGAGTGGGTATGCAGGGTGGAGGGGAGTGAAGGAGGGGAATGGGACAACTGTAATGGCATAATCAATAAAACATATTTAAAAACAGACATACTATCAGAGTAACCCTCTTTACCAATATCCCCAAATTTTAAATGTTAGGATAAGTTGATGCAGTAGATATAGGGTGAGAAAAAGAGAAGGGTCAAATAAGACTCCACGATTTTTTCCTCTTGAGTATTTAGAAGTCTGTGTTTCCCATTCTCTAAGATTAGGTATTCTGCTGGGAGGATTTCCTGGTAGGATTCAAAATTCAAACATATTAAGTACTTGTCTTCTTTACTGCCAATTTCCTAACATCAGTTTCTGTCAAAATGCCAGCTATGTACCCTGAAAGGAGGTGTCTTTCTTGTGAGCAAGGCTTAACAGATTTTCTTAACAAAACTGAAAATGAAGAGAATTCAGTATGTTTGTTTCCTGGGTAACTTTCTTCCATTAGTCATTACCACTCACCTTTACGACAAATTTTTGTTTTCCATGATTAGAGTTTTTGATTCATTTTTGTATGAATTGTAATAATGACGTTGGTAAGTACTTTGAAATAAATTAGGTCTCATTTTTTTAAATTAGGTGTTTACTGTGCATAAGTATTTCACGTTAAGACCATCACAATGGTGGGGAAAAGTTACAGCTTTCCTAAGCATGTTTTACTCATTAAGAGAAAAATTAGTGTTTTACATATTAATAGAAGAAAAACGTGTTTTCAATGTATTTTATAAAAAGCATATTATTTTATAGCTTTCTTTTTTATTTGAAACCTTATTTAGTACCACTCAGTAAAATTTAGATATTTAGACCAGAAATAAGAAAAAAATCCCTGGCTGGTGTGGCTCAGTGGATTGAGTGCCAGCCTGTGAACCAAAAGGTCATGGGTTGGATTCCAGGTCAGGGCACATGCCTAGGTGGTAGGCCTGGTCTCCAGTAGGGGGACCATGAGAGGCAACCACACATTGATGTTTCTCTTCCTCTTTTCTTCCTTTCCCCTCTCTCAAAAATAAATAAATAAATAAAATCTTTTCAAAAAGAAAAGAAAACAAGCTCTATTCATCTTTATTTATTCATTTTGATTCTACTTTGAGTATTTATTCATGAACAGAAATGTTTGAAGAAATAACAGAAAATTCAGTTAAAATAAATAAACAACTACTAAGGCAGCGAAAAATAGAGCTAAGATTCCAGGAAAGGAAAAATCTAAGGGAGAAATTAGAAGTGTCAGAGCATAATGAAAAGTGTACTTTCAAGTGATCAAAAAAACATAGCAGCCAGCCATAATCTGTAGTCAGTAAAAATGTCACTTCAACATGAAGGTAAATAAAGATGATTTCAGAAAAACAAAAACAAAATTCCCCTCCAGAAAAACTCTTCTAAAAAATGCAACCAGGAGATTCTTCTGGAAGAAGGAAAGTGATATCAACAGAAAACATTAAATTGCTGGAAGAAAAAAATGTAATTATGTGGGTAAGTATAAAGCACTAATGACTACACAAAATGGGAAAATGATACTCCATATGGTTTGAAATGTATAGAAATTACACATGCCAAGAATAATATTAAAAATGAGGGGGTAATTGAGTTAAAGTTTTCTCAAGTATTCTAACCTTAACGGGAAAAGTAAAACAATTTATATTTTGCTAAATTTAAAATGTTCTATATTTTTAGCAACAGTGTGAAATTGGTTAGAAAAATTAATTTTAGTAGACTGTGATAGGAAGAATGAGGCTGTATCAATCAGAATCTAGCCCAGAAACAGAACTCATGCAATTTGTTTCAATAGGGATGATTTAATTTAAAAAAAATAATAAAAATAACACTATGTCCTGATGTGTATTAGTCAGAATTCTTCAGAGCAACAAAATCAATGTTCATAGATATACTTTTATAGTTATAAATATATATGCTTATTTATCATATATAAAGAGATTTGTTATGAAGAATTGGCTTATATGATTATGGAATGCTGAGAAGTATTCCCAGATCACTGTCTGCAAGCTGGACCCTCAGGAGAACCCTTGCTATAGCGCCAGTCTGAGTACAAGACTCAAGAACCAGGAGAACTTATTTCCATCCGTATAATTTCCAGTAGAATGTAGAAGACTCACATCCCAGCTTGAAAACAGGCACAGGGCAAATCCTCCTTGCCTCAAATTTTTTGTTCTATTCAGGCCATTAACCAACTGGATAAGGCCTACCCACAGTGGGTGGAGCAATCTGTTTTACCCAGTCCACCAACTGACATGTTAATCTCATCTAGAAACACCCTCATAGTTAAACTCAGAATAGTAGTTAATCAAATATCTGGGTACTCCTTCCCCGGGAAAGATGACACATAAAATTAACCTTCACACAATTAATATTCCTGTTAGTGTAAATAGCTAGTTTTTAAGAAGGAAGTGTGCAAAAGAAATCTGATATTAAACTTAATAAACTAGGAGGCTGAATCAGATATTAGGAAGACATTCCACTAAGCTGACTAGGAAGCTGTAGAGTTTACAGACGCATTCGCACACTCCAGGGTACTTGCAGCTTGGAGATTTAATTCTCAGAGAAGACAGGAAATCTCCCCAGGGGTGCTGCCAGCCCAGTACTGGATTACAGGAGAAAGGACCAGGGGGAAATTCCTCTGGGGGGCACGTGCACAGTAGAAACCAGATGAGGTTGACCGAACTTTCTGACATGCACAATAGAAGTTAAGATGGCACATCGGGAGGTGTTTCTACTTTTCCGCGTGCGCGTGCAGTAGTAAGAGCAAAAAATGGCCACATAAAGGAGTGGGGGAAACTGGAAATGTATGGATTGGATAGAAGGCACAAAACCTTGCACTTCCCACAAAGGGATTGGTCAGAGGGAGGGCTTGTTCAAGCCCAGAAGCGTCGGCAAGTTGGGTCGGATGGTTGAAATGGCACCTTGATCATTACTGAGAATGAAGAAAATATAGGAGGACTTAACAGAAGCTTGGGGGAGTTGCTGCTAGAGACTGCCTGCTTTCTACGTTCCCAAGGACGTATTATTTCCCTTAATTCCAATAAATCTTGCCACCTCATTTATACTTCTCTGTGTGTGTATCATTTGAAATTCTTTTCTCTTGACACCACAAAAGAACTTGTTTTTTTACTGGTGACATTCTCCTACCTCTTTTACACAGCTTTTATAACTTCTTGAGGGATCACTATCTTGTAAATGGAAGGCAGACATTTATATATCTATAATTTTAAAAATTGGTCTATAGATATATTTATTTGACTAGCTGTTTGATATCTTCAAATAATTGATAACTATTATTTTGCCCTCCTTAGATTTAATTTTATACTCAGAGGTTTCAACACGAAGGCTACCAAACCGCTAAAAATAAATGAGTTGCAGGGCTTCTGAAGTGTCTGTCTCCCTGGCCTTGCAATCTTGTAGAAAACCTTATTAATAACAGTTAATCGAGAAAATTTGGTAAGTGAGCCTTTTGGGCAAATTTTATGAAAAATAAAGAGTTTAAATGTCAGGAACTGTTTAATTTCAACAAATTTATTTTTCAATAAAAATTATAACTATTTAAAAATTCTGAAACCCTTCAGCCACAGTTGTGTATTCTTTGTACTAAGACATAATTTGTTCATATAATGTCAGTCTTCACTACCAAAATAAATGGCTTCATCAATCATAATTTTTTAAAGTTTTATAAGAATTTTGAAGGATGATACAGTATCAAATATTTGTCATTACATTAGAAAGTGAATTATCATGACCCTGGGTCTACCAGCGAAATAGGAACATTTATAAATACATTTGCCTGTTAAAGTGAGGCATATGCTGTGCAAAGTGTCCACGGAACCCACTCGAATTGTATTGTTGTGCGTATTCTATTCAAAACGAATTTGCTGTAATTAAAAATCAAAATAAAAATATTCTGTGGTCTTTGAACACCTACAATCAAATGCACATTTTTGTAGTGAAACATTAAAGTCTCTTTAGCTATTATTAAATGCACCAGACATTCCAGCACTAAGCAAGTGTCAAGTATAATGGAAGAGCTGTGTTTCTGCCAAACTTATTTTTTCCATCATTGTTATGAATCCACATTTTCTTAATAAGTGGCTATTCCTTTTGAAAGACAATAAGCATTTCACATCCATCAAGAATGCAGAAAACCGATATGAGAAGCATAAAACAATAATTTCTTTTACACTGTTTTGCTCTGTTGGATATCTGAGGTCAGTAGGAACTGCTAGCAGAGTCTCTTCCTGACTCAGACACCAGAGTTCTTTCTTTCCTTTATCCTGAAGAGCTGGGACATTTATTTTTCTAACGCAGTAGTGGCTGCTTTGGCATTTTCCATCACTTTAAGGTTGAATGGAGAACACTAGAAGAAGCTTCCCTTTTGCAGACCTCTGAAAGAAGAGGCAGAGATTTGATCTGACATCTGGACTGATTGACTTCTAGACAGAGTCTGCCTGCTAAGATGGGAAAAGCCCATCCCACTCTGCAGTTAGAAATAACCCTCCAGTCACTGTGTAAGGGTTTGCTATTCTGACTAAAATTGGATAATATCAGAAACTTCTGAACGTGACATCCTATGAGCAATAATGGCATGTACTTAAATGTCAAACTCCAAATTAACCGTTTTATTGTAAAATAGAGAATAAATCTGGCATGCAGATTTAGCTACTGTTCCTGGAGCTGATTGGGAATAAAACATCCATGCAATGATCATATGTCTGTTTTTCCTGGGCATCTCAAGTTAATTCTGATGTTCCAATGTAAATATTAGTAGAGTCCCCACTCACAAAAGTATTCAAGCATGGGTGACCACATCTATTTTGCTCTGTGCTAAGGATACTGACCCAAATGTCCTCTCTCTCCCTCCCGTGTATCTCACAGCATTTTCAATAACTGATGCTCCTTGGAGATTTTCCTTTTAAATCAATTAAAAGTAACCCCATCACAAAAGTTAGGGTCATCATTTGTGCTTGATGTCCCTCCTGTGTTCTTCTATAGCAACTAGCAAAACCCTGGAACTTATTAACAGAAGATCGTAATTACCTGTTCACTTACCTCTCTCCTACAACAAAATCTGGATCCCATGATGTCATCAGGAAAGCTTTTAAGCATTATACCCCAAGTATCTGGCACAACGACTGGTGTAGAATAAGCTCAATGAATATTTGGTAAATAAATAGGAATGAAATAAACTGTATTTGTAGTTAAGCATGTAATTGTTTCTTATCTCATTGTTATATGGGTTACCTAGCCACTATCTTATTTGCAACATATTGATTCTCTTCGAGTAAATCTTTGATTCATGCTCAAGAAAAACCAAATGACTTTGAAATATTTATGCTGTTTAGTAACTCTATATTGTTAGATATAGTGAAGTATTATCTTTCAAAAACAGTTTTCTAAATATGCATAAATAACTAGTCATTTGCCATTTTTTCAAAATATTCACTTAGCCTCTTAAATACTTTTACCTTAGAATGGAGGAAACTGCTTAGGAACATTCATTATGTCTAATTATCAAAGGTCCCTATTTTGCTGTAAATATGTGATTTGATGTACCCACTTGCATTTTTTAAATGCTTATTACCATTTGCCATGCAATTATGAACTTTATGTATATTCCAGAGGAAGGTGTGATGTGGGCAGAACTTCACCCAGAAATTAGTGATATTACTAAACCAAAAGTAGCATCTTATTGAATTTTTTAAAAAGATAACATAATTTAAAGGTTAAAGTAACACATTTCAATTTTGTCTTTGTTTTAGTCCCTTGAAAATCCTTCAAAATAGCCAGGCTGTTTGGAGCATTATATGAATTTGATAATGGTATTGATTTCCTCTAGGTCGATAAAGCAAGTACTAACCAGTTTTTAAATCAAGTTTTAATGGCACCTGATTCATTTCCAACTTCTCAAGTTATTGAACCTTTTACACGATACTTCATCATACTGCAACACGGAGGCACTTGAGCTGTGTTGTGTTGTGGGTTTGTTTTTTGGTCTTATACTTTGATTTATAACAGGACTCTGGACTCTCTCAATTCAGGTAAGGTTTCTATGGCAGAACTGAAAACTCAGGCGGGTTAGAGAAAACCCTAGCTGCTATTTTCAGTAAAAAACCTACACTGAAGCTTAAAAACTTTGGGCTGAGGATAATTTGCTGATTATTTGTTTTATTTTTTAGTTATTTCGATTGCTGCCAACATTTAAATATAAGAAGGCTCCCCATACAAGAATTTGACTGGGATTTCAGAAAACCCAGCAGCATCAGGCCAGTATTCATAAGACATACCTGGCAGGAGCTGAGAGGCAGCTGCCCTGTTGGTTGATTAAGAGTAGTTGTCAGAGTTCCCTATGGGCAGACTTCAGTCATATATGTTGCATATACCAGCAGGCATGTGAGGCTGCCAACCGTGGCCTTAGTTGAAAGTATTAGTTCTGTGTTTCACAAGGGAGTGTTTACTTTAGAGAAATAGAAAGCCATAGAGAGGGGTAGAGGCTTTTGTTTTGTTTTGTTTTTCCCAAACCCCAGAAGAAGACTGTGCCTGATTTCTGGGCAGAGTGCGGGTCCTGAACCACTCATTGATGGTGCTCCATGTAGGGTTGTCAGATTTAGCAAGTCAAAATGCAGGGCATCCTGTTAAATTTAATTTCTGATAGAAATAAATATTTTAGATATAAGTATATACTATATAATATTTTCAACATAAATTAAAAACAAATTATTTGTGTATCTGAAAGTCAAATTGAACTCCGCACTCTGTACTGGCCCTGATAGGTCTTTCCCTTGGAGGATGTCGAGTTCTCAGAAAAAACATGGCGACATGGTACACTCAGAGAGGCTGGACTTTAGGTACTGCGATTTCCCACACTAACAAAAGTTCTTATTCCAGAAAGGAATGAACGGCATGTTCTCCAATGACCACTCAGACTTGGGAAATGATATCTTGATCAGTAACCATGACGACGTGAATTACTACGGAAGGAGACTCTCCACATTTTTCAGGTGCTTCTGTAGAATGAAGATCCTCTGTTGCTCTGTCCAAGGTAACACGATTGATTTCCTGCCTGGGAGGATGTGTCTCACTCAAATTTAATTAGATAGAAAAATTTAAACAGGGAACATTTTTGTATATTTGAGTGTGTACATCAAGAGATATATGTGATGTGTGGACATCTTATCCAAGGGTACCTTTTTCTGTAAAACTGGTATCACAATTTCTCTACACTGTCAACTTGTTGTACTCCATAGAAACAAGTATCGTTTAACACATTATTTCAAATTTTGTTGTGACACTAACTAAAAGTTTTATTTCAGTATTTCAAACCAGTGCATATATCATACTGCAGCAATGAGTCACAGAGGTATGATAACTCTGTCACATAAAAAAATTGGCTGACAGCAAACCTGCCTGCTTATTCAAAATTAAGCTCACCAGGTTGGACAGATAAAATATAAAGCAAATGAAAATATATAAAAATGAACATGTTAAAGTAGGACAAATAATGCTATAAAGTCATACCTCATCACAGTTAAAAGCAATGCTGAGCTAATCATCTTGAATCATTTGTCACTGAGAGAAAAAGAACATCTATGACACTCAGGAGAAACAACACTTCCATGCTTTCTCATTATCTACGGATACACCTCGTTATAGGTGGTGAGTCCCTTCAAATAAGAAATTATAAACAACAAGACACATTTAAACATATTATGGAATTCCATATACAACAAAGAGTTGACCTATGTATGGTAAAGATGTATTAAAAGGTTTTGGGTAATGTCTCTGAATTTACTCCTAGGACATGAATGGCTGGCAAATTACACCCTTGCTTTATAGAGCAGGTGTTTTCTTGGGGTAAAAAATATGAGTGGATTTTGTGTATGTGTAAATGGAGTATCATGAATTGAACTTTTCAAAGTATGTGTGTTTAAAGGATAGAAGTATCAATATTTAATAAAGGCTATGAAGGCTTTTGAAAGTAATTAGCATTAGTATGTTGCAAAATATTTCCTCAATTTTAAGTGGAACTTTTTCTTACATTTAACATTTCTAATATTAAGGTTGCCTTTTTTGTGATGTATTAAATTTAAATGTAATGCTTATATTTCTGTATATGAGCCAAGTTTTATTATTTCCTGAGGGAATGGATTATGCCTCAGGCTGATCCGGGAGCCAAAATTACAACCCAGTGTCTGGTTTTCGCATAGGGAGCACAAATTTGAAGCCTAGATCACATCATCTTCGGGGAAGTAGGAAAAAAAGTCTGTATTCTGATTCCATTTTTGACACGTTTCTTTTTTTTCTATCCAATGTAGCCAAATTTAGATTCATTTTTACACATACCCCACCTAGAAATGACTAAGAATAGTCAGCCCAATATGACACAAAATCCCTAAAACTAACTGGAGATAACATTTTTGAAGATTTATTAATTTTATATTATGGCTTCTATTCCATTATGCTGTAAACTTAGAATTTAGGCACTCTTGAAGTTATTCACGATAAGCATATTACCAGACACAGTATTTCTCCTAGAAATATTTCAGTAGTAGGCTGAGGTACTGAAGCACTCCTGATGTGGTAGGCAATATTGCAGTTACCAGAAGCAAGGTGATGAAAGAGAGAATACACTTCCCCAGCGCTCCAATGCCACTTCAATAACTCAAACAGAAAAAGCAGAATGAGAGCTGAAAATGAAATCAAGCACATTTAAAACTTTTGTTGACAGATGATTTTTAAAAGGAGAAGGAAGTGTTTGTAGATAGTTCTGTTGTTATATGCTAAGTGAACTGTGGCAATTTGGGACATAATGTCGTTAGTGTGGGGGAGCTTCAATGTAAGCAGGCAATATCGGTGTCCGGTTTTTTTTGTAGAAATGGAAGGACTGGAGCTCGGCTGGAGTCAGCATGAACTAAAGAATTCTGCTCGCAGCTTGTGCAGAGTTCATGGTGTGTCCATGTTTAATGCAATCAGCAGCCCCTTCTTTGTAAATTAAAAATAAATCCCCTTTGCCTACAATGTTTAAAAAGAGAAAGAACATCCTATCTTTCTAAAATGTAATTAGACTTGCTGTATGTTTCTTTCAACATGTGGTTTTGAGAAACACGGCAATTAAAGGGAAAAACTGTCATACTCTATTGATCCACTTGGTAACAATTGGAAAGTAAGTTCTTAGCTAATTGAATTGGCCCCCAGCACCAAGTAAATTTACAACCATGAAATTCCTCTACTACTGTCAAGACCTTTGAAATTTTACAGCCCCAAAGAAGCTTTAAAAAGAATGAAGAATTTTGTTATCATTATTTAACGTTGGGATGTATTTTAAAATTCAAATATTAACACATGAAAAGATACTGAAGTAAAAATCAGGAGACTAGTTTTGTAGACCTCAGATTTACGCAGCTTAGAGAACTGGATAAATGTAACTCTAAATGGGAATTTTCATAAGACTATTTCTCATAATACTATCTCTCCAAAATACTCCTCACTGAGGAAATGGCATGGACAAAATAGTTTGGCCACTACAAACTATATCCATTGGACTGTGAGGAAATGTGTTAATGTTTATGATGAACATAGCTCTGCCAAATACGTTTAATCTATATATTTTTATTCTATGTATAAACTAATCCTAAGCATTAGTAGACTAAATCAGTCCCTGCTTTCTAGAAAACAAAATTTTTCTTCGTTTCAAGGAGTCAATTCTTCCTGTTTTTCTTCTCCCTCAGCAGCAGTCTCTTTAACTAAATCACCCTCTTCTTCCTAAGCTTATAAAAATGGATCACTCCTCATCATCACCTATAGTTAATCCTCAGATGATCTCAGAGGTGTATATATTAAACAGTTCCCGTTAAAAATGTGAGACCTGCATTTCTATAGCCGGGCCAAAAACTGTTCTACTCAAGACTGAGCTGTTTAATAGGCATCTCAATCTACACATACACTGAACTATCAAGTCTCCAAAATTTACTTTTCTTTTCAACCCCACATTGTTCCTAATCACAGTTTCTGCCATCACCCTTCATTAAAATATAACTATAAAACAAAACCAACTAAACAAAAAAAAAAACAAAATTGAGTCATCTTTTATTCTGAAAATATCTAATAATCTGTATCCAACTAATAATTCAGAATATCAATTTCAGTTCTATAGTCAAAAAACATTCTCTACCTGAAAACTTCTAAAGAATTCCTTTGCTATTACTTCATTCAGTCACTACTTGCCTGAACTATAGCAGTTGACTCCTAACTAATCTTTTTACTTTCACTTTTACCCCTAGTGCAATTTTTACAGAAGAGACTATGTTGGTCTTTTAATACATAAATTACATGTCGCTCTTCTACTCAACTACTTAAAGACACTGTAGAGTGACCAAAAGTAGACAGAAAATCAGAAGTCAAGCCTGGAAAGGAGGGAATTAGATTATGTAATAGCCACATGTATATGTCCTCTTGAAGGTACTCCTTTTAGGAGTACAGGATAGCTAGAAATGAAAGCTGAAGTGCTGAAAAGGAAATTTATATCTGTAATTACTTATGTTAGAAAAAATATCAATATAGGATCTAAGTTCCACCCTAAGAAGCTTAAAAAAGATGACTAAATAAATCCAAAATAAGTAAAAGTAGAAAAACAATGAGGAACACAAATTAATAAAGTAAAAAGTGAACAAAAATAGAAAAAAATTACAAAGTTCATAGTACCTTCTAAAGTGATTAATAAAATGAATAATCAGTAACAAAACATAACAAGGAAGAAAGGGAAAATACCAATTATCAATATCAGTAATGAAAGAGTAGGTAACATTATAGATCCTGCGAAGAATTGACATTAGAAGAAGAATAATGATTCATTTTAAATAACTAAGATAACACATTCAATGACTTTAAAAAAAGGACAAAGGACTCAAGGACATGGACAACAGTGTGGTGATTGCTGGGCAGAGGGGAGTATAAGGGGACTCATTGGTAATGGGAAAAATGCAATAAAAATTAAATTTTAAAAATGTTCTTTTTAAAGTGCAGATTATTAAAACTGATGCTTGTTGAATTCAAAATCTGAATAACATTATTAAATAAACTAAATTTACTGTCAGAAGTGTCCCCACAGTAAATTTCAGTCATAAAATGTGTTCAAGGTGAAATATATCAAGCATTTATTTAGGAAAAATGCCAATTTTACATAACTATTTTCTGAAAACAAAGGAGTAAACATTTCCTATCATTTAATGAGGACAGTATATCTCAAATCAATACTGCACAAAGACATTGCAAGAAAAGAAAAATGAAGAAAAAACTTTCTTTATCAACATAAATGTAAAAATCCTTAGCAAAATATTGGCAAATGGAATCCAATGACATGTTAAAGGGACAATTTACTGTGACCAAGTGGGTTTATTCCAGAAATGCAAGGTTGGTTTAACATTTGAAAAAACAGTCAATGCAATGAACTATATTAACATATTAAAAGAGAAAAACCATATGGTCATCTCATAAAATGCAGAAAAAGCATCTGAAAAACTTCAATGCCTATTTAGGATTAAAATTTTTTGAAAACTAAGGATAAAAGGAAACGTTCTCAGCCTAAAAGGTTAAAAAATAACGTGATTGATAAGTGTGAATGACCGAATACTTTTCCCTCAGAAAGGCAACAAGGCAGTAAAGTGCACTTTTCTCTCTTCTATTCACCATTTTTCCTGAGGTCCTAACCAGTGCAATGAGAAAATAAGGTAAAATAAAATAACAAAGACTGTGCCAGAGAAATCAAAACTGTCTTTACTTGTAGATACTATTATTATTTATGCAGAAAATCCTAAGTAATCTGAAAAATAGTAGAAAAAATAAGTGACTTTACCAAGTTTGCAAGGTACAAAGTCAACATGCAAAACCCAACTTTATTTCTTCGTTCTAGCAGCAAATAATTGGAAAATGAAAATAAAAATATTCAGTTAAAATATGATAGAAAATCATAAAGTTAGAAAGGTTTTAACACAGGTGATGAACGACTTTAAAACAGCTATATAAATAAAGATATAAGTCATAGTCAAGGATTGAAGACTCAATATTGTCAAGATGTGAATTTGAAAATAAAAAATTTGCATAGAAATATAGTGAAATTCCAGTCACGGTCCTGGTAAACTTTAAAGAAAATTGAAAAAGTGTTTTTAAAATATATATGGAAATTAAAACAATCTCAAGTACCTAAAACAATTGTGAAAAAAAGGATTGGCAAACAACTAAATGTAAAGAATTAGTATAAAGCTTTCTTAATGAAGACAGTGTGATTATGACATGAAAATATAAAAACAGACAAATTGAACAGAAAATTAAAAGGGCTTAGAAGCAAAGGTAGACCAGGAACAAAGGATGCAACCAATAGCGGAGGTGGGAGACCGAGAACCCCAAACCGGATGTGCCCCACTGTTTTTGTATGGCCTATAAGCTAAGTGAGGTTTTTACTTTCAACCCTTTATAAAAAAATGATATTTCAATTTTCATTATATGTAAACTTTTTATTGAACCATAGCCATACTTATTTATTTACATATTGACATTTAATATAGTGGCCCAGTTGATAAATATATCAGAGATCATATGGTTGGCATAACTTAATATATCTATTACTTGGTCCTTTACAGAAAAAAGCTTTGCCAACACTTGAGTAGAGGCAAGATTGCTCTTTTTAAATACTGTCCTTCACTAAGAGCAATCAGAGAAACTTGTAGAAGAGATCTGATCCAGGCTTGGGTCAGATAAAATTTAAGGTGAGCCTGAGACAGCTTGAATCAGAAAGTGTCTAAAGAATAATGATGTTATCAAGAAAGGTACATGAACCATCTTGAAATAGTTCCCAGTGGCAAATGTGAGACATTTTGACTATAAAATTAAATAATACTAGTCATACATTATAACTTGTTGAATAAAATAGAAATTCACAATTCCATACTGATGCAAAGGAATGAATGAAGCAAAATATCTTTCTTACTTGCATAATAAAATATGAATTACTAAATGTAGAATGATGGAGTTAGAAAATCACACATTGTTCATCTTAGTGGTAAAATTTTTCATGGTACTGGAGTATGTACATAGCTTCAAAGAGTCTCCCCACAAATGATTGATTTAAGGGAGGAAATAGAAACTTTGCAGGCAGGAGAAATGAGGGAGACTATTTTGTGCATTAGAGTTAATATAAAAAATATTGGGGCAAAGTAAGATCATGTACTTTTTAATATTGTGCACTGAGGGGGGGACACATCACATCTGCAAGTTATTTCTGAAAATAATGTATAATTTGAATCTACTTGTGAACTAACAGCAGATAAACTCAAACTGGAGATATTTTATAAAATGACTGGCTTACACTCTAAAAAATGACAAGGTTGAGGACAATAAAAAGCTGTAGAACTGTTCTTAATGAGAGTAAAGGGACATAACACCTAAATGCAATCGATGACCCTAAATTGGTGGGGGGAGGGTTGGAGAGATCACAATTGTGACAATAGACTGCATTAAAATATGTACCATGGACTGACCAATGAGCCCTTACAGCAACAGCATCACTTCTCAAACAAGCGCATTGCCTCTTAGACGGGCTTGCTTTTGTTCATACCGTGACCTCTGCATAGAATGGCTTTATTTTAATAGTGTAGATCCTACTAAAATGCCCCTTTATCGCTGAAAGCTCTCTCAGGCACTTCAATGATCTCTCCTAAACACTTTCATGCTAAGCCACATGCATCTTTCTCATTGCCCTTAGCATGTTATATTTTGAATTTCTTTTCACATTAATCTCTCCCATTGGTATTATCTTAGCGGTGGAATCATACCTGATTCAGTTTCAGAGATTTACATCTTAGTCCCTTAATCATCACAAATTATGTGCATGCTTAGGTTGTTGTTTCTGTTTTATTTTTCCCAAAACAATCTTGAGTAAAACATCAACAAAATGACATGTCAGATATTGTTTTACATCTATAGACATTGGAAAAAATCTGTGTTTTCACAGTAGCAAATCAACACTCTCAACAGAAGAGTCAATCAGGCAACTAATACCCAGACTTTGCTTATCAAAAACCTCAACCATGCAGCACACTGTCAATAAAACAAGCAAAAAGAACTTGGGGCAGTTCACCAACTTTAATGAAAAACAACCTAGGTGCCCATCAGTAAATGAATGGATCCAAAAACTGTGGTACCTTTACACAGTGAAATTCTATGCAGCAGAAAGAAAGAAGGCACTCCTACCCTTTGCAACAGCATGGATGGAAGTGGAAAGCATTATGCTGAGTGAAATAAGCCAGGAGGTGAAAGACAAATACCATATGATCTCACTTAAACAGGAACCTAAACAACAAAGCAAACAAGCAAGCAAAATGTAACCAAAGACACTCAAATACAGAACAGGCTGATAGGGATCAGAGGGAAGAGGAGAGGGAATTTTAGGGGAAAAAGGGGTTACAGGAACAAGTATACAGGGCACATGGACAAAAACTAAGGGGGGGTGGAAATGGGAGGGAGGTGGGGAGCACTGTGGGGGTGATCTGGGATGGGAGTAAAAGACAGAAAACTGTACTTGAATGACAATTAAAATATATACATTTTTTAAAAAAGAAAAAAGAAAAACAAATAAGCATGTAATATATTAATAGCAGAACCTCCTAATATCCCATTTATCACTATTTTGGATTAAATTCTGTTACATTTCTTTTATAATTCAAGAGCAGAAATGTATTTGGAAAGTGTAGCGTAGTTGTTAGAATTAGATGTATTAGTTCTATTTCTAGTAGCTAGTGTTCAGATGACGAGAGAATCATGAAAATAAATCTCAAAAATGAATGAAGCACAATGTGATCATTTACTCTAGAAGTTAATTACTCAGAACATTTGCTTATTCCCTGAGGTTATGAACTGAATGTATACCACTTAAAGAGACTGTGTAAAATATATTTCGTATGCATTTCTAGCAGAATCAGAAAATAAAATTTTATTTGTGCTCAGAAATATGTTTCCATTTTTAAAAGGTTTAATTCATGCAAAATGGCTCATCCTCTACATAAATCTTTATGGTTGATGCTGTGAAATTAATTGGACCTATTATTTTTTATAAAAAGATGGTTTAGCCCTGGCTGGTGTAGCTCAGTGGATTGAGCACGGGCCTGCAAAGCAAAAGTTTCGCCGGTTCAATTCCCAGTCAGGGCACATGCTTGTATTGCGGGCCAGGTCCCCATTAAGGGACACGTGAGAGACAACCACACACTGATATTTCTCTCCCACTCTTTATCCTTCCCATCCCCTCTCTCTAAAAATAAATAAAATATTTTTAAAAGATGATTTAATATTCTGAGGGAATAATTTCCAACTGTCTTTTATTTTCATAAAGCAACACATATTTTTAAATCCAGGGGCATTCAGAGAAAGTACAGAAGAACAAATCATTTCTGGGAACAGCACCTTATTTTAAAAGTATTCATATGAAACTCTGGACATTTCATGACTTTTAAGGGGATTTCTTCAGAATAATGAGCTATGAAATGGCAAACATCAATCTCTACTTAATCTCTGGGATAGAAAATTATTTCCCTTGGGCATTTAATACTACCAAACCACCACTGACTAGTCCCTGTAGTAGATAATACTTTGGATTTTATTTGTTTAGAAAAAACCTATAACTTAGTGATTTCAATATATAAATATGGCATAGAGCCACAAGACCAGAGAGGAAATATCAAGCTGTTTTAAAGTACATGATTTTTCACATTTCAATTTTAAACCCACAGAAGCACATAAAACCTAGCACAGCAAAAACAAAATCAGCATTACTATCTCAAGCTCTGTGTCTCATAACTGTCTGTATTGGGCTAAAATATTTATATCAAACTTTTATCCTTATATATTTCTTTTGATTTTTGCAAATATTGAATCCATTGTTTAAATCTCTTTCCTGTGAAGTAGGGAATTGAGACTGCTATTTACTTTCCCACCACTATTTAGCTTAACTTTGCTATTCATGTGTCAAAGTTCACTGCCTATCTATTTTATAATTTGAGGTTATTAAATAGAAATTGGGTAGGAGATTGTTTTTAGAATTAACCACCTGGGTCCATGTTATAAAGAGTAAAATAATAATTCTTTAAACAACATAAATTAGACATGATAAAGAAACCTGTCTTTCCACTGATCCCCAGACAGTTAGTTTTCTATACTGGTTCTCCTTCATTTCTCCTTCACATTTCTGTGCACTTTACTCCTGAGCCTGAGTACTTTGTTGGGGGGGGGGGAAGCTAAATTAAGCATTCGACACCACTGAACAACTAATGAAAAATTTCTTTACGAAAGCTATTGCATATTTCAGGAATTGAACTATTCCCATGCGGTTTCTATTCCAATAAAGAACTCTTAAAACAGTGAGCTATAAGCATGAGAATTTTATCAAAGATAAGTTAAATATTTTCATCAATATCACATTGAAATAAGAGACCAAACTTTTGCTTAATCTCTTTTTTATACTGCATAGTAATAGTAATAAATGTTCAGTAATGTTTAAACAAATGAATCCCCAAAACTTGAACTTAAAGTACTTGATTCGTTAACCCTTGTATGTATTTCACCAGTAGGTGACATGAATAAAGACAAGAAAAGTTGGATTCAGGTCTCTTCACTGACAGTACTTATGCCGACCACTTAGACTCTTCAATTCCTTAGACTATTTTTTCTTTTCTTTTTCTTCTCTTCCTCCCCTTGCTCCTCCCCTCATTAGATTCACAGAGTCGAGTTAATCACATCACAACAACCTCATCAGTACATTTAAGACTCTAAAATGGTTTTATGTATTGCTCTGTCATCATCATTTATTCTTCCCATGTCCATTTCCTTCCCCTCAGTCCATGTTAATGTATTCGACAATTTGCAAATAAGTACAGAAAGTGCTTAAGCTTGTGAATTCTGAAGCCAGATGCTCAAGGTTTGCATCCTGGCCTCAAGAGTAACTAGTTACATAGATGATCTTTCAGAAACTTGTTACCTTTCATATTACTTGTATTTAACACCAGTTTTTTTGTTCTGCAACATAGGTATAATAATACCTACTTCCTAGCTCATTCTGAGGCTTAAATTATTTATTTCAACAAACAAATTTGGCATGTGTATATATTTCATACACACATGTATGTTTATATATTTATACTTCTTACAAACACTTCAGCTAAACATTTATGTTCTTATATATGTATGTGTTTCCTTGAAAACATTTCCATGAAACAATATGTTTTACGCAGTTTCTTACAATTTTCCTTCAACACTATGTTTAGGGTAAATCAATGTAGCACTATATAACAGCAATTGCTTCTGAGTGTTAAAGCAACTTCCATTATGAGAATCCCTATATGTTACATTTTCATTCACATGGAAATAGAAAGGAACAGCTAAATTAAACATTCAGTCATTCGCATTAACAGAAACAGCTAAATCCCCATGTTTCCATGGTGACCTACATGGAAAGCGGAAGAAGAGTACACCCGGGAGTGTTTCTGCTGGGCCAGGAAGCCCATCGGCACTTCAACAACGTTGTTAGATCAAACTCAGAAACGGCAGTAACAACTCACTCTCCCACCAGCAGAGCGAGAGTGTGCTTCCCCACAGAGGCACCAAAACTTTCTATTATTAAATGTTTTGTCATTCATAGATGAGGCAAATCAAGGCTTCATGTAGAATGTATTTGTATATGATTTTATGAAAGGATTCCAGTTTATATTCCTCTGTTGGATGAGCCTTTCCCCTTTGCGTAGTTTTCTGAGTGATTTATCCTTAACAGCTTTATTATATGTTACATTTTCATAGTATTGTCATTAGATTTTTGTCACATGATTAGATTTATTTGGGAAATGGGTTAATTTTATAGCTACATTGGGAAGAATCAATATGCTTAAAAAGTATGTTACCCCCAATTTTGTTATTTTTTCCACTTATTCAGACCCTTAATATGTCATTCAATACAATTATAAAATTTCTCTATAAATATATTTTGCATTCTTTGTAAGTAAAATTAGGATTTTTTAATGGATATGTTGCTTAGCAAGGAATATCTTATTCTTTAGTGAGATATCTGAAACATACAGATAGAGAATAATAGAATTAACACAGCTACATATAACTTAGTTTTGCTTATTTACTTAATAAATTATTTATTATATTTATTTAATATATTATTTTAGACAATAAAATATTAGTTTGAGTACCTTTGAGCTTCTCTAAGTCCCTCAATTTTTTCCTTCTTTCACCAGAGTTAGCTACTCTGAATTATTTGTCATTGCTATGTATATTTTTATACTTTTACTATACATGTATGTATTCTTTTTAAAGTTTTTTAAACATGAAATAAATGATATACTGCATTGAAACTTCACTGTCAAATAAAAATTCCAGTTAGATATCTTAAAAAAGGAAAAGTAAAACTAAACCTTGAACACCATGGGGTTAGGGGTGCCAACTCCAGTGCAGTGAAAGTTCACGTGTAACTTTGACTCTCCGAAAATGTAACTGCTGATAGCCTCCTGTTGACTGAAAGCCTAACAAAAATAGTCAGTTAACATGTTTATACATTATATGCACTGTATTCTTATAATAAAAGTAAGCTAGAAAAGAGAAAAGTGTTAAAAATTAAGAAAATCGTAACAAGAGAAAATATGTTTACAGTAATTATTTAAAAAATCATTTATAAGTGGACCTGCAGAGTTCAAACTTGTGTAGTTCAAGGGTGAGCAGTAACGTATTAGCTAAGAGTTTACATAATCATAAGTGATTACTAGCAAGTAAAAGGTATCAGTGATTATTTTTCTTCTAAACCAGCTCGCGTGTTTTGACTTCATACATATACTAAAATATGTTTCATAAACCTAAAATTCACACAGCTATGTTTGGCATTTGTAAATATAGAAGAGACATAGACTGGGTTTAGACAGGTATAAGGAGGTTCTTACTTTCATGGATCATGTATATTCAGGAAACTTAGAAGGGGTGCAAACCATGAAGAAAAAGCATAGCAAAAATGCAACCTGAATGTGTACTTTCATTTGCACCTAAATACTTCAGTAGATAAACATTGTAAACCACAAGCTTTTGTAAATATACTGAGGCAAAACAAGTTTTAGATTTGTCAAAATTTCTTTGAAAATCTTAAACAGTGTTTTTCTATTTGCTTCAAAATGATGCTCTTGGCTACCTAATAAATTCTGTTTATCTGTTTGAATAATTCCTTTATCAATTTTTAGACCTTATCCATTAAAATGTTTTACCTTAATTTATTATAATTTCTTCTTTTACTGATAGTGACATTGCTTCATTTGCTTTCTTTTGAATGGTATCTCTTAAGTGTGTGTGTCTCTCCCCCTATTTGATAACATTACTATAATTATTTGAATTTTTTGAAATCATTTCATACATGTTTCAAAAATAAAATGTCTAAAAATCTCTTTATATCGGTCATTAATTTATTCATTTCCCTAATGATTATCGAATTGCTACTGTTTTGATTTTCTTTATTTCATTCTTTTTTGTTTTATTCATTTCTTGAATTCTCTTACATTAAACCAAGATTTAAACTCAGTTAATTACCATTACTTTTCTCTTTCCTTATTCTCTACCTTTCAAATTAAAAAATCCCCACAGATTTTGAGCTGTTGCATATCCAAAATAAATTGATTTGTCTTTCATATTAGAAGGTTCCTTGATAGTGACAAAATTCTAAATTTAACATCACTTTTCCCTCAGAACTTTGGGGGCTTTTCTTGATCACCTTTAAGTATTTGTTTGGTGAAGCTGAAACTTGATGTTCATTTGATTCTTTCCTTTGCATGTAATACAATTTGCTTTCTGAAAAATAGCAACAATTGTTTTCATTTATGCAGTCCTTAAAAGATATATCTGGTTTTCAGTCTTTTCATTTATCTAGTTCAGAACTTTGCTATTTATTTCAAACTTTAGATTTATGTATTTGATTGTTTACTTATTCCATTCATTTCCGTTTCTTTCTTTTATTTTTAAAAAAGTACATTTTACAACTTTTTAATTTTTTCAATTGTTGTTTAGGTACAGTTTTCTGCCTTTTCCCCTCCCCCCTCCCCACCACCCCAGCCCTCCCTGCCTCCCTCCCCCATTTCCACCCCACCTTGTTGTTGTCCATATGTCCTTCATAATTGTTCCTATAAACCCCTCACCTTCTCTCCCCCCCCCCCTTATCCCCTTTCCTCTCCCCTCTGATCACTGTCAGCCTGTTCTCAATTTCAATGTCTTTGGCTATGCTTTGCTTGCTTGTCTGTTTTGTGGATTAGGTTCCTGTTAATGGTGAATTCATATGGTATTTGTCTTTCATCACCTGGCTTATTTCACTTAGCATAATGCTCTCTGTTTCTTTCTGTTTGGAATCTAGGACACCTATTAGAAGTTGATGGCTGTGAGTAGTTCTGGAATATTTTTTCTAAAGAGATAGATGGATAAATAGATATAATGTATATACCATTATATACTCTCACTTTTATTCAGTTTTCCTCTAATTTCTAAATGTCTTCCTTTATCAATCTTCTAATTTGCTACCTTTAACTGTGTTTAGTTTTTAGCATACCTACATAATAATACATGTCTGGAAAAAGCCAAGCCATTGTTAATACAATAAGAACAGTTTACCAGACATGACATAGCTGTAACCTAGCAGCCAAGGAGAGTGGACTGGAATGCACATGGATGAACAATGACCACTTCACTGTCCTAGTCACTGGGGGTGGTAGACACCACTGAGTGAGCATGTGTACTGTGTGGCCATCACATTCAAAATGACTGAGCAAGTAGAACAACAAATCTGCATCAAATTTTTGCATTAAGCTTAAACATTCTTCTGCAAAAACTATTTGATGATTCAGAAAACCCCAGCTCTGGGCAACTGGTGATTGGCACCTTCATTACAACAATGTGCCCACTCATGCATCACATCTCATGCAGAGTTTTTGGTGAAACATCAGACTGCCCAGGTAACTCAACTCCCTTACAGCCCAGATTCTGTGCCCTGCAACTTCTGGCTTTCCCCAAAACTAAAATCACATTTGAAAGAGAAGAGATCTCAGACTGACAATGAAAATCTAGAAAATACAGTGGGGTAGCTGATGGTGATTGGGAGAAGTGTGTGAGGTCCCAGGGTGCCTAGTTTGAAGGGGACTGAGACATCATTGTCCTGTGTACACTGCGTCTTGTATCTTCTTCAATAAATGTCTCTATTTTTCATATTACATGACTGGATACATTCTGGACAGCCTTGTTTGAAGGGGTACCCCCAAACCCCAGAATTATCTCCTAGAGGGCAGGTCCTTGCAGTACAGGCTTCCCGCACTAGGTGAGTGTTCTAAGACCCATCTGTATCAGTGTACCAGCTGGTGTTGTGAAAGGCTGTGTTTGGCTTTAGTGAATTTTTGTTTGAAGACTCTTTCAACCCATTTGCCCATTTCATGATGGGTGATTTATGAGCACATCTGCCCACACTGCACTGAGTGTTCAGCAGTTTTGGACCATTAATGGCCTGACCTCCGTGCTGCGCCCTCTCTATTCACCTGATCTCACCATGAGCAACTTTTTTTGTTTCCCCAGATGAAAAACATCCTCAAAGGGAAACATTTTGCCCTGCAGAAAAGGTGAAAAAAAAAAAACCAACAGCAAAAGCACTAAAAGGCATCCAAACTGACCAGTTCAAACACTGTTTTAAGGAGTGGAAACAATGTCTCAATAGATGTATAGCATGAAATGGAGAGTACTTTGAAGTGGCTGAAGTTTAAAGATAAGAATAAATACACAATTTTTATAAACAAATTCCAGGGGTTTTAGGGTCCACCTCACACATCAATAATATTGAATGTTAATTCTGTAACTCACTTTTTCTAAAATACGCATCTTTTTAATTTTGCAATAATTAATTATTACACTAAATTAAATTACTTCCTCCTACTAATTCTGTTTCTTAAGGATTTCATTTTGTTAATTAACTTTGGTGTCCCCACTCCACAATTTGCATGTTTAACACAAATATTTGTAATTCATTGTTGTCTGTGGGTCTTGGAGATGTCTTAGA
Source organism: Sturnira hondurensis (assembly GCF_014824575.4). Taxonomy (NCBI): domain Eukaryota; kingdom Metazoa; phylum Chordata; class Mammalia; order Chiroptera; family Phyllostomidae; genus Sturnira; species Sturnira hondurensis. Next base: position 16,104,474 of record NW_028076767.1, on the reverse strand, counting down.
TGAACAGTGTAAAATAAAAATTTTTCTTCCATTGTTAAAACCAAGCTTATTTCTACGACCCTTGCTCTGGGGATTTCAGAGAAAAGCTGAGATGTGTGGTTGTGTGGAGTGTGGGAAGTTCCCGTTATGGCGATGCCACCTCGCTCCTGTCTAGGGCACTCGCGGTGCAACCAAACCGAGGTCCAGCTGCCTGCTGCAATGAAGACCAGCCAGCCTCGTGAGGCAGGGGTGGGTATGTTCGTGGTGCAACCAAACCCAGGTCCGGCTGCCTGCTGCAATGAAGACCAGCCAGCCTCGTGAGGCAGGGGTGGGTACGTGGTAAATGATTTCTTTGTGTGCTAGCATCTCAAGAAGGTAGGCAGACTATCCTCGAAAACCCATCTTGACATATCTGGGATGAGATTTCTCTCTTTTCTGGTCCTCCCACAAGTCCAGTGCTACTTACTTTTGGTCTTCAAGATTCCATAACCCCTGGTCTGGTCTGGGGAAAGGTAGGGAACACAGATATGTGTCCCATCCACCAGCGTGGTTCAGATTTCCCCAGAGCTGGAGCTCCTTACACAGCACTGGGTCTGTCATCTCTAGACCCTACTTTAAAAAAGTCTCTTTCATTTTTGAAGAGAGTCAAGCTTTAGAAATTACCATGAAAAGGATAGTCATTCTAGGATATTAGAAGACTGGGGCAGAAGTCTACCAATAACTTTCATTTCCTCCCTCTAAGTTTTCTTTTAGAAGCATTCTCTTTGATCATTAACAAGAAGAGATGCTTTGAAGGCGCTTGTCTTTTTCTTTATAGATCAGAGGAAAGCCCTTCAAAATGAGAGAAGTTGTAATGAAAAGTTAGCCTTTTTATTTTTTAATGTGATATTAAGAAGAGGCTGATATTATGAGAGCTGTGCAAAGAAAATTAAGTAGCATCACGGAAAGGAGAATAAAACCCTACTCCCTAAAGAGTCCATGAATTTTTACAATCAGATGACTTCCCACATTTGTAATTACTAGCCTTACATTTGCATAAGAATGCATGTCACTTGGAGGTCAATCCCAGCCTTTGTCTTCAGTGATACTAGCTTTCACACATTCACTAGTACAATATAATGATAGTACCCTCTCAAGATCTAGGCACATTCTATACAAATTTATGCAGCAAGTTTTCTACATGACAACTTGTTAACCAAGCAAGTATTTTTATGCTAACACCAAACTCTCACAACCAGGTGAAGTCTGGCTGAAAGAATAAGCTAAAGAACACAGAAATCCTGATTCCGAGAGAGTTGCAAGAAATCCTGATTCTCAAAACCCTCCATCAGTGGATGTCAGTGGGGCTGGTAAGCTTGCCTAGTGATCATTTTTCAGAAAACCACAGAAAGGAAGGCATAGCATCTATACTTTTGTAAGCTTTCTTGGTTTTTCTTATATACTGCTTCTCCTGCTTGCTTACTGGCCCTGTAGATTTGTGAGCTGTGGTTTGTTAGTCTCAATTTTAACTATATTTTTCTATCTCTTCATTCCTTAAGAAGCAAATTGAGTAAATATTTTATTGAGGCTTTGTTCTTACTCAAAATCTTAACATGTTTAAAAGACAGCTTTTTGTTGTTATCTACATTAAAATAATTAATAAATATGTAACTTATACCTACATTGAAATTACTGATTTGCATTCACTCCCTGAGTTTTGAGCAGTTTCATTCATTACTCAGTAATGCTCATTTCAAGGCTTACAGATATAAAGTGACTAAGCCCTAACTTCTTTGAATAATTACTGCCAGGCTTGGCTGCGAGGCATTACAATGAAATGTCACACCTTCAGCACTTCTGTCAAAGCAAGAAGAAAATATCACTTTCAAGAGAGCTACAAAGCCATGGCTACAAATAGAAAAGCCACCTCACAACAAGATTTTGTAGTTTATGCTTAGGCTACAAAAATGTGGTGGAATAACAGTTTATTTTTTTAAAAGACATGTTCGTCCTAAATGAACATTCTTTGTACAGGTAAGCATTGTCTAGGAAACTGCAAAACTCAAAGTCCATGTAACTAATTATTTGAAAATATTAATGGGATAATTCTAGAGCAAAATTTAAGGACTATAATATAGAATTTTCTCTATGGAGTATCGGCTTAATCAAAATTAAAGTCAATAACAATCATTTAAAATTTTCCTTATATTTTTAATACTATCGTCTAAAGGATCACATAATTATAAGTTAATAAAATATTATTGCTTTTTTGGATACAGTTAAGTAGTACCTAACCAATATGATTTGTGTGTGTGTGTTAGTCAATATATGCTGTTAGTTTTCTTTTTCAAATGCAAGGCTTAGATAGCATCAAATATAGCAGGTTGGGCCCGGGTCTACCAAGTGGAAAGATTAAGACATGAATAATAAAGTTTGTTCCTGTAAACAAAAGGTAGAAGGGGTAGATATTAGTGCAATGAATAAAGAGCTAAGAATTAAAAGATATCTTGATTCTGAATCATAGAGGAGAATGGAAAGTTAATATTCACCCAACCGTTCTTTCAATAAAAGGAAAAATATAACATTAAATTAATATGTTAAATTAAGAAAAACTTTTCTTGGATATTTAGTACATATATGAGGGAGTAGTGTGTGTGTGTGTATGTGTACGTATAAGAGATAGAGAGACTGAGAAAAAGGAAGATTGATTTAAATTAACTGTAACACTTGGACATACTGGACCATTTAAGTGTTGAACACTTGAGGAAGAGAAAAAATACCTCAATTTACTCACGAGAAGACATCCTGGGCTAAAAAAATTGAAAAGAGTTACTCAGCAGTAATTATAGCAATAGTTAGTCCAGCAGAAAATACAGGGAATCACTTGGTCTGTGTTTCAACACAGCTAAGTGACATCTGGCCAGATAAGTGCACAGCTAGTACCTGCCTGCCTGTCATGACCCTCACACCAGCAGCAGCCAAGGCCACAGGGCCCCCACTCCTCACTGCCCTCAGCCCACGCAGATGGTTTGATTCTGCCTTCCCTTCGTTAGGTTTCAGGGATTTGGGCCTCATCAGCCATGGTAACAGACAAGAATGCTGCTTTGCACCACAACTGGGTGCCTGAGTCAACTTCCTGTGGAATTCTTCTCCACTTCACAACACAGGATGGCACACAAGCAGCTGCTCTCTTATATTTGGGAGTGAGTGCACTGGCCATAGTTGGGATAGTTCCGGCACTGATGAGGACCACCGGCCTCAGGATTCAGTAATGGTAGCTACGGCTAGGAAGCACTTTTTCTAGTGCTGATGCCAGTGGAGATGGCATCCAGCACCAAAAGGTAAATCCCTATCAACAAAAAAAGCCAAAAAACTGCAAAAAAGTTTGGGAATACACGTATGTGTACCTTGGAATTTGGGGGATATGAAAATTAGTGGACTATAGAAAAGGGTTGAATAACCTGCTGAAATCACAAGTGGGATCTGAAATTTGTGATCTGAAGTGATTAGCTTTATACTCTTATGTATCGTGTGTCTGGCCCATGCTACTTGCATATGTAATTATCTTTCCCATTAGATAGTGCTTACTTGAGGAAGGTTGCAAAGTCTTGTTCATATTTGCATTCCAAGGGTCTCATTATATTTTTGAACATATAATAGATATTTAGTACATCTTTCTTTGAAGAGTAGATTTTCAGAAAGATAGAAGTGAAATGCTTTGGGAGGCAGGTAGATAACATAAATGCACAAATCCATGTAATGTATTATAATATAAAAATGGGATGCGAGAACTAGTGTCAACTTAAAGGGACATGGCACATCTATTTCTATACCACAAAGTACCCCAAAATGTAGTGGGCTAAACCACCATTACTTTAATAAATAATGACTCTGTCAGTTGTCAATTTGGACCAGGCTCAGCTGGGTGGCTATTCTGCTGGCATGTCCTGGGTTCACGCATGCAGCTTTTGTCTCTTGGCAGGTAGCTGGGCGCTGGTTGTTCTCAGATGACCATAAACATACATGTATAGCTAGCTACTCACTATGGCAAACACAGGTCAAGTCTCTACACTAAACATTAGGCTAATCTTAGCTTCTTCACACTAGGCTACTTCCATAAGTAGCCTAAAGTTTGCTAACGTCCCATTGACTAAAACAAGTAGATTACAACTTTTGATGGAAATAATTTCAAATCTTGCAACCATTTGTTCATTCTACAATGAAACTTAATTTTTTTTAAGATTTTAACACCCTTCTGTTAAAACACAAACAAATACATGTGTTACTTAAACTCAGCTTCCGGCCATCAGGTTAATAGCTTTGCTCTAAATAACTATAGTTTCTTTTTTAAAGTGCTATTTAACTGAGGAAATGTTCTCCCAGTCCAATTTGAACTTTTCTTGCTTTTTTTCTGAATTGTGAATGTTACCTTTTTAATGATCTTTTAGTGTTTAAGCAATTCAGCCCCTCTGGATAACATTTTGCATGCTCAAGTTTTTGTCCTATTTCATGACCGTTGTCATCAGAGAAGTGTTCCCTCACCAGCACCTTGTGCACACTGGAGCCAAAATATGTGACTTCAACTTTTACACAATTGTCCAGCACTGTCATCTGTTTGCCTTATAAACATGTACAAATGAAAACATGGTGATTCATCATGATTAGTGTTAATGATTTAGTTTGGCCAGCCAGTAAGAACACTTGTGATGAGCAGATGTACACCCGGTAAATAAATAATACATCAAATAATTAGACATTTTACTGTACCTGTATATGAAAAATACTGCATTCTTAATGCTTATTAAGCTTCATCTTTTTTTCTTTAAATCCATTTGTAATTTTAAGGAACAATACTGAACATTCTCACATGATTAAGCAAATCTTATGTACTCATTTTTCTTGACAGTTATATTCACTTCATTCCACATCATCATTATGAAATTATCATGGGATTTCAAAACCTGTGTCAGGAAGACAGAGCTATACAAAAGAAGAATAATAGATTCAGTAATCAACATTTCTTTTCAAAAAATAATCTGTTATTTTTTTTACTGTTGTGTAGCATACCATTTCAACTTAAGATTCCAGTAAAATGAATACAATGAGGATATTTAATGGGCTCTTCAATGGAAGTATGATCAACTTTTCAAATTTTTGTCACAGGCAGTAAAATCTGTGTTTCTTAACATTCAAAATATGTAGACCCCTGGAGAAAACACTTGAGAATTTCCTCCAGTTCATAAATCTCAGTTTTTGAAACACTTCAGAATATCATTATTTTAAATAAGAAAATATATGCAACAACTGAAAAATCCCACTGAAAAAGGAAATATTAACTAGGTGCTCTCTTTTTGAAAAGGACTTACACCAAAGAAATTTTAAAGAATAATCTAAGGATCAAGAAAAAGTGTCCTTATGCCCTGATTGGTGTGGTTCAGTGGAATAAGCACTGCACTGTGAACCAAAGGGTGGCTTGGTTTGATTCTCAGGACACATCCTTGAGTTGCAGGCCAGGTCCCCAGTAGGGGGCGTTTGAGAGGCAACCACACAATGATGCTGCTCTCCCTCTCATTCTCCCTCTCCTCCTCTCTCTAAAAAAAAGTAAAGAAAATCTTCAGAAAACTTTTTTAAAAAGAAAGTGTCATTAATTTATTTAAATCTCAGGGTACCCGAGGTAAGTAAGAAGGGCTATAAATTCTGGGAATGTTTTATATTGTCACTAATGGGGTTAAGGGCAAACTCAACTGAATGTAAAAAGTCCCTGAATACATATGGATCTCTAAGGAAAGGTGCCTACCATTCTGAAAGTGCTGAGAATCGAAATGGTGACTATAAAGTAAGCTGTAGCCTCCTGGTATAGTTACTAACTTTTATGACTACATAGAATTACTTCTCTTTACCAAAACTTAAGGTGGGCTATCCAGCTAAAAAATTTTTGTCAGCCCTGGCTGGTGTAGCTCAGTGGATTGAGCGCGGGCCTGTGAACCACATGATCCCGGTTCAATTCCCAGTCAGGGCACATGCCTGGGTTGCAGGCCAGTTCCCAGCAGGGGATGCATAAGAGGCAACCATACATTGATATATCTCTCCTTCTCTCCTTCCCTTCCCCTCTAAAGATAAACAAATACAATCTTTTTTAAAAAATTTTTTGTCAAAAACTATCAAAAGGTGAAGAAAAATTAAAACTTTTCTAAAGAATATATACTATCATGTAAAAGAAGAATTTATTAAGAAGACTACTTACTGTAAATATTATAGCATGAAAACTGGCTTTAATAATGCTTGTGCCCTTGCACTAATTTTTATTTTATTTTGTCACCATTGTTTTGTTATTCTTCTTTACTATATATATGCTGATCCATGTGTCCTTGTTGTCTCTTTGCTTTAGTCTTGACATGCTCAAGCAGAGAATTTGTAGTGTCTTTGCCTTCAGTAATTCTCACATCAGCCTTAAAGTTCACAGGCTCTCTGAACTTTTTCACTGAAGTGTTTAACTGATGATATTGGTGTGTTTGCCCTCTATGTATATAGAGGGCACTGTGCACTCTGTACAGTGACAGAATTATTAAACATCCTACTTGGTTTGTTCCTCACCAAAGCCCATGCACACTGCCAGTGAAATACTTACTACAACATGCCTCCTATTGCTTCAGTTTGGGGAGATGGGAATTTAAAGACCATTCAGGCTTTGATGTGGAAAAATATACCTACATCTGTCTGTTGCCCATAAAACTCTCCACATCACTCAACAGTCTCTGCTACTTAGTTGACCTAACCTTCCATTTTCAAATAACATCCATTTGAGGTACCAGTGTAAGCATATCTCTTTTCGGTTAGGGGAGGCTTTGCTGAGGTTTTGCTATTTAATGGTTTTAGCTCCAAAAGATACCAATTATCAACAAAATCAAACACCACATATAAACACAAATTCTAAAAAAACTTATAAAACGTATTTTATTTCCCTCCTTTATAACCTACCTTAAAAGAGATTTTGAGGGAGGGATGTGTGTATACTTGTATCAAGACTTTAAAAGATACATCACTGGTTAAATACGGGTATACATTCAAATTGGTGTGTGAGTCAAGCAAATTGTACTTCCTAATGTGAGTGGACCTCCTTCAATCAGTTGAAACACACTGAGTAAGAAAAAGAGCCTTCCCCTCAACCCTCCCACAAGTAACTGGAAGCTTGGTACAAGCTTGAATGGTACCTGCCTGAATGCCTTGAGCTGGGATGTCATTCTTTTCCTGCCTCTGGACTTAAACTGAAACATTGTGAATTGGGGGATCTCAAGCCTGCTGGGCTTTGAACTAGAACCACACCATCAGCAGTTTGGTCTTCAGCTTGCCTACTGAAGGTCTTGGCACTTCTTAGCCTCCATAACTGCATGAGCCAGTGCCTTATACAGAATCTCTTTCGTGTAATTATATGCAGGCTGACAAGGCTCTAGATCTGAAGTACATACTTGTGTCCTCCCTATATCCATTCACCCTGTTGTTCCATTTTTTGGAGAACCCTGCCTAACACATGTTCTAAGAAATTATTTGCATAAAAAGAGTAGCTTGCCCTTTTGAGCAGTGGAGGGAAAAAGTATTCTACATTTACATTTTGCCCTGGTCGTGCCTCAGGTTTTTTTACACAAATACTTTAGTATCCCAGAGATTTTATTCTCAATAAAACAAACTCATCCCATAGATCGAGCATGTATAGCTAAGGATAGTGATTCTGGATCTACGTGGAAATGAATGTGTGTACACAGAGAGAGAGTATACCTCACATAGGTACACATACCAAGCTGTCTTTTTTTTTAAAGATTTTATTTATTTATCTTTAGAGAGGAAGGGAAGGAGAGAAGGAGAGATATATCAATGTATGGTTGCTTCTTGTGAGTCCCCTGCTGGGAACTGGCCTGCAACCCAGGCATGTGGCCTGACTGGGAATCGAACTGCGATCGTGTGGTTCGCAGGCCCGCGCTCAATCCACTGAGCTACACCAGCCAGGCCCAAGCTGTCTTTAACGAGTATTTTTCTTTAAACTATTAATGCCAACTCAGTCTAATCCTTTCTTGTTAGTGAAAAAAAAAACCAACATGCTAACTCTTTTTTTAGTGGTTAAACCTAACAAGGTCTCACACTTTTTTTTTCTTTTTCCTGTATACCTACTCGATTCCCCCAGGTTCTCTATCTCTCCCCTCCCCGAATGTGTTACTTACCAGCCTTTCAGGTCTCACCAAGTTAATTAAGGGTGGATATCAGTTTCCCAAGTGAACTGATTCAAATACCTCTTATGTGAAATTCCATCCGTGTCTCCTTTTGTAATATGTGTATGTGCTTCGGGGTGTCACAACTTGGCTGTACAATCATCAATTTTTCTAGTGTCTCTTGAGAACTTCAATTTGATGAACAGCATGTTTGCAGTATTATCATGTATTCCACATGGAGCATTTCATCAACTCTCGTGTGTAAAATGGGGACAGTGGGAAGTAATGGTAATCATAAGAGCAAAAAAAATGAGCAAGAACAAAAATTAGTTTTGAGCAATAAATTAATTAAGGACAATAGGGACAAATCCATTCTTTTTTTACTCATTACAATTCTATGCAAATTAATCATTCTGATGGTCTAAGTTGCATATAAATGACATTTCTGATTTGCTCAATGAAAGAAGGACATGAAATATCTGTCAGCATGCTAACAAAAGAAAGATAAAATTCTTACCTCTTAATATTAAAAGAGTGACTTCTAAAATTAGATTTTATTTACTGATGAGTATGCTGAAATATTTTTAGTGTTTTCCATTAAGAATCATATATTTCATATCATTGGATCATCAAAATTATCCTGCTAAATAATGTTGTTTTATTCTAAAATGGGGAACCAGGGTTCTTATAAGTTAAGTGACTAGAGGTCACAGACTAATTCTCACAAAACTTCACTTTTAAAGTTATTAGAAGATCAGCAGCGGCCTGGCCAGGTAACTCAGTTGGTGAGAACATCATTTCTATATGCAAAGGTTGCAGGTTTGATCCCCAGTCAGGGGATCAATTGACAAGACAATTGACCAATTTCTTTCTCATTCTCTCTCTTTCCCTTTCCTCTCTTTTTCTCTCAAATCAATCAACAAATAAAAAAAACGTCAGAAACACAAATGTAAGACAAGTCACAACCCACAAAAAAGAACAGATCACACCGGAAGTAAGGTAGTACCGAGGGAACAGAAACTAACTTTCTGGAACACCACATACGAGGCAATGGGCTGGAAGTTTTATATTTGTGTTTTAAAAATGAAGCAGAAGTAAATTATGGTAAGGACGTTACCACTAGCACTTCTTTTTTTCTTTCAGAAATATTAATTTTGAAAATAGAAAGAAATAAAAATTATCTATAATGATACTGCTATGTCCATTCTCCCCAGCTCTTGTGGCTTGAACAGTCTCCTCCTGCAACGATGTCACCCATGGTCCCACTGGAAATTTCATGCCCAGTTAGAGCCTTAGAATGTGACTTTCACTGGGAAACAGGGTCTTTGCAAATATAAATTGAAGACTGTCATGAAATCTTGTGGGATTAAGGATGGCCATAAATCCAATAAGACTGTCGTTGTGAGATATGGAAATGGGTGTGGAGATACACGGGTGAAAAAGGCATAGGGAAAAGAAGGCGGAGATAACGAGTTACAGGGCCACAAACGAAGGAAACCTAGTCTCACCAGAAGCAGGAAGGGACACAAAAACATCCTCCCCTGCAGCCATCAGAGAGGGTGTGGCCCTGTTGACACCCTGATTTTGGAATTAGAGCCTGCACACCTGTGAGAAAGTAAATTTCTGTCATTGTAAGCTACCACGTTTCTGGTAATTTGTTATGTCAACCGTAGAAAACTAATGTGTGAATTAATACAATTTAAAATACAGACAACTAAGTTGCATTAATAGAGTATCCCTACAATAGCTGCAATTAGCAATAATGATTACACAGGAAAGACAAATAAATGCCAAATAGATCACTATTTTAAAATATGCTAAAATTATTCACCTCTGACCATTTAGCACAGAGGAGAGATTATGAAACAACATGCCACTAGAGAAGAGTTTCCTAACTAGATAAATTACATTTATTGTTTTTTATGTGCATTCAAAAACATATGTTGTCTTTTCTTACATTTCTTTGGAATAGCTAATTCTGCCCCCTCACCCAATAAATAATATTTCTTAGAGTATTTTTAAATCTAATTAGGAAACATTTGTTAATGAAACAGGAAGCTGCACTCATCTTAATGACCCTATCTGATACTAATAGCCTGGCCAGGCTGCTGGGAGCAGGCAGAGGACAGGGAACTGAAGAGACCTCCAGATGCAACAGGTGGGGCTGCAGCATCCGAGCAACTGAGCTTGTGCCTAGCAAAGACTCTGCCCTGCATGCAGAACGTCCTGCTCCTTTTGACAGATCCCCTAGCCCCAGGCAAGATGATGGAGGCGGAAGTATTGCACTGAGCCTGCGGAAGGCTACCAAGATAATTGGGCAGGGGAGAAGCTCTCCTACCCGCTTCTGGTGCCTCACTGGGGGTGGGGACAGGAGAAGGAAGGCAAATGCCCCAAAGTGGTCAGAATGGCAGCTGGGGGAAATGCTGGACCAAAGAGGCCTGTCAGTCTAGACCGGGGAAAAGAAGGGATTGGTTGGGGAACAGACCCTCTGGAAGTGTGTGGAAGTTTAGGAAATTATTTGCACATTTTGAGAAAGCGCCTGGTCCATTCCACACCTGAAACCAATATAAACCTAAAGGAAAGGGAAAAAGGGACATGCTCTTACTCACCTTGCTAAGGTACTGGTTAGCACATTTGTGGAAACGTCTGTCTCTGGAAGCCACAAGGACAATGGTGCCAACCCCACACATGGGTTCCTGGAGGGACCCGAGGCCTGACAGTGGCCAGGAGAAAAACTGAGCTGCCTGGATGACCACTCAGCAGCTGCCTGCAGTTCCCACAGGATGGTACTTTGAGTGGGAGAAGGATCTCAACCTTCCCTTTAAGTTCATGACACCTTAACTTTATCTAAGATTCCCAGAGGGCACACACTTTGAGACCAGAGTCTGCCAATCTCCAAGATTGTGGAGCATTTGCATAAAAATCTCCTTCCATTGTCACCAGTCTCTGCCTCTAGGCCGTGGGGGTAGGCAGCGGAAAACCACTTCGGTTTGGTTACACACTGAAATGAAAAATAAACCTCTGAAATCTTTCCAGCAAAAAACAGACAAGCTGATTCTTCAGCTTATTTTTTTCCTTTAACCATAATAATTTGTATATTTGAGGACAGTTAAGGAGAAGACATAGGAACAACTAAGTAAATAGATCTATGTTAAATTGTAAAAAAACAAAACACAGTACTCACGGGTGCTATTTCCCAAAGACTGGAAGCCAGGCCAAGTTTTGGGGCTTCTCAAGTTTTAATTTCTTCTTATGCAGAGATGCAAACTTTCTTTTTTAATTATACAAAATTTATATACATGTAATATTAATAAAATACTAAAGTGCTCCTTTATAATAGGATAATAGTTAGTACCTGAGTTTAAATTCAAACTTCGACATTTTGTCACTGAGTCTCTTTTGGGCAAGACGCTTCATTTTTGTCTAAGCTACAGCGATCCCTTTGTAATGAAAGTTACATGGTAAAGTGATCCATTAGTAAGTGGGAATGTATGGATCTGAACAAGAGTGGAGAATACCCTACATCGTGTGCATTTAACAAACATTGATATTTTTCTTTCCTTCTGCAAATCTATCTCTATTTTTATATTTTAACAATTAAGAAAGAATTATGAGGTTAAATTACAAATAGAAACTGTCACCATTAAAATAAAGTTTTTCCAGTGCTAGCCATATTAATGAGTTGAGAAAAGTACAGAAAGGAGGTACTTTATGCAGAAAAGTTTGTTGTTTGACAGCAAAATCTTTTAATTTATTGTATTTTAAATTGTTGTTCAGATACAATTGTCCTCATTTTCCCGAAACTGTTAGAATTAAGAAAAATAAGGAAATTAATAACAGGTGTTATGGGTTGAATTTTGTACTCCCCAAATACCTTACATTCCTGAGATCCAGTACCTATGAATGTAACCTGCCTTGGAAATTGGATCTTCGCGATGCAATAGTGCGGATGAGTTCATACCATAGTAGCATAGGCCCTTCATCCAATATGCCTGGTGCCCTTGCAAGATGAGGGATAAAACACAAGGGGAGATGCCATGTGAAGACACAGACTCACGATCGGAGAACACCATGTGAGAGCAGAGGCAGACACAGAGTGCAACAGCTGAAAGCCAAGGAACACCAGAGACTGTCGTCCGCCAAAGCAATCGAGAGGCAAAGAAGGGTTTTACATACATGTTTACATCTATACGTATGAGATGTGATGAAAACAACATCCTTAACTTGATGTGTCTATAAAAACTTCATGTATACATTATAAAATCACACAACCTTGAGGATGCCTGTTGAAATAGCCAGTAATCACAGTTATAGTACAAGTTCTAGGCAATACCATGTGATTATTAAAAACTGAATTAGGTAAATAACGGTAAGAGATTGACCTGTCATTTTTTTTCAAGTTATTAGTGTGTGCCTAGAAACTCTAAGAAAACCAACCAGAGCATAAAGATAAAAACAATTAATGGAGTTCAGAAATTTGTTGTCCAGGATTAATACTCTCTGTAGACAGACAGAGGGATATATATTCATCTGTATACACATATATATGTGTGTGCATAGGTATATATATAAATATATACATGCCTTTCAGCCATATCTGCTTTCACTAGCTGGTATCAAAAAACCTGAAAGACCTATGAAAAACAGCTCATCGCAGGCCACTACACACTGTAGCATAACATATGTAAAATATAGATACATAAACATACATTTCCATAAAAATATATACAAAAAGGACAAAAAGAGTCATAGTAAATTGTTGACAGAGGTTATCACTGGTGAAGGGATTTGAACAAGGGATATGTAAAAAGGGAACAGCAAGATAGAAAGGTCTTCTCATGTGTTCATGTATTAGAAGTTTCTTTTTAAAAAACAATGCATTCACAAAACAGTTTGATAGTATGCATGCTATATACATTAAATTATTCTGACTTTTTTTGACTTTCCCAGCTTTTATGCTATCGTTTCCTTTGAAAACACTCTTTAGTCAACTGGCTTAATGCTGACTGGGTTTTATGCCTTTTTTCCTACTAGTTGACACTGTCACAATAAAATTTATAATGAAACGTGAAATAAATTTATTTTTCAAATATTATGATCTATTTCAGTAGCAAAAATGTCTAAATAATCCCTGTCTAGTCTAGTCTTACAAAACAAACAATGAAGCCATAGAAAATGATATGGTAGTTCAACGTTAAGAATTTTATTTCTGCCCTGGCTGGTGTAGCTCAGTGGATTGAGCTTGGGCCTGCGAACCACACAATCACCGTTCAATTCCCAGTCAGGGCACTTACCTGGGCTGCAGGCCAGTTCCCAGCAGGGGATGCACCAGATGCAACCATACATTGATATTTCTCTCCTTCTCTCCTTCCCTTCCTCTCTAAAGATAAATAAACAAAATCTTTTAAAAATTTTTTATTTCTATCATTAAAGTGAAAACAGAACTTATATGCACTGGTGATTTTAAAATTGTCTTCCAAAATATTTATTTAGGAAAGATGTATTTCAATCTATGCCAATTACCACCAAGTAAGAAAGGTTTAAAAATGCATGTAACTTGAATTGGTACGAAGTCACTATAATAGACACCTTTCAAAAAGCAAAAATATTTTAAAAGCAGGTTAAATCTGTGTAGAAAATTCTCAAACAACACTAAAAGGTGATATGAATGGCCATAATTATAGTAAAATTGTATTGTAGGTGATTACATTTTTCTTATAAGTTATTCTCAATTTTTCTTACCCTTATATCTTTCTTTACTTTTTCTAAAAACTTAAAAAATCTTTTTTCCACCCCAATCTATATGGGCTCATTTGGTTTCAGCCTACCATTCCTTTTATTGCACTGTTAATTTTACTCTTTTCAAAGCTGAGTGATTGTCATTTGTTTTCCTTCTGCACCCATTAGCTAAAATGAATCTATAAAAACAGAGACAGGATTGTATCATGTCCTCATTAGAAACCTGCCATACAGTTTTGACCCCTTGACTTCTGAAGTTCTTCTCTTTACTCACTTGGCTACTATACCAAAATTCATAGCTATAACAATTACTCTTGCCAACAAAAATGAGATTAGCCTCGTGCTCAAAGAGCTAAGTTTGAATCATACCACAAAATACCACTAACTATAAAACTAATACCAAAAAGTAATTGGTCAAATATCTACCACAGGTGGCAAACACAAGGCCCAAGGGCCGAATCCGGCCCTCCACCTTGTTTTATCCGGCCCCGCACCTTGTTTCTGCCCAGCGGCAGCACCAACCTCCTTGCCCCTAATTAAGGAGAAGTTACATTTATACAGTCCTAAAATTACATTCGGACCTCTGAAGGTAACTGCAAGGCTGATGTGGCCCCCAGTGAAAATGAGTTTGACACCCTTGATATCTTTCAATTTGTGCTAATCCTGACAATATTCTACTATATTTATAGTCAAATAAAATTACTTGTTGGTCAAAAAGATAAGAATTACTGTAGCTCTTAGAAAGTATAAAACAAGTCTATAGTAAAAAAATAAGCCAATTGTACAAATTCTAATTGGACTTCAATATATATTTATTCTATTTGTTTTATTTTATGCATAAAGTGTTTAAATTAGTCAATCATATGAATATATAGTTGTTATTTAAATTAGTAAAATGTATTTAAATAGGCTTGTAACCAATATTTAATATTTTCAAAAGAATTAAATTTGTAAGTCTTGCTTATTCACTGTTTAATTTAATAAGGTAAATGTGAAACAAAGTACAAGAATTAGTGAGTATTATGCACCAAGTTCTGATGCAAATATTAATGCTAATACTTCCATGGTTTACATAAACCATTAAGGCCATTTCAAGATTGAAACTAACCTTGAAAAGAAGAAGGCTGGAAGGAATCAATTCAGGTACGAGACAACATGCTGGGCCATAGCTATTGCTCCTTAGTCATTTTCATAACTTATTATGAAATTATTCAGATAAATTTACATATATCTAAACCTTCTGGTGAAAAAGTTTAAACTTAAGCTTGACTCTTACTTCAAATAATTAATCTAGAAACAATGCATAGAATGGATTAGGAGAATTATTGAAACTGACAATTGAACAATGTAGTTAATTCTCAAATACTTTTTGAAAAAAATAGAAATAAATTATAAATAGAATTGGTTATGTGTTGGAGGGAGTGGTAAAGAAAACAGTTAAAACAGAACCCATAAAATTGAGAAAGTGACTTGAGATAACTGTATTACTCAGAGTAGAGTTTTTCAAACATTTGTTTAAAGATTTTATTTTTGTATATTTCTATTAAATGTATTGGGGTTACATTGGTTATTTATCTGGATTTCAAGCATAATGCTAAAATACATCATCTGTATATTGTGTTGTGTGCTCACCACCACAAGTCTGGTTTCCTCCCATCCCCATTCGTTCCTGCTTCATCACTTTTCTAAAAATTTGGTTGTCTGGGTCACTATGTTGTTGAGTAAGAGTGTAGTTTAAATAACAAAGGTCTCTATAAACTCTAGGAGCCTGATACTCTGATTTTGGCTATTATCTTTCTTCTCTCTTAAATATACTTACTGTTACAAATTTTTTTACCATTTTGTACATTTTTTTCCTTCACCTATCTTTTCTCTTTCTTAATGCATATCACTTTTGTTTTACAGTTATTACATAATACTCATACTTCTAACAAATTATCTTTTATGATACTTTTGCTTGTGTATATCTATTTTACCTACTTGACTTCTAATATTGTGATTCCAGGGATCATGTCCTGTTCACATTTGTATACCTAATGTTACTGCTAGATAGCAGCTAGGAATGAGCTGCCGAGAGGTGGAGTAACACAGGGTCTCCACCATTACATCTAATAGAAAACTTAGAACGGGAGGCTAGAAACAAAAGGGAGACCTGTCTCAGGCACTGAGTCAGCAGTCCTGAGCCCAGTCCAATAAGACTGCCAGGTGTTACAGACATCACAAGTAAAACTATGGTAGCCCAAACTATGATGATAGCACAGGAGACAGGAAGCCCTTGAAATTCTGCTTTATCATCTCTACTAGCTGGGAAAGAAACGAAAACTGTGTATTGATCCCAAGGTCTGGAAGAAGAGAAGGAGGAGGAACCTAAAAGCTGACTACAGTAGATAGCCCCTGAATCCCAATAATTGTGACACTCAAATTAGCTGAGTATATACTTGTACCCAGGTGCTCAGGTGTGTAAAACAAACTAACAAACTTACTGACAACTTTATTTCCTCCATATGTGGGGCATTCAGATTAGCTGGGTGCCTGCTTGCAGCTTCATGTTGTTATGTGTTTCATCAATAAACTTGCTATCTCATTTCCACTGTACATGTTGTTTCTTGCCTGGATTTTTCTCTTGTGAGCAAGACAAGAGCCAAGGAGAGGCAGCCCCCTGACTTGGGTCTCCCCAGTAACATTACCAATGACACTTTGAAATATACAACCTCATTCATACATTTGAAATATTGAAAAACTGAAATGAACATCAGTATTCTTACTTGTCAAGTCAATTTTCCATCACTTAGAAAGTTTTACTTGACTTTGCTCCAAATTTCAACAAAACAAGAAAGAAAAAGAAAGAAAAAAGAAAGATCCTTATACTAAAATCTTTTTTACTTTGACTTAAATACACTCATTCCAAATATATTCTATTATTAACAGCAATTAACAATAGAATAGTATTAATAACAGCAATTAGTTATTAATAGTATATTCTTGGAATATTCTTGTAGCTTAATTTAAAGCTTAAAGGCTAATTTAAACCTCTAGTAACTAAATATGTTTGAATTGTTTTGAAAATGAAATAATCTTGGAACAGTTCAATTAAATAATGTAATTATGTCCTTTGGACCTTCTACATCTTAAAATTTAAATAAAAATTGATTGAAATTGAAGAAAAAGTCATTTAAACAACTAACCAGCCAACTTTTCAAGCACACAAAAAAAAGAGTCATCTTCGGTGTTAGCAACTTTTTTTGTGAGTGACAGAGACATTTAACAAATTTCAACTATGCCATGACATGATTTCATAATACTTTTCCAGGCCACCTGCCCTCCATGGACGCCACCAGTTCTGCAATGGGAACAGAGATGTAGTGTGATGGAAAGGGAAGTGAGCCTGTCCCCCGATGTAGCGACCCTGTCATGAAGTAACTGGGAAACTGGGCCTCATTTTCTATCTGGCACGATTTCAGAATGGAATACTTAGTCTTTCTAAAACAGCGACTATTAATTAAAATCAGATTTTTTTAATAAATGTGACTTTCTTAGATCAGAGCAAGCAAGACAATGCTTATAATGCTTTTAGTTACCTAGGTAAGCAGGATTCATATCAGAAATAATTAATACTTTGACACTGTAAAATATCTCTTCATTAAAAATAAATTATATGAGCTCCAAATCAATGAGAAAAATAACGAGCCTGATTTGATCAGTAAGAAGAGTGTATATGATTTATTTTCTATATTTTGAGGAAAATCTGAGACGCTTTAATACTATTTCTTTGAAATTATTGTGACAATTAAATTGTTTTTTTCTAAAATAAACAAGGAAGTTAAATACAGTAGATTTCACCCATCAGAGACATTTTGATCAAAATATTGCTACTTCATATTCAGATTATCTTAAGATGTATCTATCTTCTTGGTGTAATTTAACATAATGTATGTAAATTATCATATTTGAGATAACAATCCTGGAATTTCTTAAAATTTTTAAAGAGAAGTTGCAAGTTTATTAAACTATCAATTGTAGATATTATTGAGAAGTGTTCCAGACTCAAGGACTTTAATATAAAGGTGCTTTAGAATGTTGTACAAAGATTCCTTTATAATGTTCTTAATAGTTCTTGAGTTAAAAATGTACGTAAACAACAGCAAAAAAAAGAGATCGACTCTTCTCTAAGGACATAATTCAGACAATTATAGAAATGTGAAGTCTTTAGACTGTCTGCCGAACACTGTGAAAGACACAAGGAGTGAGTCACAGTTTTCTCATCATCAAAGTGATGAGTTGGACTGCTTAATGACTTCCATATTTTGGGCGCTGCCTTTTAGGGTATTCAAAGAGTAAAATAGAAAAACACAGAAAAAGAATAGTCTTCCTTTTTGCATTTGTTGAGTAATGTTTTTAGCTATTCCATGATAATTTTTTACTTTAATATAAAAATGATATATATTTCATGTTCTTAGCTAAACCATAAATTTCTCTTTCAGTATAAGAGTTCACTCATATACTGATAGCAAGATAGCCTAGCTAACATTTTAGAGTGAGAATCAAATTCCATTAAAGTTTTTTAACTATTTTCCTTCACCCAAACCTAATACTTTTATAAACACTAGCCAAAAGAAACACAATTTAAATTATTAGGGACAGACTTCGTGAAGTTAGTGATACTCGGAGTTTCTCACCTAGCATTTGATTTGCATATAGATTACAGAGCTAGTTCTCTCAGCACCAGTGTTATTGGTACCTTAGGCGTGTAGCGTGATTCACAGGAATTACGTCATCCATCTTCTGTGTCAGCCTACTTCATTGTCATTCTTCCTGTTATTTCTCTCATTGTAAGTCTGGTTCTCGAATGTGGCAGTTAGAAGCATTTTTTGTGACGTTAACTAGAAAGAAATTTACTAGAGCATATAGAGAAGTGAAGTGTGAGACAGTACACACAGCCAATAGGAAGTCTGAAGAACTGGTTAGAAGAATGGAAGGATCCCAAGGAACCTCCATAGGATTATGGAGCAGGAAACTTGGAAACACTCACACACTCATGCACTCACATAGCCTGGGTAGGTAGCATGACCGCCTTGCCTCCACTCCCACAGTAATGATCTGCAATACTTCCAACACTGAATAGAGCAGCCTCCAGGAGGGAGGACTGGCTGGTTCAACTCTGTAATAACAGGAAATGTGACCCCGGAGATGAGGACAAGAAGATATTAGGAAGAGAATTAAAAGTTGGACTTCCAGAATACAAGTATATCTACTATAAAATCCAGTATTTCTGGTTTTAATTCCAACTCCAGTATAAGTTCCTTCCACAGTATAGGTCAAACTTTTAACTGCCTGGAGTTTTCAGAATAAAAGTGTTTGCCATCATGTAAATGGCCTAATTTATGGGTTTTTGTTGTTGTTGTTCACAAGAAATTATAGAATGAGAAAGTACTTTGTAATGTATTTCTATCAATATATGAATTTCAGCAATATTATTTTATGATTTAAAGACATTTGCTAACAAAAAACATACATTTATATACACATCACTTCTTGGATATTTAATAGCTGATTTTCTTTATATAAACACTTATTACCTAAAAAAGAAAAATTGGGTGAAGCCCAGGTGCCTTAACTGGCATTACCTTGTGCCGTTTTGGTACCAGATAGTAGCACAGAGTAAAGTTAGTACAAGGCAGATAAATTTTCGTGAGTTAGGGAAAGCATTAGGCTATGCCCACAGAAGTTATCCAGATTGGATTCAGAGAGAAAAAAAAAACAAACAGAAAACAAAATGAGAATAGTGTTTATGTGGGGAAAAAAAAGCCACTAAATTATCCAATTTAGTTGGTCTTGAAATCAGGGCATCTACTTTCTTTAATTTAATGATTGTATTCCTACAATATTATTTTTACTACTCTCTACCAAAAGATTTACTGAACTTTTTTAAGCTTAGAGTGGATTTTTTATGATGATTTTAAGTCTATACTTTCTAGATCCTCTGGAATCTTACGGACCATTTTAGTTAATTGACATAGCTTTCTCCTGGCACTTCTGATGTTTTTAGCACTTTAAAAAATACCTCTAGGCATTTGAGCAAGGGTCTGGGCACTCCCTTCCCTGTCTCTTCTGGTAAGAAGGTGCTAAATTAAACCAGAGGGCTACTCTGTTTGCTAGTCTGCAAGTCTGTGGTTCAAATCATCTCAAATATCTAGAAAGAGGATTATGGGCTTCATATGTGCCTATTTGTTTGGAAGATTTTATCCACTTTCTGGCATCTGAAGAAGCAATCATTAGTAGAACTTCTTGGCTTCTTCTTAAGGAGTGTGATTATTTAGATAAGCTTCACACCCTTTCATTGTCTCAGGAATCAGGGAGCATCAAAGCCACCCCCAAATTGTTCAGGAGCTACTCTTCCCCCAATTTGTTCCTGAATTACCTCTCATTAGGCAACAGGAGCACAAAAACCAATTCATTTTTACAAAAGTGACACGAGAAAGGGAAGCCACATGCATCTTAATTGCACTCTAATTACATACCAAACTCATTCCAAGTAAAATGAGCCTTGAAATTCATTGATCTAAAGAATTCCAGGGACTGACAATTAAGAAGGTCACTTCCTCTGAAATAATTAATTGACCCAATGATAAAATTTCCAAATCAACTTTAAAGGTTTTATAACAAGGTACAAATTTTAATTATCTGATTAAAAGAAAAGGAAGGTAATTAAGAAATACTAAAACCCAGCCATTATATCAAGTTGGAAACATTTTTAAATTTACACAAAATTATACTTAATCAGTAATGAACCTGTATGTCTGTAAACCAAAACAAATCTGTGAGGTTTAATATAATTTATTCTAATTTTTTATTATCCTGCTTTGGATTTTATCTTATTACCTACATTTTCTTAAAGATGGCCTTTTCAAAAATGTGTCAAAATACTTGTTATTTACTAGGAAATACTTTTTATATGTTGCCACCATTTTAAGAGATAAAGAGCATTGGAAGTATATATAGATAATATGCTTCCTAGAAAGGAATAGAATCATTTTAAATTTAACACATCCACTGGTGTGGATTCCACAGGGTTCTATTATTCCTTCAAATACAACCTCCTACTTACCAAATTTGTATGTCTCTCCACACTGAAAACATTGCTGAGCATGTTGTAGGCTTCAAAAATCTCTCAACATCTTCAGTTGTTAGATGCAGCTAAGGTTGGACCCACAGCAAGATGTGGAAAAGTAAAAATAAATAGGGAAAAAAACTAGGAAAAATGAGGATCTAAAATCAATGACCACTAAAAGAAGCTGGAAAAAATAATAAAAACCAGATGTCAATGAATTATGCAACAGATAAAACATAAAGGTGATTAACAACGCAAATATTTGTTTTTTGTAAAGATCAGCAAAATAAATAAAACATCTCTTAGATGTCAGGAAAGAAATGAGAAGCTCAAGACAATCAAAATAAATGGAGTGATGTCTTTTGTTCATGTGTTGGAAAAACAATTGTCTTTAAAATAAAAATTCTCTATAATTGGTCTGTAGATTGATTATAATCCCAAAGACCCGGTGTACTTTTTTAAAAATAAAATTTGAGAACTTGATTCTAAAACTATTTGTAAATACAAAAAAAGCCTAGAATATCTAAGTTAGCCTTAATATGGTAAAACAAGACTGGACACTACTTGACTTGGAGACCATATAGAACTACAGTAGTCTGAACAACGTAGTATGGTACAGTGATCGAAAGGTAGATCAGTGGGATGGAACAGAGAAACCAGAAACAGGTTTCTATGGTTCTTAATTGTCAACAAAGTGCCAAAATATTCCAGGGAGAGAATAAAATTTTATTCAACAAATTATACTGTATATCAACATAGAAAAATCTTGCCCCATATCTTGCCCCATATCTTGCACAATATAAATATACAAAAAATTTAAGAAAGATCATAGATTTAAATATCACTGCTAAAATTATAAAGTTATTAGAAGAAAACATAATAAACTATTTTGATGATGTAGATCTCAGAAAGTAATATTCATACAAAAATCTACATTAGACTTCACTAAAATCAAAATCATCTGCTCCTCAAAAGACATCACTAAGAAAAATAAATAGACAAACCACAGATGGAAGAGAGTACACGCAATACATAGACTTAAGAAGAAAATGAGTTCACAATCATCAGGAACCCCCAATCAATAATTAAAAGACAAACAACCAACTAAAGATAGGTAAATAATATGAACAAACATGTCACAAGAGAATGTATACAAATTGCCACTATGCACATAAAATAGTACTTCATTAACATTTGGGGGTATGCATTTTAAATCCAACATATGGTAGCATTACATAACCACCATACTAGCTGAGAGTTTGAGAGCCTTTAGTAATGAGTGGGAACAGTAATGAGGATGATGTTAGCCTGAAAGAGCAAGAGACATTGTCCTCAGAGATAAGAAGGACAACAGTCCTTCTGTTGAGGGGGTACTAGAAGATATAAATCATATTTCCAGGTCTTGAGTTACATGGGAAATGAGATATGGAACATATATAAGTTGAATATAGAAGGAAGTTAGCTGATCATTGAACAGTGGTTTTGAAGGGTGTTATAGAAGGCTTTGGTAGGGGTCACAGAGTAAGAGTTTGTTTCAGGATACAGAGCAGCACAAGTGTACCATTGCTGTGGTGAATAGGCGACCAGAGGTCTTAGATGAGAGACATGGAAAGATTACGGTTAGCTCCAAGACCATCTGCATCATCTCCTGGTGCCATTACCTTATGTGCAGGTAGGATTGCAGAGTGGCCCAGTTATGGAGAGGAACATCTCAAGAATGAACAAGAATTATGTTTATGTACGCATTCTTGGGTCACAAAATGATATCAATTTGGTCCCAAATTAAACTAGTCATTAATGATTAAAAAATAAAAATGTAAAGAAAGAACAATAATCAACATAAAGAGCTGGCAAACATACAGTCCATCTTATTTTGAAGATTAACTTTAGAAATAATCGTATTTTACTGCGTATTTCAAACACAAATGCAATGTTTGTACACAACTTGTTATTAAACACTTTCCCATTTCTCCTTTAGTTGAGAAAAATATTCTAGTATCCACAAAAGGACATCAAGTAAAGTATGATAATGTCAAAACATGGAATTTGTAATACATATGCAGAAACTAAGACATTAATTATGATAGCAGCCTTATAGATAGATTTTGACTCTAAAATAATGCACCATAAGAAATTACATTGAGTTTAAATTTATTTAAATCAAAATCAAGAAATGCATTATAATTTGTGTCTTAATGCTTTAACATACTTACGATTTCCCTAAGATACTAATTTACTAATATGTCTTTTGCATTATTAATGTTAATAAAGAGATGATTTGGTCTCTTTTACAAGAAATTGAATCATTATGAGGTTTTATTTTCTAGTAAGGCAAACTGATGTTATACAGAATAGCTTAACCACTAACCGTAATGATTTCCTCTGAGCTTGAAAGTTATTCCTTTGTGTCTATGTCTTATTTTAATAATTTTCAAAAGCAGATGTGGTTAAAATTAGTGTGAACATACATCTTAGTTTTCTCAGACAGCACTGGTTTATACCTACTTCCCCAGTGTTGCATGTGTTTAAGCACCTTCTTACCCTCTAAATGTCAAAGTTTGGATGATAAATGATTTTCTTAGATAAAATACTAACAAAGCTAAGCTTCTTAGGAGATAACCAGGAGAGGTGTATGGTTTCTGAAATAAAGTAATTGGAAGCCTTTTCTAAGGATACATCAACTTCCTTCGTCTTATGTTTTTGTCTCAAACATGTACAGGTGTTCAAACTGCTTCATGGTCAAAATTACAAAAACTTTGGCTCACGAGGAGGAAAAGAAACGAAAAACCTCTTGGAAAAATGATGTGAGGAAGAGAAATGAAGTTCTGGGTGAGATCCTAGGGAAATGGGACAAGGTATTCAGCAGAAGAGAAAGAGGAGCAAAAATGCTACATGCGTCAGAAAGGTGTGCCCAGTGCCACCAAGGAGGGAGGGAGTAAACACACCGTGCTACTCATTCTTGCTTCACCTACGAAAGGATGGACATCATTCGAACCTCTTGCAATCAGAGGACAATTTCTTCTGAAGAAGATACTTTGGTTATTGTATTATAGAAAAGGACAACTGTGTCTGCATAATTATCATTTGCCTTCGATGCAAATAATGGTTTACCACAAGATTTGAATCAAAGGCTCATTTCTGAAACTGAATTTTGCCACCTATAGTAGAACTAACCCTAAAATGTACATTTTCAGAATGTCATATACAATTACTGCATATAGATTAGCCTAGTGAACACATAAAATAATATTCTCCATGTTTCTCAAATCACCACTAGAACTATAATATTTTTCAATATAATATATTACTACAAATTTATGAATTTGCCACACATTTTACTTATTTACCATTATTTCAACGAAAATAAAAATATTATGTGTTATTATATATACTATTTATATTATGTTATATCATATGTATATATTATATATGTATAATGGTTACATGTTATAAAAATTAAAATTAGATATATATGAATTTATAGTGGATATGGTTTAAGTTATTTTCATTTTCAAAGCATGAAAATATGCTTTATAAATAATATTCTGATGATTACATGTATTTCCTCTGAAGTGTCTTCCATCTATGTCAGCTGAGAACTGACACTCTGCAGAGTGTATTTTTCTGTGTTGTCCCACTATGAAGCTTAATTTTGGAAACTGTTTTTGCCTTTTTTTTCCTCCAAACTTGTCTCTTCATACATGTTGAAGTAACATTAACATAACTATTGCATTCTGTCAGAAATACATGAGTATTAGCCATCTATCACTCTTAGCTCAGATACTTTAATATTCAGATCAAAAATCCATTTGCAGAATGACTGGTAAAAAGAGTTATCAATGCATGTTGTGACTTGTGTTCATCATTCTCCTCTTCTATGAAGTTGATGGTATTATTTTTGTTCTTCATAAAACGTATGTTCTATTATTTTTAGAAAGTCAAAAATGTGAATACAGGGCTGAAGGTTTTATTTGCATGTGTGCACTTTTACATAGTAATGTTAACACTCATATCAAGCTATGAGTTGTTACAGTTACATCATCTCATTTAGTTCTTACCACAATATTGATTAGCATTGTCTTCTATTTACTTGCAAGTAAGAAAATTGAAGTTTTGAAAGACTAACAAACTCATCCAAAGTCACATAACAAGGGGATTGCATAACCAACCCTTGTTCTACATCAGTAACATATTCTTTGTAACATTTTTAATAGGGGTAGAAGCAAGGATGGTGGAATGGAAAAATAACTCAAATGACTGTGAGGGATGGTGTAAATAAATTGCTATACAACACTAATAGAATGAAGAACTATACAAATATTAAAATAAAAGATGGATACAAAAAATGACAGGAATATAATGCAGTATGTTGATAACATCAATTATTTCTAGGAATAGTGTTGGGCCAACCTAAAAATGAGCAGAAAAGAGAAACTTAAAAGGTCTGTCCTGAAAAAGTCCAGCCATTATTAACAGAATAAAAACAGTTTGTGGGACATTGATGTAACCTGGTAGTCAATGAGAGTGGACTGGAATGTGCATGTGTGAACAATGAGGACTTCACTGTACTAGTCAGTGGGGGCAGCAGGTGCTAATGAGTGAGCATGTGTATTGTGTGGTACTCACATTTAAACTGACTGAGCGAGTAGAGCAACAAATCTACATCACATTTTGCATTACGCTTGAACATTCCTCCCTGGAAACTATTCAGATGATTTAGAGGATTTTCAGGGATGATAAAATGAGTGCAGAGCAAATGAAAGTGTGGCACAAATGCTTCAAAGATGGTTGAGAATCTATTGAAAGTGATCCACGTTCTGGAAGGCCTGCAACAAGCAGAACACCTGAGAATATTGAATGTGTACGGACTGCAAGTAACAAAGATCGGCAACTGACAGTGGGAGAACTAGAAGCTGATCTGGGGATTCCAAAAACTACTTTGTCTGAGATTTTGATGCAGGATCTTGGCATGAAATCTGTCCTGGCAAAACTCTTTCTATAGATTCTGCTACCAGAGCAGTAGGAACATTGTGTTGCAGTTGCTAACGACTTGATTCAAATTGCTACCAATGAACTGGGTTTCCTCAAAAAGGTCATGACCAGACATGAATCATGGGTACTCACTTTGAAGGGGCTAAGGTGTCATTGTCCTGTGTACATTTCTTGTATCTTGTATCTTGTTCAGTAAGTGTCTCTATTTTTTGTATTATATGGCTAGATACCTTCTGGACAGACTTTGTGTACATGTGCTCATTTTTATACATATTTTACTCTTACATAGGTGTATATTTATTATTTTTATCATAACACCTATATTATTTTTATAATACACATCACTTTTATGTTTCAGTATAGAAAAGGGAAAAGCCCTGCAAATTCAAAACTTCTGGCTCCCTGACCTTTATTTACTCTTTACATGAAAACACAATACAGCTAAATGCTGTTCTTCTTTCTGGTGAGCTATAAACAGTTCATACCAGGAAAGAAAAATGGTTCTGCTAATTCAGCCTGACAACTGGCTCTAAGTGTGACAGCACTCAGGCTGGGCGGTGGGCTCTCCTGACAACACATTAGCAAATGGAAATCGGTTTTTTCGCAGTATGGGTGACTCATTTCTTCAACTTAGTCATAGTGCCACTTGTGATTGAGCTACCTTAATAGAAGGAACATATGTTTTCTTCTCACTCAATGTTAGTGACTCCAAATAATTAAAAGCTGTGAAATTAAAAAATTATCATTATGATTTCCATGATGTTCTCGTCTATTTCTTATTCGTCGATGTAGTTATGATAGATAGTCCCTTATTTCCAATGAAAGAGATTTAAACTGCACAGGCTGCGTGCCTCAATTTTGACTCTACAGAGAGTTAAATTACTGAAAGCAGACTGCATTGCATCCTGTTTCCAATTCCAAGTAAATGCTCAGTGCTGTGACAATGTAATCGTGTCAGCAATTCAACTTACTTTGAAGTTAATCTGGTATTTGATTCAGAGAAGGTCAGTTCAGGCTCGGGCTGAAGAAATCTTGCTAGAAATAGAAGAGATGATCTAAAATTATGTCAGAGAAGGAATGTAAGCCTAATGTGAACAAAAAAAGAATTTATAGCTCTTAGGTAATTGCATAGTATTGCTGGTGATTTTCCAAAATGACTTTGTTCTAATTATAGAAAGACAAAGTAATACATAGAGGTATAATTTAGATCCACGACATTAGCATTCAAAATAACGTCTTAAAAATTGCATTGTGCTAGTTGTGCTCAGGCAGGAGATGAGCTTCCCACTGGCTTCCTAATCCATAGTACATTCAGTTATAAGCCAACTGGCTTGAGGTCCCTAGGAAGAGGGACACGGCCCCAGAAATGCTCTTCTCACATATCTGCTGTATTACATAGGAACATGAAAACCTCTTTTCTCACTAAAAGTTTTGAGTGTAGGAGCTCTGAGAAAATCTGCTGTTTCATTCCCTTCATCTCAGGGCAGAAGTACATCAAGTGTGTATCACACCTCTGCAACCACTAGAGAGGAAAAAGAAAAGACAAGACAAGAGAGAATTTTTACATTTTATTATTTCTCTGACCATTTCAGTTAGGAATTTCATCTCATTTTCAGAGTAATATGAACATTTTGTTTTTATAGCAATTGCTACCAAATGTGCTTTGTTTGACCAGATATCTGGTTCCTTTAACGATTCTGTCCAATTCTGAAACTTCAATGTCATTTTCTGTAGAAAGTCTTTTTTAGTTAAATATTAATTCTGTTCATCTTAAAGTGCAATCTAATCTTAAGTGTCTGCTACTCAGAGAAAGCCAGTCTGGTGACTGTTGCGTATTGGGTAGAGATGGGGACCGCTGGGTCTGCTGCCTTATTTCCTGTTTGTTTAGTCTTGTCTCCTGATGCTGGAAGAGAAAGAAGAGAAAGGGAAAGTAGGCTTGCTTTCCATCGTGGCCTGTGACAGGTTACAGTCCCTTTTTGGTAACCACTGCTGCTGGTCTAGCTCAGTGTAGACAGGCAGGCACTCACATGCACTGGCAAAGACAAAAACTGCAGTACTTAACTAGCCGTCGTGAATTCTCATGATACTCACTTATCTGCTGACTCCCAACTTTGAACTCAAACCTCATTTCACAGATAAATGGGGTTTTTCTCCCCCCAAACTATGAAAACCTCTGGCTAGCCTATATCTCTGAATATTACCTATTATCTTAGTTCTCAAATCTGGGTACTGTAAGCACAAAAAAAGGACTAGACCATACTTAACAAAACCCATTGCTTAATTTTAATCAAACCTTCCTCAGAGAATCAGTTTAATCAATTTATCATGGCATATATTTAATCATTTACTGAAAACTTTAGCTAATTGTTTCTTCCTTTTTTGTCAACTTCAGAAATGTAATGATAATGCTCAGTGGTAATTCCCTTATGTCTATTTAAATACTATGCGTAACGAAATGTTGAGAAAAATTTTATTTTCTAGGTCAAAATTTTGTCATATAGCATTTGAGGGTGAAAGCTCATCTCTCATTTCTTTCAAAGGATTATTGATATCAGAAATACCTTTCCCTCTGAATAAATACTATACAAACACAATATTTTCTACATTATTTTGGAAGAAAGCAGACTTAGTAATTTTTGCCTAGTAAGTGCTCTATGAATGTCCTTTAATAGCCTGATTATTGAGTTTAAAGATATTTTTCTTAAACTGAGTCTGCTTAATATTAGCAACTGTAAATACACAGTATAGTCCCATTATTTGAAGATTCTGTATTTGAGAGTTTGTCTACTCGCTAAAATGTATTTATAATACAAAATCAATAATTACCATGATTCTACAGTATTTCTGATACATGTATGTGCACAGCTGCCATACGCACCTTCACAGCTGAGGTCAAGCAAGACAAAGCTCTGCTTTTGTTTTTCAACTCCCAAACGGCAAACAAGTGCAGTGTTTGCTACATTTTAGTGC
Source organism: Sturnira hondurensis (assembly GCF_014824575.4). Classification (NCBI taxonomy): domain Eukaryota; kingdom Metazoa; phylum Chordata; class Mammalia; order Chiroptera; family Phyllostomidae; genus Sturnira; species Sturnira hondurensis. Next base: position 16,075,506 of record NW_028076767.1, on the reverse strand, counting down.
TTTTTGTTGATGATTTCACTACTGAAAATCCCCCTCAAGCCCCTCAAACGTGAGGAGGCTTTGCAGTGATTTACAGGCAAGATATGCGGGTTAGATAAGCCTTGTCTAGACATGAGTTATAATGCTGTAGGCCATGAGTTCAATGGTAGCGAATCAACAATATATATCAAATAAGGCATCTTCAGACAGAAACACATATAAAACAAAGTAATGAANCAAGCAAGACAAAGCTCTGCTTTTGTTTTTCAACTCCCAAACGGCAAACAAGTGCAGTGTTTGCTACATTTTAGTGCTCTTTGTTGATGATTTCACTACTGAAAATGCCCCTCAAGCCTAGTGCTGTCTAGTGTTTCTAAACGTGAGGAGGCTTTGCAGTGATTTACAGGCAAGATATGCGGGTTAGATAAGCCTTGTCTAGACATAAGTTATAATGCTGTAGGCCATGAGTTCAATGGTAGCGAATCAACAATATATATCAAATAAGGCATCTTCAGACAGAAACACATATAAAACAAAGTAATGAACTGATTGATTGACAAAAATATTGGGACCAGAGGCTTGTAGGAGACCTAACTCTATATTTCTTTTAGGAGCAGTGTGTCTGTGTTCACTAATTTCATGTTCCCAGCAAATCTATAAAGTGTAACTACTGTGAGTATGACAATCAACTGCCTCACTAAATGAACCAAAGTCTGCGGATTAAATTGTAAGCCTCTTAACATCGACATCGTTTATGTCAATAAGGTATCCACAACTTGACTTTCATTCTTTTTGTGAAAGGGTTAAAGGATGGTCTGAGCATTATGAAGAATTGCATTGGTATATACTTGTATACTTTTAAAGAATGAAAATCATTTTAAAATGATTTAGTGACTTGCATGTTTTAGAAGATGAAGTGCAGATTTCTCAGCATGGTGTAAAAAGCCCAACTATAGCCCAGTCCCTTTCTAACTCCCAAGCCCTCTTTCTGATCACTGGACCTTTTACAGCTTCCACACACTCTGGATTTCCTGTTTCTGAAGCTCACCAAGCAATGTCAAACTTCCCAGTCTCCGCACATGCTGTTCCCACTGCCTGTAAATGTCCTACCTGAGGCTAGTCTTTCTGTTGAACTGCTAAATTTCATCAAAATTCCAACTCTAGTGTCACTTTCTCTGGGACGACTTCCCAGACTTGCTAAAGCAGCAGTCATCACATCGTCTGTGCTCTTACAGAATTTTGTGGTTTTCTTTTCTGTGTCTGTCTTCCTCATTGTTTCGGGAGCTGCTGCATTGTGGCGGAGTCACATGTTAGGCATTTGTAATGCTAGGGGATGCTTTTAGAAATAAGTGTGAAATTCAAATCTACTTTCAAATTTAATCTTCCCAAAATACACAGCAAAAGTATATGCATCTATATTAACATTACAGGGCCTTCACTCTCAACATAATGGAGTCAGTTCTTAAGGAAACGGTAATCGGGTATTAAACACCTCATATCTGACCCCTTTTCCAAGAACTCTGTGGGGAATTTTTCTTTCACCACAGTGCATGGGGTTTGGCAAAAAGCACACTACCACCATGTATCTCCTACCACAGAAATTAATTAAAATTAAAATTTTAAATTAATCTAATGAGACAAAGATATCAGAAAAGACTCAAACATTTGCAGAAATCACAGTATCAGTGTTGAAGCAGCATTAGCAAGAGTGATAGAGGCAGCTTCTGCTGTGGCAGCTGGAACATGGGGAATGATGTTAGGCTTCCAAGGTCGGGATAATTCTGTAGCATTTGATATGCATCTAAAAGGAGAACTGAGAAATTGGTACTTATAAAGTGATTACATTCATGAGGATAGGTTAATGGTAGAAGTTCTGGCAAAATCTATTATCTAGGCTATTTACAGATAATAAAAGCTAAGATAAAAAGAAGGCTGAAAGAGATGTGGTCTCTCGAATTGGACCATTTAGATATGTGGTCCAATTCATTTTTTGAAAACATGAGAAACATGAATTCAAGGGAAATAATATAATTTACCAAAGGTCATCTGGTCACTGGAAAAGCTAGGCTAAAAGCCAGGTCTGTGAGGTGTAATTTGGTACATTTTATGATGCCATTACGCTTTCCAAGTAAATTTTTACCCATTTTCATTTTCAGCATGATTTAAAAGTCTTCAGTTTTTTATTTCCCTCCTTAAAATGAGCCCACACCTTGTTATGTTTCAAAGTTTTTAGAATAAAGTAGAGAAGTTGTAAGAGTTTCATAGATGTCATACATAAACAACATCATTAAAGATAAATTCTAGTTTAAATACTTGAATAAGAAGTAGAGAATATGTAGGATATTTATCTATATTGAAATTTTACCTCAATTGTTGTGCTAATTTGAACATTTTAATAATATATTTCCTTACATATTACTCATATACATTAACATTCTATGCACTATTTTTTCAAAGATGTCTGTTTCATTAGCTTTCAGTGTTTAGAGAGAAACATTTGGTTATTTTGTAACAGTGGCATCATATCAAATTGGTAACAAACAATTCCAAGTAAAACTCAATTCATGATTTTTGGTGGGACCAGCATTTTCAGGCAAGTTACGAAGTTCAAAATTCATGAGACAGGATAACTCATATATCACACATTTCAGTGCCAACATTTTTTGCATCTCCATATATTATCTTCTACTCTGGGTCCATTAAATGGAATTTGACAGAACCTCTTCTTAGCCAAACACACTGTCACAAGGGAAATTACAGTTCCTGGGAAAGGAATCATTACAAACCTCTCTGCTCTCCAAGTTCATGCAGGTTCCGTCCATCAGCAGCTCAGTTCTAACTTCACTCGTAGCTGACCAAATCGCCTTCTGATGAAATGTTTCTTTCTAGAATTGGAGGAGTTGTTTTCACTTCTTAAGCTATTTCTTAGTTTTTTTCTCATTTACTATACCATTTGAAATAGTTCACATAGTTAATGTGTGAAAATTTCAGTTACAGCAAAAGAGACAAAAATAATTTTTAAACTGGTTTGATTGACTAAAAGCTAAAATCAAAGGACAGTTTGATTCAAGAAGCAGTCATAAGTTTGTGAGTATATAGACCTTCAACCAAGCTGTTACTTAAAGATTTGGATGCCTATGTGTAGACTCTGTGGAATGCAGAATACTGTTTAAACTATTGTTTGATTATCAGTTTGCACAGGAAAATTTAAATTTGACTAGGCAATTATAAAATTAGTAAATGTAAAAGAAGAGTAGTATAATAATATATGTATGGAAAAAGAAAATAACTAGAAATTAAAGATTTAGGATCATCAGAATTAGAGTGTATCCTTCCTCAAAACCCACTCATGGAGCTAAATACTTTACTACACTAACACATTTTATACGTGGTAGATTGTTTTTGGAACACATCTCTCTCCCTCTGAGAGAAAGGGTTTTCTCCTCAGTAAAAGAGTGTCCAGGAGTCTTTGACAGGACTTGGGTCAGTGATTTCTTAGATATAGCCTTTCTCTCGGTTAATATTTTGCCTTTCTTCTCCATTCCCCCCCAATTATGGCCAACCAAATAGTGTTTTACCTTTTCTGTAAGTTGGGATTCTTTCAGCTACAGAAATAGAAACTTCAAACAAACCAGTGTAAACAGTAAAGAAATCTATTGTCTCATTTGATAAGAAAATCAGAAAGAGAAGTAGAAAAGTTCCTCCAGAAATAGTTTGTTAGCATCTTAGTGATGTCATCCCAGACTCAGGCGTCTGTCTGTCTATGTCCAGTAGGACATAGCCTGGTGTTGACCGGAGTTGTTTTACTGAAGTAAGAATTATACCTGCATGGCACTGAACTCTGGTTAAGGCGTGAAACATACTGATTAAGAGAGTGCGTAGCTTTGTAATCACGAGTCTGGGGACTTTCAAGTGGTTTGTACCAGCTTGTCAGTATTGTTTATAGATAGGAGTGAGACTGATGACAAGCACTTGGCTTGAGATTGACAATGTGCCCAGAGATTCCTGGAAGGTTCTTCCATTGAGCTGCTTATGTAGCAAAGACATGTTTTGGTGATCAAGAGAGTATAAGAAACTCAGGCTGGAGATATCTGGGCACCCTGCTTCTGAGAGGTTCCACGCACATGGCAGATGGCTCTGATCCAAGAGAGAAAACGTTTCAGTATGGCCTTTACAAAGGAAAGAAAACCTGAGTTTGAATCTAGCCTCTCTTGACCTCTTGCTGTGAAGAAGCTTTGGCTGTGATGCAAATCCTTACTTTAATGCTGTTGCTGTATTATATCTTTTTCCTGCAATAAAAGTGTAGATTTGTAAGCATTGTTATTTGGGGTCTTTAGGCAGGGCCAGTATGAGGGTCACATAAGTGTGGAATCTCTCCCTAACTTTTGTGCACTGGCATTCTCATAGGCTTTGCTCTAATCCCAGCCTTGCTCTGTGTCTCTCTGTCAATCAGTCCTTTCTAACTCGCCATCAGTGAAATCAGCTTCATGCTCAGAGTAGTTTACTGTCGCTGCAGGTGTCCACCAGTGGTAGTAGAGCCTTCACACTCTCCGTCCAGTACAGCAGGAGAGAAAATTTTGCTTGCAGCAGTGAACTTTCAGTCCTTCCTGAAATTTCCTTGATTTGGGACATAATATCCTGGTCACCAGGAAAACACAAAGACTTGGATTACTTATTAATCAGGATGACTCTACAGAGTGGGTGTGAAGATGGTTATGTGGAAAGAAAAAATAAAATAAAAACAATATTCTGTTAAGAAGGTGAAGAAAAGGTGGTCTATTGGAGCTAGGGCAGCCAAGAGTGTCTGCCGTATCTTCTTGTTGGCAGAAACATTAACTTAAAGGGAGATGGCTAAGTGCAACTGATAGGTCACATGCCAAATACTTATAACCAAACTTAATGATCTCCCACTTTTTATTTTCATGATTCAATTTATAGGCTTCACTAAATAAAGGTTTTCTAGGAAAACCTTTCTACATTGATGATTAATATATAACATTAACATAATAAAAGATCAATATGAAGATGTGTTATAAGGCAAATGATTTTAATTAATGGCACTAGTGCTAGGATGACAGGTGTAATTATCATTTTTCTTCTATGGATTTTCAAAATACAGAGTAAATCAGATTATTAACTAATACTACTTATAATTTCTTGCCACAGATGATTTTAAAAAGTACTTAATCTAAAATCTTATTAAAGATGCAGTTATCTTGGACTTCCGCCAAGATGGAGGCATAGGTGGAAACACTGTGCCTTCTCCCACAACCAAGTTTGAACACAACAAAGGTCGGGAGAACTAGGACACACCCAAAGACCAGAAAACGGAATTATACGGAAGTCCGACAACTACGAACCGTTCAACGGGGACGGTAAGAGAGGCGGAGCCAGCAGCGGAGCTGGGTCGGGCAGGACAGATCCCCCAACCTGGACGCGCAGGCAGCCTGGAACCAGTCGGGGTGTGGGGCAGACTGACTGCGGTCGTACATTCGTGCACAGTGAGACGGACCACACAGGCCCCAGGGGGCAAACCCAGTGATGGAGGGCTGACGGCGGTGGCACACTCGCGTGCAGTGGAATGAAACGCAAGGGCCTGGTGTCGGTGGAGCCGCGGCGGCAGGCAGCTGATGGGAAGCCATTGTCCCTCTTTGATCCCTCCCCCACATACAACGTCACAACCCAGCGACTTAGTTGCCCTGTTCTAGTGAACACTTTAGGGCTCTGATCCTGCTATGGAACAGGCATGAACAGCCGAAAAGATGGTGCAAGAAGAACTCAAAGTCCCAGAGCCAATAACTCTAAGTGACCGAGAAATTGCCAGCCTCTCAGAAGCACAATTCAGGACACTATTTATCAGGATGCTCACAGAACTGGTAGATTATAGTCACAAATTAGAGGAACATATGAAGGCTAAACTAATTGAAATGAAGGGAGATGCACAGGAAACCAATAGTGATGGAAAGGAAACTGGGACTCAAATCAATGGAATGGACCAGAAGGAAGAACAAAACATCCCACCAGAAAGGAATGAAGAAATGAGAATTCAAAAAAATGAGGAGAGGCTTAGGAACCTCCAGGACATCTTTAAACGTTCCAACATCCGGATTATAGGGGTACCAGAAGGGGGAAAGAAACAGCCACGAGTGGAAAACGTATTTGAACAAATAATAAAGGAGAACTTCCCCAGTCTGGCAAAGGAAATAGACTTCCAGGAAATCCAGGAAGCTCAGAGAGTGCCAAAGAAGTTGGACCCGAAAGGACAGCAAACACACAGTTATTAACAACCATACCTAAAACAAAAGCAAACCAAGAGGACAGCTAGATCGGGAGTGGAACCATAGAAATGAAGAACACATGGAGGGCTAGAAACAGGGGGGTGGGAGGGGGAGAAGGGGAGAGAAGACACAGAAAATAGCATAGATGGTAGGTAGAAAATAGATAGGGGGGAGGGCGAGAATAGTGGGGGAAATACAGAATCTAAGGAACTTGAGACACGTGGTTATAAACTAAGTGGGGGAGAATGGTGGGGGAGAGAGTGTGCGGGTGGAGGGGAATGAAGGGGGGAATAGAACAACTGTAATGGTATAATCAATAAAATATATTTTAAAAAAATAGCATCTACCTTGTAAAAAAAAAGATGCAGTTATCTTATGTTAAATTTTTGCTCATTCTAGTTGAAACTATAATTCAAATAATGCATGGTCGGGCTACTGTTCAAATTTTTCACAGCTTTAGAACATAATAAACTTCATAAGAAACTACTTAGTTTAATGATTATTCACTTTATATTGTACTAACTGCTGGATTAAAGTGCCACTTTTAGTCTGTAATAAAAAAGATACGTTAAGGAAAACAAGAGTGCAAATAAGTAGCAATATGGGGCAGAATGTTAGGTGGACGAATATGATTAGAAAGGTAAGGAGATATAGGAACAAACTAGAGAAAGAATGACTACCAAAAATAAACGGTTTCGCAAGAAGTCATTTACACAACGTAGAAATTCTTACTAAAATACTCACATTAATATTTTAAAATGTTTCATTATCAGAATAAATTCATGCATACAGCAACCAATCAAACAGTACACAGGATCTTAGGATACAGAACAAGATACCTCATTTCTCATCAATCTTATTCCCACTTTGTAAAGTCTTTTTCTTTTAACGTTTGTCATTATTTTTGTAGTTCTATCTAAAACTTTAAATAATATACTAATATTATTCTACTTTCTGGATTTGTCGATACATGACTTGTCCTTTTGCAAAGACTTAGCTCCCATACATGGGCTCTCTCCTACCACCTAGTCCCACTATACAGTTATTTTATATTTTAGATGTGTAGTTATTATTTTTGAATTTTGTATTCTCTTCTCAGACTTTTATTGTTTCCTTCATGCTCAATGTCACATATTGCAGTAGAAGGATAGCATCATCTCTTCTTCTCTTCCCCACCTTCTGTTTCCTATTCTATATTCTGTCCAATTACATCTATGCTTTAACAATAATTCACAAGTTTAAAACCAAAAGTTGACATTTATAATACACTATTAGGTAAATATGACGGTTTTATTCTAGGAACACATTTTCTTCCCCATGAAGCTAATGTAACACACAACATGATGGTACTTAAAACTGTGTATTTCCAACATTAAGGCTCAGTAACCTTTTCTCTTTCAGTCAGTCAATTGCTTATAATCATACCACATCTCATTATGCCTCATATTTGAACTATGACTCTCTGATAAAAAGAGCTGTCTCTGATCCTCTTTAAGTTTCTTATTGATTTCTTTTCTGTTATTTGTGGCCTTTACCGTGCCCCTTAGTTTTTAGCCATTTGTTCTATATTATCTATTTTACCAGTTTTTCCACTTTTGCCCAGTGGCCTGCTGATCTGACCTGAATGGGTCACTCCTGAAGACTCAGACCAGTTTTCCCTTTCCTGCCCTGAGCTACTGTTTCCTGGAGCTCAGTAGCTCCTCCATTCAAAATATTCATGTTTGAAGTCATTTTATTCTGCTTTTGTACTTATTGATTGGATAAAATTCTAAGTTTTAATTCAACTTTCCTCAGAAATAGAAATTACCTTCTAACATCTAGTCTCAAGGAGAAGATGCCTAAGAATATTTTAGTTTTTGTTCCTTTGAAAGTCATATTTTCCTTTTCTCCTCTCTGGAAGTTTTGAAGTTTGTCTCTTTGTCCTTAGTATCTACAGTTTCAGGATAATGTGCTCGGAGATAGAGGACTTTTTATTCATTGAGCTGGATGTTCAGCAGGGATTTTTTATGTGAAAAGTCATTTCTCTGTGAGTGGGAAATTATATTAGCTCTTGATAATTTCCTAACCTCTGTTACCTCAGTTCTCTTTTTTTTGCGATTCCTGGATATGTAAATTTCTGCCATTAATTTAAAAAAACACATCTGTAACACACCTGTAACCTTTCTTTGTTCATCTATTCAAATTCTGAGATGTCCACTTACTTTCTATCCCTTTGATTTTTATTGTCAATATCAATACTCTTATTTTTAAACATAAATTCACTGTCATATATTTTCATTCCTTTTTCTAGTTACTATAGTTTCACACTGTGTATAAACAACATCCTTGCCTTTCTTGGAGGATAATCATTGTCCTTTTTTAAAAAATTATCTGTTTTCTCAATAACCCATTGGTTTGGGAGTCCATTGTCTTTTTAATATTTTCTTTATTCAGTTGAACTATTTTTACTGAGATAACTTTGACGTATAAAAATTATACAAATTTAAGTTACAACACTTGATGTTTATATATAGTAAAAGACCATCAAAATCAAGTTAAATAACACTTCCATCACCTCTATATAGTTACCAGTGTGTGTGTATGTGTCTGTTGAGAAGATTTTACTTAAGATCTGTTCTTTTAGCAAGTTTCAAGTGTACTGTACTACCTTAACTATGATCACCATGCTGAACATTTGCTCTCTGGAACTCATTCATCTTGCATAATTAAAACTTTGTACCCTTTGATAAACATCTCTTCATTTTCCCTCCCTCCAAAACTACTCCATCTTCTGTTTCTATGAGCTTGATTATTTTATATTAGGTGGCTATTGCCTTTTATACTATGGATCTGTAAATACATCTAGCGGTTCTTGATGGTCTGGTATAAATTTCCAAAAGAGGAACTGTATAACTCTTGTAGGCTTCTTCTGTTGTTGTATTAACAGTTTTTTTTTTACAACTTCTCTCTCTCTGAAGAGGTGTTAGATTTTTGCAGTGAGGGCCAAAGCAGCCCAAGGTGTGGAAACTGGCCTTCTAACTAAGACCTTATATGGTTTGATTTCTGTTTTTGAGGAAAGACTTGTTTCTGCCTAACCTTCCCCCATCTCAAGTGTTAATTGCTGGCACTCTGTGGTAGGAATAGAGGGGTACACTGACTGATAAAGGAGAGCTTCACACAGCCCCCCAGTTATTCTCCTGTTTGGAGCCCACTTGCCACTCCCGTCTTACTCACCACTTCTGAGCTCAGAGCTGCTGGGATTTTGCCATGGGGATGTGAGTTCCCACCACTATGGCAGGACCTTCATAATGGAATTTGGGATGCAGGCCTCTAGGTTCATTTCATCTCCCAACATGCCCCATCAGCATTCTTGCATCCTTAATTTTTTCTGCATTCTTGTGTTATTTTTCGATCATGCTCCTCAATCTTTTAACTATATAAGTTTATTTTGTTTTTTTTTCTTTTTCCACCTTTATTCCAAGATAAGAGGCAAAACCAAAATAATACATGTTGGTCAGCTATTCTGACTTTCAAAGACTAGGTTACTTATATTCTCAATAATCCTTCAAACTATTTCTTAGAGTAATTTATTATCTGGAACAAATTAATAATGGATCCAGCTTACAGAGATTTACTGAGATTAACTAATTTTACATGGTGATTTTATAATATGCTTGTATTATTTCTGTTGTGGGAAAGCACTTTTTTTCCTTTTCAGGATGTGATCAGTTTCTTCCTCAAAACTAATCAGGAAATCTCCTTTGTCCCTGTATCTGCCAATGATATGAAATACACAGCTCTAATTATTTCACCAAAATGGAAAGAGACAGACAAAATAAGGCTCATAAAAGTGAGCAGGAGTTGTTAAAAAGCCTTTAAATGGCAAGAGATGGCCTTTTCCTGAGATTACCAGAGAACATGTTATAATGTTATAATGCTCTTTGACTTAAAAAAAAAAACATGTACTGCAGCAGTATAGGAGGCTGTAAGATGGATCTTTAAATCTATAAGAATAAGTACCACTGTTTTGTCAAGTCTTAAAGTCTTAGAATCAGATTAAATTGATGCAAAGCCTCAAAGTTTAAGAAAAACAGAAGGTTTTTAATTAATAAGCCAAATTTATATAATAAATAAGCATAATATAATTTCAATAATTGTGTTACTTTAAGTATTTAATTATTAACAAAAGAAAGAGGAACAAAAGGTACTAGACATTGAGTTTAATAAACTGAGTAGCATGAGTCTGTTTGCTTCACCAGGGAGCTACAGCTTTTCACACCTCATGGGACCACAGCACTGTGCACCAGAGCACTGTGCTCTGCCGAGGGGATTAACACTGCCCCCTCTCTCCCTCTGGTACTGGATTGTTTGGGGGTGCAGAGGGTGCTGGGCCATACAGACTTGTCAGTCTAACTAGCAGGTGTAAAGCCATCCAAAGTCTGCGAAAGCCTGAGAAATTGGTTCTTTTGAAAAAGCTGTTGATCTTTTATGAGTCCAAGCTAATATAATCCAATGGAACAAAGCAGATCTCTCTCTGTCTCTGTCTCTCTCTGGATATGCAATGCATGTCTTCCTCTCTCTATAGCCATGTGGCCTTAGCAACCATGCAGCCCATGGTCAAATGGACTTCACACACAGGACCCAGGAGGAAGCTTGAATACCGAAGTACCAACAATGAACTACAGCTGGAAGCACATGCTAGACTAGCTGGATGCTGGACTGGACTGAGCTCTAAGGTGATACAGGGGCTTTGGGCAGAGGCTTTTATTTGGCTCTACTGAAGACAAGGTTGGCCCTTTTCTATGGCGAGACAAATGGAAGTGAGACATTGGGAAGTCAAGTGGGAAACTCCTTAATTTTATATACCATCGATAAAGTCTGCCACAGAACTCCATCTTCTTGTGCAGGTCTCAGGAAATCATATTTTTGCAATATCACAAGAACTCCACTTTCATCCGTCACAATTATAGCTACCACTTTGTGAAAGTCATTTTCTATGAAACAGTTTTCACCACAGTGCTTATAGAACAACTATTTGAGGTAGATATTATTATTATAGTTTAACAGATGATGCTGTCAATACCAGAAAAACATAACTAATTTGTGTAGGTAGCATATATAATAAATAGCAGAGTAGAAACACAACATAGTTCCATCATTAATAATCTGATTGTTTTCTACTCTGGCCATATATTAAAATTCCACCTGAGAAGCTTTGGAAGGGAGAATAAGAATGAATGGATACGGGATGAAAAGAGGAAGAGATAGAAGGTAAGAAGGAAAGAAAGCAGAAAAGGAAGGAAGGAAGGAAGGAAGGAAGGAAGGAAGGAAGGAAGGAAGGAATGTAAGAGAGAAGAAAGGATGGAAGGAAGGAAGGAAGAGTGGGAATGAGAGACAGGGAGGAAAGAAATAATGAAAAGAGGGAGAAAGAAAAAAAAGAGCAAGAAATACTGTCCTGGCTCAGTAGTTCTTGAGCTTGAAGTGCATGTGAATCCCAGGAGAAAGCTATTAAAATACAAGTTCTAACTCAGTAGATGATTTTGAAGTTATGGCCTTAGACCAAACTGTGTTGGTCATAAGGAAAATCATTTGTATGTTACTTTTAAAATCAAGCTTAACTGAAACACCACACCTAAAAAGTCCTATATTCCTAAGGAAAACACAATAAATAGTAAAAATATTTTTATTCAGTTACAGAAAAAGTATATATAATTTTGACATATGCCTCATGTAACACTCCCAGAAGAGAATCATTAGTCTAGAGTTTCTGGGTTTAGTCAGTAAAGCCATAATGAAAAAGTTAAAGGTTTCGAAATACCAGATGTGTTAGGAGGAGTGAGATTGAGAACACTGGAGAAAGTATTGTCATCAAATGGGTGGAAATCCACAGTCACACTGAGGCGGGACGAATAGCAGATGCCAATTAAAATTCATTCCAGGCTATGTGGGACTCTGAAGGAGTTTTCCCTTGATGACCCTTGTTAGTTCTGTGACTCAAGAACAAAGTGAGGTTTATGTGAGATAAGAGAGCTTATAGAATTTTGAGCCTGAAGAAAAGATAGAAGCTTAGGATAATTACTAATAGAATAGAAGTATGATCTGAGTAAGTCACCCAGAAAGATTGCTGGTACAGAGAGATATGGACACAGCACAGCTGAAGACCATGAATTGGTGGGACACTGCACAATTTTAGGGCCCTTCTTAAACAGCACTTTGAAGTAATAAAGTTCGTGTTTGGATTCATATGGGGTTGGTGAAGTGAAGTAAATGAAAATTGAGGTAGGAAATAAACCTTAGATAATAATTGTTGGTATTGTGCATTAAGCACAAATATTTAAATTGTAATTCCAAAAGAGTCCCTTGGAAAATGTTAAAAATTATCCATGACACTTGTTAAAGTCGTTAAGGCAGACTTCATTTAAGAGAACTACAGTGAGTTTTGTAGTAGAAGAGAAGGATTGGACTGCACTACAAATACAAGTACAAGAGATTTCTAAGCAGGAAGCAGGGTGGAGATCGGTGGGTGAAAAATCACTAGAGGAAACATCAAGACTAGGGGATTTCATCAGGAGAAAACATCAAGCCTAACAAGGTTCTTGATGAAGGCAGGACAGGGTCATAAGTTGTCAAGGGTGAGGGACTTTCAGTAAATGGATCCAGCAGGATTCTTGCTAAAACTGGAATAAATGGGACAAGAACAGAACCAAAGGTCAGGGACCGGTCAGAAAGAGGACTCAGAGGAGCCTGACTCATATTTTGTTAAAGGGGAGAATCTTTGTCAAAAAACAGAAGAAACAGGTCATAACAGAAAATATTGTAGTTAATTGTGTTGGAATGTGTTAATACTTATTGGAATCTCAGGAAATATTTTAATAAGTCAGTGGAAAATAATTAGGGAAACCCCATAAAATTAATTTAAAAAGTCTAAATAATTAAAATCTGACATAGTTCCTGTTAAAATTTCAAATACTTATTAATGTCATTATAGAAAGGAGCAGGTAATGTTATCACCAAGGATGCAAAAAGTTTGCAGATTGCTTAGAAACAATGTTCACATTGCAATAACTTTATGAGAGATAGCCTCAGAGCTGATGCATGCATCTCAATTTGTTTTTAAAAATATTAATTAGCATGAAGTCACATAAATGGTGATAAAGTAGTGTGACTCAATATTTAAAATCATTTGAGAAATGTCCCATTCTTGACAAGACAAATAGCAATTAGTACATAATAGATAAGTGCCATCATTAGTTTTCAATGTTTTCCACCATGTAAACTATAAAAAGTAATAATAGTTATAAGTTGAAGGAAACCAAAATAGAAAAGTCCAAAATATTCCATAATGAAAACTCTGTTAAAATAATTTGAAGATTGTTTATTGTCTTAAAGGAAGAATTAAAATGATCTTGCTTCTTGCTTCATATTAAAATGATCACAGTACTACCCAAAGCAATTTACAGATTTAATGCAATGCCTAGTAAAGTGCCAATGGCATATTTCACAGACATAGAACAAACACTTCAAAAATTTATATGGAACCACAAAAGACCACGAACAGCAGCTGCAATTTTGAGAAAGAAGAACAAAGTAGGAGGGATTACAATACCTGATATCAAACTGTATTACAAGGCCACTGTAATCAAAACAGCCTGGTACTGGCACAACAACAGGCACATAGACCAATGGAATAGAACAGAGAGCCCAGAAATAAACCCAAATCTCTACAGTCAATTAATATTTGACAAAGGGGGCAGTAACATAAAATGGGGTAAAGATAGCCTCTTCAACAAATGGTGTTGGGAAAACTGGACAGCCACATGCAAAAAAATGAAACTCGAGCACCAACTTACACCATACACCAAAATTAATTCAAGGTGGATAAAAGACTTAAATATAAGCCGGGAAACCATTAAAGCCCTAGAGGAGAGCATTGGCAAGAAAATCTCAGATATTCCACGCAGCAATATTTTTACTGATACGTCCCCTAGAGCAAGGGATATAAAGGAAAGAATAAACAAATGGGATCTCATCAAAATTAAAAGCTTCTGCATGGCTAAGGAAAACAGTATCAAGATACAAAGAGAAGCAACTGTTTGGGAAAACATATTTGCCAATGATACCTCAGACAAAGGTTTAATCTCCAAAATATACAAAGAACTCACTCGACTCCACTCAAAGAAGACAAGCAACCCAATTAAAAAATGGGCAGAGGACTTGAACAGACATTTCTCCAAGGAGGACATACAGAGGATCCAGAGACACATGAAAAGATGCTCGATATCGCTAGCTATCAGAGAGATGCAAATTAAAACCACAATGAGATACCACTTAACACCAGTCAGAATGGCTATCATAAACAAAGAAACAAACAACAAGTGCTGGAGAGGTTGTGGGGAAAAGGGGACCCTAGTTCACTGTTGGTGGGATTGCAGACTGGTACAACCACTATGGAAAACAGTATGGAATTTTCTAAGAAAACTAAAAATGAACGTGCCTTTTGACCCAGCAATTCCACTGCTAGGAGTATATCCTAAGAATCCTGAAACACCAATCCAAAAGAATCTATGCACCCCAATGTTCATAGCAGCACAATTTACGATAGCCAGGAGTTGGAAGCAACCTAGATGCCCATCAGTAAATGAATGGATCAAAAAACTATGGTACATTTACACAATGGAATTCTATGCTGCAGAAAGGAAGAAGGAGCTCCTACCCTTTGCAACATCATGGATGGAACTGAAAAGCATTATGCTGAGCGAAATAAGCCAGGCGGTGAAAGACAAATACCATATGATATCACCTTTAACAGGAATCTAAACAACAAAACAAACAAGCAAGCAAAATGTAACCAAAGACACTGAAATACAGAACGTGCTGACAGGGTCCAGAGGGGAGAAGGGAGAGAATCACAGGGGAAAAGGGGTGGGACTCACATGAACAAGTATAAAAGACACATGGACAATAACTAAGGTGGGGGGTGGAGATGTGAGGGAGGTGGGGAGCACTGGTGGGGGCCAGGGCTGGGAATACAAGAAAGAAAACTGTACTTGAACAAGAGTTAAATAAAAAAATAAAATAAAATAAAATAAAATCAGTAAACAAAAAAAATTATCACAGTTAAGGGCTCATCTTTGAGAACTTGGCACAAATTTTAGACACTAGTGAAAAGAAAGCTGGGATAAAATAGAAGATGTCGGAAATTGAACCCTAAGGATTATATAGATCTTGGTAGACCTATTTGTTGGATTAATTTCCAGTATCTTTCTACAACACCTGGCTTAAACAATTATTGCTATTCATTCACTATAATAAACATTAAATGAATTCCTGAAGAAGAAAGCCCATTTTCTGGAACTCAGGTGAACTTCAGAATAAATAAATAAAATTAAAAATGCAACAAATGAAAATTCCTCTAAGTAATATAAAATCTCTAATTACTTGGAATATTCATAGATAAATTAGCATACATATTTAGCTATAATATGATTTTATAATATTGAGAGGATAATACAATAATACTTGGGCATAAGCTATCATCAGATAGGCTAAATAAACTGTTGCTCATGTTCATAAAAACAGAACTATGCACACACAAGATTCTGATGCAACTGCAATTTTTAGGCAGTTACCTTACCTCTCCCCACAAAAATATATATCTGTCTACCATGTTTGGATAAGTTACTCTTCACTGCTAGAGGACATCTAGAAGTTGACATCCTTGGACTTAAATGTTTTTATTAGTAGACATATTTTTCATATTGCTATCAGATAGTTTTTATTTTTCCCTACCTTAGCCATATTTCTAAATATTATCATGTTTCCACTGCCATCCATTTTTCAATATTATTTTATGATGCCATTTTGGAATTTCAAGGTTGTTTTCCTGTGGCCACTGGGAGACGAGAAGCAATCTTTGTTTCCATTGTCCTTAAGTGTAATCAGGTTAGAAGAGTAAATCTCCAACAAGGCACTTTAGCATGCTGTTTAAACACTTACAAGTTATGGGCTCCAATGTTTAAAATTTTGCACTCTTTTTAACGAACATCAGGAAATCATACAGTTATACACATTTCTGATTTATTATGTTTCTTTTCCCAGGAGTCACTCTATTTACCATTAATTATGGGGAATGCCTATCAAAATGAGCATTCTATAAAATCCACTACACTAAGAACTGCCTTGATTTATTTGGCACATTTGACCATGTGCCTACTCCTGAGTTACCTGGTTCAGTTGATGAAGGTATCAAAGTCCTCACAGTAATGATCAAAGTGAAAAAGTACCCTGATCTCAATCACAGGTCTCTGAAAATTACACTACAGTTTTTATCTTCACTTTATCCTCTTATTCAACACGTCAGTCCCTGAAAATCTGGGCAGTCATTCATGTGACATTCCATAAAATAACTAACTCAGTTCCACACTTAACCCCCCAGTATAGACCCTGATGCAATAGTTTGCTATTTGAAAACACAGCAAGGGCTAAACACACCCACAATGCCTCTGGATAATCCCAAATACTTACTGACAAAGTATTATAGATGCCAAAGGATAGGAATATGTGTGGGGACATAACAAAGAATAGATAGTTTTATCTTGTGAGGTGATAAAAATTGCATTGGATCTATGCATGAATTTAAGAAGATATTTATCCTTGATATATTTTCTCCCAACTAATAAATATTTTTTATTCATTTAGAACTTCCTAAATGTTTTTATAAGTTTTAAGTTTCTTTGCAAATTGCATTCTTAATAATTAATAGTTACTCACTAAATTTTGCTAAATAAGCATGTGGGTTATGTTAATCAGCTTAACGATAACCCACAACCTTCGGACCAACTCCCATGTGGGTTATGGATTAATTTATCCAATATTTCGTATGGTTCCAATACTCAAATCTACAAAAAAAAGTAAATTTATAGAATATTTAATTTGATGCAGGCAATTGGATATTTCCTTTTTTAAAGATTTTATTTATTTATTTTCAGAGAGCGGGAAAGGGAGGGGGAGAAACATCAATGTGTGGTTGCCTCTCATGTGGCCCCCACAGGGGAGCTGATGCACAACCCAGGCACATGCCCTGACTGGGAACTGAACCAGCAACCCTTTGGTTTGCAGCCTAGGCTCAATCCATTGAGCTACACCAGCCAGGGTTATGTAGAATTCTTTTTTAACACAACTTTATTGACATATAAAATTGACATACAAGAAACTTTTTCCTCAAATCCAATACCTCAAGTGTATCATGATCATTTCTGCCATTTATAAATACTCTTGCTTTTTCTCTTTTTTCTTGCAAACTACATAATTGCAATTTTTTCTATGATCATTCCTTTATCATACCATACCTGATCTAAGAATGACTGACCCATTCTAATGTATTTTTGTATGTCTTTAATATATTGCTTTGACTTTTATGGAACACTTTCCTTTTTCCTTGCACAACACTTCACATTCATTTGTGTGGGATGAACTCCATCCCAAAGAGCTCTCCCAGCCACTGAGGATGAGAAATAAGTTGTCCCAATCTTTTTGGGACACAATCTTGTTGTTCTGGCACAAAAGAGTGTAGCTATCCCCTCTAGTGGGGAATGTCCCAACCCCTTCTTCCCAACGGCTTTTATTGCTAATGTTATGTGTAGGGGTATACAGTATACATGCATAGCTTATCAATCAATGTCCAAAGGCTGCAGTCATACAAAAACAGGTATTATCTATAAATAACAATAGAAGGAACACAGATGTGTCATAGGTCAGAATCTGTTCATCAGGCTGACGCCAGATGGTCTTTAGGACGTGTTTCATGAGATAAGGATTTTACTCCTGATGCCTTGAACTTAAACATCTGATTTGTATCAACAGGGCTATTGCTAGGCAGAGCAAGCTTTAAAGGATAGAATGTACGTTTCAGGCCTGATCCCCACAGGAACCCTCGGTCTTAGACTCAGGGCATGCCTACAACCTGCGTTACCTGGTTTTCCAGGGAGACTCACTAGCCCCTTCCACCCGCTGCTCTCCCAGGCCTATCTCCTCTGAAACCACACAGAGCAGTCCCCAACACACCTGAAGATTTTCTAAATTTCTGACCTGTTACCTGAAACTGTTTTGCTATACTCTTAACTGCATCATCTGGTTTACTGAAACTGCTTTCTCCTTGGACATCTTGCATTCTTTTTTACTATGTTTTCTTTCAAAATATAAAACAATGGGCAGACACAGAGATAGATCCCTGCAATAACTCTTCGTCTTAGGGAAAATAAAATGCTTTTATTCCCGAATGACTGTTTCTGTTGTTTCATAGGCCATCCATATACTACCGATTGTGAAACAATATCATACAAATCATCTATTGATTAAAACATCTGAGTTCTATGTTGATTCTTCTTGAGAATATTTTTGATAACAGGTAGTGTCTCAGCTTTTCATATATATTTAAGTTATGAACTTAATGAAGCCCACAATTCTCTAGCATTCTGAATACATCTTCTTAATGGTTCCTTTGTTGTCATAAGATTATTAATCTTTAATTAGGTATATTGTCTTTCAGGCTTTTTTATGGATTAGGACTAAGTGAATAGCAGTGTCAATACCTGATACAATCTGACCTTAAACAAAATAGAATTTGGTATTAACAATAATTTATCATTGTAGACCTTACCATGCGCTAGGTACTGTTCTAAGTGTTTTCCATGCAATGCTAATCATCAATTTACTTATTCACTCAATAAATGTCTATTAAAGTCTAACATTTGGAGGGAAGACGGTGTCATTTTATGTGCTTAAAATATGGAGGTGACCAAAATAGACAGACTTTTGTACCTCCACCTTCATTAAGTTTACTTTTTATATGATGAAACTGGTCAAAAGACAAATAAATACATGGCAGATCAGATGTTTAAATGTGCTGCAGAGAAAATTAATGCTGGCAAAGAAAATATAAAGTTCTGGGCATGGGCAGTGTGATTTTATAAGGGTGATCAGTGAGAAGGTGATATATAAGTAAGGACCAGAAGGAGATGAGGGAATATGACACTGGCTAATGAGGGGACAGCATGCTTGGCAAAAGGACTGTGTCTGCCATTTTTAAGGAAGATTGTACAGCTGGAGCTAAACAGAAGTGAATGAGGGAGAGAGAAGCAGAAATTTATGCTAACGTGATAACAGAAGGTGAAGTTTGGTTGCAATTGAAGTCGTGTAAGGCAGCCCACCTCATTCCTCTGAGATTCAGACCCCCTCTCTTTATAATAGCAATGGATACAAAGGGAATTGCATTGGCAACTGAAATACTACCAAGGTGTGAAATTCTAAAGTTTTGAGCATTATTAGTTATCAAACAACTTGATAATGGTATTCCTGGAAAATTTAGTATATTAAAATAGTTAGAAACCAATTTAGTCATGTGCCAAATAGAACTAGTTTCTAATCTCAAAAATACAAATAGCCTTTTAATTTTTATGAAATTGCTATTCCATTTCAAAACAGAGGAAGGAACAGGGCTATTCAGGAATACCCCACATAATGCAGGACTTCAAGGGTCCTTAAATCTGGCTCCATAGAAACAAGTGGGAAGCCTCTACTCCCCTTCATTGTGATAGTAACACAATGAAATCCCTATACTTTTCCAGAATTCCTCTTAGAAAGCAGTGCCAAAGTTCTAGGATGTTGAAGGACATGTGTATTTTAGTCCGACCTGATATATCTTACAAGAATTGCCGTGACTACTTTGGGGAGAATAGCAAGAGAAGAAGGAGCCAAAAAGACCAGTTCTAGGTCTACTGCAGTGAGGCAAGTGAAGATAATGATGTCTTGGATCAGACCTGTAGAAATAAAAGAACTGAGAAGAACACACATACATACATACATACATATACCCGTGGATATATATTTATGGATGTATGTATATGAATATATATCCATAACCATATGAATAAACATATATATATATCAAAAAACAAAAATGGACAGATTTTTCTGGTGAATTGCATGAGAAGAAGAGAAAAAGAAGAGTCAAATATGAGTTAAAGCATTTTAACTCTTTGAGTTTTCTCTACAACAAATGAAAGATTAGTTATCACTTACTGAAGTAGAGGTTTTCAAAATGGACAACTTATGGGGGGAAATCAGAGTTAGATTTATGCTAGGTAGCTAATATTATTTCTATTTTACAAATGCAGGACTGAGGTATAGTGTTTAGTGAAGGTTGTACAACCACTTAATGGCACAGTCTATAATACAAACTCATATTGTGACACATAAGCCTTAAACCCTATATAAATTGAATCTTAATGTACTAGATCACAGTAAAAAAAAAAATTCCAGTGCGGAAAAGTCTTCAGACTTGGCCAAACTGAGATATTCAAGTGATTTCATTGAAATATTCTTTTATTTTCTTATTTTCTTCAGCTCAGCTTTTTTTTCCTAGTGACTCTATTTCAACGTATGTCTTCCTTCATGGAACCTAGATAGACAGATGCCAGAAATCTAGACTTATACTTGTTCTTCCAGCCAACCCAACCCTCTTGACTCTAAGACTAGGCTTGACTGATGTGCTCAACCTGTAGCCAAAGCGATGGGATGGTTCCGATAGCCACACATCCACACCCATCAATGCACATCACCTTAGCATGTCTAGGGAGAGATTTTCTAAGGAAAATAGGAGCTGTTTACAAAAGGTGAAATGATAAGTAAAAGGGTAGACAGACAGGTAGAGGCAGCTAGAAACAATAGATATCCAATAAAGATATCATAGAAAAAATAAGTGCGGACACACATCCATGATATGTGGTCAAAATTTCTGTTTAACCCCTTCAGCATTCTATTTCTAGAATAATAATCGTATTCCTAATTTAAACTGTCAAAAATTAATTAATAGATTAATATTAACACTTGCATACTGTATGGCCATCAATAAAAGTTATGAAAAGCAGATACACACACCCAAACTGAAGTTTGTCTTCCAGTGACAGACAGTAAGGGTTCAAAAAATTTCTTGTGTTGCTAAAGGGGTAAACAAACACTGGCCCTGATTGGAAGCACTCTTCTCTTTTTTTCTTAACACTTTAGAAAACTTGTGTTCATATTATTCTTCTCAAAGAATTCAAGGTTTTAAACATTTGAAGACTGCATGGCACAATAAAGTTAGTGAGGCATACCATAAGTGTAGGGAGAAAAGGCTCTGAGAGATGGCCAGAACCCATATACACTGCCCATCACTACCATGAAACTCCAAAAAAAGACCAGCTGTAAAAATTCTGAAGCACAGAAATTCAGGGTCTGAGCATTTTTAGCTACTGAAAATCGGCACAATTTCATTTTTTACTGTTTTGGTCAAAAGGTAGTGTTTAATAATAACATTCTCAGCAAGGACAATTGCACCTGGTAATTGTTTTAGGATTACGTAAGCATGGCACAAGCTCTTCAAAAGCTTGCATGTAAAACAGTTTTCTTTCTGTTTAAATGCTGAGGATGAAATAAAAGTGTTTTTAACCTCAACCTAGGTATCTTATTTCTGATGACGATAAGCAAAATTTAGCAGTTGCTTCTAAAAGTTTTTGGTGAAGATACATTGGGCCATCTGTTCTATTTGTTCCCTGGTATTTGGAGATAAGTAATCCCTGACATCAGAAACAGCTACAACAGCTGTGATTTTGCCTGTAGTATGCTAGTTTTACCATCAAGATTCTAAAATCCTAGGGTATCATGGTGTCTTCCAAGGCCAAATCCATTTCAACCAAGGTCAGTAGATTATTCTCTGAAAATAGGGAAAAACAATGGTGTAGGACCTGATCATCCAGTTATGGTGAGCAGTCAATATCAGATATTGAAATTGATTTTACAATGAAAACAGAAAGCCTCAAACTGAGTAATGTAGACACAAATCAATTTAATAAATGTGAGTAATCAAAATAAGTCAGAGCCTTATAAAAATCTCCTTATACTTTTGTAAGGAGTGTGTAGCAAGCATAACATTCATTAGACTATTAACGTCTCTAAATCACATCTACTCAATGCCACTGTCCACTTTATTGGTAAATGCAATCAAATCATATTTTATGGGGTTTCCTCCTAGGTGTTAGATGATTTAGAAAACGTCATCTTGGCTTACTATTGAACAACACTTGTCAAAGCCCACGTGACTTCTTGAAGTTGTGTGTTTCTGTTGCTCTGATGCAAACAAAACTTGAGCACAAAGATGCCTTACTGTGCTCTCAGTGCATTCGGAGTCTGGCCTACACACCCCCCTCTGCTTGTTCACAAACACCTCCATTCTCCCGCCATCCAGTCAGAGGGTCTGTCATCTAAGACTTCATGGAGCAAGTGCCTCTGTCACAGGAAGAGGAGCTCCTGTTTTAGAAAGCTCACCCCTTGCACACTTCTTTCAAAGCAGTGTGAAGAGTCTTTGTCCTCTCACGACCAGGATCCATTTGTTTCTGTAACAAAAGACTGGTGGAAGTCTTCTGGAAATAGTACAACAGTTTTATTCTTTTCAAAGTTCCTAAGTCAAAATGACTATCCCCTAAAGATAGGAATGAGTTTGACACTTTGTTTTCATTCCCATGCAGCAAAACAAATACAAAATAAGCTACCTTTCCCATTGTAGATGTACTCACAATGCAAAGGAAACTATAAAATATTTTACAAAACATTTTATTTCAAAATATTTCTCTTCTGCTATGAAGCTTTTTATATCCTAAATCCTCTAGAGTGGGTTAGTTATGGGTATAATTGGATGATATGCTTGTCTCATCCACAGGCCACATAAATTCCCCTGTGTCCTGGGAATTCTTTAATTGTGAAGCCATTAACATGAAGAATGAAAACTATTTTTTATTAAGCTAAGAAGTGGAGTTTGAGAAGTGCTGGCCTACTTTAATAGCACAGGTGACAGTGTAGTGGAGTCTTCTAGATCTTTAGAGTTCAGTATACTGATGAACAAAATTTTTAAAATCTTACTAAATATGGTTCATCATATTGTAGGACTTTTTCTGACAATGGGGAAAAAGTATTAACATATTATAACTATTTTACCTGATATGCAAGCAAACAACTTATATATTTTTGGAATTAATTCCTATCCAGGAGTTAGAACAGGCTTTAAAATATTGTACTACTAGACAAGACATCAGTCAAAATTTCCTATAACTATGAACACTTCAGACCTTGCCTGAAAAATAAGATGTTGGCATGTTCTAATGCTACAACGAAGACTGAGTAGTAAGGCTCATCTCTCATTCATGGTCTCTTTTGGGAATGGGAAAAAACAAGGAGGCTTAGCAAATAACTGTTAAATGTTAAATGGCAGAGCTCAGTATTAATTTAGCTTAATTTTAATGTAAGGTCAATGGAAATAACATTATACAGACTCAAATATTTATCACTGATATGAGCTCCACTGGGGAAATTTATTTAAAATAAATTGTATTGGCAAAATGCATTCCAGAGAAACATCTGGAAATTCACAGCTCTCAGTTTCCTTTGGAAGATTATTTTGTAATCAACTTTTCACATAAAAGTGACAGTTCTTGAAGATTACATGTCAGTTTATAATTGAAGTATCATCCCATGTTTAAGTCTCCTGGACCGAAATGCTAGAAGCTTAAACCATCATTGAGTACTAGGTTTGTTTAGTTCCCTTTTTTTTTACTCATTACCTCACTCGATTTAAAATGACATATTACTTCTCTACATTATCTTAATTTGCAAAATATCCTTTACATAGAAGTCTACCAGAGCAGAGAAATACATTTAGCTTCATTTTTATGATAACAGACAGAGGAAATTGCTAAAGGCCACTTGTACAAAAATATTCATTATTCTTTTAGTCTCCCAAACAGCAACCTGCAGATTTTCTCTGGTGTCCCCAGGGTCTTAGTTCACCCTGTGTAAGGATACTGGTTGGAGCCTAACAGTAAATCCTACAGTGAAGTGAGAAGATGATGAGCTCCAAACATACAACAGTTTTTGTTCCTTTAATTAAAAGAAAACTGGTACAACCACTATAGAGAACAGTACAGAACTTTCTAAGAAAACTAAAAATGAATGTGCCTTTTGACTCAGCAATTCCACTGCTAGGAGTATACCCTAAGAACCCTGAAACACCAATCCAAAAGAACCTATGCACCCCGATGTTCATAGCAGCACAATTCACGATAGCCAATAGTTAGAAGCCACCTAGATGCTCATCGGTAAATGACTGGATCAAAAAGCTTTGGTACATTTACACAATGGAATTCTATGCGGCAGAAAGGAAGAAGGAACTACTACCCTTTGCAACATCATGGATGGAACTGGAAAGCATTATGCTGAGCGAAATAAGCCAGGCGGTGAAAGACAAATACCATATGATCTCACCTTTAACAGGAACCTAAACAACAAAACAAACAAGCAAGCAAAATATGACCAATGACACTCAAATATGGAACAGGCTGACAGAGTCCAGAGGGGAGAGAGGAGAGAATCACAGGGGAAAAGGGGAAGGACTCACATGAACAAGTGTAAAGGACACATGGACAATAACTAAGGTGGGGGGTGGAAATGGGAGGGAGGTGGGGAGCACTGGGGGGCAGGGCTGGGAATATAAGACAGAAAACTGTACTTGAACAAGAATTAAATTTATTAAATTTATTTATTTATTAAGAAATAATAAAAATTTATTATTTCTTAATAAATAAATAAATAAATAAAAGACCATCCTCCATTGCAAGAGTTTTTCGTGTGCCTGTATTTCTATACATTCATTTATTCGTCACACTGAAGAGAATATATTTTTAAGCAACAGGCAGAGTATAGGATGCTGCAGGTGAAATAACAGCATGGCACATGGTTCTTCATTATGAGTGGCTCACAAGCTAAATGGGGAGATGAGACATTTTGTACAAGTGTCTAATTTGTACAAATTGTGTGTGTGAATGTGTGTGCCTGTGTGCACATCGAATATGAGGTACAAATGCAGTCCTACAGAAGCACCTATAGGGGGAATCACACAGTTCTGCCTGGGGAGATCAGAGCAAGCACCTTACAGGGAAAGCCTATTAGCTAGATCTTCAGAGGTCGAACTTTGATTTTGAAAACTTGCTGATAAAGAGTTAAGACAGCTAACTGTTCGAATTTGCCCCCAGACTGAGGGATCTTTCAGGACGCAGGACCTTCAGTGCTAATGCCAGGACAGACCTGGGCAAACTGGAGTGGTTGTTCACCCTAAATTAAATGTAAGTTTTTTTCCTTTATCTTCAATCCAATATTATTGTTATTTATATGTCATGCATCTCCAAACTCAATCTATAATGTTTTACATACTAATTGAATATGCAAAAAAGATGATAAATAGCAAAGCCTATGTAATTAATACCAGGTAGTTAAACTTCGCCTGCTGACACAATGACGGCGGTTATCTAGCTTTTGGAGCTGTGAGGAAATACAGTTCTTCATTTTAAACACCCAGTTTCTAGTGTTCATTTTGGGAGCCCTCATTCATGTTATTTTATTTCTAAAAACACTCTGATAGAGATTTTACTTTCTCCACTTTAAAGATGAAACAACTGAGATTTTGTGAAATGTTACTACTTAATCAAGATCAAAGAGTAGATGGCAGAAAAAAAAAAGACTTAATCCTTGGTTTTATAGAAAGGCCAGTTCTTTCCAGCATGCCAGAGTGCCTGTTCCTGATGTTAGCTGTTTTATAAAAGTCAGTGTGTGTATGTAGAACAGCCTTTTGACAATCACAGTTTTTGCTATTTGATTAAATATCCATATCCTCATATTTAAATATACATTAAATTCCATTAGGTTTAATATTTTATTCACCTTCATAATTAAAGATATATGAGTAAAGAAACATTACATTTAAGGTTTAAATGGCCTCTGAAATTATTGATTATTTTATTCATTTATAAGAAGTAAAAAATATATATAGAGAGAGCATTTTTGCTTGGCTGACTGCTCAGCAGGAGTGATAGCTGAGTGCATGGTGTATACTGGTAGTGTTAATATTTTGCTATCTTAATACTTACTATGAAATAGTTATACCATTACCCCTGTTTCAGAGGTTAAGGAACTTTCTTTTTTTAAAAGAAACTTTCTCAAAGTCCCATGTCTAATAAGATATGTGAACCAAAGTCATTGGGTCCCAGAGTCTGTGCCTTTTACCCCAAAACCATAACCATTCTTTGCAGTAACTTGTCCAGGGACTAGACCTTGTTTTACAAACCATTATAGTATCTCACTAGTCACTGGGGTATTTGTTCCTTTAGAGCAAATTTCCTTAAGGTAGGGTAATAGCAACTCTTTTTTAGGATCTGCACAGGCAACCCAAATTCATATTCGAGTGGGTCATGTTCAAACTTTAAATGTAGTAGACAATGTTCAGACTGTGCTTTATGCTTACATAGGTGAATAAGAACATTTAAATGTTTAAACAAACAGAAGTTGTTAATGAAACTATAGGTTCAAGAAGGTAGGAGAGATATTTAAATGTTTAATTATCATGCATATATGGCTACAGAACCAATTAACAGTAGATATTTAATAGCCTACCAAGGAGAAAAAAAGTAATTTTTAGAAACCATCAATTATTTTTCTACCTAAAAACCACAGCAATAGAATCTGCTATTAAAGTTAACTTACTAAAATTTTTACAAATCAGAGGTTTATAGTTCTGCAGCTATTACTTTAACTAAACAAACACTTAATGGGAGGCATAAATTTGAGTTGACATGACCACAGTGATGAGGGGAAGGAGTTGTGTGTAAAAGGTTGGTAAATTTATGTAAGTCTTTAGGACACACCCAGGTTCAGTAGAAGGAGAGATCTTGGAAGGTTATTAAGAAAGTAAGTTCAGAGAGGTAGAAAGTGAGACAGACTTTGTCTTAGATGTTGAGGGAAGAGTTTCCTTGAGAATTGAAAACAATGTCAATTGAAATTGAGGAGACAGTAAAAAATATACCAGAGAGAGCGGGGAGTTGAACTGGAAGCATTTTACTCTAGAAAGCCTTAAATATCAACTTGATCTACCCCTTTCCAGTCTCTCCTTCATTAATATACATGAAAAAATTCTGAAGAAAATAGATAGGGAAAATAAGAATATTTCACTTATATTGAGAATCTTCTTTATTTATTCTCTAGATTCAGTGTTTCATCCATTTTTTTACCTAACAAAGTCTGGCAAGTAACAGCTGACGGTTGTCTTCTCCCGCCGTCATCACTGGGTTGTTTCTCTATGTGTGCACACATCTGGTCTCTCTCCCTCTCTCTCTCCAATTTTTCTTTCTGACTAGGGTACCAGTCACTGGACTAGGGTCCGCCCAAAGACCCCATATTAACTTAATCACACTTTTAAACTTCTTAATCCTAAATACTGTTATATTTTGAAGTACTGGGGGTTATAACGTCAACATACAAATTTTGGAAAATGCTCTCAGTCCATAACACTACCCTCTGAGTACCTCCTTCTCACATAAATAATATATTCACTCCCATTTCAATAGCCAAAAAGTCTTAACACACTCCATCAACAACTCTCAAGTCCAAAATATTGTCTAAATATCATCTAAATCAAATGTGAGTTGATGATTCATCCTGAGGCAATGATTTTCTACAGCTGTGAATCTATGAAACCAGAGAGTTATCTGCCTCCAAAATACAACAGCCGGACAGATACAGGATAAATAGTCCCATTCCAAAAGGGAGAAATAAAAAAGGAGAAAGGCATCGCTAGTCCCACGGAGGACTGAAATCTCTAGCTAGACTAATTTTATTAGATTTTAAAGCTCAAGACTAATACTCTTTCACTCAATGCTCTGTCCCCAAGGCCAAGCAGAGTGTAGCCGCATGCCTGTGGCCTTTGGCAGAGACCCTTAGCAGCAAGCAGCCCCTGCCTGAGGGCCTGTACCCTGTTGGCTCATAGTGGCAGCCTTGCCAACCTCTCAGCTGCCTTAGCTGTCTTTCATTTTGTCTTGTCTCTTTCCGCTTCCATCCAAGCTGGCAGAATCAGGCGAGTTGATTGATTCATAATCTTTTTT
Organism: Sturnira hondurensis; assembly: GCF_014824575.4. Classification (NCBI taxonomy): domain Eukaryota; kingdom Metazoa; phylum Chordata; class Mammalia; order Chiroptera; family Phyllostomidae; genus Sturnira; species Sturnira hondurensis. The sequence goes on along the minus strand of NW_028076767.1, from coordinate 16,047,254 downwards.
TAGCAAAGGACTGTCCAGCCACACTCTTGATGTCCTTTCTACAGCACACTTTCTTTTTTGCAATGTGGATGGGTTAAGAGTTTTTCAAATTGTTACGTCCTGGTTCCTTTTTTGCTTAACAATTTCTTCTTAAATTTATTTCCTTCCTCTCATATTTTATTATAAGCAGTGAGGAGAAATCAGGCAGAACTTCAATACTTTGCTTATAAATCTCCTCAGCTAAATAGCCACAAAACAGCAGAATGCAATTTTATAACAAGGATCCTTTATAACAAGGATCTCCTTTTCTCCAGATTTCAATAACACCTTCTTTGTTTCTGTCTGAGAGTCCATCAGAAGCAATTTCATTGTTCATATTTCTACCAGTAATCTCTTCAAGGCATTCTAAATTTTTTCTAACCTTTAGCTTAAAAACTCTTCCAGATTCTATCCGTTATTACTGGGTTCCAAACCATGTCCACATTTTTATTTATTATAGAAGCACCCCATTCTCAATACTAAAATCTGAATTAGTTTGTTAGGTTTTCCTTTACAAATACTATAGACTCAGTGGTTAACAACAGAAATTTACCTTCTCACAGTTCTAAAGGCTGGAAGCCAGCATCAAGGTATCAGCCTGGTTGGCTCCATTCTGAAACCTCTCCCTTTGGCTTGCCTTTCTCCCTATGTTTTCACATGGCCATCTCTCTGTGGACACATGTAATTGGTTTTTCTCACTCTGTGTGTCCAAATTTCCTCTTCTACTTAAGACACCAGTCATATGGGATAGGGGCCCACCCTAAGAGCCTCCTTTTAAATTAATCACTTCTTTACAGACCCTATATCCAAATATGATTGCATTCTGAAGTGCTGGGCATTGAGATTTCAGCATATGAATGGGAGGGCAGGAGACATAGTTCAGCTCATAACATGCACCACTGTTTACAAAAAGTGCTCTATAATTAATGAAATGTAACATGTGGACATCTCTGTTTTTTTAAAGAAACAAAAGCTGAGAGGAAGCAGTTAAGGGAAGAGCTCAGGCTACACGACTTGCTAGCGACACAGCCAGGCCTTGATTTTTCTTTCTATTTTTCTGACCATCTTCCATCCTGTACTCCACAGATTTCTTTTTTCATGGGAGTCCCTTAATTTTAGATTAAGCTTACCTTTCTTTTCTTCATAGTTCCCTGGGACAATGTCCTTCACTCCCATGGCTTTAAATGGAAGAATACATTTGCTTAGGACAATGCTGTCCAGACCCACCAGAGCTCTGTCTGTAAGCCCAAACCCATGAATCCATCTGACCACTGGACATCTCCACCTGAATGTCCATGGACTCCTCAAATTCGGCAACTTTCACCCACAAAAGATCCTCTTCTCATTCACTAGGTTTCCAAACTGCCTCTTTGCTGAAACGAATCTCAGTGAATGGCCCATCCTTTACCTTGTCCAGCTAGAAATCCTGATATGATTCTTAATCCCTTTCTGTTCTTTACCCCTCACATAACACTGATCATCTAGTTCCTTCAAAATCTTAAATATGTCCATTCTTTTTCATCAATTCAGCGTCCAATTTTTTTTCTTGCCTCCAGGCTTTCATACATGATATTCTCCTGAATAGGAAAATACATAACCAACTTTACATGTAACTTTAATATCATTGTTCTTTAATGTCAACATAGAAATAACTCCTGGGAAAACTTTAATAGTTACACTCAGTTCCCTCTCCACATGTTCTATTCCGTCTGCGTCTTCATCTCCCACGGTGCTTATTGCCGAGGGCTGTTGGAGGCTGTTCCCTTGTCTGGTCCCCACCCATCCCAGCATGTTTTTGTATGACGGGAATCATGATTCATTTACCAATGCTCTGTAGCGCTCCTTTCTTGGAAGATAATAATCACTGAAAAACTACTATGGAGAATGAATCTTGGTCTGTAACATTTTAATATAGTATTCATTCTGTTTTATTAGGTTGCCACATCTTAGGATAAAACTATTGAAGCCACAGGAAGAACATTTATTAAAAACAGATTTAATTCAGTAACTAAGGCATAACGTAGAAAAAAATATTTTCAAATTAGGAAGTAGTATATAGAGGTGCATCTTTTTTTTTAAAGATTTTATTTATTTATCTTAGAGGGGAAGGGAAGGAGAGAGAGAGAGAGAGAAATATCAATGTATGGTTGCCTCTCGTGCGTCCCCTGCCAGGAACCGGGAACTGGCCTGCAACCCAGGCATGTGCCCTGACTGGGAATCGAACCGCGATCGTGTGGTTCGCAGGCCAGCGCTCAACCACTGAGCTACACCAGCCAGGGGAGGTGCATCTTTATTAATCTTGTATCTTGGGGTTTTTTTTTCCTTGACTGCTAAGCAACTTGTGGGACATAACCTATTCAAAGTGTATCAGTTCATTTTGCCTGACTGGTCATGTTTAAATTTATTTAAGGATTTGAAAAATTGATACTTTAACAACATCAGTGCTCAGTTATAAAAAATATATGTGAACCATAGGAATAGCAGCTCAGAGTAAATGAGAGAACCTAAAGCTTTTAAAAATTCATGTACTAAATAATGATTAAATAAATGTGATATAACTAGCCTAAAACAGTGGTCACCTTCTATATTTAAACCTATTTGCAATTCCGGCAGGACAAACAGGCAGGGGAGTGATGGATAAAGTTGCCTTTCATAGAGTGACCTGCAAATCTGGTCACTGACAGGCAGAGTTGAAAGAAAACACTTTAGAGAAAACTCTTAGGTCAAATTTCTTCTGAGACATCTTAGCCTTGACAATAGTCTACTCCAAGAAGTATGTGCAAGGGATAAAGTTCAAAACCACACAATCACACACTATCCTGGGGTGTTTTAGAAGTCAGAGAGTTCAGAAAATTTATTAAAATATTTCCTATTTAACCATTTTTATGTTATATAAAATTTATCGCTTTATATTTTACATTAAGGATTTATATTTTGATCTGAAAACATGGCAATGCTCCCTTTACTAGATGAAGGCATCTGCAAGGAGCCAGATGTGGGTATCAGGAAGACGTCTGAATCCAAAACAGGGTAGAGAATCAGGTGGGACTAAACATCAATGGCCTTTTTCTTTACTTTATATTCCACTCAGATCCTTTTTTTAAGGCATCACTGAAAAATACCAAGAAGAAAGTGTAGAAGCTATGTTCAGACAGTTAGGGGTCTGTCATTGATTTCTATATCAAGGAAAATGTGTAATATTAATTAGTATTAAAGCATGTCTTAAATGCATGGAGTAGGAGTAGAGAGCACTTTTTTTAAAATCACTTCAGTAATGTATACATATAGTAAATTCTTCACTCGCTTCCCCTGAATTGCCTTTTAAATTTTTAAAATGTCATTATTTCATTGGCTTGGATCCCTACCAGGATCTGAAATGCCTGTTTCTCTGAATGATCCTTTCTCCCAAGATGCTGTCTGGAGAGTGATGAAGGTGGGCTTCCTTTTATTATTGAAGTATAACTGATTATAAATTTTATTAGTTTTGTGTTATTAGTTTCATTAGTTTACCAAGGCCTGGCAAACTCCATCAAAATCAATCAAATATCCTATTCTAAAGCACATTTATTCCTATTATGGGAGTAGAGGTATTAGGATATTGAAACATAAAGTTATTATACATTAAAATCATGTGATTGATTATTCCTGCTCTCATTCCAGACTTATGAAACACCTGTCTGATAAGTTAGGTAGCTTCCACAGGTCAGGCTGGTCAGGACTTTGTGTTGATGGTCACAATTCTTATTTTTACTTAATACACTGGAATTCTGATTTATAGTTCATTCTCTTTTGGTTGGATCTCCATGAGTCATTCAATTTCAGGATATTGGTAAAATAGCATCTCCAGACCTGCTTCATTAAGATTAGGAGAAGGATCAGGTAAATGCTATTTCCCTTAGCCTCCTGAAATATGAATTTTTCCAATTCAAACCTCTCAACTTGCTGTCCACCTGTCTTTATAAACTCAAAAATGCCCGCTTTGTTGGTTTGCAATGGGTAGTAAATAGGATTATATATATATATATATATATATATATATATATACACCCCTAACTATACATTATCCTGACAAAAATTATATATATATATATATGTGTACATATATATAAAAGCAGGCCTTGTTCATGTTACGTATGCTCATGCAACTTCACTTTTCTTTCTAAACTTGACAGCTCACTCCACAGCCACCCTAACGGTACCACTCCAGTGCTGTTACTATCACAATTGGAAAAATCCAAAGCACCAAGCTAAATTTATGTTGTATGCCAGTCAGTTGTAGATCCAACAGAATATGCTTCTTGATTTTAAAAGTAAAAGGTATATTTAATTCAGACATAGAAGGCGATAAAGTAGTGCACTGGTAAACCAGTAGTGCACCAGTAACCAGTAGTGCACTGGTAAATATTTAACAACTGGCTCTTTGGGGAAAAAAATAAATGCATTACTCTGCTTATATAATAATACAAATAATAATAAAATACACAACACTCTTTATTATATATCTTTCTAATCTATTAATTTTCATTGAATGCTTTCATAGATTTTTGCCAAAGAATTTTATCTGTGGAAAACCTGGGGTTGTAATCTAGCCATAATTCAACAGAGTTATAGCCTAATTGTGTGGTCCTTTTCCTAATAAATGCATTGCCATTAAATCTTATTTGTAATCTGCTGGTAGGTTATTTCTTGCCTTAATCCAATTATATTCATTACAGTGAAATATCTTTCAGCTTTAGCACTGGACATGGCATACTTTACTCTGCACTATTCACAATTCCTCCTCCACTTTAAGTCTAGACAAACAACAAACCCTGGATCAGGTCCTGATTTCTACATTAGCTGGTTTCAACCTACCCAAATGGCATCACTGACCCCAAAGTTAGAAGGAGATACACAGAAGCACACCATTACATGCTACAATATTTAGAACAAATAAAGTAAACATAAATAACCTCAAGAGCATAGATAATAATAATTCACCTTGCATGCATTTTGTGTTCTCTGAAGTACATCCTTGAGTAATTTTTTTCTGGGTTATGTGTGTAGTGAATTCTCTGAGCTTAGCATATTAAAACTTTCAATATTTTGTCCTAATAAAGCATGGTTTCTATTAAGAATACAAATAAGACTCATCAGCGCTGAGGTTCAAAATCGTGTTCTCTCATAAATTTGAGATTCTGGCTCTGCTGAGTTCTTACTACATTACCCCATTGCCTTGCCGTCACTGAGAAGCCCGATATTAGGGATTCTTGCCTCTTTGTCAGAAGCTCCTTTTAGTCACTGAAAACTTTAGGATTTCTTAAATCTTTTGATTTATGAAAATTTTTGTCAGAATAATGTATACTTAGTCTGTCTTATTATAATCTGCACGCGTGTAAGGTCCATTCCATTATTTTCTCATGGCACTCAGGGCAATGTTTGAATTTTCAGAAAATTATCTTCAATTATGTTTTGGATTGTTTTCATCTCTTTACCCTCTCCTTCTGATATTCCTATTGAACAAATTTTAGAGCTGTTGAATGTATCTTCTCAGATAAACAATTAGTCACACTTTTTCTCTTTTTGTATTTTTGCTATATTGGGGATACGCCCTTCATTTTATTTTTATCCTGAGGGGCGTTGGAGGGCATTCTGTACAGTGGGTAATAGACTGGATGACAGAGTGGACTTAGTCTCTGATACTTTCTAAGGCTGCAATCATAGGTGTTACTTATATACCTAAAATCTCTTAGTTTTCTATGAATCTGTTTTTATCATAAAAATAATATTATTGCCAAATACTCAATTCATGTTCTGAGATTGTTCCTGTATTGAAATATTATATTTCTTAGTATTGTACAGAGCAGTATATTCTCAGTCACATATATCTGAGAGTATCAATTAAGCAGTATTCAAATAAAGACTTTACTTCTGGGGTAATTATTTTGTTTTCCGTATTTTTATCATTCACACTTTTGTATTTTCTTGATTTGGTAATACCAAGCTATCCATTCGTACTTATCAGCAAATTTGTAATTTTATTAAATAAAAATAATTTACTACCCCAACTGAAACACAGAAGTTGGTAAATAGGTTTTTAAAAAACTTTACTCAATTACACAATGTCTATTAAAAAAACTAATTTTAAGTATAACAATATAAGCAGTTTGAAAATAAAGAAAGCAGGAGTCAGTACATTTTGGGCCACAAAGCAAACCTCAAAATATTTAAAGAATTGAAATCCCGCAGAGTATGTTCTTTGACCACAGTGGAATTAAAGTAAAAATCAATAACAGAAAGATACGAAATCCCCTAACAACTGGAAACTAAACAACCTACTTCTAAATAGTCTATGACTCAAAGAGAAATTCTAAAGGGAAATTTAAAATATCTTGAACTGAATAAAATGAAAATGAAAATTAAAAATATGTAATTATGTTGGGAAAGGTTTAAGCAATGCTGAGCAGAAAATGTATGACAATAAATGCATACATTAAAAAAGAATTTTTTCCAGAAATTGAAAAGATGGGAACTTTTGAAAAATTACATTATAAATTATATCCCGTATTCCTCTGATATCAAAACTAGATAAAGAAAATAGCCCTCAAACTGGGGTATATGGACCAATATCTACATGAATATAGACACACCACTGCTTTAAAAATACACAATTTAGCAATATATAGGAAGAATTATATACCATGATCAAGTAAGGTTCATTTTAAGGAGAAGAGCAGGACTAGTTTAGTATTTTTTAAAAAATCAATCAACATCATTTACCATATTAAAGGGCTAAAGAAGGAAAAACACTGAAAAATAAGAACAAGGGGACACTTCCTCCACTTAGTAAAGATATCTACAAAAAAACAAACTATAACTTACATCATACTTCGTAATGAATAGATCAAAAGGGAAAAATTAAAACTGCCTCAATTTACAGGTGACATGATTTCTATTTAGAAAATACCAAAGGTAGCTGTTAGAACCAATAAATAAGTTCATTAAGTTTAAAGCATGTGAGATAATTATACCAAAAATCAATTGTTTTCTCTATATATTATTTTCTAAATACAGATATTTTTATACATATTTAAGTTAGGCACCATGATGAACACGTGGGTGCCTAACTTAAAAATTCAATAATATTTACAATTGCTCCAAAATAAGGAACTATTTACATGTGAATTAAAAATATATATCTATGACTTACATGTTAAAAACAACAAAGTTCTATAAAGAAATCAAAGAAGATCTAAATAAATAGAAAGACATATTCATGGATTGTATTCATGATTGAAAGGCCCAACATCATAAATTCATCAAATCTCTTCAAACTAATATGAAGGTTTAACAGTTCTTGCCAAAATTCTAGCAAGAATTGTTGTGGGTACATAACATTATTTTGAGTTTATGTAGAAAATTAAAGGAAATGCAAGAGCTAAAGCTATATTCAAAATGAAGGATAAAACTAGGAAGAATTAAACTCTCCAATTTCAGATATATAGCAACAGTAATTAAGACTAAGTATTGGTAAAGGGACATAAACTAACTTAAATCAATCAAACGGAAAATTTAGAAATACGTCCATACAAATTTGCATGGCTATTTCTGACCAAGATGCAAAGCGATTCAATAGAGAAAAGACTTCCTTTTTTAATAATAGTGCTGAAGCAACTTGACATGAGTAGGTAACAAATTGACCTCAAACTAAGATACTCACCTTATGCAAAAATTAACTCACAATGGCTCGTATACATAAAAATCTTCAAGATCTAAGATTACGCAAAGACTTCTTAGACCAAAAGCAAAATCAATGAAAGGAATAACTGAGCCCTCACCAGTGTGACTTGGTTGGTTGGTTGTCCTACAAAGCCAGAAAGGATGTTGGTTTGATTCCCAGCCAGGGCATGTGCAAGGGTCGACCCAACAATGTTTCTTTCTCACACCAACGTTTTCCTCCTTTTCTTTCTTCCTCCCTCCCCCCATTTCTAAAAAACAAATAAATAAATATTTTTAATAATCAGGACATGGAAAGGTGATAAATTGGACTTAATTAAAATGAAATACTTTTACCCTTTGAAAGATCCTATTAAGAAGATGAAAATATAAACTATATACTGAGAAAATATTTGAATATTGGCAAACTACATGTCTGACAAAGAATATGTTTCTAGAAAACATAAAAAATACATCAAGGGTTCTCTAAACTCTATAAAAAATTCAAATCATTAGAAAATAAATAAAAGATGTAAATAACTATTTTATAAAAGAGGATATACAGGTGGCAAATAAGCATCTGAAAAGTTCAACATTAGCTATTAAACAAATGGAAATTAAAACCACAAAAAGATATTATATAATTATCAAAAAAGATAAAAAATAATTGTGAGAGCACCCTTTGAAGTTATGGAGAAAGTGTTGAAGATATGGAGAAACTGGTTCACTCATTTATTGCCGGTGGGAATGATGATTGGTACAGCCATTCCAGAAAATGGTTTGAAAGTTACTAAAAAAAAAAACCCAAAACCCTATACATAAAACTAACTTGCACCCCTGGGTATTATCCAGAGAAATAAAAATGTATGCATATATACATGTATACATATATATATATACATATGCACACATATATATAATGTTCACAGAGTTAATATTCAATATTCATAATAGTCAAAACATAAATAACACAGCTGTCCTTCAACAAACTGTGGTACATCCACACACCATGGAATACTACTCAGCAAGAAAAAGGAACAAACTGTTAATACATGTAAAAACCGGGCTGAATCTCCAGTAAAGTATAACAAGTAAAAAAAAAGAATTCTAAAAGATTGCATATTGTATGATTTTATTTTTATAACATTCAGAAAATTAGAAAAATATGGAATTGAAGAACAGATGAGTTGTTACCAGATGTTAAGAATAAAATGGGGGTGGAAGAAAACAGTGTGACTCTAAAAGGAGACATGTAGTAATGGAAACAATCTGTATCTTTACGGTATCAATGTCAGTTTCTATCTTATTCATAACATAATACAGCTTTGCTATGGGAAAAAGTGGGTGAGGGGCACAATGGGCATACCCACATTATTTCTTAGAACTGCCTATAAATCTACAATTATCTCAAAAGAAAAGTTTAATTAAAAAAAATAAGATGCTCACCTGAATATTATGTATTTGTAATAGTATGTTTAGAGTTAGAGAAAATTTTACTTACTTAGTAATTTTTAATATATTTTATTGATTATGCTATAATACATTGTCCCATTTATCCCCTTCTTTCCCCTCCACCCTGCACACCCCCTCCCACACACATTTTCCCCTTTAGCTCATGTGCATGTGTCATAAGTTCTTAAACTTCTACATTTCCCACACTACTCTTGCTCTCCCCCTGTCTATTTTCTACCTACCGTCTATGCTACTTATTCTCTGTACCTTCTCCCCACTTCTCCTCCTCCCACTCCCCTGTTGCTAACCCGCCATAACATATCTCCATTTCTGTGATTCTGTTCCTGTTCTAGTTGTTTGCTCAGCTTGCTTTTGTTTTAGGTATGGTTATTAATAACTGTGAGTTTGCTGTCCTTTCAATGTTCATATTTTTTATCTTCTTTTTCTTAGATAAGTCCTTTTAACATTTCATAAAATAAGGGCTTGGTGATGATGAACTTCTTGAACTTGACCTTATCTGAGAAGCACTTTATCTGTCCTTCCATTCTAAATGAAAGCTTTGCTGGATAAAGTAATCTTGGCTGTAGGTCTTTGGATTTCATGACTTGGAATACTTCTTTCCAGCCCCTTCTTGCCTGTAAGGTCTCTTTTGAGAAATCCTCTGACAGTCTGATGGGAACTCCTTTGTAGGTGACTGTCCCCTTAACTCTTGCTGCTTCTAGGATTCTCTCCTTCATTTTAGTCTTGGCTAATGTAATTATGATGTACTTGGTTTGTTCCTCCTTGGATCCAACTTCTTTGGGACTCTCTGAGCTTCCTGGATTTCGTGGAAGTCTATTTCTTTTGCCAGATTGGGGAAGTTCTCCTTTATTAGTTGTTCAGATAACTTTTCCACTTGTTGCTCTTCCTCTTCCTTTTCTGGTACCCCTACAATTAGAATGTTGGAATGTTTAAAGATGTCCTGGAGGTCCCTAAGCCTCTCCTCATTTTTTTGAATTCTTGCTTCTTCATTATTTTCTGTTTGGTTGTTTCTTTCTTCCTTCTGGTCTACTCCACTGATTTTAGTTGCAGTTTCCTTCCCATCACTATTAGTTCCCTGTACATTTTCCTTTATTTCACTTAGTGTAGCTTTCATTTTTTCATCTAATTTGCAACCAAATTCAGCCAATTCTGTGAGCATCCTGATTACCAGTGCTTTGAACTATGCATTTGATAGGTTAGCTACCTCTTCCTCGCTTAGTTGTATTTTTTCTGGAGCTTTGATCTCTTCTTTCATTTGGGCCATTTTTTATGGTCTGGTCATACCTGTTATGTATGAGGGGCAGAGCCTTAGGTGTTCACCAGGGTGGGGCAACCCACGTTGCTGGGTTGTGATGCTGTATGTGGGGGTGGGGTCAGAGAGGGAACAATAGTGTTTGCTATGCTCTCTCTCAGATTTCAGTCCCTTCTGCCACTTCCCACAAGCAAATTGGGCCCTTCTGGTGCTGGTTCCCTGGTGGGTGGGCTTGTGTACATTCTAGGACCCTGTGGGTCTCTCCAACTAAATCTCCTGTGAGGCTGGGAGTCTCTCCCAGCACCTCATCTCCAACAAGTGTTTTCCCTTTTAAAAAAATATTTTATTGATTATGCCATTACAGTTGTCCCATTTCTCCCCCTTCATTCCCCTCCATCCTGCACACTCCCTCCCTAACCCTTCCCCTCCCCTTTAGTTCATGTCCATGTGTCACAAGCTCTTTAGCTTCTACATTTCCCACACTATTTTTGCCCTCCCCCTGTCTATTTTCTACCTACCATCTATGCTACTTATTCTCTGTACCTTCTTCCCCCTTCTCCTCTTCCCACTCCCCTGTTGCATACCCTCCTTGTGATCTCCCTTCTAGGGTTCCACTCCTGATCTAGCTGTCCTCTTAGTCTGCTTTTGTTTTAGGTGTGGTTGTTAATAACTGTGAGTTTGCTGCCCTTTCAATGTTCATATTTTTTATCTTCTTTTTCTTAGATAAGTCCCTTTAACATTTCATATAATAAAGGCTTGGTGATGAGGAACTCCTTGACCTTGACCTTATCTGAGAAGCACTTTATCTGCCCTTCCATTCTAAATGAAAGCTTTGCTGGATAGAGCAATCTTGGATGTAGGTGTTTTTAATCGGTGCTTTTAGGCTTTATTTCCTGGCGCTCAGGCCCTGGGTTGCATGGTCTGTCTCACTGCCCTTTTATTTGCCTGGTTTATCGGTGTGTGAATGTGTGACTGCAGTCAGCCAGCTGCCTTGCACACCTCACTGGGTCTGCTAGCTGCCACCTGCGCACCTGAGTTTGCCAGCCACCGCTTTTTACTGCCACAACCCCTCTCTGCTGGCCTCTTACCGGTTTGGATGAATGGTTGTCGGACTTCTGTACAGTTCAATTTTCTGTCAGTTCTGGTTGGTTTTTGTTTCTAAATTTTTGTTGTCCTTAATTTTGGTTGTGCAAGGAGGCACAGTGTGTCTACCTACACCTCCATCTTGGCTGGAAGTCTGTGACTTACTAATTTTTGTATTGCTTTAATTGCTGTCTAATTATTCACTAGTCATAGACTCAGCAAAAATTTTTTTCCTTTGGAAGAATTCAGGCAAAAATACATATTTTTAGATATAAGTATAAACAGATATAGATATGGATATGGATATAGCTATAACAAAAGTTTTCTCCACAGGGCTAAGATAAATTTTTATTTTATTTATTTCATTTTTTAAATTTTTACTTTGAAAATATTTTATTTATTTATTTTTAGAGAGAGGGGAAGGGAGGGAGAAAGAGAGGGAGAGAAACATCAATATGTGGTTGCTTCTCACGCACTTTGTACTGGGGATCCCGCCTGAAATCCAGGCATGTCCTCTGACTGGGAATCAAACACTCAATCCATTGAGCTACACCAGCCAAGGCTAAAGTAAATTTTTTTAAAGATGATTATGTTTAAATGATATGAAAAATAATTTTTCTTTAGATAGGTAATCTTGAGAACATCTGTTAGTTTTCTTGGTAAATTAAATATTGTGACTAAATTAGAAAAGAATTTAGAAAACCTAACAGGGAAAATGATAGTTGATTGTCACATGAATTTGGAAACTGAGTAAGATAAATTACATGGATAGAAAAGCTCTATAGCTCTATGGGAAAAATGAGAAAACGAATCCTCCAAAATCTACTTGAGAACACCCATCTGAACAGCAAATTGAATGACCAATGCTGATGTTAGAGAAGACAACATGGAGTCCCAGTAACACTCACATCACAGGTGTAAATAAGCCCACGATACAGAGTTTCCAACATTCATGTATGATTTGATAGAAGTTTATGAAGTAGACATGCTAAAATCTTTTGATACTTTTGATACTTTGATACTCCCCTTTTGAACATGTAACTTATGGCAGAAATTTTTAGTTCCAAGTGAAAGAAACCAGATTCAATATAGTCAAAGGTAAATGTGGGATGGATTGGAAGGGTATAAGATACCTTTGAGAACTAAATGAAGACCTGAAAGAACAGGACACCTCAGATGCCTTACAGACTGGGACAGAGGACTTTACCCTCCAAGACTCATTCTACTTTGCATAAACTTCTCAGGTTTTCTCACATGGGAAAAGGACTCAGTGCCTGGAAGTTCTTGGAAATAAACAGTATTTGAAACCCAAGAGGAAACAGAATTCTTCCTGTAGGTTCCACTTAGTAAAATGTCACATAAAGACTTTACTTGCCCTAGCTTGAATCATATAACTATTTCTACACTAACATTTGGCCAATCTGAAAAGAGAGAAATGGGTAGAATAAAATAATATGTATTACAGGAACAATGTTAACAAGTAGGATCATTGGAAGGCACCATTAAGATATCCTAATGAGAAAAGGAATGAGGAAATAGGAGTTTTTCCTTCCTTCCTTCCTTCCTTCCTTCCTTCCTTCCTTCCTTCCTTCCTTCCATTTTATTTGCCATACTTTCCCCCCTCATTTGTGTCAATAAATAGTCCTTTTTTCTTTTATAAAATACTGGTACTTAAACTTTAATTTAATTGGCTCAAGTGTTTTAATTGGAGAAATTTGCAATAGACTCCTTATATTTGATCACTACAGCAAATATAGCATACAACATTCAAATATTTTAATACTGAAAACCAATACCACAGACTAGGTAACAGAATCTTTTGTAATAAGTAGTGAATACATTAAAATGACCATCAGTAAGTAAATTATTCTTTGAAACTCTTGGTTAAATGAAAAATATGTGCTTATTTTTCTTTTAGTATCACTAATCACTCACTACAAACATGTAGTGTACTTATAAACAACTTTGTACTTGTACTTAAAAATGCAATGTACTTAAAAACAACTTTTCAAATTATTTTCACTATTGCCATTCATAATTAAAGGCAAATAGGCAGAGTGTGGAGATTATTAATTGGACTCATTCATGTAAAGCCAATGGATATGCTAATTAGAAAAAATAAAAGGACCATATTGGAATTTTAATACATACCTTTGATACCACATATATGCATAGATTAACTTCCTTACCATACAATGTTTACCTTATAGCCCACATGACTTCCAAATTATGTAATACAATTAGATAGCAAACACAAAAAACAACATTATAAATTTGGTTAGAAAAGTAGAAATTAGAGATGTCTTTTGGAAACTCCAAATTTATCAAAAGTATTTCATTTGAAGAACTTTTTTAATATAAAAGATCATACATTGTTTTTCTTTACCCTTAAGAATCACTATATTTTTATTCATTGTACTTCTTTAAATTAAAAAAAATAAGTTTGGTAAACTTTTACTATTTGATTATTGGCAAAAAGACTTTAAGAAGATAGCTTTATATCCCTTGCTGTGGGCTAGTGTGATTTTGGTATTAGTATCTGGACACTTATTTACACACTGTTTAAAAGGTATTAAAAATAAATTTTCTAGTCAGAAAAAAGAGAGTCTCATGGTTAAATGAATTAAACTATCCTCTGTACTGAGCAAGAACCATAAATAATCCATTAAGAGTTTTTGGAACCTTATTTTCCTATACTTTATATAAACCAACATACACTAGTTTATGATATTATCCCAGGTTCTAAAAGTCATAAAAACCTAAAGATCTGTGTCAATGCCAATCCCATAATAGATTCAGCAAAAGTTGTTTAGTGCAGGCATATACTAATTAAGACCTCGCAATTGTTCTTCATTACATTTAATATGCTAATATAATTTTCAAGATGGAAAATGTGTCTTCTGTTTGGAAAATTCAAAGACTATAGTTTAAAACAAGAAAAATTCCACAGAAGTATTTAAAATGACAGCAGGAGGGATAAACAACTTGTAGCAAAGTTAAACACTCAAATTTTTCTTTAAAATTGCATGATGCTCATATAAGGTAAAATATTAAAGTGCAGGTATTATTTTTAAAATGATTAATTGAAGAAATTGTCAATAGTTTTAGAACAAAAAATAATATACTGAAGTTTTAGAACAAAAAGAAACATACTTTTCAGTAATAATATACTGAAAAGCAGGTAAAGATAGGTTTTGGAAAGTCAGCATCAACATTTACTTAAGAAAAATACAACAAGATTTTCACTGATTGGTGTGGCTCAGTGGGCTGGACATCATTCTGCAAACCAAAAGGTTGCTGGTCTGACCCCTAGTCAAGGGCACACACCTATGTTGCAGGCCAGGGCCCCAGTTGGGAGCATGCAAGAGGCAACTGGTCAGTGTTTCTTTTGCACATTGAATGTTTTTCTCCCTCTTTTTCTCCTTTCCTTCCCCTCTCTCTAAAAATAAATAAATAAAGTATTTTAAGAAGAAAAATATATAACAAGATTTATAAATGAAAGTATTTTTAGAATTCCAAATACCTATGTCCTTTTACTACCCTCTTAATTTAAAGTTGTATTGTGTCCTATGGACTTCTTAAATTTCCCTGACCTTCATGCATAATGTCCTCTTAATAGACAGCCCTATGAGATGATCAGAAAAAATAGTCATTATCACACTCAATGTAGGTGAGAAAAAACTAAGATTTTTACTGAAATATTGAGCAGTCTGGTTAGTAATGTACACATTGTATTTATTTGTTTCTAATTATGGATGGTAACAGTATATAAAGTAGAAAATGTTTAACAAGTTATTTTAAAGTACACTAAATATAAGGTAAAACAAAATTCACCTACTTAACTTAGTAAATGATCTCTATCCTTATACTTTTACAGTCACATTAGTTCAGCTGAATGAAGGTCCAATAAATGACCACTTTCTCATACAACGGCATGAAGCTGACCTTCAATAAAATACATTGAGATTGTTGAGTTATTGTTCATAAAGGTAAAAACTAGTGGTGAATTATTTTTTCCTTAGGGTGGATTAATATGAAATATTTTTGATTTATTAAAAATAAGCAGTAAGATAGTATAAAAATGTTAATATATATAACTTCCTGGAAACTTTGAAGAAAAATGAGCTAATGTTCACTTTTGCTCTAAAACTATATTCTTAATAGATTAAAATTGTATTTAACTAAAAATTTAATTATCATAACATTCAACAGCTTATTTAGTTTATAAGTTGATATAAATATACAACTATGCCATTATATATATATTGTATATATTTATATATACAGTATATATATTATATATACTGTATCTATTTTCTTTTAAATAACTAATGTATATGTTTTACTCTTATAAAGTTTATTAATCAACTATAAAAACTGTTTCATCTTGATCAATATTTAGATCTCACATCATTTTCTCTTGAAGTTTATACAAAATAATTCATTTCTTTTTATTCTCTCCTGCAGTTTCCTTTGTGCATCAGTTAATAATGAACAATCAATATGAGAATCATTAAAAGTGTGTGAGTCACTGCAAGTATAAATACTTTCCTAGAAATGCTTGGCAGACGGAGCAGAGAGCATTAGGCTCCGCATTCAAAATAAAAGAGAGTGCTGAAAATTATTTGAATTGAGGTTCTATTTTCAGCAATTGGAGAGGTTTCTAGTGCAACAATTGTCCCAGAGATTACAACTATAAACTATGGAAAAAGTATTTACAAAAACTACTTGAAGGTGCTGGAGAATGACCAACCCAAATGGAAATTGGAGTATGTTGACATTTGGAAAGAGGGAGCAGCCCTGAATGAGGTCCGCTTTTGTGCAGCTCTTCCTCTGAGGACACACCTCACTCAGCCAAGTGGGATGGCCGAGACTCAGAGAATCTGCGGGGTTGCCTGCAGAAAAAAACAAAACAAAACAAAAAGGACAAAGTTTTAAAGGTGACCACAGTAGTTGGAAAGGAAAGGAAAGGAGTGGAGAAAAGGAGAGAAACAGGGAGGAGAAGTCCCATGTTCTGGGTATAAACTCTGGCCAAATCTCTGGCTTACACTCTGAGCTATGCATGTATGCGCCAGCCTACAAGCAGCTCAGCCAAGTGAAAAGAGCTGAACAGAGATTTCAGTGCTATCCATCAAAGAAAGCAGGGTTAGAGACAGTTCAGCCAAGTTAACTGCCCGTTAAAAACCAAATTTAAAAATCTAATAATTGTCCAGAAATATAATAGTCTATTGTCTCTATAACATCCAATATCCAAGTGTTCAGGATATACCTGAAAATTGAACATGCAAAGAAACAAGAAAGCATGGTCAATACTCAAGAGAAATGGCAGTAAAAAGATAAAATTCTTAAATGTTTCGAATATTGTAATAGCAGGCAAAAATTGTACAGCTGTTATTATAACTGAGCTCAAGAAATAAAAGGACATATACTTGCCGTGAATGAATACAGGTCACAGCAAAGAAATAGAAGCTATATAAAAGAATAAAAAGGAAAATCTAGAATTAAAATTATAATTAAAATAGGAAAACAGAGAGCTTATAGGTAGATTAAAGATGACAAAAATAAGGTTCAGTGAGTCTGACAAGAGAACAATAACGATAAGCCAATCAAAAGAACAGGGAGAGGAAAAGAAAAGAAAAAATTAAGAAACACAGGAACATCTGTAACAAAATCAAGAGGTCTATTCTACATGTAACTGGAATCTCAGAGGAGAAAAGAAAGATTGGAACAAAAAATATTTGAAGAAATTATGGCAAAAATATCCAGATTTTAAAAATATATAAATAGAAGATGCTTAACAAACCTAAGAAAGATATGAGGGGGGACCCTCAAAAAATGAATTATCTTCTGCAGGGAGGGCTCCTTGTACTACAGACTTCCCCAGCTAAGTGAGTTTTCTAAGTACCGGTCTATGCCAGTGTGCCAGCTGGAATTGTCATGAGAGGCTGTGTTCAACTTCAGGAAAATTTTTTTCAAGGCTTTTTCAACACACTTGCACATTTCACCATGGGTGATTTATGAGTGCACCTGCCCACACCAAGCTGAGTGTTCCACAGTTTTTTACCAAAAATGACATGACACCTTGCCCCACCCTCCCTGTTCATCCGATCTCACCCCAAGCAACTTTTTTTTTTGTTTCCCCAGATGAAAAAAGTCATTAAAGGGAAAATTTTGCCAATGAGGAAGAGGTGAAACAAAAAATGGCAGAAGCACTAAAAAGCATCAAAATTGATGAGTTCAAAACAGTTTTGAGCAGTAGAAAAAATCTCGATAGGTGTATTACATCAAATGGAGAGCACTTCGAACATGGCCGGACTTTAAGCATTTTCTGTAATTACACAATTTTTACAAACAAATAATATTTTGGGGGTCTCCCTTCTCATAGCTGAGAGGATTTCTAGTTCCAACTGTAAAATAGATTAGAAATTGTCACTTTATAATTGTCCTAATAATAAGTAAAAAGCTAAAAAGACTGAAAAATCAACAACTCTTTAATTCTTAAAGAGAGGGGAGCAAATATGACAAAACACTGTCCCAAGATTAGAGAGAAAGACAGAAAAATATAAGTCATGGTCTACCAAAGCACAGTCATGACCTGAAACCCCCTGGATGAAGTAACATGGTAGGAAAACTGAAATTCTGATCAATTGCTGGAAGACCAGTGTAGGCAACTCAGAGAGTTCTACAAACTACAGGGGAGGCCTGGCTGGCTGGCTTGGTTGGCTGGAGCGTCATCCCATACACCAGAAGGTTGTGGGTTTGAGTGCCAATGGGGACAGATACTAGGTTGTGGATTTGACCCCCAGTCAGGGTGCCTATGGGAGGCAACCAATCTATGTTTCTCTCTCACACTGATGTTTCTTCTCTCTCTCCCTTTCTCTTTATCTAAAAGAAATAAATATATCCTTGGGTGAGGATTAAAGAAAACTGCAGGCAATCATAAAGATACATTCTTAATATTGAGAGGTTTACCCTAAGGAGATCAAACAGATTCCCACAGTAAGTATCAGAGGTAAATTCCCTCCTGCTTATGTAAGCTGGGGTAAGAAAAAGGAACCATTTTGAGATACATCAGAAGCTCTGTTATCTTAACAAGACCTGCCCTAAAGGAAAAACTACCTAACCAGAACCTAACTTTCTGGTGTATTATTAAAGCCTAACTGGCCCTGAAAAGGGAAATACCAGACTCCAGTCAGCTCTAGTTCTCCAGCTGGGAAAAGGGACATGCCCAACTTCAGCCCAGTCAACCACCAATCCCACTTAAAGAGGAAGAAGAAAACTGGAAAACTTTTGAAAAGTTAACTCTCTAGGACTACATTCTCACTAAAAGACTAAGACCCCAAGTCTTAGGACTATCAAATGCTTCCCCCCACCCACATACACACACCTCATCACCACATCGTTTTATGCCCATTTATAGCAGTTACTTTTACACAGTACATCGTGTCTTGCTGTCAAGAAAAAATTACAAGACATATCAAAAGGCAAAAAGTACTATCTGAAGAGACAGAGCAACATGAGAACCAGACATGGGAGGATTTGGGGGCTTATCAAACTGGCAATTTAAAACAGCTCTGATTAACGTGCTAAGGGCTCTAATGGATAAAGTAGACAGCATGCAAGGACAGATGGGCAATGTGAGCAGAGAGATGCAAAGCCTAAAGAAGAACCAAAAAAGAGATACTCAAGATCAAAAACATTATGATAGAAACATAGAATGCCTTCGATGGGCATTATTAGTAGGATAGGCCTGGCTGAGAAAAGATTCTCTGAGCTGCAAGAGGATAAATAAAAAGAATCCTTGAAAACTAAAAAGCAAATACAAGACTGAAAAAGAAAGAACAGAGTACCCAAGGATTGTGGGATATGTACAAAAGGTATAAGAAATACATGCTAGGAATCTCAAAAGAAGACAGAAGGAAACAGAACACATGTTTGAAACAATAATAACCAAGAATTTCCCAATAATTTCAGACACCAAATTACAGATCCAGAAAGTTCAGAGAACAAAAAACAGGATCAATTCCAAAAAAACTACATGCAAAAATGTCATTTTCAAACTACAGAAAATCAAACATAAAGAAAAAACTGAAAGAAGCTAAAGGAAAAAGACACTTCACTCATTGAGGAATCAAGAAAAGAATTATATCAGCCTTCATCTCAGAAGCCATGCAAAGAAGAGAGTGAAGTGAAATATTTAGTGTTGAGAAAGTAAAATGCCAACTCTGAACTTACTTTCCTGAGCATTTATACTTCAAAAATAAAGGAGAAATAAATACTTTCTCAGACGAGCAAAAAATGAGAGAATTTGTTGGCAGTAGACCTGACTTGCAAAACATGTTTTAAAAAGTTCATTAGAGAGGAATATAGCATTGGTCAGTAACTTTGATCTACATAAATTAAATTGGAGCAATGAAGAATGAATAACAGAAAGTAAAATTAAAAAATTTATTATTTTTATTCTTAAGTGATATAATAGATGCTAGTTGTTCAAAATACTACTAACAATGTATTCAGTTATACCCGCTTATGTGTATATCTTATGTACTTATATATGGTTATATATGTAAGTCTATGTATGTTTATATATAAGTGAAATAAATGACAGCAATGATACAAGGAGCAGGAAGAAGGAATAAGGATTATTCTGCAAACTTATCGTACACTGCCCCTGGAGTGGTAAAGTGTTCTTTGGAAGTGAATTTGGATGAGTTGTGAATATATATTGCAACCTCCAGGGCAATCACTAAAAACAGTTTTAAAAGAAGTATAATCAATATGCTAAGAAAGGAAAGAAAATAGAATATATGATTCTATATGATTCCATTTTCAAAAGGCAGAAAAAGAGTGGAAGACAAAAATAGAAACAAAGACTAGGCCAAAACTACAGCAACAAATATGGTANCTTATCGTACACTGCCCCTGGAGTGGTAAAGTGCTCTTTGGAAGTGAATTTGGATGAGTTGTGAATGTATATTGCAACCTCCAGGGCAATCACTAAAAACAGTTTTAAAAGAAGTATAATCAATATGCTAAGAAAGGAAAGAAAATAGAATATATGATTCTATATGATTCCATTTTCAAAAGGCAGAAAAAGAGTGGAAGACAAAAATAGAAACAAAGACTAGGCCAAAACTACAGCAACAAATATGGTAGATATTAACACAACTATGGCAACAATAACCTTGAATGGCAATGGCCTGAATCTACCCATTAAGAGATTGTCAAAATGGATCAAAATATATGACTCAACTATATCTTGTTTACAAGAAAGCCACTTTACATATAAAGACATGTATAAAAACATACCATGTTAGCATTAATCTAAAGAAAGCAGGGTAGATATATTCATTTCAGGCAGAACAGACTTCAAAACGAAGACATTTTTAAGTGGACTTTGTTTAGGAAACAAGTATGACTCCTTATGTACTTTTCTCCAAGGTCTATATTACCTAACACATGAAGAGTGGTACAAAAGACAGAGCTCCAGATTTTACTGTAATGTAAGTGCCAGTCTTTATATATATTACAGTTTGTCTTTCTACATATAGATAAGCTTCTATTAACTGGATTTTTGTTAACTCAATTGCTAATGACTTTATATCACATTCTAACAGCATGGTCATTTTTCTATTAAATAAATTATTCTTGCCTGGGTGGTGTAGCTCAGTGGATTGAGTACCAGCCTATGAACCAAACGGTCACTGTTTGGATTCCTAGTCAGGACACATGTCAGGTTTCGGGCTAGGTCCCCAGTAGTGAGTGGGTAAGAGGCAACCACACATTGATGTTGCTCTCCTTCTCTTTCTTTTTCCCTTCCCTTCTCTCTAAAAATAAATAAAATACTTTAAAAAATAAAATAAATAAATTATTCTAAATGTATAAACAAGCTTTGTGTTTGCACAATCTAACCCATCAGGAGACAGAACCAAACTCTAAGTTTGTAATTATCTCCTTGCCTCTGTAAATATGCAAATGAATAAATTTGAGGAAAAACTAAGATATTTTGTGCATTTGAATTGTGTCATGTCTTTCCAACATAGACTGCAACATGTGATTTGATGAGCAATAAACAGAAGTTAAACTAATTTCCCCTTTCTTCTGTATAAGATTCTTACTCTTGTAATGCATTCATTTGTTTCACAGTGAGTAGAATATGCCATGTATCTCACCTCCTCACCTCACTCATGTATCCCAACTCTCTAACCTAAGTGGGGCAGGAATCAGGAATTAAGGTTAAAGGGCCTTGTACTACCCTGCTCTATTCCCTCACCTTAATGGTATATTCCCCACACCAGTCAATGAAGTGAAATCAGATTCCATTACTATTTCTATCTTGCTCCATAAACCTACTCATCATCCTTTGGCTGATCAGGACCAAAGTCCCCATCCTGACTTTCTCTTCAGTCTGCATTTTCTGATGCCCATGTCCAGCCACGGTTTAGTCAGTAGAAGTGAGAACTGGTGTCAGGAAACATGAAAAGGAATAATAACAAGAGTCTTGGTCACATGGTAAAATACTATGCTGTGTTCATAGAAAGTACCATATTCTTCTGTCATTAAAGTTAGATAGTAGATTAATAAAACTTCACATGGAAAGATGATGTATAAAAATAAATTAAGGAGTGACCTCAGAGGAAAGGTATCATGAGAGATCTTGTTGGTCTCTGCCCTTGAAGCTTTGAGACTTTGAACAGCTATAACTCAGCAAATGGTTCCCTGCACAGAACAGCATATTGGATCAAAAACAAAACCCAACCATGTGCTGCATTCAGGAAATGCATCTAAGCTGCAAAGTTAGACTCAAAGCAACAGGTGGAAGATGACTCTCCAAGCAAATAACATCCACAGAATTACAGATACAGTCATACTAATATTTGAAAAAAAATTTAAGATAACAAGGGTAACAAGAGACAAAGACAGACATTTTATAATAATAAAGGGGGGCCTACATGAAGAAGACATGGCACTTCTGAATATATTTGCACCCACTTAGGGAGCACGGACATGAATAAAGCAACTACTAATAGAAGTAAAGGGAGAAACAGATGAAAACACAATCACTGTTGGGGAGCTTACTACTCCATTGACAGCTCTAGACAGATAATCTAAACGGAAAATAAGTATAGCAATGTTGGCATTAAATGACACTTTAGAACAAATGGACATAACAGTTGTTTACAGAGCACCTCCAGTCCATTAACATCAGTTTATACATTCTTATCCACAGCACATGGAATATTCTCAAAGTTTGCCCAGAGTTTGGTTCACAAACTAGCCTGAAATGTAAGAAGATTAAAAGTATACCATGCATATTCTCTGACTATAATGTTTTGCAATAAAAAAATCAGCTGCAGAGAGGAAGTAAAGGAACCCACATATATGTGGAGATTAAACAGTGTACACTAAAAATGACTGGATCGAAGAAGAAATAATGGGTGAGATCAAAAGATCTATAGAGACAAGTGGAAAAGATGGTATGACATACAAAGACTTCTGAGATGCAGTGAAAGCAGTAATGAAGTAAGTTTATTTATATCATGTAGTTCTGTCTACAGAAAAAATAGAAATCCCAAGTGAACAACCTAACATTACATCTTAAAGAACTAGAAAAAGAAGAACAAATACAACCCAAAGTCAGCAGAAGAAAGGCAATAATAAAAATCAGAGCAGAATTGAATGAAATAGACATCAAAAAGATTATGCAAAAAATTAATGCACAAAGATGTGATTCTTTGAAAAGAGTAATAAAATTGACAAGCCCCTGGCTAGACTAAAAAAAGAAAAAGATGAAAGGCACATATAAACAAAATCATAAATAAAAGAGAAATTACCACAGACATAACTGATATATAAAAATCATACTAGCATTGTATGAAAGACCATATGCCCCCAAATTCAATAACCTAGAAGAAATGGATATGTCTCTACAAATATATAACCTTCCTAGACTAAACTGTGAAGAATTAGAAAGTTTAAATAGACTGATTAGCAGTGAGAAAATTAAAACAACCATCAAAAACATTTAAAAAAGTACAACAGGACCTGATAGCTTCACTGGAAGATTTGATACCTATCCTTCTCAACCCTTCCAAAACACTGAAGAAAAGGCAATACTTTCCAACCCATTTTATGAGGTCAATATAACCCTGATACCAAAACCTGGCAAGGATAACACATGAATACATACACACTCACAATAAACTACAGACCAATGTCACTAATGAATACAGATGCAAAAATCTTAAACAAAATACTAGCAAAATGAATACAATA
The DNA here is from genome assembly GCF_014824575.4 of Sturnira hondurensis. NCBI lineage: Eukaryota > Metazoa > Chordata > Mammalia > Chiroptera > Phyllostomidae > Sturnira > Sturnira hondurensis. The sequence continues at coordinate 16,023,457 of NW_028076767.1, read as the reverse complement.
ATACATTAAAATTAACACATCACAATCAAGTAAGGTTCATTCCAGGGGCATAAGAATAGTTCAACGTATGCAAATCAATCAATGTAATACACCATCTACACAAAACAAAGGATAAAAATCATATGATTTTATCAATAGATGCATTAAAAGCATTTGATAGGATACACCAGTTTATGATTAAAACACTCAGTAAGTATAGAATGACAGTACCTCAACATAATAAAGGTCATATATGACAAAACCCCAGCCATTATCATACTCAATGGTAAAAACTGAAAGCTTTTCCTCTAAAATCAGGAAGAAAACAAGTATGCCCACTCTCACCTTTCTTATTCCACATAGTTCTGGAAGTCCTAGCCAGAGCAATTATACAAGAAAAAGAAATAAAAGGCATCCAAATTGGGAAGAAATAAGTAAAAGTGTTACTTTTTGCAGATGAAATCATTCTGTATATAACAACCCTAAAGACTCCATCAGGAAAAAAATATTAGAAACAATAAATAAAGTTGCAGGAAACAAAATCAATGTACAAATATTCACTGTTTTTCTATATACTAAAAATGAAACTTCAGAAAAAGAAAAAAAACAATTCCATTTGCAATTGCAACCAAAAAAAAAGACCTAAGAATAAACCTAACAAAGGGTGTGAAAACTATAACTACAAAGCATCTGTAGAGTAAATGGAGTCAGTCTGGCTTCCTCACCCAGGTGTCTGGATAACTAAGGGGAGCCGTTTTCCCATACTTTGAATGGGACTGACAAGTAGCGTTCTCATAGCCTTGAGCCTGGGTCTGATAAATGGTTCCCATAACATGAAGTGGTTTCACATGTGCAGAATCATGCTGTGTTATATAATTTGGGGGCTTGAAGCCGGATTTGTTTGCTTCTAGCACTTAAGCAGGTAGGAGCTTCTCACTAGAGAGACACATAGCTTGCAGCACGGGTGGCTTGCCCACCCATGAATAAAGGATGCCAAGCATCCTCATGGCTCCATGCATTTTCTTTCATTTCCCCAAATCTAGAGTGGACCTGCCACGCCTTGACTAGCTGCAACATAGCATCATTTAAAGAGATCGAAAAAAACACAATAAAATAGAAAGGTATTTTGTGTTCGTGGGCTGGAAAAATCAACATAGTAAAAATTGCCCTATTACCCAAAGCAGGTGTCCCCCTCCCCAGGCAGCGGACTATTAGGAACCAAGCCTCACAGCAGGAAGTGAGCAGCAGATCCATGAGAGAAGCTTCATCTGTATTTATAGTTGCTCCCCATCTCTTGCATTACTGCCTGAGCTTTGTCCTGTCAGATCAGTGGTGGCATTAGATTCTCATAGGAGCATAAACCTTGCTGTGAACTGCGCATGCAAGAAATCTAGATTGCACGTTCCTTATGAGAATCTAATGCCTGGTGATCTGAGGTGACGCTGAGGCAGTGATGCTAGGAACATCTGCAAATACAGATTATCATTAACAAAGAGGTTTGACTGCGCAAAGACCATAATAAAACAATTGCTCACAGACTCATATCAAAACTCTATCAGTGAGTGGCAAGTGACAATTGAGCTGAATGTGGTGGCATTCTTTATAGTGGCAAGTGAGTTGATGTACTTCAGTGTACGGCTACATCTGGCAGCAGGCTTTAAGTCAGAATCTGACACTTATTCTAGTCTGTACATGGCCCGTCTATTATTTTATTTACCACTTCCATCCATCCTCCCCACATTGTGCATTTGTCCCAGTCAGTTTTGTGGAGCCCACAAGCTAACCCTAGTCAAAATGAGTAAAAAACCAAATATTGTGGGAGAGCTTCTTTGAAAAGGGGGCAAGACCCAATGATGAGATAGCAGAAGACTGTACTAAGATTGCCAACAAAAATAAAGCTGTATTTAAAATACCAAGAGTCCTACATAAATTACAGGTTCTTCTCAATAAGGGATTCACATTCTCCATGCCTTCTTTGTAATATGGTAATGAGCTAGGTAACAAAGCCATGAAATCTTCAAAACTGTTTTGCCATATGGAGACCATGCACTGTGCATTAAGATACAAGTCTTTGGAGTTTTTCAGACAAAATTGTGAACATGAACAAGAACCAATCATTGAAGGCCACCACCTCATCAAAGGTGTCTATCCTGAGAGCACTGCTCAGAGTGATAGCTCTCAGTGGCTAACCACATTGCCAAAGTTCAGAAGCCCTTCACTATCAAAGAGTTGATCTTGCCTGCTGCTGAGGGTATTTGTCATGAACTTTAAGGAGAGGCTGCAGTTCAAAAGGCGGCACACATTCCTCTTTTGGCTAAACCCATAACTAGATGAATTGAAGAAATAGCGGAGGATATTGAGGCGCAATTGTTAGAGTTTCAATGAGTCACGTGGTATACAATCCAGGTTGACAACTCTACAGATGTTGACAGCAAGGCAACAATGCTTGTTTTTGTGTGATATATTTTTCAGTAGAAGGTGCATGAGTATACAGTACATGCACTTTTGTTGCCAACCAACACCGCAGCTGAAGAACTATCCAAGTCTTTGAATGATTATATATCAAGAAAACTGAATCGGTCCTTTGGTGTCAGTATATACACGGATGGAGCAGCTGCCGTAACTGGCATGGTGTCATCCACAGAGAAATGCTGGCTAGCTGAAAAATGTCATCTGAACTTAACAAGGTTTTGCAGGATGTGATTAAAATGATCATATCCTTTGCTAATTATCAATCATATTAAAGTACGTACCCTTAACTCATGTCCATTCACCCAGTTCTGTGGGGAGATGGATGCAGAGCACATCTTCTCTTAGACACAGAAGTGATGTGGCCTTCTAGATGTAGATCACTAGCTGGGGTTTTTGAGTTCTGAGAGCCATTTTAGAGATTTTTTTTTAGAAAAGCAGTCACCACTGGCAGCACATTTCAGTGGCATAGAATGGTTTGCAAAACTTACTTACTTATTTGACGTATTCAACTTATTCAATGAATTCAACCTGTCACTTCAGAGAACAACAACTGTTTTCAAGTTGGCAGATTAAGTGGATGCATTCAAAGCCAAACTGGAATTACGGGGGTGATGAATGAACATTGGGATTTTTGACATTTCAAACATTAGCAGAGATTTTGAAATAGACTGAACAAGAGCCCTTCTCCCGGGTATGTTTGAGACAACTTCAAATCTCCATACATTCTGTATTAAAGCCAAAGTGGAATATTCTGAGATTGCCACAAAATCACTGAAAAGCCTTTTCTGTTTCCAACACCCTATCTTTGTCAAGCAGTGTTTCCTGCAGTGACAGCAACCAAAATGAAATTACGGAGTCCAATAGCACACTGGACATATGCAACACACTTTGGGTGCCATTGTCTCCCATCATCTCCAGATGGGACATTCTAGTTGCAGGAAAACAAGCTCAGGGCTCCCACTGGTCCTGCATTATGGTGAGTTGTATATTTATTTCATTATATATTACAATGTAATCATAATAGAAATAAGTGCACAATAAATTCAATATGCTTGAATCATCTGCAAACCATCCCCCTGCCCCAGTATGTGGCAAAATTGCTATCAATGAAACCAGTCCCTGGTGCCAAAAGGTTGAAAACCACTAAACCCAAACATGCACAAATTGCATGGAATCCTCATCAAAATTGCAATGTCGTTTTTTAAAGAAATGGGAAAAATAATTAGATTTATATGGAGCCATAAAAGACTCCAAAAAGCCAAAACAATCCTGAGAAAAAAGAAGGAAACCAGATAATAATTAGAATTATTATCTATAATTAGAGCTACAGTAATTAAAATAGCGTGGCATTGGCCAGAAAACAGATACACAGACCAGTGGAACAGAATTGAGAGCTCAGAAATAAAAACCACTTGTACATGGGCAAATAATTTTTGATGAACAAAAAATATACAATGTAGAAAAGAAAGCCTCTTCAATAAATGAGGAGGGGGAAATTGGAAAACCACATGTAAAAGAGTGAAACTAGATTACTGTTTGTTCCCATGTACAAAAACTAATTCAAAATAGATCAAACACCTAAATATAAAATCAGAAACAGTAAATTACATAGAGGAAAACAGGTATTAAATTTATGGAACTTGTTCATAGAGACATGTTATGAATTTGACCCCAAAGGAAGCAAAGCAAAGTCAAACATAGATAAATGGGATTATATCAAACTAAAAAGCTTCTGCATAGCAAAAGAGACTGACCACAAAATAAAATGGCAACTAACTGAATGGGAGATGATACTTACAAATAACCTCTCTGACAAGGGATTAATATTCAAAATGTGTAAAAAACTCATACAACTCAACACCAAACAGTCCAATTAAAAATGGGTAGAGGCCCTGAACAGACATTTCTACCAAGAAGACGTGCAAATGACTAATGGATATATGAAAAGATGTTCAGCTTCACTAGCTATTAGGGAAATGCAAATCAAAACTACAATGAAATACCACCTCTACGTGTTAGAATGGCTATGATCAACAAGACAAATAATAACAAGTGTTGGAGAGGTTGTGTAGAAAAAGAATCCCTCATTCACTGCTGGTGGAATGTAACTGATACACCCCCTTCATAAAAGAGTATAGTAGCTTCTCAAGAAATTAAGAGTAAAGTTACCATGTCAGTCAACGATCTTTCTTCTGGGTATCTACTCATAAAATTTGAAGACATTTATTACAAAGATATATGCACCCCTATGTTCATTGCAGCATTATTCACAGTTGCCAAGACATGGAAACAACCAAATTGTCCTTTGATGGAGGACTGGATAAAGATATGGTACATATATCTATGGAATACTACTCAGCCATAAGAAATTATGAAATACCGCCATTTGTGACAACATGGATGGACCTTGAGAATATTATGCAAAGTGAAATAAATCAGTCAGAAAAAGCTAAGAACTACATGATCTCACTCATGTGTGGGATGTAAAACTGACACTCAGAGTCACAGACGAGAGAATGGTGGTTTCCAGAGGGAAAGGGTTTGGAGGTAGTAAAGAATAAAGGGACACAAGCATATGTTGATAGAAGATGACTAGACCTTGTGTATAGGCACACAATACAATATATACATCACGTATCATAGAAATGTACACTTGAAACCTATAGGATCCTATCAACAAATGCCATCTCAAAAAATTTAAAATTCAAATCTTAAACCTATACTTATGAAATACTCATATTTTCTCTTATGTTTCTATAAGTCCAATACTACTAACCCTCAACAATAAACTTCATTTACTATTTTTAAAAATAAAAATAAATAATTTGATAAACACAAGCTTAAAATATGTTTTATTTCTATGAGGGAAGTGCCACATGGGTATGAATGTGAAAAGTTTGAAAATGTATACAGTACATTTTAAAACAAGGAGCTGATTTTTTTAAGCTTTTCTTTTAAAGATTTTATTTACTTTTTTAGACAGAGGGGAAGGGAGGGAGAAAGAGAGGGAGAGAAACAGCAATGTGTGGTTGCTTCTCATGCGCCCTCTACTGGGGACCGGGCCCACAATCCATGCATGTGCCCTGACTGGGAATCAAACTGATGACCCTTTCATTTGCAGATTGGCACTCAATCTACTGAGCCACACCAGCCAGGGCTGTATACAATACTTTCAATTGACGAGCTCTAAGCAGTGTTCTGAGCTCACTTTTTTAAAAAGATTTTTTGTTTCCTATTTTTAATGAATAGTTATTAATCTACTTATTTATTTTATAAGAGAAATGAGACAAAAATCATTGTAATTAAATATTTTAATGAAAACAACATCATGTCCATAGAGCCAGATGTAAGACTAAGGAGATTTATTAGAGTTGTGGGAAAAAAACTTCCAAAAAATCCTATGGCAAACAATTAACATCTGATATGCCTTAACCCAAGTAATTAAAAGTTCTTTTTTTAAAAAATATACTGATTATGCTATTGCAGTTGCCCTATTTTCCCCCCTTCACTCCTTCCACCCTGCACACCCCCTCCCACCCACATTCCCCCCCTTTAGTTCATGTCCATGTGTCATACTTGTAAGTTCTTTGGCTTCTACATTTCCCTTACTATTTTTACCCTCCTCCTGCCTATTTTCTACCTACCATCTATGTTACTTATTCTCTGTACCTTTCCCCCTCTCTCCTCCTCCCACTCCCCTGTATAACCCTCCATGTGATCTCCATTTCTGTGGTTCTGTTCCTGTTCTAGTTGTTTGCTCAGTTTGTTTTTGTTTTTGTTTTAGGTGTGGTTGTTAATAATGGTGAGTTTGCTGTCATTTTACTGTACATGTTTTTTATCTTCTTTTTCTTAGATAAGTCTCTTTAACATTACATAAAATAAGGGTTTGGTGATGATGAACACCTTTAACTTGACCTTATCTGAGGTATACTTTATCTACTCTTCCATTCTAAATGAAAACTTTGCTGGATAAAGCAATCTTGGATGTAGGTCCTTGCCTCTCATGACTTGGAATACTTCTTTCCAGTCCCTTCTTGCCTGTGAGGTCTCTTTTGAGAGAAATCAGCTGACAGTCTGATGGGTACTCCTTTGTAGGTGACTGTTCTCTTATCTCTTGCTGCTTCTAGGATTCTCTCCTTCATTTTGGTCTTGGCTAATTTAATTGTGATGTTCCTTGGTGTGTTCCTTCTTGTGTCTACCTTCTTTGGGACTCTCTGAGCTTCCTGGATTTCGTGGAAGTCTATTTCTTTTGCCAGATTGGGGACGTTCTCCTTTATTAGTTGTTCAGATAACTTTTCCACTTGTTGCTCTTCCTCTTCCTTTTCTGGTACCCCTACAATTAGAATGTTGGAATGTTTAAAGATGTCCTGGAGGTCCCTAAGCCTCTCCTCATTTTTTTGAATTCTTGCTTTTTCATTATTTTCTGTTTGGTTGTTTCTTTTTTCCTTCTGGTCTACTCCACTGACTTTAGTTGCAGTTTCCTTCCCATCACTATTAGTTCCCTGTACATTTTCCTTTATTTCACTTAGTGTAGCTTTCATTTTTTCATCTAATTTGCAACCAAATTCAGCCAATTCTGTGAGCATCCTGATTACCAGTGCTTTGAACTATGCATTTGATAGGTTAGCTACCTCTTCCTCGCTTAGTTGTATTTTTTTCTGGAGCTTTGATCTCTTCTTTCATTTGGGCCATTTTTTTTTTTTGTCTTGACAAGCCTGTTACATGGTGAGGGATGGAGCCTTACTTGTTTACCAGGGTGGGGCAACCCAAGTTGCTGAGTTGTGACACCATATGTGTGGGACAGGTCCGAGAGGACAACTATGGTGCTTACTGTGCTCTCTGCCAGATATCAGTCACTTCTGCTGCTTCCCCCAAGTAAACTGGGCCCCTCCAATGCTGATTTCTGTGTGGGTGGGGTTATGTTCCTTCTAGGACCCTGTAGGTCTCTCCAACAAACTCTTCTGTGAGGCTAGGAGTTTCTCCTGTCACCTCCATCCCCACAGGTGTTTTCAGTTATTGTTTTGAGGCTTTATTTCCCTGCGCTGGGACCCCAGGTTGTGTGGTCTGTCTTGCTTCCCAGTTCTGCCTGGTTTATCTGCAGATGAATATGGGACCTCCTGGTTCACCAGCCGAATCGTGCGCCATGCTCCTCCACAATCCGCCACCTTGTGTGCCCGGGGTCCACCAGCCACCGCTTTTTTTTGCCTCAACCCCTCTCTGCCCGGTCATCCAACTCCACCCCTCCTACTGGTCTGGATGAATGTGTCTACTTTAACTTCTTGGTTGTCGAACTTCATACAGTTCAACTTTCTGTCAGTAGTGGTTGTTATTTTGTTTCTAAATTGTTGCTGTCCTTATTTTGGTTGTGCAAGGAGGCACAGTGTGTCTACCTACACATCCATCTTGGCTGGGAGTCTAAAAGTTCTTTTTCAATAATTAAATCCCACTTCAAACCATTAACATCTGATATGGCTTAACCCAAGTAATTAAAAATGTTTTTCCAATAATTAAGATTAATGTATTTAGGAGCATGGACAATTGGGAATTGATTATATGTATTTTCTTATATAATAAATTATATAATACATTTTAATTAAGCAATAAAATGTGGAAAATTCTTAGCCTACTCAAATTACAGAAGACACTAAAATTAAATTCATTGTTAAGAAAGTAGGCTCTGGAGAGAAGGCTCAGTATATGGTTTGACAAACATTTATTGAACAGATCAGGTATGTGACTTATAGATCCACTCAACCATTTGTGGAGAACAGAGACAGAGTACTTTAAGTGAGGTCTGTGAATGATCTTTTTGTCTGACTGTGTGAAGCCTCATGACATCTACAGGAGACAGACCCCCTCAGTTTCAGAGCATGTTGCATCAGTAGCAACACTGCCAACTGGGCCTGAACAAGGATAGAGACAGGGAAAAATTAAGAGAAAGAAGGCTGTTAGATTTCCAAAATCCTAAAGCAGGAAAAAGACTTATGTTGCCACTCAGGTACTATCCTTCAAGAAGAAGGAATGATGGCACAGGAGAATGAGCCACAGGCATAGAGGTCTACTGAGACATGGGTACACAGGCCTTTAAGAGCTGTGACACCAAGGTAGATGCCAGAGGTGTGTGTAGTGGCATAAACTGGAGGAAAAGGAGCAAAGAGGTAGGGACCTACTGAGCCACCAGAGGCACAGAACCAAAGGCTTATGGAACTGCTTTTGGGGAGCCTGTGGAGCTATCTTGAGTGCAAATGCCTATGGAATAACCCCAGACTATGGGCCCACAGGGTCAGACCTCTGAGCCACAGAGTACTCTTCCCAGGCCTTTACATCTGATAGAATTTGGCTGCTGGAATTGCAATGTGCTTGCAACCAGTGACTCTTTTATTCTTCCTCTCCCCTTTAAAATAAGATTGTTTAGAACTGTTGTCACATTTCTATACCCTCATTGTGTCTTGAATGAAACACATAACTTGTTTTCTAGATTTACTGTCCATAGATGGGGAGGAATTTTGTTCCAGGATGACTTATACTCACTATCTCATCCATACCTGATGTAAATAATTTCGATGATAACATTTGGGACTTTGGAGATGATGATATTTAGATATTTTGGATTTAGAGTTAATGTGGTAAAAGGTTGAAACTTTGGGGAATGTTTTGGTGAAGTGAATGTTCTTTGTGCCTGAGGCAAATGTAAATTTGGGAGGACTGGAAGGCAAACTGTGTTAAACTAAATGGTGACCAAAAACACATGTGCTCACATCTTTATTCCCAGAACCTTATTTGGAGAAAGGGTCTTGGCAGACAGAATCAAATTAAGGATCTTGAGATATGAGTATCACTTAGCTTATTTGACTGAGCCTTAAATCTAATAACAAATATCCATACAAGTGACACATAGAGGAAGAACTAATGTGACCATGGAGACATAGACTGGAGAGATGGGGCCACCATTCAAGGAGCACCTGGAGTCACCAGAAATTTAGAATAAATGTCTGTTGTTTTAATCCACCACGTTTGTGGAAATTCATTACAGCAGCCTTACAAAACTAATACAGAAGTGTATTATTTGGCTGGGGGCCAGGTGAAAGAAAGCTTCTTTTGCTCGGTCGCATACTCCTATAGTGGAGTTTTGTCATGCTGAATGGAGCGAAAGGCTGGGACAAGGAGCCCAGCAACTTGTGTTCTCGTTTCCACAGCAAACACAAGTGTCGAATGCTCTTATTGTTTTTACTGAGATCTTGCAAATTCTGCTGACTAAATATTTCTTCATTTGGTGTATGCTGTTAGGACAACTTCCAGATACTTTAAATGGCTTTTTAAATACCTTTTACCAATTAGGCCGTTTCGTTGAGGAGCTGGACTGCAGATCTCACACTGGTGTGGCAGGAGTGGATCCCCCCAAGCTTGGTATTTACCCTTGACTAGCTCAGACTCAGACAACATAGGTAAGTGAAATAGAGAACCGCAGTTAAAATAATCGCATATTTTGTCAGCATATGGTTGGTCTTACTCATATTTTTGTAATACCTGTCACGCTAGTCAGTTGAAAATGTATAGTTCTCTTTTTATAAACCCATCTGGCAAGAACTTAAAAACACAATTTGCTTAAAATTAAGTAATCTTTAGCAGCCTTATCAAGTTGTTTCTTTTTTAAAATTCCCAATGGTGTATTCAAATAGTGTGATCTTGCTGTCACAACCTTCCAAGCAAAGCCTCTCATATTCTTTGAGTATAGGCAAAACTGCTCTTTTCAAGAAAAAAAAATCTCAGCTCTGTCTTCTTTTGTCTTTGTACACATAGAATTTGAACACTATTCCAACAGGGTTAAAATGTGTCAAGTTAGCATTTTTTATAACCCTAATCAAAAGATAAAAAGTCTGTCATCAGCTTGATTTTATCTAAATAATGCACATATCTCTTCAATCAACTGCCTTGAGTTCTTGCCTTTTANTTCCAAGCAAAGCCTCTCATACTCTTTGAGTATAGGCAAAACTGCTCTTTTCAAGAAAAAAAAATCTCAGCTCTGTCTTCTTTTGTCTTTGTACACATAGAATTTGAACACTATTCCAGCAGGGTTAAAATGTGTCAAGTTAGCATTTTTTATAACCCTAATCAAAAGATAAAAAGTCTGTCATCAGCTTGATTTTATCTAAATAATGCACATATCTCTTCAATCAACTGCCTTGAGTTCTTGCCTTTTAGGAACTCTTAGGAATTAATATTTTACTGTCTTTTTCCAAGTTTCACATAGAGCACTTCAGAAATAATTGATGTTCCAGATAATTATGTTGAGAGATATGCTAAGTATTCATGTATCTAGTTTCTCAAATCTTAGAACTCTGAACTGATTTGAGAGAACAGAGTTCAGATTTTGAAAGGTTATAAACATAAAACACATAACATTAAAAAATGTTAGACATATTTTTTCTACTTGTACTAATGTCAGTAAGAAACAAACACCTAATGAATGTCTTTAGGTTTTGGGGAATGTGCATTATATCATTCCATGTCTCTTTTTCATTGCAGTAACAACTTCATCTCTATGTAATAGTGAACTCTTGCAGATTCCCAGAAACTAGGTGGTTCATGAACCTTCTTAATCACACTCCTTAATATATAATTCCATCAGAGAGATGTTAAGATTTATTAATAGTTGAAAATCATTTTGAATTTGAAGAATGTCACAACATTCTGATCAGTATTAATTTATATGGGGAAATGCAAGACACTATGAAAGAAAATTGAACTCTTTCCAAGACCAGATGCATTTTTAAAACGTTGGTAAGTATATGCTGTATTACTTTAAAAATTAAATTAGAAAACTTAGCAGGTATTTGTTTAATATAGGATAATGTACAAAGCTTTGGTATTCTTATGTTTTGGTGGTTCACGAGAAGGAACAGTTGTGTCTCCCAAGTCTCTACAACTGTGGTACATATTTATTGTGAAAGGTATAGTGGCAGATTAAAATACTCTTTTATTAAATTATGTAGGTTTTCAGGAGAAAGATAAAATCTAAAGTATTCTAATTATAGATAATAACAGTAATTCTAAGAACACAATCCTGATTAGTTTGGGAGTTGTGGATGTAAGACTTTTCAACCACCTTAGAAATAATTTTCAGATGCTCTTCTAAAGAACTTCATCTCCAAGATAATTTCCCAGAACTTACAATCTGTATAAATATAAATTTGCATTTATTTTCTTTGGCTTATAACATTATTAAAATGTAAAAACTCCAGAGAGGTAGAAAAGTTTAAACTTTACATCTCATTTGCATTATCCTACAAAATTTAACTGATGAGCAATGTTATCTGTGATGAATAGACAGCTAGGCCATTTCTGCATTTTAAGGATTCCCAACTGCTAAAAAGCATAAAGACTCAGTTTTGTAAAATAAATAGTTCATTTGAAGAAGTAATCAAAAGAAATATATTTATGCAAAATATTTAGAACTCACCTGTACAAATTTCACAGCGTTAAAGTTTACCTAAGCCCGTTTCCCCTCCAAAATAGTGACTGTTAAGAGATCCTTCTATATTTTTGCTTTTTTGGAATCTTTTTATCATTTTGTTTTCCAGGAAACAATTTGTCATAATGACCCGTCTTCCCCATAAGACTTAAACAAGACTCACTGTCTACTCTTTCCCTGACTTTCAAAAGACCTGCAGCCAACTTCTTACAATATCTATGACTAGACTCTGAATTTTACTCTTTGTCTCCAGAATTATTAGCTGAGATTAGAGCTGTTTGTCCTTCTGAAAAGAGCTCGACACAGAGATAAACATTCCCCATTCAGCTGACTGTCCATGATTGTAAATCACAACTCTAAATCACCCGACCTGAAAATTGTCTATTCTACCTATAAAAGTCTAAGCCAAAATTACCCTATGAGAACACTCATCCTCCAACCTGGGATGCTCTCCTTTTTGCAATAGACTGAATAACATTTATGAAATCCGTAATTGGTGCATTTTTGTCTTTGACAACATATAATGCAATAAATGCTTCCATTTTTGGTTAATATACCATTTTGTATAGCAAATTATTCCAATGGTGGTAAATTTTAATGTGTCAGTTTGCTGGGCCACACAGTGTCCAAATTAAATATTATTTCTGAGTATGCCTGTGAAGGTGTTTTCAGATGAGATTAGCATTTGAATTGGTAGATTCATCAAAGTAAATTTCCCTCCTCTATGTAAGTGATCAAGGTTCTGAATAAAACAAGAAGCAGAGGAAAGGCAGTATTTTTTACCCTACTGCCTGCCCACTTGAGCTGGGATATCAGTCTTTGCCTGACCTTGGACTAGGATTTACACCATGCTCCTCCCTGCTTTTCAGGTCTCTGGACTCAAACTGGAATCACACCACCAGCTTCTCGACTCCCCAGTTTACAGACAGCAGATCGTGGCCCTTCTCGGCCTCCATATGAGGTGGGTTAGTTCTTCAGGTTACACACACACTCACACACACATATATTACACACACTATTAGTTTTGTTTCTTTGGAAAACACTAATATAATTCCAATGCAAGATGTAAATTTTAATAAAAGTCTAAGCTAGTCACACAGCTTCTTATTAATATACTTCAAAAGGGCTGCAAGATAGAACCTCTGCTGTGTAAGATGATGTACCATTTTGAAAACAATAAGAAAATTAACTCTAAAACCAAGTTAGATTTTAAAAGCCACCCTTGGGCACTTAGAATATGTCATCAAACAATGGGGTCATAGGTCAGGCAAACAGAAAAAACTTTTTCTACCAGTTTAAGCCCATGCAATTAATAAATAAGACACAGCTTCTTCACACTGAATTTGTAATTCTACAGCAATTATTTCAAGGGCAACAAATTAAGAAAATTGAATTGAGAAATGACAAACATTTTTAGTCTTTTATAAAGTCTATAGACTGTACACTTTGTGATACTTTGATGAATGTACCAATTCAAATGCTAATCTTGTAGAAGATTCTGATACTGAAATCATGTGTTTGTTTGATTTTTTCAAAGACAAAAACAAATAAACCAAAGGGGGTGAGCATTGGGGGTTACTGAAAAGAGTCAAGAGCTGTGTTGTGCCTAATATAAAAGAGAGAAAAGAATCTCATTTGTTTTTTAGAAGAAATTGTACAAGAGGCAAAGAATATTTAATGTAGAGTGGACATTTAAAATGGGAGTTCAATAAAATAATTTAAATTTAAAAAATAATAAAAATTTTAAAGGGAGTTCATTGAAAATGAGAAGTGGAAAATGTTGACTGATACACTGATATTTTTCATCACCTATTCATCAGGATGAAAAGATCATGTTTTTACTGAACTGATTGATGTTAATGCTGCAGACCCTTCCTCTTTGTCACTCTTTATGAGTGTTCAAAGTCTGTAGATTTCATGCCTCAATATCTCTCACATCTATCTCTTTATCACCATTTCCATTTTAACTCTCATAGTCCAAACCACCATAATTTATCAAGTACAAACTACCACAGCTGCAAATTGATTTCAGGTTTTCTTGTCCTCACTCAAACTAATCATTTTTTCTAATATGGCTAAAATACATTTTTTTATTTTAAATGAGATTTTGGTTTTTGTTTACATGCCAAATACTTAAATGTCCCACATTATTTTTAGATTTTAAGTCTAACTTTATTAACATGTTCTATCTGATGTTCAAATTCTTCCTGTTATACGAAGCTCATTTCTAAAATACTCTCATCACTGAAAACAAATGAGCCACTCTGTGGTTTTGTTTCTATAATTTCTCCTTTGCTGTTCCACCTCAAGGTCTTTGCACATATTTTCCCTCTGTGTGGAATGTTCCTTTTTCCACTTCCTTCCTGAACTTGGCCTGGCTTATTCTTATTTATCCCAAATCCTCACTTTTAATTTTACTTCTCCATAAAATCTTTCCCTGGTCATACCTTAGCTTGAAAATTAGGTTCAGTTAATACTCACGTAACTATCATTACATTCATGGTACTCATCAAACTATAAATAAATACCATAATTCTGTTAAAGCCTTATATCAAAGAAAACTTGCAGAAGACTTGTTTGCATAACATTTTTTTCAATTCAACTCTTAAGTAGTGAAGACAAAGGACTTGAAAGTAAACATTTCATTTCTCTAAAACAAAGTTGAACCATTGTGAAGAAAATGAAGTAAGGGATGAGAAAAATCACAAAATTATCTTCAAAGAAATCATCAAATGGGTCAAAAGTTAATCTCATTCAAGAAATTATTTTTATTGAAAAAAATTAATTACACTAATGTTAGCTTGTTTCAAAATTGTAGGGATTCCTAAAATGTAACAACTAAATTCAAAATATACTATAGGCAGTATTTTAGGAGATTTATTACTTAATAACATCATGCACTTAACTATATAAAAAAGTAGAAGTTTGCAAAATATGAAGGTCAAGTAAAATCAAACACCCATTTATGTTAGAAACTCTCGGCAAAGTAAGAATACAGGGAACATACCTCAAGGTAATAAAGACCATATATGACAAATTCACTGCCAGCATTCACTCAATGGACAAAAACTACAAGCTTTCTCCCTAAGATCAGGAACAAGACAGGGATGCCTGGTTTCAAACTTCTAATTCAACATAGTACTGAAAACCCTAGCCATAACAATAAGACAACAAGGAGAAATTAAAAGCATTTAAATTGGAAAGGAAGAAGTAAAACTGTAGTTATTTGCAAATGACATGATGAATTCCAAAAATTCCACCAAGAGATTATTAAAACTAATAAGTGAATTCAGCAAAGAAGCGGGATATAAAATTGATATCCAGAAATCAGTTGCATTTTTATATGCCAATAATGAACTAACAGAAAGGAAAATTAAGAAAACAATTCATTCACAATTGCTTCAAAAAGAATAAAATACCTAGAAATAAAGGTAACCAAGGATGTAAAAGACCTGTACTCTGAAAATTATAAGACACTGAATAAAGACATTGAAGATACAAATAAGTGGAAGCACATACCATGTTCATAGAAAGGATGGATTAACATCGTTAAATTGCCCATACTACCCAAAGCAATCTATAAATTTGATATAATTCCTATCAAAATTCCAATGATATATTCTGCAGATCTAGAACAAATATTTCCAAAATTTATAGGGAACTACAAAAATTTCCACATAACAACAGTCTCGAGAAAGAACAAAGTTGGAGGACTCACACTACCTAGTATCAAACTATCGTTTGTGGCCACAATAATCAAAACAGCATGGTGTTGGCATAAAAATAGATACATAGGTCAATGGAATAGAATAGAGAGCCCAGAAATAAACCCACACCTGTATAGTAATTAATATTTGACAGAGAAAGGAAGTAAACACAATAGGATAAAGATACTTTATTCAATAAATGGTATTAGAAAAATTGGACAGATATGTGCAGAAAAATAAAACTAGACCACATTCTTGCAGCACACAAAAGAACAAATTCAAAATGGATTAAATATTTAAATGTTAGACCCAAAACCATAAAAGCTGTAGAAGAAAATAATATAGGCAGCAAAATCTCTGACATTTTTCACAGCAATATTTTATCAGATATATCTCCTTAGGCAAGAGAAACAAAAGAAAAAATAAACATTTGGGACTATACCAAAATGAAAATTTTCTGCACAGCAAAGGAAAATATCAACAAAATAAAAAAACACCCCAGTGATTGTTCCCAGATGTATTTTGAAGGTCAAATCCACAAAACTTGTATAGTTTATGGGTGAGGGGAGAGATGATGCAATTTTGACTTTAGCGCCAAGGCAGATGACAGTGCTATTCACTGAAAGACGAAAACATTGTGTAGGAACAAACTTAGTATGTGGTGTGGGGTGGGTAGTGTGGAGTAGGAATTAATAATCCAGTTTTGATTATACTAAATTTAAGATGTCCACTACACATTCAGTGGAGATGTTGAATAGTCCTATGGATATATGTCTAGAGTTCAGAAGAATATTTCGGGCTAGAAATGAAATTTAATGATTATCAGCACATAGATGTAATTGGAAGTCATTAAACAGAAAGTTTCATGAAGGACATTAAGTGGGGAGAGAAAAGAAAAAGAGGACTGAGTATAAACTCTGAGGTATTCTGACATGTTGACATACAAAAGATAAGGATATAGAAAATGAGAAAGATTAATGGTGACCAGCGAAGAGTATAGAATTTTTTAGTATGAGACACAAAGACAAAATAATAAAATAAGTAAGCAAAACCCCAAAATGAGAGGGGCTAGCTTTAAAGAATGTCTCCAAAATTAAGACAGATTTTTTGTTTCAAGTAACTTCAATTTTTATCTTTGCTTTATTTTTGATAGAAACTGATATTTTCACAAAACTCTAATTGAAGAATGACCCACATGATTTTATGAAAGAAAAATTTATGAAAATATGTACTGCTGGGCAGTATTGCGGCTCTAATACAAACAGATGGATAGATGACTAGGAATGATTTTTTCTCTAAGCACTTTTAAAACCCAATCAAATTAAAAAATCTTAGACACTCCCATTTTATTTAAACATTATAAACATTCATCAATTTAATAGCATTCCTGAAAAAGTGTTCAAAGTCCAGACTTAATCAAAGCAAATGAAAAAATAAAACCTCAAACACTTTTCTTAGAAGTTAACACACAGAGTTGAAGCCATAGTGAAAAAAAAGTGTAAGGTAAAAATATGTATTATGTCTTCCAAGTCAAAGCTTAAGTGACTTAGAGAATGAAAGACATTAAAGCATTTACATAAAGGAAATAATCGTTTCCCTTGTTATGACATGGAATATGCTTTGCATTCTAGTAAATTAAATACCTATCCAGATATATTTAGTCAAAAATTCTCATCGATGAAATTTAAAATACAATATACCTATACTTGTAGGTATATTGTATTGTTAAAAGAATACCAATTTGTTTTCATGCTTGCCATGGCTATTACTTCAGATAATGTGTGCACTCAAGATGAATTTAAGGTATCAGTGTGGTCATATACCTAGATTCCTATGGCTGAAGTTGTGTGAATGACATTTCCGCTCTCACTGACGCTTTAATTGATAACTTACACTGAGATGAATTCCAACCCTGCCTCTGCCCCATCCGCAGATCGCTCAAACACTACTGACCAGTGATACCTACCTGGGCACCTTCCTTTTTCAGTCCTGCACTGTGTAACGGGTGACTCGATGACTGATACTGAGTGCACTCCAACCAAGGGGTTCCAGGGTAAGGATCAAGGTTCTGACAGATGGCTGGGTGAGGAGAGAACACCAGGAAAGATTCTGTAACTCGCTCCCTCACAGTGCAGCAGTGACTGAGAGCACGGAGCGTCTGGAGACCAACCGCTTGGTTCACAAAGGTTGCGCTGCTTTCAGGCTGTGTGAGAAAGCAGATTAGCCCTCCTGTGCTTCACTTTCTCGTCCTTGAAAGTACAGTGCCCAGATGACAGGGAATTTGTGAAGACTGCCTAAATTTCTATAAAGATGAGAAAGCATTGCTTATAACAATGGTTCAGCAAATGTTTGAGAACAAAACAAAGTGGTATTATATAGGTTTATTAAAGGAATAACTTTAGTACATGTGTATATAACACTTTAATTTGCATAAAGCTCACTTTATCCTCATTTAAATCTCAATTCTTGATGGTTCTGAGCTTGTGGTTGCTTGTCATCCTCTGCTGGCTCCATCCTTGTCTTCACATGAGTATCTTTATTTCTGTGTACAGCTATTTCCCTAGAGGTAGGCGTGCAACAGGGGACACTCAGACTTTGTTTGAATTCACCTTTTATGATTGAAAGGTTTAAAATTTTCTACTTCAATGTTTGCAAATGATGAGTTTTTGTCCCTGATAAGTTTTGTTTGTCCAAGCCATGTTTTACCATATGAGTGAAGGAGACACTTGCAGGTTTAAGCAATAAACTGCGACTCTTTTTTCACCTTTTACAGTAGTTCCTCCTTATCCATGGTACTGCTTTCCACATTTTAGTTACCTGAGGTCAAACACAGTCTAAAAAATATTAACTGGAAAATTCTGAAAACAAACAATAAGTTTTAAATTGAGCATTATTCTGAGGACTGTGATGAAATCTTGCTCCATCCTGTGATGTCCCACCTGGGGCCGAATCAGCCCTTTGTGCAGTATATCAGCGCTGAAAGTGCTCCCTGCCTGCCAGGCACTTCTGTAGCCATTTGCTTTCAGATCAACTGTTGCTGTATTGCTGAGCTTGTGTTCACATCACCCTTATTTTATTTAATTATGGCCCCAAAGTGCAAGGGTAGTGGATGCTGGCAATTAAGAGAGGACAAAGAGAAGCCATTAATGTGCTTCTTTTAAGTGAAATGTCATATCTCTCTCAAAGATATTTTGAGAGAGAAATCACATTCATATAACTTTTATTATAGTATACAGTTATAATTGTTCTATTTTATTTTTAATTATGGTTGCTAATCTCTTACTGTGCCTAATTTATAAGTTAAACTTTATCATAGTATGTATATATAGGAAAAAGCATAAAGTATATGTACAGGGTTCAGGATTATCCACAGATTTAGGCATCCACTGGTTATCTTGGAAAGTATCTTCTGCAGATAAAGGGGGGGGACTACTGTACTTAGACCTTAGAACACGGTATAAATTTGTACTATATTTCATTTTCCCATAGAGCAAGGCTTATTTATTCTCCTTTTGTTTCCTGCTATTTACGTGTGCTTTTCAGGAAATTTCTTGCCTTCAAAGATAGTTTTCAGGGCTTCCCATTGAATGAGGTGACCCTTTGTGGTAGACAGCCTTCAAGAGGACACCCTGGTGATTTGCTGCCTTTTAGGACCGTGTATAGGACCGTGTATAATCCCCTGTCCTTGAATACAACTAGGTCTTGTGACTTTTAAATAGAATATGGCCAAAGTTATCAGATGTTGCCTTTGATTTTAGGCTGTAAAAGGACTGTGGCATTTACTTTGAAGGACCCTTTCTTACAGTCTCTTGCTTTTCCAGATCCCTCACTCTGGGAGCAACTAGCTGCCATGTTCAAGCACCAGGAGGACCAGAAGCCTCTGAATAACCTATGTGAGTAAATTCAAAAAAGTATAGCTAACTGCGGTCCTGACCGTCACCTTGACTGCAATCTTAGGAGAGTTTCTAATCCAGTTAAAATAAAAGCTACCCCACTCTACTGATTTAACTGGATTAAATGGCTTTATTATAAATGTGAAAATTGAAAAGTTTAGGTTCTAAAAGAACTGGAAGTTCCTGTCTCTGACCACTCAGTGTTGCAGCAGCAACACTGGCCAAATGTTGCCACTGCTTCTATCTTAAAAGGGGATGGACTCACATGAACAAGTATAAAGGACACATGGACAATAACTAAGGTGGGGGAGCGGAGATGGGAGGGAGGAGGGGAGCACTGGGGGGTACAGGGCTGGGAATATAAGACAGAAAACTATACCTGAACAAGAATTAAATAAAAATTAAAATAAAAAAAAAGATGTCGCATATACTTTCTGTCTAATTTTCCTGTGAAATGTTTAAATGTTGGCAACAATAAAATGTCTTAAAGATCCTCTAGTCTAAATAAAACACAACTGGAAACCATATCTCATCAGTTTTAAACCTCTAATCTAAATGAATATCACTCTCTGGGTTTATTTAACTATTTTGCTCCATTTTATCTTAGTCTTACTTCATCAAAAAGAATTATTTTCCAAGTAAGTTTTGTCCCTGCTTGGGAAGGGTAAGCATGGGAAGGGACAAGCCTGATTGCTTAAGAGGACGACTCCACTCAGATAAACTTGATAGTTTATCAAGAACAAAGGACAAAGTTGTATCATTCATTCCTCTCTGAGCAGAAGATTCCTTGAATTTTAATTATAAAGTAAAGTGGATGTTTTTCCACATGGGAGTTAAGATGTCACTTTCACTGAGCACATGTTGTGCCTGATCTTTTATTTAAAAGAAATTATTACCATTTTATATTTTCACCCTGATTAATTAAAAGTTTTGTATAGTATTATGTTTATTTTGCCTTATATCCTTTAAGCATTTTTTAAACCTTGAAACATAATGTTTTTCTGTTTCCTTTTATCCTTTTCAGCTATTCTTTCCCACCCAATTCTAGTAATTTTCTAGTCTGGTCATTTTCTTTCTCCCATTCAAAAATAATTTTGTTTTCAAACAGGGAGAAAATAAAATAGTCATGAAATTGTTGTTATAATGCAAACTACTGCTGACTCAGAAGAAAAGCCAATTTCAATGCTAAAAATATTTTTTTCTGACCCACTATTTTCATGGATGATAATATAAACAACTTGTATGTTTACAAAAACAGAAAACACATCAGCACACACTTCCAAATTATTAATTCTATAAAGAAAGGATTTTTCTTTGTTGTATTTAAAAAAAAAGGTAATAGTACTAGAAACATGCCTGTGAAAACAAACTTCTGACATTTCCTAGTTTGATAGTTAGAAATGAGACTGAACATCATATTTAACATTTTTTGAACTTTGAATCCTTTCAACATAAATATTCATCCATAGATTAATATAGAGTCCAATGATTTTGTTTATTTTCCAGAACTAATATAAAGAAAAAATTATGTTTCTCATAAAAGCATAAACAATCCTGAGAACTTGATATTTTCTCATTCTAGTTTATTCATGCCTTAGCAACATAACTCCAGGACAAATAATTTATCTCGGTGCCTCATATATTGTACCTCAATGTTGATTGTGACTCCCCCCAAGTTCCCCTTTTCATATACTTGAACTATTTCAATAGTGCGGTTTATTTTATAAAACTTTCTTAAGGAATGCATTTTTCAGATTAAAAAAATGGTTTCAGCAAAAAAAAAATTAAAAGAATATAGTGTCTTTTAATTCCAACAAAGCCAGCTGAAATAAAATTTTAATTTAACATGTATTAATTTTACTACATTTTATAGGCCTGACTATGCAGAATACAGTATCAGCCCCTATTATATCAGCAAGTGACTATCTCGTAATAGCATTATCAAGTCTTTTCTTAAGAGAAGCTACATCTACATGATACCAAAATAACTGAGGAAAAAGGCAAATGTCATTTGGTCATCTGTATTTGGACTCTTCATAATGCGTACTAGCATCCGTCTTCCTCCAAAGGTTCTGGGTATCAGACAGGTGCACCTCAGAGCATCGATGTTTCTGTTCAGTGAGGGGACAACATCGATAAAACACAAGTGTTCCAGAGGTCTTGGTCATAAAACAGAAAGTAGTTGGCCCTGGCTGGCGTAGCTCAGTGGATTGAGCGCGGGCCTGCGAACCAGACGATCGCGGTTCAATTCCCAGTCAGGGCACATGGGTTGCAGGCTGGTTCCTTGCAGGCTAACTCCCAGCAGGGGACGCTCGAAAGGCAACCATACATTGATGTTTCTCTCTCTCTAAAGATAAATAAATAAATAAAATCTTTAAAAAAAAAGAAAAAAGAAAGTAGTTGTAGTCATTTGTGGGGTAAATTTTGCTTATGTATACAAATAATTTTAGAGAAAAATAATAAAATAATTAAACATGAAAGATGTGAAGACAGAAGAATACTTATTGTTATTTAAATTGTGATTTTATTTCCATTACTGAAATAAATTTATCATATTTTCAAAAATAGAATTAAACTAAAACTAAGTGCAAAGATATAAGATAAAAGATTCGTCTTCCAGCTGAGTAGATTTGGTTTTGTAACGGTAAAGCATAATACACTTCCACGAGACAAAGCCAACCAAATTCAGGCTATTTCTGCAGTTGTTTTGCTGGAAGTTATAAATTATGTCAAAATTTCTTACTGTTCTTCTGATGATGACAATGAAGAAATGAATAACAGTGTACTGTTTTGGTGTAGAGGACATAAAAGATTTGGAAATATGAAACTCCCAATTATCCTTGTATATGATGCAAATTTTGGATACAAAAAATAACATTTTACATTAAACATATTTAATCAACCAATCAATAGTATATGTGTACCGAGTTGATTAAATATTATCCCAAATCTGAAATTGTTCACATTCTGAAAATATTTCTTGCACAGCTAATTTACCTGTAAAAATTGAGGTTTAAAAAAACCCTTTATTTTAATTATTAGTGATAGTGAGCAGAGTATAAACTAAAATGTAAATTTGATTAGATCTGAAGAAAACTTCATTTAATCTCCCCAAAGAATCATTTTGAGATCTTTTTACAGAACATACATTATTTTTTTTTAATTTTACAAGGTTTAATATATTTTAAAACAGACACATCAATCAACTTTCATAGCATTAACCTTAGAATACTGGCTAGGGGTGGAGATATATATATATATCAATAACAGAAATAAAACAAGTAACCTAAATGAATGAAGAAGCAGATTATTTGAAGAAAGGAAGGTAATTTCTCCCTGAGAATGAATTGGCAGTTCCTTAGCTCCAAATAATTGCTCTTTAGAGCTGTAAGAATCTAGAATGTAGATAAAATTTCACTTTTCCCCCCAAATTTGGAAACCCCAAATTTCTCTGCTTTTTAAGGTTGGCAAAATTATGTGAATTTTAATTAAGATACAGGACAAACAAAATGTTTCTGCAGGCCAAATTAAGCCAGCTGGCTACCACACTGGCACTCATCCCATTTTCCTGCCTCTGCAGGTTTGCTCGTAACCCTCCCTCAGCTGAGGGTGCGCTTTGCCCTCAGCCATATGTGAATCTCAAATGTCTACCACTGGCATGCGCTGTTTTTCCTGTTTAAAGATGGAAATAATGCCTGCTTCCTCAGTGCATGTCAAACGCTTCCTCGGTACTCATCTATCTCTCATATCACTTAACTTGAAAATACTTTGTCTTATATTTGTACAATCCTAAAACTATAGAAGTATAATGAATGAAGAAATGATTTATTATGAGATTCTTATATATATTAATTTATTTAGTTCACATATTTTATATAACATAGTTTAAATACACAATGAATAAATAAATTCTAGCACTAGTGCCTTTGGAGTAAACTGCATATGAAAGATTTGTATTTTAACTTCATCTGAACTCATGGGACTAGGTACTGAGGCAATGGGAAGTACATAAACACACACAATGGATATTTAGGATGAAACCATCATGACTCACAGTAACAGTTCTAAAGCTAATTCTTAAAATTAGTATAATAAAATATTTTAAATGTCCAAAAGGATCAGAAAGCACTATTTTTCCAAAATCAATATTGAAATAATAGAATTACATGATTTCGTACAAATGATACAGCTTTATTACACTAGATGGTTTGTATTTAAATTGAAGTCTAAGATGGGTTATTACCTTCCTGTGAATTATATGCTGTTGCCCTTCAGTTAGAAAATGACATGGATTCATTTCCTGAGCTCTTAGTTATGGAAAAAGCTTTATTAAATATATCCTCCCACCATCCTTTCCCACTGTGCTGTTTCAAACCTAACAGGAAGAACAAAGAAATCAAGATGCAAGAACAGCTACTAAAATTCTCTAAAGAAGTGACATAGAACATGATTTCTAAAAGTACCTTAATAACTGCAAATTTATAAAAGAAGACTAACAGCAACATAATGAATTGAGTACCTTATATGTGCAGTTCAATTATAACACATATCTTCAGGAACTCATGGACAACAAAACCTTGACAAGCTCTAAATATTAATGCAGCAACCTCTCAAAAATAACCATTTCAGGCTGATTCTTAGACCAGACAATGGCAAAATATCTAACATTTATAATGATATTTCCTTATTTTACATAGCATTACCTAATTCACAAAGCATTTCTTATGTGTTACCTCATTTGAAGAATATAACTTAGTTTAGGAGGAAGGGTGAAACCTGGTATCCATTTTAGAATGGGAAACCAATAATTAGAAAATCAGGTGACTTGCTGAATTCTAACTGTTAACAGGCAATGGAGACAGTGCTTTCACCTGGGCCTCCTGATAATTTATCTCGGCTTCTTTACCTCTACACCCTTTAAGATTACCACAGACTCAGGGTACCATCGTGGAGCATAATATACTTTTTAAGCAAAGATGGGGGGAGAGTATCTAGTCTTTTTATAATTTAAATATACTTTTCCTAAAATTACAAAGAAGAAATTAAAGTTCATTCCTGCATAATAGGACCTAGATGGAGTGCTCGTTAATAATTTCTTGGACTCTGTCTCTTTGCCAATAGTTCCACATTTTTATTCAACAACAGTGTGCTTCTGGAGAAACCATCTTCTCAGCTCCACCATGAGAGCCCTGCTTTATGACTGTGGCTCCTTGACGATGAGTTTTATAAAAGGAGCCACAGTCAACTACAGGCTTCCACATTCCGAACTCCAGGCCTCGGTTAGCCCCAGTGTTCAAGGCTCTTGGTTTATGGGGTTTTAAATTTGCAATGTGAGTATTAACTGTCTAGAAAAGTCCCAGAAGGTGCTAAAATAATATAGCCCTTCTTCCCCTATCTAGAGCTAATCAGAGTCCTTGGGATAAGGAAAGTGGAGATAGGTATAGAACCAATGGCTACTGAGTGCTTATTATTTGTAGGGAATTAGGTACTTTTCTCTTTGAAGTGCATAATAGTCTGACCATCTTGGGGTAACATGGAACACCAGCAGGAAGAGCAAAGTTCATAGCTTTGCCCAGTTCTTTTTTTTTCCAATTTTTTTATTTAATTATTTTTCAAGTACAGTTTTCTGTCTATTACTCCCATCCCATCCCACCCCCCATCCTTCAAAGGACTTCCCAGAGTTACCCCCAATATTTTTAACTGAGAGCTTGGAATGGAGAGAGTATGCAACCAAAGTATATCTCAAGTCTGGGTTCAACTGGCAAACAGTCCCCAGCTATAAGTCAGGACCTTGAGTACCAACTCCCTCCTCAAAGGGTTGGTGTCACAATGCATTTGTCATAGTGGCAATATAGAATAGAAACCTTTAAGTTTATATTCTACCTATTTTAAAATTCAATATAATCGCGTTTTGCTACAATTTACAACAAATACATTTTTTACCGATTTGTTTCAGGAATGTTCTTGCTGACTATAACTGTGTGGCTGTGTTATAATGTTATTCAGCTACTTGGCTTCAAATTTTGGAGTGACTGAACAAGAAAACAGATGACCTAACTGCAAGCAGAATTCAGTGCATTTGGCTGATAATCGAGCCCCTATATTTTCATGGTTGTTGGAATTCCCATGCCAATATGTTTATTTGATAGTTGTGCTTTTAACCTCTAGAAGATACGCAGACTCTATCAAGATTACCATGAACATGACTGTCAACTTTTTAAATGATTGACGTTTAGCTGATGCCTCCGTGCTTTATCTCAGAACTTTCAAAAATCTAAAATGACTAGATTTTTAAAACTAAAGTCTCACAGCTATTGCCATGTGGAATGATAATCAGAGTGAGTCAAAAGAAAATGATCTATTATTGTGTTAGCTAAAATGTATCCATGGAGCCAACAAGCAAAAATAAAATTTTTTTGACCAAGATAAACTTTTGGTATGAAAACATCAGATAAGAAATTTTGTTTGTTCCAATATTTCTCTTGAAATTATCATTGCTTTTATTAATGCAATTTTGAAAAAAATATTTTTTTTCTTTCTACATAATTTCACCCACATGTCTTTGATTATATGCTCTAAAATAATAACTGTAGTTGCCTGTAGAGGCTCAGGGGTTTTATAAACATCAATCAATGTCATGGCTAGAAATAGATGAATCAAAGGATACAAAAATAAATCCTGAAGTGCCTTCCCTATGACACTAGTCAGTTATTTCATTAAGGAACATTCATATGTAAAAGTGAAATGGATTGCATCCATTTCAAGGCAGACAGGGTCACATTAACTATTTGGAGTAAAAAAAAAAAAAAAGATGAGGACTGGAAGGGAAAAGACAGTATTTCTCCAATATCAGCCCAGCCCCTGGACTCTAGAAATTCTGGTGAGCTGAGACAGACAACACTGAAAGAGTGAGGAGTCTTTGTGCCAGTAGTTTGGAAGAACATAAGCAATTTGCTCCATAATCTGCCAGTCTCAAGTCTTACCTTAATTCCCACGTGTTCTTTGCACAGGGAAGAGTGCAGAAGAGGGTTTGGGGGGCTGTTTCTCTCTTGAAGGATTGTTTAACGCAGGAGCAACAGGACATAGAAGAGTGGCCATATGAGTTGGAGGTAGCTGTTTGAAAAGAGTGAAGGCAAAGAGGGTACCAGTGAGAACAATAACATTTTTAAGTTATTTATTCCAAGTCTAAAACTCTAGAAACATGCTGAGTTGCAGCCTTGACTCACAATAGTAGTGGGTAAGCAGAAGAAGCCTTGAGATCTTCATAGTGGTTAAAGTGTGTTATTTCGCCCTGGCCGGGCAGCTCAGTTGGTTGGAGCATCATTCCATGCACCAAAAGGTTGCAGGTTTGAACTCCATCGATGCCTGTATATCTTAGAATCCACACAGCTCAGAGTTACTCCAACCAAAAACCTCAAGAAGAAAAACTCATGAAGAAAACTGATAGGTCATCTCCATAATGCTATCTCTCAAAAATGTAGTATTTGTTTTAATGGTTGATTTAAGAAAGCAAGCCAGTGTCTCACTACAGATCATTGCAAACTTAGCTCACCCAAATCACTGGTCTAGAAACTCTTAGCTCAGTATGGGCTTTCATACCCCATAGAACCTCATGTGAAGTGTTTTTAATAACACCTTTGCCTAAAACAGAGGTTGCCATGGAGACACCATCATTTTTTTTTCTGCTGGCAGTAGTTGAAATATCCAAAGTCCTCTGATAAAACAACAAATTCTTTTCATACACCCTATCTCCCAACAAGGTAAAATTACATTACATAGCTCAAGTCACCCAAGAGTGGTCACCTCAGTATGAGATCTGGAGGATTAAATGGGATATTTCTGTTACCTGGGCACTGACAGCTTTTTTACTCTGGAGAAGTCAGCATCTTTTTTAGTAAATGAATTCAAGATCTCAAATTTACCTAGGCAGATGTTGAATTAGGTACTTCTGTTAATGGGAGAATCCTGGTTCTTCTTGCTGAAGCATTAAAAAATTACAGATCAGCAAGTCTGTTAGCATGCAAGCAAGGTTTATTAGTGATACATTCTAATGGAAGAGAACAGGCTTTGCCAAGGTGGGGAGAAAGGCAAGAGCAGGGCTGGCAAGAGCCAGGGTGGCAAGAGCCTCAGGTCCTTTGTTCTAAGGACATATAGTTGGCAGGATGGAGGTGAAGAAGTTATTGGTTGGTAGCTAAAGGTATGCCAGCTTTCCCAGGGGACGTGGCTTCCCAAACATAGGTATGTGCGCAGGTTCTTTCCCAGATAGTGGAAACAGCATATAGAATTTCAAAAAACTCCCCTCCTGCCTTCTAGGCCTTGGGATGTTCAGGACACCTGGCAATCTTGGTAAGATTGGTACAGAAGCCCAGTCTTAAGGATTCTCCCCTCCTCCTGTACTACCATAGTTTTGCTTGTTTTGTTGGAATGCCTGGCAATCTTATCTGACCAGGCTCAGGACTGCTGCATCAGTGGGTGAGACATGTCTTCCGTTGCTTCTAGCTTCCTGTATTAAGTTCTTTGTTAGATTGTTACGGTGAGGGCCTGCCTTTATTTCCCCTCTGGCTGCTCATTTGTAGCTGCTACCTAACATTTCCATATAGTTCAATTCATTCCCAAATGTATTCGTGTTTCCCTAAGTTCCATTCTACTCAAACCTCCATAATATAAAGTCTGAATATCAAGAAGAAAAAGCATTAGGAAACTGAGTAAGGTAATTTAAAAATAACTGTTAAAAGCTTTTGTGAATAATTCAAAATAAAACAAATTCTGTCATGAAACAAATTTCGAAGGGAGTCTTTGGATTTGGTCTCCAGAGCCAGTATTTCATGGGAAAAGCCTCTATCTCTCAATGAAAACTGTTTGTTGATGGTCAGAGGATTAGGTAGAGCCTTTCATTCACTCTGATAGTTTTTTGGAGATGTCTTTGAATTTTTTAGAGTGCTGGGATTCCTATCATCTTATCTACTAAAAATATATATCATCTCCTTAAACTGAAACACCAAACCAGTAGAAGAATTGAAAACATTATTCCTCCACTGAAAGGCTAGTTTAATCATTCTATACTATTGATTCTAGAAGTTTTTAAGATATTCTAAAATTTAGTGTAATTTATTTTCAAGAAAATAAGTCCTTATCCCCCAAGCTTATAAGTACTTTTATATGCTGAATATCACCTTGATATTACATTAAGCTTCTTTCACAATAGATTATAAAAATGAGTCATTCAATTTAGTATCTTTCATGAAATCGAGTACATTTTAGACACAATTACGCCACTACTGAGTTTAACCTCTCTCTTATCTTATCAAGAAAATGGCTACTAATAGAATAAGCTCATCACTGTGCCCATTGATCTCACCTTAATCCTACAAATAGATTTTGACTGTTTCAGCATGTATAGTCTTGATACAGATCTGACAGATCCTGTGTTCTTAATGCGTCAACAAAACTTGTACCATAATATTATTCTAAGACTCAGACCCAGAGAAGATTCTTGTGGGTAAAATTTTCCTGTTATATGCCACAGTGCATGAATTAGCCCCACCACTGATTTTACAATAATAATTTACAGAACTATTTTTCATTAATACCCTATATCAAATAGATAAAGCAAGTGTCCTCTTGTATATTGGTAGTTTTTATTATTTAAAAAAAGACTTAGCATAAAAACAAATTCTACTGTTGGCTAATTATTGCCAAAAAACTTAGCATCAATAATATTTAAAAGATAATGATTTTGACTGAATTTATTAAAGTTTAAATGAATACTAAATTCCTTTTACAACACATTAGCTAATTTTACCATTTAGGGATATTTTGCTGTAACGCACCCTAAAAGACCCATTAGGATACAAACTTACAAAAAAACACAATGGGGGCATGTCAGATACTTTTGGATTTTAATGAAAAACAATATGATCAAGTAGCATGGCATATCTTCAAAGGAAAAAGTATGCCAAAATCACCTCTTCCGCGTTTTATGCGATACACTGACAGTTGCCCAAGAAACTTGGCAGTGAAAATGCTCTCTTTTGAAAACAAAAGTGCCCCTGCCTACCGGCTCTGCAGGGATTCAATATGATGGCCCTTTACTACTGGGTTTTAATTATTTATCATTACTTTTATCAACTCTGCACTATCAATACAACTTATTATTTTGAGAAAATTTATTTTGCTTATGTTAATATTAATAACCTTCTAGTCCTTTTGGTGTTGAATTATCATTTTTGTTTTATTTTATTTTTATGTATTTATATATTTATTTATTGTGTCTAATGTCACATATTAAAAAGCTATAACCTTCCCAGTTCTATATTGTGGAGGCAAAAGGGCATACTTAACAGGCTTTCCCAGCCTATCCTGAGTTCCCATTAAATGCCACACATGGCCAGACACCCTCTGTATGTATGCCAAGGGGTTTCCAGCAGGCTTGTGTTCCTCAGATACAGATACTATTCCCTCAGTTCTGGGAGAGTTCTGGGTTTGGTCTAAGGAAAATCCCAACAGGCTCGCACTTTGCCATTTTGTCAGCTCCTGTCATTCACATAATTTACTATTGCAAGTCACTTTAAATCCATCTTGAGACCAGCCACAGCCCAACCGTGTTTTCTTACAAATGACAACAATTACACTCAATCTTTTACCAGTCCCTTCATATTGTACCATTTTTGGATGCCAGTGAGGAATGCCAGCCACCATCTCTATTCTCCTGTCATCCGTCAGCGCCGGAATGAGAGAGACATCCCTGAGAGGGCCTTCACCATGTAAGTTTATTGCCTACTGAGAACAACTATATTCTCCTTTTCCATCTCTGTCCCTTTTGTTCAAAGTAAACTTCTCAGTTCAACTTCAAGTCATCTTTAAGTTATAAAAACATTGTGATAAAATTAAATTAGGACCAAAGTAAAATAAATTCATCTGCAGACTACTATGAGAGGAAACAAAAAAAGACTTACTGCATACAAATTATAGCAACAATTCAAATTTATCTTATTCAGATATTTTCCCAGATACTGTCATGTAATGAAAATGCCCTTAGTTTAGTAATATGTTGAAAGTTGAAACATAGTTTCTTTTGCATGATTAATATGATTTATCATTTTGGTTGAATTGTGTCCTCAAAAGCTGTGTATTGGATTATATTTATAAACAGCAGCCCTTCAGACTGTGTTAATTCCTAATGAGCTAATTAGGTGGAATATTTCTCATTTGCTTACAGCTTATCGTAAATATCCTCTGATTACTCACATAACTTCTGAGAAAAAAATGCATGTCACATTGCTCTCAAGCATCTTTTTGGAAAATAATTATACTTATAGAAATTATCTTAAATTTAATCTAAAATGATGTACTTGTTTTGAAATTTGTGAAAAATCTATTTCCAAGGACATTTGGAGTTCATTAGTTCTAAGGAAAGCACTGAAAAAGGTAAATCTTTTCATGTATTATGTCTTATCACTCTATCACAAGTTTCTGATAGTAATTTATATACTCTGTATATAGAAGAATTTTAATAATCAATCATGTATCATTTTACTGAGCAAACATACATTGAATTTCAAATGTATGCTAAGTAACACAAATATCCCAAAGAATAGTGAGACAATTGGGAAGGAGAAAACATATTTGAACATATATTTTGTTCAGTTTGTATTATGAAAGTACTAATTATAAATCACTTTATTATACAGAGTGGGGCAAAAGTAGGTTACCAGTTTTTCCTAGGAAAATAATACAAGAATTAATAAATAATAATGCAAGAATAAACTTTCTGGCTTCCTCACACAACCACATCCAAAGAACCGCTAAATGACAAACTAGCAACCACTCAGGACCATCAGAAATTGAGCTGAAGAGAAGTTAGACGACTGTGGGACTGGAGGAACCACGTCCAGCCAGAAGAGCAGGGACGGAGGCAGGGACGTGAAACAGGTAGGTCCCCACATCCATGTTCAGAGGATAAAAATTTAGGAGGAATATTTGGGAGTAAGGGGTCCCAGCCCCATGCCAGGTCCCCCAGCCCAGGGTTCCAGTGCCAGGAAAAGAAGCACCCATACCTTCTGGCTGTTAGAACCAGCAGGATTTAAGTCAGTGAAAAACAACTGACCTGTGAGTTCCCTTTACAAGGCCCGCACCAAACATACACAGATGCACTTCCTCTGAACTCCATCACCACGATGGTACCAGCTTGAAAGGCACCAGTGGCTTATACGGAGGAACTAGTGTCTGGCATCAGGACAAGAGCTGGCGGACAGCCCTCCCCATCAAAAGGCTGGCAGAAGCCATGCACCTTTTCTGAGCCCTCCCCCCAGAGCCATAGAACAGGCAAATGGGAGCCATATCTGAGACTCCATTAACCTGGCTTACACTGTGTCCCCTGCCCTGATGTCTACCTGAGGCTGAGCCCCACCAAAGTTGCAACTTTGTCCCCAGCCCTCCTCCCTCTGTATAAGTGGCCCCAGGCCCAGCAGTAGCAGCAGCCAACCTTGAATCATAATTTGGCTTCCACCTGGGAAACTGCAAGCCCAGCAAAACTAGCAACCATTTGCAGATTGCTTTGCAGCTCACGTTGGGTGACTCCAGGCAGAACACAGGCTAACACTGACCTGCACCACCCAGGAAACTCCAGAATTTATGTACCCAGTGGATAGCTACAGACCACCTCAGAGAACCACCACCCTGTGCCTGCACAGCTGATCCTCCATGGAAGGAGGAGGTTGCTGGTCAGTGGTCACAGTCAGTCTTTGACTGACTTGACTAGACTTACTAAATCCCTTCCATAGACCTGCCAACAACAATTAAGGCTCAACTACAAGAGGAGGGTGTAGTCAGCCCATACAGTTTGGGTGCCAGGGGGAGGCTATGCCATTGGACCCTACAGGCTATGCTACCAAGACATTAAGTCACAGTGGCTTTACCAATAGAAACAAACACAAGGAGGCTGCCAAAATGAGGAGACAAGGAAACATGGTCCAAACAAAAAACAGATTAAAACTCCAGGAAATAAAACTAAACAAAATAGAGATAAGTAATCTATCAGATGCAGAATTCAAAACATTGGTTACAAGGGTGCTGAATGAACTTAGTGAGTACTTCAACAGCATGAAAAAAGAGCCAGGCAGAAATGAAGAATATACTAATGGAAATAAACAATTTACAGGGAAGCAACCATAGCGTAGATGAAGCTGAAAATCAAATCAATGATATGGAACTTCAGGAAACAAAAAACAACCAAGAAGAATAATAAGGAAAAGAAAAAATTCAAAAAAATAAGATAGTTTCAGGAGACTCTGGGACAAATACAAACATACTAACATTTGCCTCATAGGAATGCCAGAAGAAGAGAAAGAACAAGAAATTAAAAATCTATTTGAAAAATAATGAAAGAAAACTTCCTTGATTTGGTGAAGGAAATAGACATGCAAGTCCAGGAAGCACAGAGAGCCCCAAACAAGATGGATGCAAGTAAATCGACACCAAGACACATAATAATTAAAATTCCAAAGGTTAAAGATAAAGTGAGAATCTTAAAAGCAGCAAAAGAGAAGCAGTTAGGTAGCTACAGGGGAGCTCCCATAAGGTTTTCAGCTGATTTCTCAAAGGAAACTTTGCAGGCTATAAGCGATTGGCAAGAAATATTTAAAGTTATGAAAAGCAGTGACTCAGTCGCAAGATTGCTATACCTAGCAAAACTATCATTTAGAACTGAAGGACAGATAAAAATTTTTTCAGACAAGAAAAAACTAAGAGACTGCGAACCAGACAGTCGCAGTTCGATTCCCAGTCAGGGCACATGCTTGGGTTGCAGGCCAGTTTCCGGCAGGGGCCAGTTCCCTGCAGGGGATGCACGAGAAGCAACCATACATTGGTGTTTCCTTCCTCTCTCCTTCCCTTCCCCTTTAAAGATAAATAAACAAAATGTTTTAAAAAAAAGAAAAAGAAAAAACTAACAGAGTTCATCATCACCAAACCATTATTATATGAAATATTAAAGAGACTTATTTAAGAAAAAGAAGATTAAAACTATGATCTTCTATGGCAATAAAATGGCAATAAATACATATCTATCAACAATTGAATCTAAAAATAAATTAAGGAAACAAGAACAGAGACAGAATCATGGATATGGAGAGCATTTTGATAGTTACCAGATGGGAAGAGAGTTTGGTGGAATAGGTTAGGAGGTGAGGGGAAAAATATTTTTAAAAGAATAAATATTCTGTTTCACATACTCACAACTATATATATACTTTTGCCCCACCCTGTATTTGATATAGCACATGGTTAATTATAAGGTATGTAAAACACTTCAAATTTACAATATAATATAAAAATGATATAGCAAATATTTATGTAGTGACTGCTTAGCCATAACATAATTTAACATTTCCATGTATCTACTTCATGATTTCTTTAAAGAAAGCATTACAAATAACATTGGAGCTTTTCATATAACTCTCTTTGATTCTCTCCTTCCTTCAGAAGTGATCACTAACTTGAATTTCTGCTTCATTAATTACATTCATTAATAATACTTAAATTTATATGTGGAATATGAAAGAAAATATTGCATTAATTTGCATATTCTCAAACTTGTAAATGGCATTCGACTTTATGTATCTTTACATAATTCTTTTCCCATATTAATGTAATACCTTTGAGATATATCCACTTCAAATTTATTCCAGTAATTTCCAAACTAAAAAAAAGTTGACTTTGTGAGCAATCTCAAAAGTATGTTTTTCCATTAGTGTGTGGAAGCATTTCTCTGGGTGTACTCCTGGAAACAGAACTGCTTGGAAAAGTGTAAGGTAAATTTTCTCGAAACCTTTTCAGAGTGGCTAAACCAATTTATTCTTCTATCAACATTATATAAAAGTTTATGTTTCTTTCCATCCTTGTCACCTGTTCTGTTTTTAGATTTTATATTTCCTGCCAAACTGACATGCATGAAGCACTAACTTGTTTTGATTAGTAGAGAAATGAGTCCTTTTTCATGGCTTATCAGCTTCTTTATTTTCTTCACGTGTGTAATTAGAAAATTATACTCAGTTTTGTACTAGGTTGTCAGGTTTTTTCTCTTCACATTTTAAATACTAATGGCTAAAGCAAGAGTGGCCATTGGCATGAGCTGGAGCAGCATAATAGAGTAAATTATAACATGGCTTTTAAAGTCCTTAAGACTGTCATGAGAACTAAATCATCTAACGCAAGTAAAGCCTGGAACATGATATGCACCTAATAACACTCGCCACTTCCTCCTCCTCCTCCCCCTCCTCCTCCTCCTTCTAATTCCTCCTCCTCCTCCCTCTCTTCTTTTTCATCATTTTCCTCACATTCTAATTCTTATTATATCAAATTATCATATATGTGTGCATCAGTTTTTGAACTCGATATTTAATCACCAATTTCTTTTAGTTACTAGATAGCTGGTGTAATTTTCCATTCCTTTAACTTTATGTCTTCCATATGATTGCTTTACATGTATGCCTTGTGGGAAGCATATTATAAGACATTATTTACTTTTTACAGATCTCTATCTCTAACTTTGAGATAAGTGAAATACTGTTATACTCATGTGATTGACATATGTAGGCTTTTCATCTTGTTTTATGATATGTTTGATTATCATCTTCTTCGATTTTTTTTTTTTGCTTTTTTACCTGTTGTTGAGCTGAGAAAAGTTTCCAATTATTTCTTTTCCCCTTGTGGTATTTAGAAGCTATTCTTTCCGTGGTTATTTTTATTTTTGACATGCATTCTTAATTATTTTTTTTAAATCAAGGTCTAAAATTAATAATTATTTTTATAGTCCCCCTGAACACTATATGGGTTCAGAATGCTTTAATTACTCATCAGGCCAACCTTTAATCTTCATATTTTGTCTGTAGTGTTATTTATATTTTGATCAACATGTAAATATTCAATTCTATTTTTGGTAAAAATAAATTGCATTTTTTTTCTTTCTGCTCCTCACTATCCATTTCTTTTTCTATAGAGCAAAATTTTTAATTGTCTCTAATTACCCCTGGGGTCCTTTAGTTCACAACCAGATCTAATGGTTATGTTTTAGGAGTTCCTGCCTCAAGGTGACATTAAGGATATGGGAGATTTAGTCTTCAAGCTTGAACTTAGCTCAATTTATTGGGTCATTGTCTGTATTCCCTTCAAATCCAATCCTTCCTCTCTATCCAAAAGTGACTAGCATGCATTTGTAGCTCTATTTTACAAGTGAAATAACCCCCCACCACGCAGCCACCCCACACCTAAACTCTTAGCTGTGTGCCTGGCTCAGATCACCATTAAATCTCATGTCTCAAACCACGGATACTTTCACGGCTTCCAAACACAGGCCCTTCAGCCCTGTGGCCCCAGCCTCACTAGCTCCTTTGCATTTTGGGTTCTATTACTGGTTCACAGAGATACATATCTTATTTTTGAGCTTGGTATGTCTTTTTGGTGTATTTATATTTTATTTCTATATCTTTGTGTTGGGGTCTGCAACAGAGAAAAGCATCAGATTAAGAATACCCTGTGTCATTATTAGCGCAAGTCATGAACTGGTTCTTCTAAATTTAGATATGGTTAAAATCCAAATTTCACACTGAGAAAAAGAATCTTGTGTTATACTGTATCTTACACAGCCATTCCACATGAAATTATGGGTTAAGCGGGGTTGGAAATAAGGATAACCCAACATCAGGGAAAGTTCATTTATGGATATTATTGGGGTCATGCTTGCTACTTTTTGTGAGAAAGTGAAATATATTCATGAAATTTTATGGTGGCTAAAATTATGCATTTATATAAAAGCAAAAGAAATCTTTCTTTCTATATCATATTTTTAAAATCATACAGCTTGAAAAATAAGATACTCGCCATGTATGTAGTTTAACAATCTCAGTCTTTATAAGACCTAACAACAGTTAAGAAATGAGGAAACAAAAAGAGGGCCTATGGTATTCTACCTACTGAAAAGCTGTAAATGCCCATTTGATCACCTAACAACATTTAATTCAAGTCATTCCACTTATTTACATATACTTTCTTTCAAAATCAGCCAGTTTTTTAAACCACTCCTATTATGTGCTTACCACTTTGAACACATTCAACGTTAAAATACAGACTTGCTTTCATGACATTTTTTAAAACAAATCTGCTACTTGTTAATATTGGTATGGTTTTTACTACTTAATAGTTTAATATAATGTCTATGTTAAACTACCATTAACCGAGTCCACTATTTTTACTGTGACATTAAACAGTTGGCAGCAATTATCTTGATTAATTTAAGTATAGAGAGGATTTGCTGCTGAATTCAGAAATTATTAAAATAATTCTTTACACGTTTTATCTTTTGTTCAGAACACTTTTACATACCCTATCTTGCTGAATCCCAAAGTAAAAATATGAAAAACACAAAGTTTAATCACACCCCTCCCACAGTTTGTGGTTCAAGTACAGTGCCCTCAGACGATCTGTCTACCCACTCATGACAACAATGGAAAACAATGTTCAGATGTTGCAAAAATATTGAAACAGAAGACAAGTTACTCCAAATTGCAGTAAGAATCATGAATTATTTAACTGAAAAAATTATAAATCTTAGGAAATTAGAAAGATAATTGTGTTATTTGTGAAGGAAGAGTGCATTTATATAATTCATTGCTGAGAACATTGGCAATTAATTTCAGGTAAGAAAACAAATTAGTTTCTCAAATGTTTTTGGATGAGAAGACATTATACAGACAGAACGGACACAGATTTATTTACTTAAGTTATTTTAGCAGCAGTAAGGACAGATTGCATGTTACATATATGATCATATGTACACAGATCATGTATTACATATAATATTAGACTTTGGGTAGAGTAAAAATTGATATACTTTTGAACTCTAAGATAAATGGAAGTCTATATGAATATGGGTGTTCTTTATCATACTGAAAAAATATTTATCACATTTCATACATATTTTTTTAGAGTTGGTGGCACTTGAAAAAACAAAAATGGGAAGAAGCCAAACCACTTAGCTCTTGCCCAAGTTAGAAAATTATATAAGAATGGCAAGGGGCAGAGTAAACTTGAACGTTTATAATGCAATAAAAAGGTTTTCAGTGTGACTTTCATAATATTGTGAATTAGTTGATGAAACTTTATGTAATGCAGATTTTAAAAATAATTAACTTTCCATACATTTTAAGGCAACATAAAATAAATTACTTAACTGTACATAAATAATTTTTAAACAAAAGTATTCAAGATTGACAATTTTCACATCTTCTTTTTCTTATTTCCTCTATGGACTGATACTTAATTAAAGGTCATATATTTGCCTCTTAGTCTTTCTTGTATTGTGTTTTCATTATTATGAAAATTAAGTTAAAATGTGTCAGGTAACAAGATCTATTAGGCACAGTAGGCCTGAGAACATATTATTGAAGAGAGCCTCTGCTATTACTATCAAAATGAATACTAACATAACAAAGCCACTTTGGTAGTTAGATGAAGAAAATTTCTAATAGGCTGACCATAAAATGATAATTATGCTAACCACATAAGTAAGGCTTCTGTGGAGGATAGCTAATAAACTATTGAAAACTCTATTTAAACTTAATGTTCTTCAAAACTATACTATAAATAGAATTATTGTCAAAATTATCAAAGATGAATGTTATTTCTTGACAAAATTAAATCTAGCAGTGAAAAATATAGTTAATCTAACTACACATTATTTGGTTTTAAAACAATGGTCTTGCTTATGTGATAATAAATGCTGGGACCCATTTTCTCTAAGAGGTTGTACATAAATAGATTTAATGTCCATCTGAATCAACAAAAACAACTGTGATCATTATCATCATTTCATCATCATCACTGCAGTTGAAACTATAATTAAGAAATAGAACTACCAGACATTTAGAATGTGAAAAAGTTTAATGACTGAAAATGTTCCATTCCACCCTCAGGAGCCTTGTCAACATCCTATTCTGTCCATTAAACTGTGGAAGTAAGAAAGAGAAAACCATTAATCAAATTATTATCATGAATATGTAGGTATAAATGACCAATGTATGGGCTGGAAAATTTTTAATGAATGTGCAGGTAAGATTTAGATGATAAATGTGGAGAAAGACCTAAAACAGTCCTGAAAGTTTTAGAACTTTAAAAATTCAAAAGACAACCTTCAAAAAGATGGTCCCAATAGCAGTTTGGCCAAGGGCACATATCATGGTTCCCCTTAGAGACTCTGGCCTCTGTTATATTTTCCACTTCAGACCCTGGGCCTCCTTTGAGGCTCTAATGGGAACCTCATATTTACTCTGACTCTCTGAAGGGAACCATGGTATGCTCCAATGGCCAAACTGCACTCGCTCTCTCTCCCCCCACCCCCCATCTCTCTCTCTCTCTCTCTCTCTCTGCTAACAGGTAACAAAGCTTTTAAGCCACCAAAATCCGTTGCTGAGAAAGTCAGATGTAAAGGAAGTGGATGAACACCAACACCGAGGAAGGAGTAATTCTCAGTCTTGACAGACCATCAGACTCTTACTCAAAATAAAGCCCCAGGCTTCATCTACAGAGTCCTCTTCATTAGGGCTTAAGAAAACAAGGAATGAACCATACAGAGACTTCTTGAACAAGGTAATTTGAATTTTACTCTTAGAGCTAAGGGAAACTATTTTAAGCATTTAAAGCAAGAAAGCAACATAACTTCATCTATATTTTAAAAATGACATTCTGGCTATTTTGTGGGAGAAGAGTTTGTGATAAACATGATGCCCAGTATAAAGGCTGTTTGCTGCAGTTTCCAAGAGAGACAATGATAGCTGGGACCGGGGTCGTGTCAGCAAGGTAAAAATTAGTTGATGAACTTGAAGTCCATTTAGGTAGAAAGGCAGTGTTTCCTGAAAGACTGAAATGTGAGGATTAGGAAAGGAAGCAGTGAAGGATAACTCCTAAGTTTAAAATAATTAATGTACACTTAAATAGAGTAAATCCAACCCAAACTACCATTGTCCCTGTTAAACTTATGAGTGAAGCGGTCAAGCTCCAGTATCACGGTTTTACAGGTCATCTGGGCTCTGAGGACAGCGGGGCTTCCTTTAAATTCTGTGAGCTAAACTTATTTTTAGTTATCTGAACGGCTACTTATGCAATATAATTTTGGGAATATCACATGATTACCTACTCCCAATGACTGTCATGGTCCCGTATGAAATGTTCATCACAAAAAAAATAACACAAGATGTGTTCGCCCTAAATTTATTGAGTATAAAATATTTATTTTGGAAAATGCATATTGCCTTTAGAAAATATAAATAATACATGTTACTTTAGAATAGGAAAAAGTCCTAGCAAACACATACTCTCTTCCTTTACTGTGTTATGTCCCAAAGTGTTCTCTGCAATACATTAATGGTTTACATAAATAAGATTCATTATCAAATAATTTCTGGAAAATAAGTTAATAAATTTCTTTACTATGAGACATTTGAATTTTTTTCTATGTTAATGACCACTGGCATTTTGTAGAGATGTGTAACATTTTCCAAACTCACTTAAAAATGATACATTTGAGATGCACATCTTTCTTTGATGTTAGAAAGCTAGAGCACCTCTGTGAGATAAGAAAAGTCAAAGAGCGATGGGCAATGTTGCTTTCTGCTGAGATAAGGTTTAGTCTCTGTCTCTTTGGTTCCTGTCTATTTAAGGCCAGTCTTGCCTCCAAGAGCTAAAAACCTCCTACATTGTACTTACCTTTGGGCTCTCCTGCCCACTGGGCTCTCTCTCTCACATAGCGAGATGAGACAGACAAGGCTGTGGTCCTGCCCAAAACAACTCTGGACTAAAAAGGCCTGGCATAATCAACTCTTGGTGTTGCAGGAAAACATCTGGCTTTTTGTTGCAGTTTTATGCTTATTTGCTTGTTTTCTGTCAACTAAATTGGCTTTTCTCATTAGCGGACAGGATTAATAGATATAAGGCCAAGATGGCCATTTACCTGCTTGAATTAAGGCCTGCCTTTACCAAGGCCAAGGAGTCTTTTATGTGGTTCTGTTTGGCTCCTAATGTAGAGCTTTAGAGGTGTTGTGGGTCTAATAATAATATTCATTAACTAGGCCTCTCAATCTGTGCACACATTTTCCTGAGGTGCCTCATGGAGCAATAGGAGACAAGTGAAAGATAGGTTATTAGTGGTTCAAGTCATCTGTCTCCCTTACCTCAACCAGTTTTCACATAGATTCTTCAAAGGTAGTTCTTGATGGGTCAGTATCCTGTTGTCTCTTTACTGCTTATCATTAGCAGCATCCTCATAGTTGCCAAATTGCAAAATCTTAGACATTTCCTTCCCTATACTCCAACCTTTAATTCAATGTTATTTCTTTTTAAAAGTTTCCTAGATTTTCTTTTTAGTCATTGAATACTTTATTTATTTTCAATTTTATTATTTTATTATAAAGTAGTGAGCTACAAAGTGATACAGAAATGTTTAGAAAATCAGGAGGTAGGCTGGGATGGGGGGGAAGGGCAGAAAACTGTACTTGAACAACAATTAAAATTTTTTAAATGTTAGAAAAAGAAATGTTTAGAAAAATGAAAGAAACAGAATGAAGAAAGACTGGGCATGTACAGTGTACCTACACTTAATGTGGTTGATAGGTTCTTGGAAACTGTGACTTTAGGGAAAACAAGATATAATGACAATGGTACCATAGACTATTGATATACACAAGAATTGAGTTCCTATGGGCATATTTTCTGGTCAGAAAAATGTCACCAAACTTCTCAATAAATACCCCAAACACTTCTAATATTAAACATTGAAATAAATGCGAGCTATATATACATGTTAGAAATATGGAGAGAAAGAGGGAAATGGTACAGGGAATAAGAAGCATAATTGGTAGGTACAAAATAGACAGGAGAGGTTAAGAATAATATAGGAAATGGAGAAGCCAAAAAATGTACATGTACTACCTGTGGACATGAACTACAGTGGGGGAATGATCATGGGAGTGGGGAGCAGGGAGGAGGGAAATAAAGGGGAGAAAAAATGAGACAATTGTAATAGCATAATCAACAAAATATGTTTTAAAAAACATAAGTCACTAAAATGTGATTCTGGATCTCTTTCTAGTTGTGGTCTCTTCAAGAATCTAATAAATATATAGCTATATATACAATATTTTAAATTAAATACAGTCATACTCAGTATTCATCAGCTTCAATATTTCTCAAACCCTGTACTCATCACATTTTGATGAGAAAAAATGTTTCGGCACTTGGTGCTTGCACAGGATCTGTCTCACTTGCCAGAACTTGTATGAGTCACGACGCTGCCCTGCAAGAGAAAATGCTTCATCATTCAGTACTTGTCCATTTCAGAACTCATCGCAAGTTCCAGAACAAATTAACAAAAAGTACCGAGTTTCCACTGTATATGAGGGTTCAATAATCCCAAGATTAAAATATGCACATACACTCAATTTCTATCTGATGTAAACATTCATTTTGCTGAAGAGCAAATATATGCTAAATTCCTTTTTCACCGCCAAAATGGGTTTATACTTCAAAGGAAGGAAAAGCACAGTGCAAATAACTAATACAATTAAAAACTTCTTATCTTTTTCAATAAAATTAAACCAAAGTTTCTAATTAGTGTGATGTGTTTGAATGGAGTAAACCTGACCTGATTATGTGGTCTCTTTCTTTTTAAAGTGTGGCTTGGTACAAAATGTGACTCATTAAAAGCTGTGATATACCTACCAATAAAATCTAGCAGATTGCACATTAGAACCAGGTAATTAAGTTAATATACGAGACACATAAAATCACAAGTTCCATTTTAAGCTTCCAATCAATCAAGCACCAAAGTTAAGACAAATATTTGAAGCCAAATGGTATTTTCAGTATACACACATACTATTTTTAAAGGGCACATTGCTTCATTATTTTAGCACCTGTGACACCATTAAACACTAAAGCACAGAGAACATTTTTCTCTTATGTTGTAAAAGAAGGCATTCATACTGAAACAAGAATTACATTAATAACATTGTCCAAAAACATAAAATAATGCTAAAACCCAGGATGAGTCTATAAGAATATACAAATGTTTGTTTCGTAGGCTACAATCTAAAATAGTGACAAAAATGTACAAAGTTTGTTGTGTGTATATGTCTTGGCTTTTAAGTATCAATATTTGAACACTCTTTCAGTTTGGGAGGAATGCTTCATCACTTGAATGTTCACAGGAAGCAATGGTCTGAATTCCAAACAGAAAGCCAAAAAGCCAATAGGGCCTCTCCTTATCCCATGCAATCAAAGTTAGGCTCGATTAGTACTCATACTAGGGATCTTGGCGGTCAGGTTGAAGACTTGGGAAGAGTTTAGAAATCATTTGCAGTGGACTCAGGTAGAGTCCGGCTGCTGAATCCTCCCATGGCTGGGCAAGTATCCTGACCGAACTTTCACTGGGTCATGAATATAGCCACGGCCTCTGCTGTCCTGTCTGTATAGGTATCTGCCAGTATCCCAAGCCCGGTTTCTGTTGTTTGTTCTGAGAGTTATTCCTTATCCATTACAATTTTCATTTTAAATAATTTATAAGTGTTTTCTGTTGCTTAATACCAACTATTATGCACATATACAGTAAAAGGAAGGTAAAAATGATGGCCTTGATGTGAAGGAGAGTGATAAAATACAATATATCAATATAAAGTATAACATGTATCAAGAATAAAAGACAAGTATAAATACAGGGGAAAAGATATGAGAAGTAGCTTTATAAAATTCCCTCGCACAGAATAAACTAGGCAAGTTATTAACTCTTTTATGATCAATTCAGAAAGATTTTCTGAAATTAGTAAATATTGTTAGACAACATGTAAGTAGAGAAAGTCAGAGGTTTTTGTAGTCACTGGAGGGAAATAATCCAGGCATGTGGCTTTGCCCTTAGAGGGGGAAAAACCTCATAGCAAGCAGTAAAGAGAAATTGGCATTAGGTTTCCTGGGATAAGTCAACCGCATTTTCTGGATTTAAAAATAGAGAAGGAAGGGCAATGAATCCATATTACTTAGGGCAAGGAAACAGGATACGATCTACAGTAGAACACAGGGATAAACCCCTGAAGACCAAGAATGGCAGTGACACGTTCAAAATAACCTGCAGTGGAACACCTCTGACAGTAGAAATGAGGATGGATTGCGGGGCAGAGGCTCGGTGGACGAGGAGAGAATCGAAAGAATATCTTGTGGAGTGACAGCTCCAGAAGTAGCTCTAGAAGATGTGACATGTAGGACGGTACTGAAGGTGACACAGGAAAGGTGCCTGGGGGAACTCTATGAAGCAGCAGTAGTGTATTACAGCCAAATGCATGTGACGACCAAGGCAGAGATGCACTGAACATCCCTTCGCATCTTTCCTTGAGCTGCCAGAAAAAATGACACCTTTTTATCCAGTCAGTTGGATGTTATACGAGTAAGAAACACTAAGGAAAAAATACAAGGAGAATCTATTTTCATCATCTGTAGCTGAATTTGACAACAGATAACGCAATCCAATTTGAAGTGCAAACAGATGGTGCGAAAAACTGGACACAATCCCAGACAAAAAGTAAAGGAGTTCATCACCACCAAACTAGTATTACAAAAGTGTTAAAAGGATTTCCTTAAGGAAAAGGAAAATATATATATATATATAAATAATAAAATGATAATAACTACATACCTATCAATAATTACTTTAAATGTAAATGGATTAAATGTTCTAATCAAAAGATGTAGGGTTGCTGAATGATTAAGAAAACTAGACTCCCGTATATGCTGTCTATAGGAGACCCACTTCAGCTCAAAGGCACA
The DNA here is from genome assembly GCF_014824575.4 of Sturnira hondurensis. NCBI lineage: Eukaryota > Metazoa > Chordata > Mammalia > Chiroptera > Phyllostomidae > Sturnira > Sturnira hondurensis. The sequence continues at coordinate 15,979,073 of NW_028076767.1, read as the reverse complement.
CGGCCTGAAGGTAAAGAGATGGAAAAAGATATTTCATGCTAGTAGAAATGAAAAAGAAAAGCTGGGATAGCAATAGTTATATCAGACAAAATAGACTTTAAAACAAAGACTATAACAAGAGTTGAAGAAAAACCCGGCTATTCTTCTTGGTATTTATGTGAAATAATCCAAAACAATAATTCAAAAAGATGTATATCCACATGTTCATTGCAGTTATTTACAACAGCCAAGATATGGAAGCAATCTAAATGTCCACTGTTAGACCAATGGATGAAGAAGATGCCATAAATAAATACAATGAAAAATGAGTCAACAATAAAAAAAGAGTGAAATCTTGGCATTGCAATGACATGGATGCACCTAGAGGGTATTATGCTAAGTGGAATAATTCAGAGAAAAAAATACCATACGATTTCACTTCTATGTGGCAACTTAAAAACTAAGCAAATAAACAAAGAAAAACAGAAACAAACTCATAGATACAGAGAACATTTTGATGGTTGCCAGACTGGTGTTAGGGGTGGGGAATGGGTGAAAAAGGGGAAGGGGTTAAGATGTGCAAATTGCGAATTATATGAACAGTCACAGGGATGTAAAGTACAGCACAGGAAATATAATTGACAACATTGTAATAACCACACATGGTGTCAGACGGGTACTAGAATTATCAGATTGATCAATTCAGAAATTATATAAATATCTAATCACTGTCTTGTACACCTGAAACTAGTATAATTCAGTGTATCAACTGTAATTGAAAAATTAAAATTTATTTTTTTAAAAGAAAACAAAAGGTGAGTGTGAGTTGGAAGAAGTGGTCATGATAGAGCTCATCCTCTGGCTGCTGCATTTAATAAAAAACTGTTTAATTGAAAGCGGAAGAAAGCAATTACTCCCTTTTATTTTCAGTGATAAAACTCTGCCCACTCCCACTATTTTCTTTTTAAGCATTAAACTTAATAATGATAAATACAAATCTCTGACAAGAGTTCACTGTATCCCCTGACTGAATATTTTATCTTTTATCTTTATATTTTGCACACAAAAGCTGCCTTAGCTAATATTCTCAGAAGTAGGTATTGTTCTCAATGATCAAATTTTTAACAGAGTTTGAACAAAACAGGGAAAAATTTTCACTCTATAATAGTTAGATGCTCTCGCTCTTAGCTAAATTAGATCAGCAGATAATACGGTGAGGACATCTTTTTCAACATTTAAAATAAATCTTTAAAAGAAAATGTGCAGCTTTTCATCTTCATTTTCATGTGTAATTAAATAGGAAAATCCACATTTGGAAGAGCATAGAAGAAAATGCAGCAAATGTCAGGGCGGTGTGAAAGGACCTAGAAGAGAGATTTTATGCTGAGGTGTCAGGGAAATTCTCTTCCAAAATACTGCAATAAACCTTAGCCAGAGCAATGATTAGGATCTAGCCAAGCAAACAATATCCAAAAAGAACATTTCAGATAAAGAACTATATGTGTACAAGCTTCAAAGTAAAAAAAAAAATTGAAAGCCAGCTGAGAATTTACAGAGGGCTAAAGTATGCATAAAGAGGGGAAAAGTGGCTAGCACTAAGTACTTAGGTGTAACGCCATCTAGACCACATTAAAATTTTGAATTATATGCTAACTATAATAAGAAGTCACTAATAGGTATAAAGCAGAGGTTTTAATAAAAAACGATAGAGGAGCATAGAAATGAAAGTAAGAGAAGTAGATGGATTAAAGTAGAAGGATGTACCCGTGAATTTCAAGTCAAAATTCAGGAGAGAAACAAATAATGGAGTATAATAGCACAATTTCTGTCCTAAACCACTAAGCAGGGTAGAAGTGGCAACAGTAAATGGATATCAAAAATTCAGTATTAAATATGGAATATTTGAAATGTTTGTAGCAAATATCAGTGGTACTGCCATGGGACTGAAAATAAAGAAATATCTGCACTAAAGAAACAAATTTGGAAGCAGGCATATGAAAGACTTTGGAAGCTTACTGGAGTGGATATAAGTGAGAATTAAAATGCAAAGACAGGGATGTCTAGGATTTAGACCCAGCATCCCTGGAGAGTGGCTAGGAAAGGTCAGACAGGTAGGAAAAAACCTGGAAATGTGCTCTCAGACCACTTTTTGTAAACAAATAAAATGTTTCTAGAATAGATTGTTAGACCACAAAGAAGTCTAAATGAATAAATCATGAAATTTTGAACATGTTTTTAGCAAACTGATATAAAAATATAGATATCAAAAAACACAATCCACAAAAGAAAAAATGTATAGGTTGCCCTTTCATTCAAATTAAAAACTTCTGTTCTTTGGAAAATAATGTTAAGAGAAGGGGGAAATCACAGGTTGGAGGAGATATTTACAAAACACATGTGCGTGTTGAGGATGCAACGAAACAGAGACCCTCCTTCATCACTGGTGAGGTTGCGAAATGGCAAGGCCACCTGCAGAGGCTGTTTCTCACAAATCTAGATACAATCTTACCGTGCTATTGAGTAATGGTGCTTCTGAATATTTACCAAACAGATTTGAAAACCTGTGTCCACATAGGAATCTCCACATGAAGGTTTGTAGCAGCTTTATTTGTAGTTGCCCAAAATAGGAAACAATCAAGATGTTTCCTTAACAGATGAGTGGATGAATAAATTACGGTACATCCATACAGTGGGATGTCATTCAGTGACAAAAATAAATGAGCTATCAAGTCACAGAAATATAATGAATCTTAAATGAGTGCTGCTAATATAACTGAGCAGCAAGGGGACCAGCCACTTCTTACCATGTATAGGCATAACAAGATTTGTGGGGCAGGATATATAGCTTTTTATTAACAGGGTTCCCAGTTTGAGGGGGCTGGTAACATTTCTGCTCCAAGCTGACTGAGCTGACCTCTCCCACAAAGCACAGAAAACCAGTGACCCTCAGGGAGATTAAAGTCCAAATTCATGTCCAGAAGTTTCCCATTATTGCTTATCCAGAGCCCAAGATTGTTACTCAAAAGGGTGTCTATCTCTACAGTTCCAGACTCTCTCCCTCCCTGGTGCCAAAGCTGCCATTGCCTTCAAGCAGCTCTTGGCTCTGAGCACTGCCCTCAGTCTCCACGTGCTGCTCTCAGGGCAACAAAGTGGAAGCAGTCCAGGACGTATGTGTCATGCTGCACAGGCTCATAGCATCCTAAGGGCTGGCACCTGGTGAGGCATGCATCCCAGCATGGGACTCTGCCTCCAGGAGCTGGCTTCTAGACTTACGGGGCCTAAGCCTCGAGTTGTCCTCGGGTCTGTGGCTCCTATCCGTGCAGGGCAAAGCAGGAGACAGGCTTCTTCTGCCTGCCTTTGGTTTAAAAGCCCTCTCCCAAAATCCACATGCAACGGAAGTCAGTAGGAATGCCCACCTTTTCAACCAATGAGGGCTAATGCTGTCCATGTTTGCCTTTGCCCGTCTTGCAGCCACCAAGTTGTGTAAGGGGGAAAGTCCTTTTTTTTCCTTTTTCTTTTTTCTTTTTTCTTTAATTATTGTTCAAGTACAGTTTTCTGTCTTCTACTCCCATACCATCCCACCCCCCCCAGTGCTCCCCACCTCCCTCCCATTTCCACCCCCATTAGTTGTTGTCCATGTGTCCTTTATACTAGTTCCTGTAAATTCTTCCCCTCTTTCCCCTGAAATTCCCTCCCCTCTCCCTTCTGGTCACTGTCCCCCTGTTCTCTATTTCACTGTCTTTTTTTAATTTTACTTGCTTGTTTGTTTTGTTGCTTAGCTTCCTGTTAAAGGTGAGATCATATGGTATTTGTCTTTCAATACCTGGCTTATTTCACTCAGCATAGTGCTTTCCAGTTCCATCCATGATGTTGCAAAAGGTAGGGGCTCCTTCTTTCTTTCTGCTGCATAGAATTCCATTGTGTATATGTACCATAGTTTTTTGATCCATTCATTTACTGATGGGCGCCTAGGTTGCTTCCACCTCTTGGCTATTGTAAATTGTGCTGCTATGAACATTGGGGTGCATAGGTTCTTTTGGATTGGTGTTTTGGGGTTCTTAGGATATAATCCCAGCAGTCAAAAGGCAAGTCCATTTTTAGTTTTCTGAGAAAATTCCGTACTGTTTTCCATAGTGGTTGTACCAGTCTGCAGTCCCACCAACAATGGATTAGGGTCTAAGGGGGCAAAGTCTTGAACCGCACATGCTCGGCTCAGTACTAACTCCCTTCTGCTGAGTCTGAGCCGGTGTCTGCCTTGGGCAATCTCCCTCCTCCCTTCCCAGTGAGGACAAGCTACTTTTAATCTCCAGTTCCTCCTTAGGTTTTTCTCCCCACCTGCTGCCTTCTCCAGCGATTGGGCCTGAACACTCTGTTACACTAAGTTTAAAGAGCCAATCTTGAATATATTATTATTTTTTAAAATATGCTTTTCTACTATAGTTTCTGAATAATCAAAAATATTACCATTTTACTAAGACAATGTTACCATAAAATGAATTCACCTTCTTTAATTATGTTTACAAAGTATTTTTTACCTGAAACCAAAATAATGTAGTGCTTGCTTTTAAAAAATAATGCCATAGGTCTTACCTATTGGTAGATTGACTATATATATATGACTATTGACTATGTATATATATATATATATATATATATATATATATAAATTATAAATTTTCTTATTTAAGAAAACACCTTGAGTTCTTGTGTTTAAAATAATGCTAATCATAAAGGCCAAAAGGTGGGACAAAAAGAAAAAGCTGTCTTTGCCCTGGCTGGTGTGGCTCAGTGGATGGAGCATGGGACTGTAAACCAGAGGATTGTGGTTCGATTCCCAGTCAGGGCACATGCCTGGGTTACCATCCAGGTCCCCAGCAAGGGGCATGTGAGAGGCAACCACACATTGATGTTTCTCTCCCTCTCTCCCTCCCGTCCCCTCTCTATAAATAAATAAATAAAATATATTTTTAAAAGCTGTCTTCATAATTAAATATTGCTGTTTTGGATATACATAATTAAAATCAAATACAACAAATTTTTGAAAATGAATACTTGGGTGAAGGTAAGAATGTTTCACCAGCTGCTGATTATTTGAATTTCATTGATCATATTTTTTCTCTTGTTCACCTTACAAAGTTCTTTACTGAAGTAAAATAACATGGTGACTAAGTGAAATTTCCTGGTTTGTTAAGATAATGCAAATTAGAGCATTTGGTCAACTGTGAAGTGGTTTGTGAAAGTTAATGTTTAATTATATTTTCATCCCTCTGAGGATATGAGTTAGAGAAGTGGAAAACCACAGATTGTTAAAATTGCTAAGGATACTTTAAGTCACCTTTTTCAAGACCAGAATGGAAACAAAATTCATGTCCTGAATAAAAGGTTCTTGTAAAGCACACTCGTAGACTAAGTGAAAGTCTTTCTTTCACAAAGTGACCTAGAAAGGATCAACAGGGCCTTTGTAAATATCTTCTGCCTTAAACTTTTCTTTCTGCTACCTGAATGCAGGAGCACCCACCTCTATTTTTAAAACCTTCTCCTCTCAACTGATAAAATATAATCAAATTAGATTAGATTACCATAGCTTCCATTTCCCCACTGTGGATGCTTCCCTGGAGGTTGTGTGTGTGGAAAGTTTCACAGTCAAGTGCTATTTGCCCAGGAAAGCTCATAGAGGCAGCTCCAATTTTCAATAAAGACAGACATAAAAAATTGCATAAATTGCATGATTAAGGCAGAAATAAATAGGGCTAAAGTAAAATGACACTTAGCATTTAAGAATACTTGAACTTTTGTCTTAAACTAAATACTATTGAAGATTTTTAATTTTTAAAAAATTTTATTTTCCTCACTTCAACTTTTTGAAAGGAATACTAGTAACATTTACAGTAAACAAAAAAGACAGTACTACTTTATATTTGTTATTTTAAACTCTGCTTAAAATCTTGTGCTGCTATCAGAATAAAGTTTAAACTTCTCAACATGACTCTTTTACTATTCTAGATTCATCATTTACAAGGACCTTGCTTTCTTTACTCTGTACTTGAGCCATTCCCAATTGTTAATAATTCTGGAAATATGGAATCTTGTCTTTAGCTCCTTCAGCTTTTTTGTATGTTCTTTCTCTACCTACCTTTTCTGTTGATTCTTTTCCATTCTCAGGTCTTGCCTTAGAAAACTGTCTTTCTTGACCTTCAGATTTGTATCAGGTGACCTTCATTTGCTCTGGCTTTCAAAAAAACTCAGCACATTCATCATCAGGATGCCTCTGATGTGCACTTACTGTCAGGTCCCATGCCTGATACACACATGGGAGCGGATCAGTAAATGCTAGTGAGACAGTGAATGGCTGAATGGATAAAATAAACATGGCATGTTATTTCTCTGAAGGACTAATTGATCTATTTAGGCCTCGCCATTCAATTACATAACAAGCGTTCTTGTGTATTTATTATGGGCAAGAATAGTGCTGAGCACCAGCAATACATTGTGAACATAATGTTGGCACCCTTAGGTTACATCAGGGCTTCTGAACCTTGTCATTACTGACAAGGAAAGTTCTTTGTTGGTAAGGAAGGCACCCTTGTGTATTAAAGGGTGTTTTCCAGTATCCAAGGTCTCCACCCACTAGATGCCAATAGCTCCTCAGTTATGACCATCAAGAATGTCTCCAGACTCTGCCAAATGTCCTCTGGGGGTCAAAATTACTCTTGGTTAGAACCACTGGGTTGCACTGTACTGGATGATACAGGGATTAAATTGGTATTTGTGATAAAGAGTTGTGAAGAAAGATATGCAAGATGATAAATATGTGTATAGCAAGGACTACATGAATTAGCCTAGGCACTAAGAAACAGAGCAACTCTTCAAAGTGGTGACAACTAACGCCACTTGGCCCCTACCCACAAAAACCAAATGGGGATGCTGGTGGAAGTGGCAGATAGCTAAGGCTAGGTTTTGAAAGCAGGGAGGCTGTGGCAGTAGACAGATTAGAATCGGCACTGATTACTGACCAAGACTTACAGATGTGCTTGACTAGAATTGAATAGGAATACTTAATATTGGATGATGACAATGGTAAGGAAAGCAGAGATAGCTTCAGTGATTTGTGCTGAGGTGGCTAATTCCTGAACAGAGCCACTGACAGCCGGTCTGAATAAGTAAAGGTGAAATTAAGAATTGTAAACAATTGAACTTGCAATCTATGAGTTATTCTCCCCCTTTTGTTTTTTCAAGTAAAAATTTTGTACAGTTTGACTTTGAAGAAAATAATGTGACTACAGGACATAAAACAATTAGGGAAAAAGAGGTGACAAAGAAAAATTGAACTGAAGTCCAGGATCTTTTGTCCGGACAAATTATTCTCAAATCTGACTTCATTTGCAAAAGCTGATATTTTAAAAGATACTCGAGGCCAAATGATGCTCGGGTCCACTGATGCTCGAGGCCAAACCCAGAGAAGCTGATTCACTGGCTAATAAGGGGCCTCTATTAGTATATTTTAAACTGTTCTGGGCCGAGAGCCACCGATCTGTACTTACCTATGACTGTCTTCACCTAAAGACTTTTGCCGTCCAGCCCCTGTTAGGTACACAGTTTGTCAGTAGGTATCCACAAATGGTGAACAGCTTTCCTCTTTTAGATTACACACTAACTAACAATTTCATTAGGTCTCCTTTTTCTTTGGAAAGTTAATGTGTCTTTAAACCTCATAAAGAATTAATTTATCAGACTGGCAATACCCAGGCTGATAACAGCATTTCTTATTGGCAGTGATAGTTTTCACAAATTAAGCCCATATACAGTGTTTCAAAAGATGATTATTTTTTCACTGTGGTACTATATTATCCCTTTTCTTTCTGAAGAGGAAGAAAGAAGAATATAAAGACAAAGAAGAAAAGAAAGTGCTATTTTTAAATCTCACTCCATTGGTACATTTTCTATATGAAACAAGGACTTCTTTGAAGAAGGAAAAGTTAATGATTATGCCATGATGTAATCGCGCCTGCCTTTGCCCTTCTGCCCCTTCAAACGGTTAAACATAGTTTTTGGGTGAGTTCAGACTTTCACTGATGGCGTCGTGTGACTGGAAAATCATATGAGAACGAGAATGTTACCATGGCTCTCCAAATTTTATCGGAAATGAGCAAAAGCATTCTACTCAGACATAAAGTACATAGTTGGCATTGTACTTAAATTAGAAATTCTCTCATGATGCTTGGAATGTACTTGTAATTATGCAAATGTACAAGCACACATTATTCATGTTTTTAGAGAATATTAAAAATTAGGATTCATTGAACCCTGTCATGACGGGAATAATCTGTACTAACCACGCATTTGCTTTAATGTGACTTGGTTGTTTGAATCAAATCTTTTCGGTCAGGTTTTCTTTTTATTTAGTTGTGGGAAAAACACATTGTCCAGGATAAACAAATGGTAGTTTTGTGTATCCTGGAAATGCAAAATTGCATAAGGTTGTTCCCCTACTTAAAACCGTTCTGTCTTTGCTTTACTTTTGGTTTAAAGTCCAACAATCCTAAACTAACCTGCACAGCCTCCTCCCTCTCTGATTTCGTTGTATGACTCTTCTCTTTGTCTTCCAGGTTTTAGCCAGGCTGTTCTTTTACTTCCTCAGATGTCAGTGTGCCCTCCAGCCTCAGAACTTGAGCTTGCCAGTCCCTCCCCTGCATTACCTCACACCTTCAGTTAACTTATCCCAAATAACGTCCTTTGTTTAGAGAAGATTTCAATGTCCTGACTGACTAGGTCAGGAATTCGTATTGTCAATTGTCTGAGAACTTTCTTTTGTGGTATTTAGCAGTGTGTACAGTCGTCCCTCCTTATCCGCAGATTTGTTTTCTGTTGTTTCAGTTGAATACAGTCAACTATTGCCTAAAAATATTAAATGGAAAATTCCAGATATAAACAATTCATAAATTTTAAATTTCGCACCTTTCCAAGTAATATGATGAATTCTCAAGCCATACACCACCATCCTGCCTGGGACTTGAATCATTCTTTTGTCCCATGTATCTATGTTGTATATGCTACTCACCCGTCAGCTGCTGAGCAGCCGTATGGTCAAAGGTCAGTGGTCAGTGGCTGATCACTGACCACTGTGATCAAAGGTCACAGCCATATGATCAAGGTCATAGCCTAACAGTATGTCGCAGCACCCATGCCATTCACCTCACTTCATCTCCTCACATAGGCAAAGAGTCACCCCACATCATCACAAGACGGGTAAGTACAGTATATCTAAGAGGGAGAGAGACCAAATTCACATTTTCATCACAGTATATTGTTAATTGTTCTGTTTTTATTAGTTACTGTCATTAATCTCTTACTGTGCTTAACTTATAAAATAAACTCTATCATAGGCATACAGTGTGTGTAGGGTTTGGTGCTATCTATGGTTGCAGGTATCCACTGGGGGTCTTGGACCATGTCTCCTGCAGATAAGAGGGCGCTACTGTAATTGTATTTTTTCTGTCATTACTGTCATATGTCACTTAAAGATGGGAATTAGTTCTGAGAGATGTATTATTAGATGATTTTGTTGTTGTGCAAGCATCATAGATTGCACTTATACAAACCTAAATGGTGGATAGTTATAACACACCTAGGTTATTGCTCCTACAATATAAACCTGTAGAGCATGTTGTTGTGCTGAATGCTGCAGGCATTTATAACATCATAGTGGGCATTTGTGTATCTAAACATAGGTACAGTAAAAGTACAGTATAAAAGAAAAAAAAGTACACCCCTATAGGGCATTCAGCATGAATGACGCTTTCAGGACTGTAAACAACTCTGGGTTAGTCAGTGAGTGAGTGGTGAGTAAATGTGAAGGCCTAGGACCTTCCTGTAAACTACTGAAAACTTTATGACTACTGTACCCTTATGCTTCATTAAATTTATTGTTAAAATCTTTTTCTTTCTTCAACAAGAAACTAAAGTTAGTTTACTGTAACTTTCAGCCTTATAAATTTTAATTTTTTAACTTTTTGACTTGTAACAACATGGCTTTAAAAACAAACACGCACATTCTTCGAGGCCTACGTAGAATCAGAATCAATACCTCTGTCTTCCATGTCCACACCTTGTCCACTGGAAGGGCTTCAGGTGCAATAACACAGGTGAAGTTGTCATTCCCCTACAATAACAAGGCCTTCTTCTGGAATACCTCCTGAGGACCTACCCGAAGCTGTTCTTGAGGGTTCACTTTTTTCAGAAAATGCTGAGATATTATGATGGGGATGATATCCTTAGGTGATAGTTTTTCATCTCCATCATAATTTCATGGGACTACTATCATATACGAGGCCCATCCTTGAATAAAATGTCATTATGTGGTGCATTTGATTTGAGACCGCTTTCTTATAGCAGGGTTCTGATATATTTACTGTTATATTTTCAGTATTAACCCCGGGCCATGCACATTACTGAATGATATGATCTGAGGGTTGAATAGCATTAGAGCAACTAAATGGGAGGCCTTATCCCATGGAAGCCAAATTCAGAGCATAAGTAGCAACATTGATTCATTTTAGCATCTGTCATAATTTGTTGTCAACCTGAGGTTTCTAGATATTCACAAGGCCATGAAAGTAGTGGGATCTCTCAGGTTTCATTATTCAAAAGCACAAAGAGAATTATACTCTTATCCTAAAAAAGACTACCCAAAAATGATTAGAATAACCAAATCTTTTCCATTGTGATGTACAGCATCATATCAGTATCTTACCTAACTCATGCCCATCAGAGACTCTTATTGGCTATTGTGTATGTCTGATCAATGTCAAATGAGAAAAGAATTATTTCATGAAAGCAGTTTACCAGATGATGTTTTTAAGACAAGATTCATTAAGGAGAAAAATAATAAAAGGAATCTTTGGACAATTAAATAGAGTGGTGAGGGCATCAGCTCTCAAACCCCAACTCTGCAAATCCCAGCTCCCCAAATTTCCCACAGTCTCTAACACCAGCTGAATCTTGCTCCTACTCTGTAAGGTAGGGGCAATAATACTCACTTTATAAATGCAAAGTACCTAACGCAGTGGCTGCCAGACACAAGAAGGCACTGTTAATACTGAGCGCTAACATGGATAGCGATAGTAGAATTAACAGCAATAATGGATGGATGTAGCCAAGAATGCCTTTTAATGAAGCTGTCTTAAATTGGGTCTGTACACAGTATTTTTACATACGCATTAGGATCTTTTTCATAAGTTTAAAGTAAGCAGGTAGCAAATATAGTTCAGTGGGGGAAATTTTATTATCTCAATTACATTTCATGTTCTCAAAGAAAATCAAATGAAACTGTCTAAAATCTAATTTTTACTATGTTTTACATTCAAATTATTTTTTCTATAAATTTCAGGCCATAATAAATAGAAAATAGTTTGCTTATTTCACATGCATTTTTTATGGAGCTATTTTAATTTGGTAAGTTCTTAACTGCCATTTGCCTGGCTGTGGTCTGTATGTTGCAAAAATTTTGATCACTGCTAAAAATTGCAAAACATTTCTCAATCAATTTGTACTTTATACTATGACAATATTTTCAAGTGGATATACCCATAACATTTTATACATTTCAGTTATGTTTCATAAATTAAAGATACTACAGGAAAAATTTTAATTCATTCAAAGAAATTTTAATGGAACCATCATAACAAAAAAGAAAATCTAACACAATGGAATTAGGATTCACATAAGGCAAAAAATAATGATCTTATCTCTGTAGTCAATGAACACATATATTTCTTTATCTTTTTGGAAGGAGGGACTTTCATGTTTCACAAATCTATTAATATTTATTTTATCCCTGTATTCAGTAACAACTCATAAGGATTTTATTTTCAAATTCTCAAATGTGACGACAGACCATTGGAATACAGAAAAAGACATTCATTGAAGCAGGGATCATACATTTCTAATCTATGCTCTAGTATGGAAATTAAAAATCTCTGAAAACTATATTCTAATTGTTATGCATGCCACATTATTGTAAAGAGAATATCAGAGTTTAAAAGAATCTTTCCCTTGGTTCTTTGAAATGAAAGTAACTTTATTAAGAGGCACTGTTTCAGCTGAGAAGACAAATTTTCTGCACTTATGAACCTCACATCCTATAGAAGAATGAAAAAAATAAATAAATGATTGTAGAGGTTAGGCTCCTTTGTAACAAAAGAAGCAGCAGCATGTATTTTCCATTAATTTATTTATTAAGTACACGTTGCAAATATAGAGTGCCAGGTTCCTCTTGAGGTTCTAGATATGTGCACATAAAAAAACAATGAAAACTCTACTCTCATGGACTTATGTACTAGAAGTGGAGACAAACAATGAAAAAGAGCAATAGAAAATATCTTCCATCATAGAAAGTAATTAGTGCTAAAGAGACAGATAAAAAATAAAATAAACCTAGAAAGTCTAGTTACAGTGAAAGAGATTGCGACTTTGGGCACAAGGGCCTGGAAAGCCTGGGGTAGAAGCACCTTTGGGAAGTGTGTCCTTCCAGGATCTCTGTTTTTGACATATCAAGTTGGGGATGTGCCTATTAAATACCCAGTTGCAACTGTCCAGGGCAATTTTATATATGTTGCTGGAATTCAAGGAAGAGGCCTTGGTGAAACTATAAATTTGGGAGTCAGCAGCATACACAGGGTATTTAAAATAATAGGTTTGTTGGTATTAGCAAAGGAACTGAATAAAGGCTTTAAAAGATAAGAGTACCAAGAACTAAGTTCTGAAGCAATCCAAAATTGAGAAGTCAGGGAAAGAAGGGGAACTATCAAATCTGGCCAGTGTGACAGAGGAAAAAGAAGTGAGCAGTTAATCTTGTAAATTAATTGAGCTGTATTAACCCTCTTACATGTTGAAAGTATAAGTAATATGGGACTGAGAATTGACTTTAATTGACTAAATTAAATAGATTTAACAGCATGGGGGTCATTGGTGACCTTGACAAGATCATGCTCAGAGCAGGAGTGAAACTTGGTGAAGTGTAAGAAATAAGTTTAAAGTCATATATAGACTTCCTTTCCAATGATTATATCTTAAACAAGGGTAGAAAAGGGGCATGATCTGGCAAGAGGAGCACAGCTAAGAAAGGGTGATTTTGTAGTTGGGAGAAATAACAGCATTTTTGTATGCTAGTGAAAATAACCTAGGAGATATGAATAACTGATAATTCAGTTTATAAGATGACTCGTATTTTAACACTCTCACTCTGGCTTCGGAGTGGAGAACAGACTTCAACGGGACAAAGTACAAGCAAGATGGACTAAGTAGCTGGTGAGAAGTAATTAGATTCTGGATGTATTTTGAAGCTAGAAAGGGAAATTTGATCAAACAATTGCCTGGACTAGGTGATTGATGATGAAACATAATGAACAAGTACATGCACTAGCTTTAAATAAGAGGGTGAAAGCTCAGCCAGTAAAAAGAGACAAAAGGGAATCTATGCAGGAATAGAGCTAAGTGCATAGGTGGGGCTGCAGGGCCTTGTACTTTTCTTCTGCTTCTATTTTCTCAGAAACATGTGAAAACAATTATTAGCTAAAGATGTGGGACCCCTAAGAATGGGTTGAGGAAAAAGGAGACTATGGGGAATTGTCATTAGGAGAATAAAAGAATAAAATAAGGGCCTATTGCTGGGCACCTTCACAGTTTCATTTAAGGTTCACTTTTATGAATTTAATGGCAAACTAGCTGGCAAGATTGATGTTTTTCTTTAGTTATTTTCAGCTACATGTTTATAAGCACAGAGTTGTGGTTTTCCAGAATGTAGCTGGGCCAGGCAAGTACAAGTGAGAGAGAGGCAATGAGGTTGATGGTTTATGCAAGGATGTGTTAGGCTTCTGTCACTGCCTTGATAAATTACCATAAACATAACACAGCTTAAAACAACACAGACACATTATCTCACAGTTCTGTGGTGCAGAAGTCTGACTTGGGACTTAACTAGGCTAAAATCTAGGTGTCAGAAAAGCTGCATTTTTTTTCCTGTAAACTTCAGGGCACCAAACCACTTTGGATTTGACCATCTTCTAAAGAAAACCCACAGTCATTGGTTCATTGTCCCTTTCTCCCGTCTCCAGGGTCAGCAGTGGTTTGTGTATCTCCATGCCTTTCTTCTGTAACCACGCCTCTCTCTGACTGAAGCAGGAAAATGTTCTCCACTTTTAAAGACTTCTGTAATTATGTTGAATAGTCTCTCCAATGTAATGTCCTTTGCTTAATCATAAATGTAAAATTTGAGAGTCATCAGCATACACAAGGTATTGTCAAGTCAAAACAGAGTTCTGATTGTCACAATTTTTCCAATATTTTTGTTGCCTTTACGAAGCATATTTACGGAGGTCCTCACTCACTCCGCCATTGAAGAAATCCCACCCTGCTGCTGCCTAGAACTTCAACAGACTGGAGAGAGAAATCAAGAATGGTAGCTACCAAATGTAATGAGCTACTTGCGGACACAATCCACCCTGAAGGGCAGAAAGACAATAAGGGAAGAAAAAGCTTTCATCAGAATGACATCGGCAGACTCAGTTATCATCGTGTTTTCACCTAATCATGATAATAAATGACTCTACAGCTTAGTAAATTCTAGAAATGTATGGAGGTCATCATGAACATAACCCGGGGTCCTGCAAACTGTAGGAAGAACAAACCATGTCTATATAAGGGAATATATGAGTGGTAGTATTTATTTGTTTATTCTAAACGGTCTTGAAATGCATTTCTTTTAGCTTCGCTCTTCTCCACACAGACTTCTTTATTAATATACCTGTCACCTTCTTTGAGAAGGCAATTTTCTGGAGGATAAGAACCCAATATTAATTAGGAAAATCAAGTCAGAGATTAGAGAGTCTGTCAGTTTTTAACCTATGGTCATAAAAAGCACTAAATCTGAAGATCATAATCATTCTTGAATTAAAGAAGAATTTTCTGTTCTGAGGCAAATGCAATATATAACATTTCATTACCTAGATAAACGTAACTTATAATTAGTTATCTCTCTTTGCTGTCTTTCTATATTCACTGCATTCGTTCACTTATCGTCAGTTTGACATCTAAGGTGCTCCATTACCGGGAGAACAGTGGCTTAGAGATGAGGAAACATCTAGCATTTCAGTGCCTGCCAAAAAAGAAATTCCCATAGTGAATTAATAGGCAATCTGACTTATATATTTTCAGTTGTTCTAGTTTAACAACTCCCTTTTGGCCTTCTCTGTACTCTTGACTTACAAATCTGAGGTAGAACTTACAAAATAAATTTATCCCACTCTGTGTATCCTCATATATGAAGTTGCACCCAAGCAAAGAGCTAGCTTTCTTGTGTCTTTTCAGCTCCTCATTAATGCCACCATAAATATGCAGATTTTTTTTTCAAATCAGGTGGTTTTGAAATAAAGGTGAAGTTTTAAAACTCTTGCACTCTCTCCTTTGGCTTCCTTTTTGTTCAGCCAGGTTTCTGTGATACACTTGCCCTTCTTCGAGAGGGTAAGCTCCTGAGAGCTTGCAGATCTCTAGAATCTGACACAGTGCCCAGCATGTAACAGACACTAAATAAACATTTAATTATGGGAAAATGAATCAATCAATTTAAGTTTCTTTTTTTTTCTTCCAATTTTTTTATTTAATTATTTTTCAAGTACAGTTTTCTATTACTCCCATACCGTCCCAGCCCCCATCCTCCCCCCTCCCTCCCATTTCCACCCTTCTCAGTTGTTGTCCATGTATCCTTTATAAAAATTTAAGTTTCTGACAGAAAGGAATAATTCTTTTTTTTCCTGTATAGCTCCTATGTTCATAGGATCTCTGAATGATTAGTGTCAATAACAAAGAGCATAGATTAAATGCCTATTTAGATAATATAATCTTATTTAAATAATGAAAAAGCATTCTCTCTCAAGCCTTTTTAATAGAAAACATTGAAGATTGAAATGAAGTTTGTGAACAAATACCTTGAAGGGGGAGGACAGGTACACATCAATGAAAATATGGAAAAAATAAAGAAAGAAAATCCAGATGTATTCTGTGTTGGATTCTTCTAGAANACTCCCTCCTTTGGCTTCATTTTTGTTCAGCCAGGTTTCTGTGATACACTTGCCCTTCTTCGAGAGGGTCAGCTCCTGAGAGCTTGCAGATCTCTAGAATCTGGCACAGTGCCCAGCATGTAACAGACACTAAATAAACATTTAATTATGGGAAAATGAGTCAATCAATTTAAGTTTCTGACAGAAAGGAATAATTCTTTTTTTTCCTGTATAGCGCCTATGTTCATAGGATCTCTGAATGATTAGTGTCAATAACAAAGAGCATAGATTAAATGCCTATTTAGATAATATAATCTTATTTAAATAATGAAAAAGCATTCTCTCTCAAGCCTTTTTAATAGAAAACATTGAAGATTGAAATGAAGTTTGTGAACAAATACCTTGAAGGGGGAGGACAGGTACACATCAATGAAAATATGGAAAAAATAAAGAAAGAAAATCCAGATGTATTCTGTGTTGGATTCTTCTAGAATTATGATTCAAAATGTGAGAGTCACAATTAGATGTTTGCCTTGTGTGTTGATTAGAAAAATCTTGACTTTCAAACAGCTTCCTTTATAATTCATCCTTAGGAAATAGTGACTGCCCTTACTCCCATTACTCTTAGACATTTGACATAGTACAAATCAATGTTGATCATTTACTGCAACATCTGTGGAACAGTATAACAGGAAAAAAGTACTGCGTTACGGTACCTTTAAAATTGCTGACCACTGAAAGAGAGTGGGTGTTTTCGCAGTAGATGTTTGTGATAAACAAAAGATTATTTCTTTCATGTTTATAACATATGGAAAATTATAAATCCAGTGAGTCCTTGAGTCTTATTCTGTAATCACTTAAATGGGCTGTGTTGAATGGCTGGGTGTCGCCTGCAATTCTCTTCGTTTTTACCGTGTCATCTCTGTAGGACACCCCGTCCGTGTTTCTGTTCTACAGGCTATGTCTTGTTTTGTTTTTCTTACAGTTACCGCCATCACCAAATTTTTCTGAACATCACGTCTCCAGTCTCCCTTTAAAAATTCTAGAGAAAGTAATTGCTAGATCATTTCACTTACATTTAAAAGTTGTGTTGCTTTTAGAAAAACATAGCTATTGATACTATGAAAATATGAGTCTTCACAGCCACCTTGATATTCTTTCTAAAAGAATTTCAGCTCCAGGATTTAGGATCATTAATGAAATCTAAACGCAAGCTACAATTATTATTTTCTGTGCTCCTAGTCCAGGATCAACATTTTGACCATCACATTCCAGATCCTACTTTTCAAGTCATTTTAAAAATTACAGTATGATGTTCCAGTGCCGTCTACCCATAACAATAATAATAATAACATGTCTTCAAAATAGACCTTAAGAAAGCTCATGTTTACATAACTAAAACTGGCTTGACTCTGAAAGGCAAGCTTCCATGTGGCCTCCGTCTCCACAGTATCTGATAGTTGGTAGTTATTTTTCCTACTTGTTTGGCTCAGCTTTAAAAATCCCACATCAATCCCTCAGCTGGAGCATCAGGTGGAAAAATACAGTCTGGCGTCTTTAGGTTCTGCCAACTCCAAATGCCAATGTGAACTCAAGGCCACGGTGCTCTGTTCAGAGACATGCCACCTCCCAAACTTTAAATTCACAACACAACTTGAATTTTGTGAACTAATACAATGAGGGGGAAAAACGGTATCTTTAATCCTGAGGCAAATTGTTTAAAATATTTCTGGGGATTCTGTTTAATTCCGCAAACCTTCACTATATTTTATACTGAATAATGTAGTAATTATAAAGAGAGGGTGGCATGAGCAAGGAACCAAAAAGGTGAGGCAGAAATCCTGACTTCAAGAACCTACTATACACTGGACTCTTGGGCAGAGATGGCAATAAAATATGTTTTATAATTTGTATAATTTTATGGTTTGGGTGTTTCTTGTTTGTTTTGTTTGTGTACTGGGAAAAATTGTCTATTGTTCCTTCACTCATACACAATGTTTTTTGACACCAGCTATGTCATTTTTCCACACATCAAGTAATTCTGTAACACTGACTGGGTGGCCTACAATTTAATTCAATTCTAACGCTACCTACCTGAAATTAACACCAAATTTTATAGGTTAAGGGCTCAGTCCCCAAAACCCCCACAACACCCCCAGTTCAGATGCCAACCACAAGTCTAGATTGTCACCTGTGCTCCTGACCCACTGGATATAAATTGTAGGTTACCTTGGACCCCTCTTGAGAAAAGGAGGTAGAGATGAAACATCCAAGCTTCTAGTCATGGCTTGATCTTTTCTATCACCTAGGAAATTCAAAGGTATTTAGGAACTCAGTGTCAGAGTCTTCTATTTCTCAGGACATTACAAAGATCTTATGAGCTGTGTATCAGGATTTGGGATAGTTACAGATATGGACTGTATTATTTCACAGCTTGTTAAATACAGAGCATGCTAAACTACATTGGACATTAAAGAAAGCAAGGAGTAAATATAACTGATGGTTTTATAGAAAGCTCTATGAATAGGCTGTCATTTTAAGCAACAGTGAAAGTAAGTTGTGCCTTTTTGCCTTTTATAAAAGGCAAAAGAAAATAGTAAGGAGAGGTATAGAAGCAATAACCAAAGTATAGAAGTAATAATAGAGGTGTAGAAGGAATTATAACACACAGAGCACTAAAAAAATCCAGATGTCCAGATTATACCATAGCACTCACAAAGAAGAAAAACAAAAGATGAATCTGAATAAGCAGGCAGAAGCCAGATCACTGAATGTCTTAAATGTCACCTGATGAGTTTGAGGTATAGCTAATAGGGAGCTTTGGTAGTTACTATTTTGTTCATTTTCAGCAGGTTGGTGGAATTATTAGAGTTCTGCGTGAGAAAGAATAAACTTGCAGTCTTGTGTAGGGTGGAATGAATGAGAGTGGAAGAAATACAGGAGGTCATTGCTCTTTCCTGCATAGAAACAATTCCTGAATCAAAATGATGCTAGTAAAAAACAAAAAGGAGGGAACTAATTTGAGTGAAATTACCTCCTTTTTTGAGATCTTGAAAGAAAATCTTTCCACATCTACATGTTCAACTATTATCTTGTCACATTTTAACAATGAAAATGTGTCATTAACATTTTCTATAGTAATCTATCTTGCTATATACAAGAATAGTTTGCTTGTAATGTGAAATTCTATTTTCTATGCAGTCGATGAGTATGTAAAAATGCTCTTGCAATTAGAAAGTGTTAAAAATTAAGAGACATCTGGAGGTCAAATATACTTATATTCAGTTTTACATTTGTCATTTGACAGTGTTTTTAAGGATCAGTTTCAGGTGCCAAACCAGTAGCTGAAAGAATATAATGAAAGTTAGAAACAATATTCATTCAGGGTAGACAACCAGTAAAAAAGAAAGAAACTCAATACACAGTGACAGACCTAATTTGAATGACAGACCAGAGCGCTGCAATAAACTTGTTGGGAAATCAAGGCACAAAGATATAGATGAGCCATGTGAAAGTATAAAACTCAATGAGGCAGAGGAGCGTGCCCTCCTTCATTCATTTATATACTATCTAGTAATTTAGCTATGGCTTGGATAATTTATGTGATAGGGAAGTGAATTTAATGTATTTTAATCAGAGCTATTGAAAAGTTAATATGAAAAATATTTAAATGATTTCTTAATATTAAATATTTGTAAAGCATAAGAGAAAACATACCAGAACTCCAAACATTTTTTCAAAGTTATTTTCTTTAATAAATCCATTATCATATGTAAAATGTATGAACAATGATGTTCTTTAGAGCACTCCTTAAAGTACCCAAAACTTAACACCTTGTGAATTTCTATTTATTTGGTTATATATATGCTGCTACTTACATGTCAATTACACCTTTAAAATCATTTTGTACTGATCTCTTTATCTACAGGAAGAAATATTTAATAAATTTTAGAGGCAAGCTAGAATTTGCATTCTATAATATTTCTATATATAGAAAGGAAAAAATAACATAGATAGTGTATATATATATACACACATTGTGTATATTTGTATGTATGAGGTATAAAACATGTTAAGATTATTTTAGCATCTAGTAGTTATTTCTGAATGAGGAGTTTAAAAATAATGCTTATTTATATATTTTCTAAATGTAATTTTGCAATTTGAAAAAAATTCTATATCTAAGCTTGCTGATTTAAATTAATAAATTTCTATTTTAAGGGGTATTTGAAGATGTAAAATTTTTCAAACAAAATAATGTAGGCATTCCTTAAAACCAATTTACATTATACTAAAGAATGAAAAAAAGCACGTGAAACTTATTCTACTTCAGGCTTTTTTCGCAGTGGCAAAAATGCACATCCCACAAGTAGAATAAATATATATAAGTGCAATGAGAACATCAATATACTGTATGAGACTGTCGTGGCCCCCATTGCTGTCAAAGCACATGGGGAAAGTGGGGCACTCCCAGGGTGAAGAGTAAAATCTAGTAGAATAGCAATCAAATATAATAAACCACCTGTAGTGATCCCCACTCCAATAAGCAGAAAGTAAATGCATGAATAAAATACTAGGTTTGCCCAGATTTATCAGAAAGACCAGAGTAGACACAAAAAACAAGCCATCTCCAGCCATAGTCTAATCCTGAGTTTACCATTGCCATAATAGAATTTACCTTTTACAAAATATTTTACCAATATGAGCTTCTCTTAAAAAGACCCCTAACTGAAATAATAAAAGCAAAAAAAAGGCACCCATGCTGGATATTACCTTTTACAAAATTCATCTCATTAACCACATCTTTTATCACTTTTTAAAACTTTTCCTTTTCAGATAACTATAGATTTACATTCATTTGTAAGAAATAAAACAAAGGATAACCTACACTCTTCACCGACCATGAACTCTTGTGTAACTAGAGCACTGTATCACCACCAGGAAATTAGCATCGATGCACTCCATTTCCCTAACTCAGGCTTCACCAGTTTTATATACTGTCATTTGTGTGTGCATCTATGTTTAGTTCTATCTTGTGTGTCACAGGTGTAGATTTGTGGGCCGCCACAAAGTCAAGATACACAACAGTTCCATCACAAGAATTGCTTTGGCTGTATTTTTATTGCCAAAGTCACCTTGTTCCTCCTATGATCCTGATCTCTGCCAACCACTGCTCTGTTCCCTGCTGCTACCACTGACATTTCAAGAACTCTGCATCAGTGGAATCATATAGCATTTTACCTTTTTTTACTCAGTCTAATTTCTTTGCAATTCATCTAAGGTATTACAGGGATCAATAGTTTTTTGGGTTTTTTTTTGAGGGGGGCGTTGGCTGAATATTTTTCAATAGTATCAGAGTGATTTCTCCCATTTTGTTGTCCTTTTCTATTTTTTCTATTCTAGTTTCTTCATCTTTCTATATGAATTTTAGAATTACTTTGTCTATGCCTAAAAACAACTTGATAGGATTTTTTATTAGAATTGCATTAAACTTATATATCAGTTTTGGAAGAAGTAACATCTTTTCTCTGTTGAGCGTCCCAAACCATGTACACAATATTTATCTCTATTTATTTTGATCTTTTTTCATTTTGTCCATTAGTAGTGTATAATTTTAGCATAAGAATACTGTTTTGTTTTGTTTTTGAAGATTTCTTGGGAGGATTGGCATAGACAAGTGTGTTATCTATAAATAAAGATATTTTTTTCCTTTCCAATCTGTATACCTTTTATTTCTTTTGCTTGATTTCATTACTTTTTAAACTGTGCTATTATAAATAATAATAAAGATACCTAAAGTTCTAATAATACATACCTACACACTTTGATTTCCTATTTAAAAAAGATGAATAATTAACAAACAAAATGAATTATGAAAATAAATAACTATAAATTTCTCTGAAATGTTTTACCTTATAATCAAGACAGTACCAAAAATAACATTAATAACCTGAGTGATACAGTTCAGTTAGCAGGTTTTGCTCAACTGCATCAACTATGTTTTTTTAAGATTTTATTTAGTTATCTTTAGAGGGGAAGGGAAGGAGAGAAGGAGAGAAATATCAATGTATGGTTGCCTCTCATGGGTCCCCTGCTGGGAACTGGCCTGCAACCCAGACATGTGCCCTGACTGGAAACTGAACTAGCAACCCTTTGGTTTGCAGCCCTCGCTCAATTCACTGAGCTACACCAGCCAGGGCTCAACTATGTTGTTTAAAAAAAAACTTTTCTTCTTTCAGTAACAACTAATTATTTAAAAACAAATCAGAATAAATAAATTTATGTCTAATACTTGAGTCTATTATAACCTAAATCAAGAGATTTTTATTTTAATCAATTCAAATATAAATGAAAGTTCCCATTATCTCCACAATTTAATTGTAATCAAGAGTTTGAATCTGTTATGAAATTAAAGCTCTACAAATTCTTGTTTTGTATATGTCTATATGAGAGAAATAAAGTAATATTATAAAAAGTTTCATTTTCTGTTGTAAAAATACTTCAGAAACGAAACTTCATGCGAGCCTTTAAACTGAAAACTAGTGTTTTGCCACATAATTGGAATTAGCACCTGATACAGTGGATCAATAGGTCTAGGACAGCATGTCCCAAAATGAGGTGCATGAAATATTGATCAAGAGACATATTCTAGAGCAAAGGTTTTTGTTGATTTGTTTGAATAAAATATATAACTCCCTTTTTGAGATCATTACCTATTAATTTATTAAATTATCTATGATATCTTGTGGCACTGAAGTCTACTGACTTTTGCTTAATTCACTGTCTTTTTAATTTATTAAACACTAGTCTGGAATAACAAATGCATCATATTTCATAGAGTTTCTTAGAATCCACGCTGGAAAATGCTAACACAAGCAATGCTGGCTTCATTCACTCAGTAAATGCTTCCCTCTCTGGGGTTTGCGGGGGAGGGTGGGGCTATTATTGAAATGCATCTGGGATCCCTTCCTCTCCTCTCAGTCCTCCTTTCTCTGGATATCACGCCACCACCTTGTACCACATAATGATCTGTCAGTACTTGACTGGATGACTAGTAAACTAATCTGAAAACTGTTTGTGCTAGTGTATTTGCGAACAAATCTTATTAAGCAAATGCTTCACGGCTAACATAATGTTAGCAACTATAAGCACTTAGATGTATAGCACAGTTTTAGACAATTGTTTATTTTCTCTCACCCTCTTTTCCTCTGTCTCCAATATTTAGACCCAACCACATTTGAATTTAAGCATCTCAAGAATTATTACAGCTTTAGAAAGCTTTTTTGGAGCTGGAAAATTTTCAACTTTCTATATATTACACCACTTGAATGACTTGGTCAGGCTATGAGGAAGGAAAGATGTTTATTCATACAAATGACATTAAATTCCAGCTGCTGTACTCAATTTCAAGTACTACTAAGATTACTTCCATTTGAGAATCTCTTATTTTAATTTCATTTTGCATATCAAAGGAAAGCAGCAATACATTATCCTAAAAATGTCCGAAGTACAACTGGTTTATATAGTGAATTAAGGTAATCATTCTATATCCCTGAGAACCATGATTATGTTTTTTTAAACTTGTTTACATAATATTTTTATGGAAATTGCCAAATTGAAGGAATTACTTTCCAACTATTGTATCAACTTCCTCTAATCATTTTAATCATTATCTTCTATTTGATTAATATTCCAAAAATCAAATTCCTCTTGACAGATCACTTGCTGTGCTTTGTTTTTCTGTTTACACTAATAAAAAGTTGGTGCGTGTATCTCTCTTCCAAAAACTATCATACCAAAATCTTTATGTGAAACAGTCTATTGTATTATCTTGGCAGTAGCTAATAAATCAGTTCAGTCTTCTTTCTGTAAAAAATATGTCAAAAATCTTGACTCAGTATGAAGCAACTATTGCTTATACTTCTTCTTTGGAATAGCTCTATATATACATGGTCATTTCTAAGTTTCTTGACTCTAGATGACACTATTTCTGATTAGCCTTTTATAACTTTCCAAGTCAGTGTTTAACATTTTATAATATAACAAATATTAAAAGTAATAATAATTTTCCTTGAACCTTGGATATTTTCCTAAAGTTTATAAAGTTTTACTTTCTGCTTACATTTCTCTGAATATAGGATTAAAAGTTTGAAACATTGAAAAGACATTACTGAGAAAATGTTTGAACTATGAAACATTACTGACATTATTATAAGCCAAAAAGATATTTATCTAATCTTAAATTCTTAAGATACTTAAAGAAAACTTCTATAATTGTTCTGGTGCATTCAATATTTTATTTTCAAGTTGCATAAAATGCTTTCCTTATTAGCCAAGGAAGTGTCTATGTTTGTCTCTTAAAAAATATCTAGGCCTCTTAGTACATAAAGATCTCAAACATATCCTATCAATAAATATTCAGAAGCAAGCCTGGTGAGATTTTCAAAAATATGGGTGTTGAGACCAACTAGAATGAGGATTTCTAAAATCCTCCAGAATGAGGATTTTGTAGAATTTGCCCAGGGAGTAAAGAGCTGTAAAACAAAAGATAATTAAAGCTACAGGGATATAAGGAAACTTCACATAATTCACTCATTCTGTCATCCTGAGGAAAAGGCTGTGATTTTCACCTAGTTGTTGTACATTTATTCTTTCTAAAAAATGAAATTCACTCTTAACTAGGTTCATAGGAAAATCATCTACATAGATTAATCTAGTATTTAGCTACCCTACTTGGAACTAGATATTCAGATAATGGTGTATGTTTTAAAACTCTTGGCATCTCCAAGTTGGAAATGTGTGAACGATAGATTCGGGCAGTTAAAACCAGAGGCTAGAGAAGCTCTGTGTATAATTCCCTGACAAAACATATTTGTCCCTAAAGAAGTAGATTCAGTGATATTTTTCATGCCCTAGAAATCTTTCGTACTAAATGAAAATACAACTAATCAAAATCTGTAAAATGCAACAAAATCAGTGCCTAAAAAAGAGAAACTAGTAGCACTAAATACATGTATTAGAAAAAAAGAAATATTTAAAAATTAATTATAATTTTCTAGCTTAGAAACTTGAAAAATGGAAAGAAGTTAAGTCCAAAGTAAGCAGAAGAAAAGAGATAATAAAAAATAGAGCTGAATCAATCAAATCAGAAACAGGAAAATATTAGGTAAATTAAATAAAAACGACATTTGATTATTTGAAAAGAGCAATAAAATTGATAAAACTCTAGCCAGTCTAACTCAGAAAAAAAAGAGCTAAAACAAATTACTAATATCAGAAACAAAGAAAGGGCCATCACAATTGATCTCATGGACATTTAAGGATAATAAAGAAAGATTATGAAAATTTTATGCTCACTTGGATGAAATGAACTAGTTTTTTGAAGAAACAGTCTATAAAAGTCACACTAGAAGAACTAGATGATTTAAACTGGCTGATATCTATTAAAGAAATTGATTTAATAATTTATGAACCAAAAATGTTGTTTCTCTTCCCTTATTCATTGTTAATATAACATACTGAGGAATATGTTATAATCATTTTGGTTGTGTTTAATTACTATCAGAACATCTCTTTTCTATACCTGACACAGAGAGAACAGCTCAGGTCACTGAGGAGGAGCAGGAGGGGCCATAGGAGGAGGTGGCCTGGGGCAATGGGAAACAAGTCTAGGAAGAGATTGGCTTCGAAACTGAATGCCTCCAGGATAGAAGGAATTATGGGCCAGAAGATTAGAAAAAGAAGGAGGGCTGACACTGGCTCTTAGTTTCTCTTCCTCAAGGATGCCTGGATGATCATGCTACAGCTATCTGTGGGCAGTATTTTGGACAGTAGAAGGAACTCGGGGCACAGCCTAGGATTAGGCTGGCCTGTTGGGGGGTGGCAGGGTTGTTCTTTTTCAGGTGTTCTAGAGGGGACAGGCTCTGAGGCAGAAGCCTGCCATTCTTCCAAAATTGTGTAGCTTTTGTATTTTATGTTGTTTCCGTTTATAAACTAACCCTATATAAATAAGATAATTAAAAACTAACAGGGGCATGATAGGAGAACTCAGAGGTTACAGATTTTTGCCTTAATTAATAGGCTTGAGTTATTAAAGCTATAATTAAAGAGTTAAAGATTTTAGCCTTAATTGATAGGCTTAAGGGGCTAATGCATGTGGAAAACTATTATTCCAAAGCTGGGTAGCTTTTGAATCAAGACTCCTTTCCTTTTATCACCAAAACTTTGCCCCCAGAATTTTGCCTAGAGGATGGTAGTCAGCAGCAGGACCCAACTTGCTGCTTGGTAACATACCTAATAAGTCTAAGAACTGCAATTAATCATACTTTCTGTAGAGAAATTCTGTAAACTAACTCTTATGTTTCTCAACACAAGAAATGTCCAAACCTGTAAGAAGTCTTATGAGCTCATTTGAGCCAAACTGGCAATTGTTTGAAAGCAAAATCTCAATGAATTGAGAAAATGTTCCAGGTAATGGCAATTTTGTTCCTTATTTTATACATTGCAATCAAAAGAGGAGGCATAAGGAGAGTTACATGACATTCACTGATGTTAAATTAGGGAGGTGAAGGAAATAAAGTGGGAAAATCTCTGGAATTGGATAAAGAGTAAAGTGAAAAGACAAATACTTCTTACCCAGGTGGGTACAGGATAGTTACATTTGTAACCCATAGAGATGGAATGCAGACAACGTGATAACAATAAGGGCTCAGTGACGTTGCACTCCCTTGGAAAATTGTACCCTGAGGAAAAAGAGATTACTTGAAGTTCCAAAAGTATCTTATTTTAGATACAAAAAGACAATAGACAGTCTCATTTAAAGTGCAGATTGACCTTTGTCAAAGAAGGTGCCTGCCTAGGACACCACTACCCTCCTTGACTCCAATTTAGTTAAGAAGTTTTAACTTCAGACCATCCTCTGAGTCAGTAAGGCCACATGCAGGCATCTCCTGAGCTTGTCAGGTTTCATGTGTCACCCATTTTTTGTCCACAAGCTTTCAGACTCCTACATGATATTCTTTCTTTAGGACTAGAATATACATAATAAGGAGAAATTAAATAAAATTAATTTCCTGAACACTGATAAGGAGTGAAACAGATTTCAAACCTCACACTAGGACATATTATCTTTGAATTACTTAACTGTGGCAATGAATTAATAAATATGTCCTCTTCTAAGTGTTAAGTGAACTCAGAAAGAGTCTTGAGACTTTGCTAGAAATAGACATTTTTTCAAAATTCTTGGAGTTTTCCAACTGAAAACACTGACAAAAACCCAGAAGTGTTCCAAAGAAGAAAGAAAAGTTAAAAGTTCTTACAGTAGAAAGCACATTCTTGAGATTTATCCGTTATGCATTCTTAGCCCTCGGATTGACCCAGAATGGTTACCAGGTAGGTGCCAAGTGGTCAGGGTGGTGGATGCTAGGTGATCCCAAAGATGGGTACCAGGAGGTCTGGTCACATCCAGGTGGTCTGGATACTGGATGTTCAGTGGACATATACCCAAATCCTTCAGGGGATGACCAGGTGGCCTGACTACATGAGTATTTCAGTAGCTAATTAGAAGGCTACCATAGGTCCAAATGTTGGACCTAGTCAGGCGTTGTCCAAAGTCAAGGCCTGACTTTCCAGTCAATGGCAAAAAAGTCAATGCCTGACTTTCCAGTACTGGAAAGTTCAAAAAAATTTAAATTCCTAAGCTAGTTAGAACAAGAATGGAGTCTTTCCTCAGCTTCCAACTTCACAAAATTAATAATTTTAACAACCTAGTTAAAATGATTGCATTTTATATATTCCCTATCTTAACTCCTTCCTCACAACTATGTTTTTATGTTTGCTATATAACATGCATAATTGTAGCTCTCAAACTATTTTTCCCTGCTGTATGAAACTCACTACATTTCAAGTACAAAATCCCTCCCTTCCAATTTTCAGTTTTGCTAAATATAACAAAACCTTTTCTTTACTACTCTTAAAGTATATCTAAGTGTCACTGAAGGTGATATTACTGAGGAAATAATAATAATAATTTTAGTCCATTAAACATGCTGAAGATATAAATCATTCTGAGTCTTTATTAACCTTTTTGAAAGAGAAATAATCACTTTCAACATACTTCACAACTGATCGAACTAAAACCAGTTAACACCCCATGCAAGAATAAATTATTTGAAGTCAATAATTTGTGGCACTATGGCACTGTTTAAAGTGTCACAACATGAAAGAAAAGTGAATCCAAATAAAACACACCTATTTCCAGGAAGCATGTTAATTGTACAGGTAAAGTAGATGGGAAACTAAATGGACACCAACTCATATTCATTACACCACTTTCGACTTTACAGTCATGTGCTATTTAACAATGGCGGCATATTTTGAGAAATGCATGCATCATTGTGCAAACATCATGCATCACTTATGCAAACCTGGGTGGTATAGCCTACTACACACCTAGCTCTGTAGAGTAAGAAAAATTGTTTTTCCTCTGCCTGTCTGGGTTCTTGACTGACATATCCCTATAATAAAAGAGTCAACAAGGCAAAACTCACATAAGTTTAATAACATGTATACCTTCTATATAGAAAGAGAGACCCAGGAAAACTGAATAACTTGTCAAAATGGCTGAAGTCACCACCATAAATAACATCTTTAGCTGAAGACAAAAGTTGTTAAGGATGAGTTAACAAGGAAAGCACAGTGAACAAGCTTAAGGTTGTTCTGCAGACTTATGTACTTATCTTCTGTATAGATAAGAGTTTCAAAAGATAAGGTCATCCTTTTCTTCCTGGTACAGAGAGCAAGACACCCTTATAAATGGAGATTTCTCTTACAAAGGTAAATATTTTTTACAAAGGGTAATTTCTCCTTGGTATTCAGAACTGGTCCTGGGTCTGCTGGGTCTTAAAATTAACTAGTCAATAATAACCTTTGTGTTAAATAGACATACTTTGGGGTGGCAAATTCTGTTTCTCTATAGCTCCAAAGCTACAAATCTAATATACTGAATACCATAGGAAACTGTAACACAATAGCAAATATTTGTCTAATATATTGCTAGATAATGTAATGGTAGTGATGATGTCAGTAGGTAATAGGAATTTTTCAGCTAAATTATAATCTTATAGGACCACTGTCATATAGGCTCTGCTGTCTGAAACAACACACCACGCAGGACATTATGTCATTAAGCACGTAACACCTGGAATTCCAATGACTCAAATTCTAATCCAATACTCTCTCCAGAATTATTTCATCATAGATACTATATGAGTATATATATATATATATATATATATATATATATATATATTTCCATATATATATATATTTCCATATATATATATATATATATATATTTCCCAAAAAGCTTTAGGAAATTAATAGAATTGAGAAGTAATAACCAAGAAAACACAGTTCTCATTTATTTTGAAAGTATTGTGACCATGATACTAGGACTATTCTGTTTTATCAACCATGTGCATCATTGAGATGTGGAAGTGTAGAGAAGAAAGTATACTATCAGCGTATAACCCAGTTTTGTTAAAATGTATATATGTGTAGATTAATGTTATTAAAGTGCTTAATAGACTTTTCAGCTTCTGGAATCAACAGAAATACAATATATGGAAAAGTTAAATCTCTTACAAGACAGAGTATAAGTCTTACCAATCCAATACGTTGTTCGTATTGGCAAGAAAGGGAATGAATGGGAAAAGCAATGGAAAGGTAAGATTGTCTCTGAAAATAAAAAAATGGAAAAACACAAAAATAAGTAATACAATCACAATTGATAGAAAAAAGGTAACAAGGTAAACATATGTTTTTTTAAATTTCAAGGGTATAGCCATTGTTGAAAAGACTAATATAGCTATAAAATGTGAATGGGAGGGAGGTAAAAATGTTGTAAATAGCTCACACTTTCTATATTTCAGTATGAAATCACTGTTGTATAGAATAAAGATAATAAATAACAGAAAAGAGGCTTGCAAATTTTATTTACAGATATAGACATAACTAGGAAAAGACCCGAAATAAAAATAAAACATTGTTTAAATGTGTTTGTATCTGTAGTACAGTGCTCAGAAAAAATGGAAGAGAATGCCATTGCTATTATAACCATTTAATCGGTGTTAATCATTTACATATACTACTTTGATAATTTTCTTACTGTTTTTTAATTACAGTTGTCCCCATTTTTAGGGGAGAGTAGATTGATAATTTTTTTTAAGAATTTATCCACTTGCCACGTCCAGAGCTAACCAGGTCGGCTGACACAGTCACGGCTTGGGGACAAAGGCTTCACAGAAGCATTTTCCAGCAGGACGGACGTGGCATTAGTGGATATATGGTGTTGCTTTTATTCTTACTGTTTCTTAGTATTCTAACCTTTGCACTTCTGATAATTTGGAATCTCCTAGAATTAATGACCACTCTCAGAGAAAAAACAACAGTTGGCTCAAGTCCTAAGCAATATCACCCTGGCTGAATTAAGGCATCGTACTTTACTTATTTGTTCCTGTGAAAGCCACCCAAGAAAGAACAGTTCAGGGAAAAATATGTATTCCCACAGAACTGCCTCATAGAATAGCAAAAACCCCTTTAGAAAATAGCCCCTGTTTGTCAAAGAGTTGTTAGAATAACAGCCCCTCCTTTACTTTGAATAGGAATATATATCAGTTAGAATTAGACAGGCATAAAAACAGAAGAAGCTGGTTAGCTATTACAAACTAAGCACATAGAAACAACTACCAAGGAGTTAGAGTCCTCAATATACAAAAAACATTTTAGACAGCAAGATAGATAGCTAAGTTAGACATTACAAAGGCTTATAATGAATTTCCTAACCTCTGCTCGGTCTAAGCGTACCTGTTGCCCATGACAATTTCTGAGAACTTTAATAAACAATAAGACATTCAAACTGTATACATAGAACTATTTCAAATTGTCTGATTAATGGTTTTCCTGGTCAAAATAACTTTTGTTTAACATAACTGAAACTATGGGAACTTTCGTACTTTTCCTGGTTACCTTTGTATTGATTTTTTCTGCTTAACTGATCATGCTATGCACCTGTAAATGTTAATCACTACCAGAAATGAACATATAAAAATCAGCTTATACTTGCAATAAACGGAACAGTGCTTCACCTGCCTTTGAGCTGTGTAGTTGCCTGTTACCCAGCACTGACGCCTACTCTCACCTGAGGGACCCTTAGATAAGCTGCAGCTGGACTCGGCAGCCACTTACAGCCCAGGAATCAGTTGCAAGCCAAGGAATTGAAGGTGGGGCAAAATAATTGCACAAGCTTTTCCCTGAGCAATAGACATAGTTTGGCCTCACAGAAACATAACTAAGAGGAATTATAGTTAGTCTTTGAATAACAAACAATCTGATAAAATGTGAGTTTCTGATCCACTTCTATCAGTAAAGAACTAGAAGATTGCAATAGTTTCTTTTAACCAAGTTTTGTTCAACCAGGCACTTTGCTACAAAGACTATGTTAAGGGAATAAAGATGTGGGGGGAAAATACCTTTGGATTTTTCCATCAGAAGCATACTGAGTGAGATGTAAAGTATTGAAATGAGAATACAGATTGAAAGATGCTTAAGGAATAAGAGAAAGATAAAAAATTGAGACAATACGAATTGCCTTGCTTGTCACACAAAATACCAAGGCTGTTCTCCTTTATGGGAATAATCATATTTTATTTAATTTTATGTGTTCCCTAGTTTATTCTAATATCCTTGAAGGGAGAACTTGTGTCTACTCTGCTTTCTATGGCATTTCCACTAGCAATGCTTGGCACAATTATAACTTATAAGTGTTATCAGTGGAAAATGAGTTCTATCTCAAATATAATAATTTCCTGAGACCTACACAGAAGAATGGGGCTTTATGGTGAACTTTATTGATGGTATAATATTAAGGGGCTCCCCTGCTGACCTCTCAATATCCCATTTCTGTCCATCCCACCATGGAAAAATGTCCAACCTTGTCCTCAGCAAGGACAAAGCAAAAGCCAGTGCTCAGAGTTTTGCCTCATATTAAAGCTTAGTCTTTGGAGCCTGTAGTGGCTAAGTGGTCTTGGTCCTCATCCAAGTAGCTTAGCTTCTTTCTGGCTTCTCTGGAGGTGGAGTCCACATGGCTCTTGGCCATGCAGCCTTAATAGCTCTTTAATAGCTCCTTAGTCATATGGCTATGGAGAGGAAATGCACAAGCAAGTGGGCAAGTGCAGGTTCCTGAGCGAGCGAGAGAGAGAGAGAGAGAGCTCCTTTGTTCCCACGGGATTATATTAGCTTGGGCTTGGGACAGACTAGGTGCCTTTACAAAATGACCAACCAACTTGAAACCGAAAAGTCAGTGTTCATGCTGCCTGTCACTATCAGAACCTATAAGTAGAGTCAAGGATTGAATCTTTATGTATGAGCACTTTATTCAGATGGCCAGCAATCTGAGAAGATGGTAGGTTATGTACCCTCAGAAACCATTTTAACATCTCATTTCAAGCCAATCTTTTTATAAGGAGAAGAAAGGGTGGGTAAGAGGTTTGGGAAAAGGTTAATTGTATAAAGGGTAGATTATATAAAGGGTAGATGAGGGGTTCAGAAAAAGGTTAATTGGATAAGAGTTGCAATCCAGCAACAATTTTCCTAGGACTTCTTTAGCAACAATTTTTTATTGCATCACAGGCTTTCTCTCCTTGGAATACAATGGTTCAGATACAGTCTCTATGATTTGCACACCCCTTGGAACACAAAAGTTGAATTGCCTGTTGATCTCCTGGAGTCATATGGTCATGCATTCTAGTTCTTGGAATAACAGATTTTCATATGCATGAAGCAATTGAGCTTAGTCAATTGAGCATATCAACTAAGGCTAAAATCTTTAATTCTTGAGTTATCCTATCAAATTTCCCAAGGATTTGCAGGCTTTGGATGGGTTTATACCCCCTAGTTAGACGGTCCAGCCTCTGTGGCCCAGCACCTCCCCCTGCCCCCACCCAACAATGGGGCACGGAGAGGGGAAGGAAGGAGTGTTAATCCCCTTGACAAAGCAATGCTGTAATGCTCCTGGGTGTGAAGCTGTTAACTTCCTGGCTGAGAAAGCAGTCTGGTCATCCCCATTTTATTAAGCTCAACGTCTCATTTCCTTTGTTCTGCTTTCTTTTCCAAATAATTAGCTAAATACCACTGGATGGGAACTGAGATCACTTAACAACCACCTGCAGGCTCCAAAGGACTAAGCTTTAATAGGGAGCAAAAACTTGAAACACTGGCTTTTGTTTTAGCCTTGCTGAGGACAAGGTTGGAATTTTTCCATCGCAGGACAGAGAAAGTTGGAACACTGTGAGGCAGGAGATAGAATGGAAAACCCTGAGACACTGCAGCTATCATCCGGATTTGGGAAAATCACTCTGTGACACCTGACAATAATTAGCATTGTGGTTTCCTCCCCGAGTGGGCCATTAAGGAGGATTGTGGAAAATTTCATGTGTAGAAGTTTAAGTAAAAACCTCTAAAGCCTGTAACCCTTCAGTATAAGAGAGCCATTCCCTGCACAGAGATGGCCCTCTCCAGGTTCTTGGAAGTGTACTGTCCTTAATAAATTTCCCGCTTGCCTTGTTTTACAATATCTGTATGCTCAGTTCGATTCTTTGTTTGTGACCACCAACAGCCTGGACCCTATCTCCATCTGCAACAATTGGAACCCCAGGGGACAGCTTCTACTTTCACATGAGTAAACCAAGCCACAGCACAATCTCCCACCTCTGGGCCTTGGGATGCTTTCTTCCCAATCCCACGGAAGAGCCTAATTCCCACCTACAACACTAGTAAGTGAATTTTTTTAATGAATATGTAAATTAATGGAGTCATTGTTGAGAACTGTGGCCTGAAGTATCAGAAGGGCTGAGGGAGGACATTTACTTTATTTCAGGAGGAAGAAAGTGTTTAGAAAAACTACTTTAGGGTGACAATATTAACTTTTTTATTTTTTAGTCAGAGCAAGACAACAGAGTGGGCACAGTTGCAGCTAATAGCTACTCAGTGGAGTAATGCCCTAGAGAAACATTTCTCAACTTTGAAGTATATAGGGGAACAGGATTTTGCCACCTCCAAATATGCCTCTTTGACCAGAGAATTATTTTAGACTGTTAAATAAACAAAAGGTTCAGGAAGGGCTTTGTACCTCCTCCTCAATTTACCAAAATAGTTTAGATAGAGGGCCTCTTTCCAGAAGAGAACTGTTGCCAGAGGTTACTACAAAGAATATGAATGAGGTGTGATAGACTGGGGGCAGGGCTTTGCAAGGCCTGCTGTTCAAAGACCTTTCTGTGACCCTTTGGCAAGGCAAAACATCTGTTTACCAAACATTTGTTTTTCTATTTCCATGTGAATTGCCTTCCTCCCCTAATTTAAAGCCTCAGAATCCCACCCCCTTTTTCCTTAGCTATAGATGGCATATGAGCCTCAACTGCCTGATTATCTCTGAACCTCATCGTCTTATATGAAGCACTAGTGTGTGCAAAATTAAATTTGTTTTATTTCTCCTGTTCATCTTTCTTACATTAATTTGATTGTCAGAATAGCCAAAGGACCTAGAAGGACAGAAGAAGAAATTTTCTTCTTAACAAATGCATGCAAATGACCTGGATACTGACTGTGAAAAATACAGATCCGGTTCAGTAGGCCTGGGATGGTGCAGGTGGTTCTACATTGCCAAGAAACTCCCAAGGGATGATGTTCTGGGAACCCAACTTTAGTGACACTGCTAGAAAATGTGAGGGGCTAGGCCCAAGGGAACAACAACAAAATGTTTTTACCTAAGAAAGGAAGAGACATTTCAATTTACAGAGATGGATGACATCAGAGAAACTTGAAGAAAAAGGATTCTTAATTCTCCAATGAATAGGTGAGCAATCACTTACAAGAGAAAAAAATGGGAGCAAGACTAGGCCTTACAGAAATGATTTGCTAAAGCTGCTGCAGGAAAATCCACATGACAATGGTTCTCACTATTGACTACTCAATAAAATCACTCGGGAAATTTTTTAAATTTTCAGTACTATGACCAAACACCAGACCGAGTAATCGGAATCTCTTGGAGGTAGGCTAGCCTTTGGTATTTTTTTAGAGATTCTGCCAGCTATAAACAATTTGGAGCAGATAGCTCTATTTCTCCCTCCTAGGACATGCCGCATTGCGCATTACCATGGCAGGTGGTCTCAGAGTGAAGTTTTCCAGGTTTGTGAGAAGATGCAAAAACAGTTAAGGTCATGTTAATGTGAGCTAGATGGAGTCTCAGCTTTCCACCCTTTCAGGCACTCCAACTAGCCTCATGATTAAACCTTCAACTGAAGCAAATTAAATAATTTCTGACAAAGTATGATCTAGTTGGACCAAGAGACAATTCTCCAGCCTAGTGAAGGGGACAAGCCTTCAGGGAGCAGTAGAACCAAGGTGCTGCTCCAAAGCTGTCAGCTGGCTGAGCTTCCTAGATTTTGAGGCCTCTGCATTATTTTTCACCAATAACAAATCTTGTAGAAAACTCATTTGCCAACAAAAATTTATTTTTACCATATCTGATGTTAATTAACAAATTCCCTACTGCAGATTTAGATAACACCAATTGAAAGTCCTGGTGTATTCCTGGCTAAACCCTTCCATTAAAGTCTTTCAAATGCTAATTAACTACCCTCAAATTGTAAACGACTGATTTTGGTTCTTAAAACTTAAACACTTCCAAAAGTGTTGATTGAAATTAAAGACAGCAAGTTATCATCCTGTCACTATCTGTGTGGGGAATGGGAGCCATCTGGGGCTTTTTGGTTTTTATTACCACATAATTGATGGGTAGTTAGTGAGATGGGGCCAAAGTTGCTAGGTACACTACATGACATAGAAAAATCTCTTACAAAAAAGAATTGCACTGAGTCTCGACACATTTCTAATTACCTGCCAAATATTCTAGCAAGTGAATATTTTATTTATACATATCTGAGCCCAGTCTTTGTCTCTGCTTTCCATTAAAACAAAGTATTTCTGCAACCATTTTAATGAACACTTCATTTCTCAGCACTGCAAGTGACATGTGAGCCGAGGGGCAACATTTGTTTTGCTCAAATCTTTATCGAGAATCAGTTATAATTACAGAAAATAATGTCACCAGTGGCAATGTTACTTTTAATAGTTGAATCCTCAATACAACACACCTGAACCAGTCTTTGTGGCTTGTGCAATCACAGTAATATGAAACACTGGACAAACATCTGGCCATTTAATTGTGCCTTTTACCATAAGTTGTATATAATCTCTTATAAAAATAAAATGCTTTCAGTCATATTATAACTTTCCTTTTATTTCTCTTTTATACTACAAATATGTTTCATTTATTTTACAATGACGAGATTTTTTTAATCCTATATGTGTCGTATTATGCGTAAGTTTCATTTCATAATAGTAAAGGGAGGGTTCAAAATATTAAGCCATTGTGTTACACTAAACTGTTTTAAGGTAAATTATAGGTAATATAACAGTTCTTGAATAAAGCTACTGAATATAGGTGTATACATGGCAAGAATTCAGTGGAAGGTAGTGTGATTTCAAAGTGGGCTGAATCACATTGTTTAGCGAGGTTTTACATCAATGCTCATTAGTCAATCCATAAGTTTAATTGTTCTTGAAGATTGTGGCAGGGAAAAAGAGATGAGAATCACTGTGCTTATGTTCTTAAATTCATCTCACAAAATGAGAATGGATGTCAGATGTGATAGATGTGTGGATAATTATATAGATGGAGCAATAAAGGTTTTATCCTCTGTTAGACCAAAATTAAACAAGTAAGACTTTCTTTAAGGGTGTTGCAATGGAAGAGAAAGACCAGAATCTAGTATGAACTCAACTACAAGTGAAACAAAGGGTGGGAGAGTTTTTGAAAAGCTGGAATGGGGGATCGAGGTGAGTCACATTTGTTAATTGACTTTATCCAAAAGAAAAGAAACCTGTCATATATACATAATAAGATATGGTTTTATAATTTACAGGAAGGCACCCACCCAAGTTAGACCCCTACCCTTCTTCAGGAAGTAGGAATTCTATCTCCCTTGAAGTTTGTATTTCAAGCATCTAGGCAAAGAGGTCCTAGAAAAAATCATTTTGTGGTTCTAAAACTTCAAAAGGACAGAGAAAGAATTTACAATTATAGGTTTTCTGAGAAAAGGGAAGTAAGGGCTTAAAGTCCAGAAGAAGCCTGTCTGAAGTTTAGTCAAGTTGAGGGAAACATTAATACCATCTTATTAAACTCCAAATTAATCACCCTGAGAACCATAAGCTTATTCCAATAATACTGTAATTAACCCTAAGAATTTAGAATTCTTTCGGGTGAGGACATGACTATATTTTGAATCATTGAGCCATATTCTTAGTCTCATTCCTCTTCTTATTAAAAATTTGAGGATAAGACAAAAACCAATTCACACACAGGTTCTGTCAACTGTGAAGAAAAGCATATGACTGATATTATTACACGCATAAGTGATAAGTCCAGAAATGTCTGTTAAAAATTGCTATTGCATTATATTTATAACATACAGGGTAAATACCACATTTTATTGATATGTATGCATTGCCCCCAATGCTACAATTTTTTCATGATTTACTGTGAATATAAACAAAATAAATAACTATTTAAGTGGTTGAGCAATAATGTCAATTTTTGTTTGTAAAATTCAGAGTTAAGAGGCAACAAGCACATTTTACGTATTTCTTAAAGCTGATATATGAGGTCTGTTCAGAAAAAGTCTAGCCATGTTAAATATAATGAGAATGGTTTGTGTGACATCAGTGTAATCTGGCAGTCAAGGAGAGTGGACTAAGTGTGAATGTATGGACAATGACGACTTCACTGTACTAGTTAGTGGGGGTAGTAAACGCTGATGAGTGAGCATGTGTACTGTGTGGCCGTGGCATTCAAAATGACTGAATTAGTAGAGCATCAAATCTTGCATTAGGCTTGAACACTCCTCTGAGGAAACTATTTAAATGATTCGGAGGCCACAGCTAGAGGCAACTGGTGATTGGCAGCCTCATCACAACAATGTGCATCACATCTAATGTGGAGTTTTTTGGTAAAACATCAAATCACCCAGGTGACTCAGCCCACCTACAGCCAAGATTTGACACCCTGTGACTTCTGGCTTTTCCCTAAACTAACATCACCTTTGAAGGGAAAAGATTTCGGACTGTTGATGAGATTCAGGAAAATACAATGGGGCAGCTGATGGTGATTGGGAGAACCGTGTGAGGTCCCGAGGTGCCTACTTTGAAGGGGACTGAGATGTCACTGTCTTATGTACAATGTTTCTTGTATCTTGTATTTTCTTCAATAAATATCTCTATTTTTCATATATGGGTGCATACTTTCTATATAGACATTGGTATTTGTGCTATTTTTTTCATCTGAAATAGATGTTCATATGCATGATTCTCTATTGCTAAAACACTGAGGGCTTACTTCAGAAATATGTATTGCATTTTTACAGTACAAGAAAGTATTTTTAAAATTCTCGTTATTATTATCTCCACTTGCATATATCTGTTTATGCAAAGCTTGATGTTGAACAGAATGTGTTCTTACAAAACCACTAAGCAAGATTTCATTTATTCCTAAGAATAGAAACAATTCATCTATGCAAAACTTACTTTATAATGTATTATTTCTAAACTTGCAGGTAAGTTCTATTAGAGTTTTTCCTAGGTATATCCCCAGATGTCAATAATAAGAATATGAAAAGCATACTGTTATATTTTTCTTTCTCTTTTTCTTATTACTTATGTGCGTCATCTACTCTTCACATTTGTCCCTAAGTGTTTGGTTTACACAGTTACAATATGGCATTTGGGAGCCAGAGTATATTTTCTAAGAAACAAACCAAAAAATGTGCATTTTTCCCTGGCAAATTTTTGTTGTTAATCTATAATTCTATAGGTTGCCACCTACTTTAAAGAATCCCAAGACACAAACTTATATATTATAAATCACATAAGTAAGGTGATAATATTTATGTTGTAAAAGAATTTGCTAAGTTCTGAAATGCAAGATATCCTAGTGTTCTGCAATTAATTTGAGTATTCTTTAAAATTCAATTTATTCATCCTTAATTTCTTGGGAAAAATAAAACAAAAATCATTTAAAACTGGAAAAGAGGCTGTGAGGGAATAAAAGTGACTCTTTAGCCATTCCAAGGCTATTGGAATTATTGGCATGGCAAAGCAGTAGGTTTAGAGTCATGTAGTTGTCGATCTGAATATCAGAGAATCATCTCTTAACACATGTATCCTTATTTGTTTCATATTGGAAACAAAGTATTACTTGTTAGTCTTCTTGTCTATATTCAAATATCTTAATGTGATTATTAAATTGCTCTTCACCTTTCTCTTAATGTTAACTATACCAGGAATGCACATTGTTTAACCCTCTCTATTCTTTTACAATTATTTAATCATTTTTATCTCTCTACTAAAGTTCTTGTGCTTCTCTTTAGCTTTGCAGTTCACACCACAAAATGCGTAGTGTGCATAAAATGTGTAAGTCATAAATTCATGATCCCATGGGTCACCCTTACACATACGGTTTAGCAGCAACTACGTGGTTCTAATGTCCCCCATGATCCAATTCTATTTTCTCCATAAAAATGTCCAAAGATTCTATCTGTGGGATAAAAAAATGGCTGGCTTTTTCCCTCTCTTTTTCTATTTCCCAAGTTTTCAACACGTAAGTATGCTGAGTTAGAGCTTCATTTTGTTTAGATGACACCAACCTGGAGGTAATAATAGAACCGTATGAATGATTTAATTTTTCCCCCCTTGCTTTGAAACTTGCCTCTCTGGGAGAATTCCAACTCCCCTAAATTCCTCCCTGATAGTTCTCATTTTCTTTGGGATAGGGTCTATTACTTGCTCACCAAATACTGATCTTGGTTGTACCCTGGTGTATCTGTGGTTTTTCACACCCCTACTCCATTTCTGTGTGATGTCTTCTGCCAGAGTTGTCCCGACACGCACCAGAGGCGGCTCCATTCAAGCTGGAGGCACCAAGCCTGGATGCCTCTTTTCTATGCTAAGTGCAGCTAGTCTGAATAGATGTTATGCACTGCACCTGCAGTTCAAACGTTGCTCTTCGGTTTTGAAAGACAAAAGTAGCCCTTTCAGTGCCTCATATAAAGTATAAAGCCACTGCCTCTAGAATGTTTCTTTATCTTTCATTGCAGCTTTCTCCCTCTGGAGCTCAAACATAGTTCATGGATGGGTGGCGGGGAATAATCTAATGAGAGCCTACAGCCTGACTGCTAATCATTCTTCCAATACTGGTGCAGGGTCTTTTAACCAAACGTGTACTTCCTTACTGTTTGATTTTAGGATGCTCCCCTCCCCCCGTCCCAAGGATTTGCTTGTTTGTTTTTGTCTGACTCAATGGACACCCAGGGAGATTAATTGTCTCAATTCCATTTCCCCCAGTACAGCCCCTTCCACAGGAGTTGGATAAAGAGTTGGGTACAAATTCTATACTGAGCTGCTTTGATATATGTATAGCACATGTTAATGAAAGGATTCCTTAAGCTCCATACAGTACAGCTGGTTTCATGGTTGTCTGGTTCTGTTTTGTTTTGCTTTCCCCTCAGGTAGACATAAAGCAGCTAGCAGAGGGCGGGCAGTAAAATTAATGCCTATTTCCTGATCACTGGGAGTTCTCAGTCTGAGATAAGAGGAATAGTGGCTCTCCTGTGGTGCACTGCCCGTAGAATGGACTGAAGAGCTGACTCTTAAAGAAGCAAGGGACACCTCTCCCAAGGTGCCACCAGCAAATTAAACAAATTTGCCTCAGAAATACAAAGACACTTTGAGCTTACACTATAGCACCTCATTTCATATTTTAATTATATCTATAGCTATGATGCATTCTATATTTAACTGCCATCATCACATTTTTAGATATGAACATAAAGTACAAA
Source organism: Sturnira hondurensis (assembly GCF_014824575.4). Taxonomy (NCBI): domain Eukaryota; kingdom Metazoa; phylum Chordata; class Mammalia; order Chiroptera; family Phyllostomidae; genus Sturnira; species Sturnira hondurensis. Next base: position 15,938,035 of record NW_028076767.1, on the reverse strand, counting down.
GTTAGCATAAAGAGTGCAAACCGATAGGGTTAGTGGGTTACTAAAAGTATTTTAATTTAGTAATAGACAAAAAGCTTTGCTTCATAAGTAAAGACACTGCGGACCCAAGCCAAGTACTGCCCTGGAATTGACAGCCTGTAACTCTGTTGTACAGTAGATGAAGGCCATTCTGTGCCTGCAAATCACCGAAACTACTCTGCCAGTGCTGAAAGGAAAAACTAACCTGATGGGTGATTTTGTGAGAGAATGATTTGCTTTTGGGTGAGCATATTCTACTCTGGTTTTCTCTAGTAACTCCATTTCATTTTTTAAAACAGTCATTCATGAACAGGGGGAATATTTTAATTTATATGTACATATTTACATATAACTAAAAACATCCCACTAGAAACCAGCTCTCCTGTTTTTTGTTTTTTGTTTTCCCCATCTCTGAATGATGTTCTGGACACAATCTACAGCTATCCATTTACATGTGAGTATTAGAACTGTCTTTTTGTTAGGTATTAGGACTGTCTTTTTGTTAGGTATTAGAAATCCTGGTCTAGTTTAAATATTAGTTGCTACCAAATCTATATCCTTATGTAAGGCACTTTGAACCCTTGGAGCAGGTCTCTTTGTCAATCAGGTATTATTGCATTATAAACCATCCCATAACTCAGTGGTTAAAAAAACCAAATTATGATTTTTTCAGAAATCCATATTTTGGCTTAGTTTAGAGTAGCTGTACTGCATATATCTTTTGTTCTTTTTTTCCTCCAGGATAAATGACCTGGCTGAGCAAATTTTTCTCCTAAGGATGACAGAGGCACAAGAAAGGACAGTCTGCAGCGTGTGCGCATATTTCCAGTCTGTGTAGTGTCACGTCTGCTATCATTTTGGTGGCAAAGCAAATTACAGGGGCAAGCCCAACATCAAAGCAGCAGATACGCATTCCATGCAAGTGAGAGGGAGTATGCACGTTTCTGGATAATCATCCCACCTACCACACTGTCCCACATCTCAGCATCCAGCCACGCCCCCTCCCCTGGCACTGTTCTCTGAATGAGTGGGGCAAATTCCTGGGACTCACTGATTTTTCTCTTTTTTGTGCAGACGTTGTCTCACCCCCAGAGGCGGTCCTCTTGACTGCCTTACAAACACAACTTCTGTGAGCCACCAAATTCTAGGAACCGTAGTTGCTTCCATAATCACCATTTCTTCATCCCACAAGGAAAGCCATTTCTAGCAATTTTTGGCCATATCATTCCCAAGCAAGATGTAGGCATCATTTCCATGTCTTCTCCAAACTCCAGGAGATACAGATCAGTATTTTCCAAAATAGAGGATGAGTCAAAAGAAGGTTCACAGTTGTGAGAACAGGAAACACAAAGTTTATTCTTAAATTAGTATATTTATAAATTATATTATTTCCCATGTGAACAACTGTAAACCTACTTTTTCCCCACACTGCATTCTCACCATCTTACCAGCAAGGATCCTTAAACTCTTTTATGTAGCTTGATCACCAATAGAGAAGAAAAGAAAAAAAAAGAAGCTACACAACTTATCCTAAAAGTTTATCCCACTCCCTACCATCCATCGATCACAGAGCAACAATATACCATCTCCAGAGCCTATGTGCTGCATTTTAAGTCTCCAACTTAGAATGCAGAACTGGAGCCGAATAAGTGGAAAGAGGAGGTTCCCGTGCTTATAATTTTCTTGCCTGACCCATTATCCAACACTAGATTTCATATTATGGGCAGAGTTATATGGGCAGAACCTTGCCTGTTCTTCCTTGGAGTTCACAGCATGATCCAGTGCCTAAGCATATTTTTCCTATGCAGGTGGCATAACATGTATGCCTCTAGTATTAAACATTATCTTTTGGAGTTAGCATCTCATCTGCAGAAAGTCCACATTTAAGAGGTATATGGTTTGGATAGCCTAACACGGAGCTACCAGTCCTTCATATGTTTGTTATTGCATCACTGGGTATCACTGAGGAGTGATACCCAGTGATGGGAACCACTAGAGGTGGAGGTAGGACAGTCCTGAAAAGAATCTGGGTTCAGAAAAAAGACTTCCTTTCATCTGTCTAAAGCTACTTGTAATTGACAGGATTGTTCAACATTGTTATTGCTGACTCCTTAATATACAGGGACTCTTAAAATTAGACACTTTGGAACATTGATATATCTGAAAAACATGAGATGAGAATTCTTGTGCTTGACTTCTCCACTAAGAACCTGTGATACCTGAGGAGAAGCTTTGGTACCTCAGTGTTTCATTTACTCTTGTTTTACATACACAGGTGTTATGTTTTCAAAACTGTAAAGCACTGAATGATGAATTGATGATAACACCGCAATCATATTTGTCCTGTATGCTTCTGACTTCAAAGGTTAAGGAATTATAAGGCATTTGAAATTAAGTACTTTAAACTTATTACTTTTAAAATACTATGTAAGTTGATAATGTAATTACACCTATTATTTTTTTTACCTACTTTGAACATACATTTTACAGAAGAGATCTTTCAGGATATGCTTTAGGTATTATGAGAATAATGTAATACTTCTCAAAGCACTTTAAAAATCTTGGAAAAAAGATAAATGAATTATTTGTTTTATTAGTAATCTCTTTTTGGTTAATTCCTGATCAAAGAAACTCAAGTACTTTTATACATATCTCCAAAGTATGATTACATATATTTTAGTCAAAATATTTAAAATTAATTGTTATGAGTGACCTCTAAAAAGAGTATAATGCTGACTTCGACTTGAAGAGTAAGTTTTAAGCCCTGCAGTATTACCTCTAAGAATATGAACACAATACAAAACTTTTGCTCCCTATTGACACCTGTACTGGCCTGCAGTGCCCACGGCATTATGGATGGAAAATCAAGACAAATTCACACGGACTGCCAAGTCCTGCGGAGGAAAAGAGATGTGGAGGAAAGATGCCAACCTGCTGCCATGCAAACCAGGACTTTATCTGGACTCTTGAGACTTGTGCTATGACTTCACTATGATCTAGTGTGCTATGGGACCTGCCTTCCTGGACTGTTACACAGAGGCTGATGACAACATAGCCCAGATCCTGACGGAGAGAGCCACTGAGGGAGGAGGGCAATGCTGGCACCTTCCAGAGAGACTGGAGAACTGTTTGTGTGGCTGGCTTAAGATAAGAATATGGGGGAATTGTAGGGTCTTTGGCTTATTGCCTTTTGGGAGAGAAGGGAAGCGCTGGGTCTCATGGGAAAAGAGGGCTCCAAGCTAAAATGTTCGAAGCCCATCCCCCACGCGGTTGATGGACATGCCCCACAAGCCCATCCCCCAGGAGGTAATTCTTCTAGGATTGATTGTTGGGTCATTCACCAAGACACCGTGTGAATGGGCCACCATCTGCTTGGTTACATACGTACATTCATTTCACAGAAATTAAATGTTACAAAATAATGGTGATAAACTGATCAATTTAACCTTATGGATTTGCAACAAAATTAAATGCTAGTGAATACATTTATTAACTCATAACTTCTCCTAAGAAACTTACTCTGTAATTCCATAAGCTGGAACTTCTAAAGTAATTTTATTGGAATTGTATTATCTTGTGGAATTAATTTGAAAGAATTGCTATTTTTATGATATTAAATATCCCATCCATAAATACAGTACTATTTTACATATACTCAGGCATTATCCTTATATTAAAATTATCTTTGACAATGGTCTTGGTCACTGTTTCATTAATTTCTTAAAAAATTTCTACATCTGCTGTAATTATGAATGAATTCGATAAATTTAGATAAATTAATAACACACACCTATAAATATCTCCTTCTGTCTCTCCACCCCCTTCTCTCTCTCTTCACACATGTTCACATACACACATAGATCTACGCATTTTGAGGATGTCACAGAGGGTATTATACTGGGATTGGCAATCGAAGTGAGGATGGGCGTTAAGGAACAAGTGATAAAACCACAGATTAACACCTCCTTTGGTGTTGATTTGCCAGGATGTGAAGGGTGTATTAACGGAACCTGTGCACTAAAGGGCAAATAATTCAATTGTTAATCTACTTGTCCTTTCCTATCTTGACAACTTTTAGATGCTGAGAATTTTTTTATGTTTAATATGGTAACACATACAGTGAAAGAATGTTTTCTCTATCTTATTAGACACAGAAATAGTCCTTTAAGTAGATACTACTTAAAACTGAAAGGAAAAAATGTTCTTTATTGAAGGAGAAGAAGGAGCAGAATAGACAAAATATTTTCCTACTTTGGCTGTGCAAGGCTCACTAGGGGGAATTCTTAGTTTAAACTAACATTCAAACCCCTATAATCACACTCAGAGCAGTCTACTCAGAGGAGATTAGGTCAGGAACCACCCTTTCTAGAAAGGCATTACTAGCCATTTCCTTTCCCCTGGACTTGTCTCCCCAGCAGTCTCTGCAGCCATCCACCCACAAGCTATTATTCTTGTTGTCCTCAAGTGATAGTTCAACTTGGAAGCAATGTGATTCGTGTGAGGCTGACAAGGGACTTGCTCTGGATTAAAAACCTTGGGAGTCAATACTTGTAATAACTGCAATGGCACAGCTTATAGATTGTCCACAAGTGCTGTGCTCAGTTTCAGAAATCACTGTAATGAAAGCAATGTCAAATGACATAATCTCTTAACATATCTCCAAAGGAAAAAAATAGAGAATTAGTCTTGTTATATGGAGAGGGAAGAAATATTTGATAACCCTTCAACAGATAGTACGAAGTATAAAACATGCAGCAGTGATGCCATCCATGCTAAGGATAATATCTCTGATTCCCTTTGCTCTGCTTCTTACCCTCTTCCTCCCCCCACCCACCCCCACACCCTCCTCTTTTTTTTTTAATTGAATCTGTACCTTAAATTTTAATCTGTGTTTACCCAATTCAGAACGGGATAGTCACGTACATTTTACTCACTTTGGCAGCAATCACCTTAATGAGAACTATGAGGACTGATACAATTAAGTCTCACCAGATAAAACAGTCTAATGATTAACTAAAGACATAAAGGAATCTACAACCACACATTTGTCTAATTCTTTATTTTGTAAAAGAAATACCAGGTAGAACAATGCTCAACACTGCTCTGTTCTTCCTTGAATTGGAGCTTTGTTCTTCCAATACTTTAATATTCTCCTAAAACCAGCTTTCTCCTCAACTTCCCCTTCTCTCTAGGGACCCTGTGTCCGGTATCTCCTTTCTCTCTTCCCTGGATTCTCTGCTTTTAATCAACCACCAATTTTGCCAGTTCGAACCCCATAATTTCTTTATTTTTCTTTCTTAATTTTCTATTTCTTTATTTTTCATTAAGAATGACTAATGTGGGCCTGACCGATGTAGTTCAGTGGATTGAGCGCGGGCCTGCGAACCAGACAATCGAGGTTCAATTCCCAGTCAGGGCACATGCCTGGGTTGCAGGCCAGTTCCCAGCAGGGGACTCACAAGAAGCAACCATACATTGATATTTCTCTCCTTCTCTCCTTCCCTTCCTCTCTAAAGACAAATAAATAAAATCTTTAAAAAAATGAATGACTAATGTGTGTATTATTTGTTTAGTTCCAAAAAGCTATGGGTTGTAAAGAAATGAGTCTGGACAGTGGTATGGATATTTTAAAAGGAGAAGGGAGGAATCACTTCAGTTTCACCCTGTGGGAAAACCAAGCTGCCAAATGCTGACTCTTTTCAATGAGGTTCTGAAGATTTAGTCAGGGTGTTCACTCTTCTAAGTGCTCGCTCTGTGTGTCTTTTACCCTCGGGGTTAGCAAAAATATGCACTTGAGGATTCTTCACCATCAAAATGGAGATTTTATAGTAACTCATTGATATTCTGTTTCCTGCCTTACACTGTGGCTCCCTAAAGGAATATTAGAATCACTTAGGGCTGTGACCCACTGGTATTCAAACCCATGACCACAATGGTATCAGTAAGGCCTTAAGAATAAAGAAGACTTCATAGGTCAAGAAAGAAAATTAGCTAAGTTAGAGCAGTATCTTCTATGTTATTAGTCATCTACCTACTATAATATCTTTATATGAGGGCTTCGATTATCCAGTGATGAATTATATATAATTTATAGTTGAGAATAACAAAAATAAGAAAGAAAAAGCCTCCTTGAAATTAATGCTGAAAACTCAATCCAAGTTGTTCATTAACTCATGTGTGAACAGAATTTTTAGACTTCTGAACTGGAGATCACAAAATATTCAGTTGACACCCTGTAAAAACTATAAAAATAGAGTTTAGTTTGTTTCAATTGGTTTCCTAAATTGCCACCTCCATTTCTCTGTCTTTTTTTCAGAAGTTGATCTTTTTTTAATAAGAAAATGCTTATATTTGAAGATTTTTTTGTTCCTGGAGCAATCAATTCTCTGCACATAAAGTTTTCCACCCTGTTTCCTAGTAAACATTAATTTTTTTCATAAATCCAATTTTTTTCTGCAATCCATCACTTTACTTTTAAAAATCTGCTAAAAATATTATAATAAAAATTGATAGTCACCACCTACAAAAACTAAAAAACATCCAATTAAGAGATGTTACTGTTGGGAACTCAAAGCACGAGCCCTCTGATTCTGTATTCGAGAGCGACATACAAAAAATTTATTTTGTAAAATCATGACTTTACAGAAAATGCAATGTGATTTCACATTTTCGGGTAACCATGGAAGCTGAAGGTAGTAACAGGTTCCACTGGGACTCATTCTGGAAGAAAACAAAGCAGGGGCTCCGCGGTTCCTCCCCAGCAAACCTCTCTGCATTTCTGAGTGACACTAACTCAGGCTGAGGCTGCAGATGTCAGTGAACAGAAGATGGGCGTCTGCGATCCTGGGAATGCCTCTGAATCCGGCATGCTGGCCTTTCAGCCCTGTGGAGCTCAGAACACAGGCTGCAAGAACAGCCAGAGGAAAAGCTCTTCCCTCAGAAACCAGGACATAAGTGAAGTTTATAAAAATTATTGCGAATTTAGATAAAGAGAACAAGTGAACAACAAACCTGTTATTCTGGGCCCTGTGAGAATCATAAAGCTCGGTTTGCAGCACCAAGCTGGGCTCATTTGCCATCTATCTTTGAATTGGATTTTTACAACTTAAATATCACCTAAGAAGCATCCCTATATTTTGAAGAAAAGAACAGTGGAGAAATTCAGATAATTTAATTTATCAGCTTCAGATTGCCTAGCTATTTGGAGACAGAATAAAAGTGAGAACCCAGACAACTTGTCTCCAAACCTAAGGCTTTTTTGCTCTGTCTTACTCTGTTAAAATAGGAAAAGTGGGTTAATTTTTCTCTTTGGGTTAATTTGTTCTTTGCAAAGGATACATCACTGGACTGATACTTCAGTTTGAATCATCAATGTGTTGACCAAGAGATAATGACTGGCTTTATTCTGGCCATGGTTATCCTTGTTCTTCCATTTGTGAACAGCCCATGTAGTTCATTACCCCATACATAGTCTGACTCTGTTTCTCTATAACTTCACTTTCAAACCTTCCCCTTTGCCCCTCCAATACCTCCTTGCTGTCCCTTGAACACACCCAGCATGTTCACACTTCTGGGCTTTTGCACTCATTCCCCTCTAAGCTGGGTAATATTATTCCTCCCAATATTAATGCAGCTCACTCCCTCTTACATTCAAGGTTCTGCACAAATGCCACTTCGCCCAAGGGGACTTTCTTAACCATAATCTGGAAAGCAGGCCCACCCAAACCCTAAGACTCCTTATCTCTCTTCTGTGCTTTGTCTTTCTCCAACGTCCTTATCATTATTGATACGCTAGGTTTTGCAAGTTCATTTGTTAATTGCGTCATCCACTAGAAAGATAACTTCCATGAGTGTAGGTTTCTGCTCGTTTTGTGCCATGTTGCATGCCCAGAACCTAGCCCAGTGGCTGATACAGTATTTGCTTACTAAATAATAGTTGAATTAATTAATTAATACTTAATGTTTCTTCCTAATGTACCCACTTTTCAAATTTCCTTCCCTACTCAATATATTTATCACCACTATCTTTCATTTATAAGTGTTAAATCTTACCACTGTAAAGAAAAAAATTGAAAACAAGATTAGCCAAGTCATAGGGGAAATTACATCAACAAAAAGACAAGCAAAGTGATAGGTCCTTGTTGAATATGTATACATTGCAAGAAATGAAATATAAATGCCAAATGTGGCAGCAAGTCTTCCTCAGAACAAGTTCAGTAAACATCTTAATAATTATTACACCATGCCTTGTATGTTTGTAAATGTTGGCCTTTCTAATCTGATCATGAGTTTCTTGATGTCAGAGCTGGTGCTAGCTACACCTATGTTTCCCTAAGGATAGTGACTTATACACAGAAAGAACTCGTAAATGTTTACTTGGTTGACTTGAATTAAATATTACTAAGAAAGTAGGACAAGAAGTACTCCATAAAGTCTTGTATCACTGGGGTCTAAGTGCTCGCTCGGAGCAATGTTTGCAGATGGGAAGAAATCAATAAATTTTAAATGAGTGAATGAAAGAATTAATCAGAGTTAGAAAAAGGCAAAGAAATCAGAGTAAAACAAAGCTGTATAAAGTGACTCACGCCAAAAAGTAAGAGAAGTTTTAAAGCCTAAGACAAAGAGACATAGAGGCTTATCAAGAAAGAAACTAAAAACATAGATAACACTATTTCTTCCTTTAATTTTGGTATGGACTCATTACATTTATAATTATCAATTACACATCATTAACATTCTTCCATTTGACACTTATCTGACATATAACTCTGTTCAAAAGGCTTCATTTTCCATTTATGGAAAAAATATACCATGAGCAAAAAACATACTCCAAACCTTATTTCAGTTATTGAATTTTTCTAAACACTGCCACTGAGACTTTACAAATATTTCCAAGAGGCCCAGCTTTCCTACATGATTGTTAATATTTTAAGTAACCATATTCATATACTTGCTTCAAATAATATTCACCCAAAGGAGCTCTTCATACATTCTTTAAATATTTTTATTGAACATGTCATTATAATTATTATCAAATTTCTTATGAACAGAAACTTCAAGTCCCAAACACCTATTCTTTAGAAGCACAACAAATGATGGAGTGATCCTTGGAAATCCATCATTCTGTTAGATACTTGTTAACCTCTGTAAAAAGAAGATAAGTGTGTATAGTCCCTGAAATAGCTACTGATCCTGAGATGCCAAATCCCATAAACCCAGCTAAATTAACTCTACTCAAACTGATTTGATCAGAGAATCACCAGGAATCAAAGGCATTTGCCACTACTTGTAAAAATAGTACCCTCAACTGCTTTCAAGTTGGATCAAGGACAGCAGTGGAATACGAAGAAAAGTATCAACAATGAGCCATTCTGGATCATTCCTTCTGTTGTTTCTAAAGGAATGTAGGCTGACTTTGTTCAGGCTGTTGTATGTCTAATTATATGTCGTATGAATAATTATAAAATAGTACAGGGAGGAATCAATGGTAAACTCAAAATAGTTATGCACATACAATTAAGGTGTTAGAGAACTTTAAAATTTTTTGTATATATCATATTTATCAATAGCAAATTACTATTATTTCCCTATAGAGAGAAATAGGCACAGCACAGCTAAGATAAAGTGCTTGCACACAAAATATCTGTAGCTAAAAGGGGTTAATATGTTGTATACTTAAGTTACAAAATTTTTCATTCTTAAGCTTTGAGAAATTGAAACATATTTGATAGATTCATAGAGAAAGGAAAGATATTTGAGGCAACAAGAACAACATGATTATAATTAAAGTACTAGAATATAGTGAAACAGGAAATTTTCCAAAAATACCTTTATTTTTTTTAATATTTTATTTATTTATCTTTAGAGGGGAAGAGAAGGAGAGGAGAGGAGAAATATCAATGTATGGTTGCTTCTCGTGCATCCCGTGCCAGGAACTGGCCTGCAACCCAGGCATGTGCCCTGACTGGGAATCAAACCGCTATCATCTGGTTCGCAGGCCCGTGCTCAATCCACTGAGCTACACCAGCCAGGTCCCAAAAATACCTTTATTATGTAAAGTTTTTTCTTTTTTATTGTGTCATTTATCTTTTATTTAGAAAACAATACTATAAAATATATGTCATGTATTTAATTCAACAAGTAACATAATTCTTTTTGTAAAATGTGCATGTTTTGATTTTTTAAAAAATATTTTATTTATTTATTTTTAGAGAGAGGAGAAGGGAAAGAGAAAGAGTAGGAGAGAAACATCAATGTGTGGTTGCCTCTCGTGTGTCCCCTAGCGGGGACCTGGCCTGCAACCCAGGCATGTGCCCTGACTGGGAATCAAACCAGTGACTCTTTGCTTCACAGGCCTGTGCTCAATCCACTGAACCATACCAGCGAGGGCCTGCATGTTTTGATTTTAGTAGTTATAGCCTTTCTTAATTGAATTTATAGTAAAATATATTTTTTGCCCTCAGTAGCCCAATTTTAAACCATGAGCTTTTTTTTCTTCTACAACATTGAGTTTCATGGACGTTGTAAAAAATAAAATAAATAAAGCAATTTCTTGAAGCTATTATAAAACATCCAACAGTTTTGCAGAGGGAAGAATATTTATTTATAAACTCTTTTAAGGAGAAACATTTTCATATACTAGGAGATTCTCTCCACTTGAACATATAGGTAAGATACGCAAGGACGGAATCTAAACTTTTGTCTACACATTGATAGTCGTTTGAAATACTTATTTTACTTTCCTGGTTGTATTACCTATTTCAAAAGAGCATGTCTGCCCTTCAAAAGAAGATCGTATGTTCCACACAGAGATGTGAAAGCCCTAAACCCTTGGCGCGGCCAATGCTGCTTGTTGAGGACTAAGAAGTCCATTTCCCTCTACGACCACATTGGCATTTCCTTTGTAGCATAACTGTCCTGAGTTTGTCCACCTATTGAGGCTCTTGCTGTTTCTGTACTGAGAGAATTGTGGATATTAATCCAATCCACTGCACAGCTGATGAAGAATTTCTTTGGATTTTCCATAATAATCTCTTCAGCAATTTTTCTTTGAAAACCTGCCTGCTAGTCTCTTCATGCCCGAGGCCCACAAAAGCTCAGTTTACACGGAAATGACAGTCAGATAATATTTCAAAGGCAGCTATGTTCTCCATGCTTCATATCCCTTTAATCTGTGTTAGTGTCCCCACTGATTCTCTTCCCTCGAAATATATTTGGGAGGTTTCCCTTCCTTTTCTCTGACTTATCCAAGTCCTATCTTTCTTGAAAACTTTTTCTATTCTGCTTTCTGGAAATCACATGCCACGCTTACTAAGCCCTCCTCTGAACTCAGACTTTTCACAGAATCTGACCTTTGCCTCCATTCTTTGGCCTTCACTGAAATCAACCTTCCCTTGGAATGTTTTTTACACTGAACCCCTTTCCAAGAGAAGCTGTTCTATCTTCCATGTTTTATAAACCATTTGACAATGTGAATCATCACTTCGTTTCCCAGTGCTACCATTAATCTACATTCCTATCAAGCTCCAAAGGTCAACGGAAACTTTGTACCTGAGAGAACAAAATGTCTCTAAACCTAAATTTCATCATTATCGGAAGTCATGACTCTTTGAACACCTTAATTCCACTATTATTCCACCTTAGTCCCTTCCCTTAAACTATTTACATTTGCAGCCCTTACCTCTCCCTTGTCAGTGCCTTGATCTTCATCCTTGTCCAACTTTTGGGGAGCATCCTTGCTATTCTCTGAACATGCCAAGCCTATCCTCACCACTGTGTTTTTGTACAAGCTCCCTTCTTTCTCTGGACTCTACATGTCATTCAGGGTGATTTCAGCTACTAGAAGCTGGGGAAAATTGTCTTAAACAATAGAATATATTGGTTCACATAAATAAAAGTCAAAGGGAAGTAAAGCCTTATGACTGGTTGATACAGAGCTTAACACTGTGGTGAATTTCATGAATTCTTTCCATCTTTAGGTTCAATCATCCATCATGCTGGCTTCATTCTAAATCTAGTTCTTATGGTCCAAGGACATCTGCCAGTTGAAATCAGAATGAAACGCTTTTTCCTTGACATCCAGAATTGGATTGTCATAACTCTCCAGATGAGCTATCAATTTCTGTTCCCAGAAACACTTACATGGCCCTCTTTTTATCTCATTCCACAGAAAAAAGTCATAGACCCATGTCCGGTCTTTTAGCCTTTTAATTGTTTTTATTACTCAAAAAGTTTCTTTTCTTTTTTTAATTTAGTCCTCACTGGGTCACATTTTTTTCTTTCTTTCTTTTTTTTTTTTTTTTTGCCTAAATACAGGACCATATTGATCCTGAAAGACTCATTTACATTTTAAGCTATTTACATTGAGTCTTTGACATTTTGATTCAAAGTTTAAATACCAGATCTGTAGCCACCTACATTTCTCTGCTCCATGCATTTCTACCATTCCTTTATTGTTGAGACTTGGAAAAATAAGATATCAAAATGTCACAGATTTTTAGTACTCAGCGCAGACTCCCTGCAAGGACATTGCTTTTCTGGAAGACTAGTCAGAGATCGGTCTCATGGCAAATTTCCTAAGTGTCTTAAACTCAGACGTCTGAACTGGTTTTTGAGAGCTATCAGGTCTTGATACTAGTACTTGTCAGCCTGTTTTCAGGGATAGCCCCTGTGATGTAAGAAAAAGTAAGCAGTAGAATTATACAGTTGAAAACTCCTGGTTTCTACTTCTTAGACTTCAAATGCTGTGCAGAACTTCTGTTTTGGTGTCTCTGGATAGAAATAAAACCAGGATTCCACTCCAGAGGACCAAACCTTCAGTTTAGTTGTTCTTGTACTTCTTCACTTATTTATATGTAATAAACCAAGTCAGGAAGAAGGCTAATGAAGTCCTGGGCACATGTGCCACATTTCTTAACTTTTTGTTCATAGAAGGCATAATTAATCTGAGCTGGCATCTCCCGTCACAAACTATTCGCCATTTCTCATTTAATATGTTAAAATAAATTTAAAACTGAGATGATTGTGGAAGACGTAGTACCTAAGACTAGCCCTACAAACAAAATAGAATGAGGGGATATGGGGTGCTGTAAGATAACCAGAGTTCAAAACTGAAGAAATCTGATATAAGGAAAGAGAATAAAAGTACCAAAGTGTCCCCTAGTATATTCAAATGTCACTTTCTTTTAAAAACTAAGATTTAAACAATATGTAATACTTTTAAAAACTAAGATTTAAACAATATGTAATACTTACATATGTAAATATTTATGTAAGCAATACATATGTATTACATATTGTTTACATATGTATTGCTTACATAAATATTTACATATGTAAATATGTAAAACAAAAATATTAAATGTAGAGGAAATGGAAAAACTGAAGAATGGATATCAAGAGAAAAAGTAGAATCATCTTGAACAAGTTTTCAAATAGGAGAGTAAGAAAAGAAAGAGTAGAAAATAACTACTAAAATCATAAAGTCTTACAAGTCAAAGAAAATGTACAGAATGAGGAGTATAAATGCAGTTTCATTGCTAGTGAATGATAAAAACAAACAAATGAACAATAAAACTGCACATCATGAATCCAGGCCCATACATAACCAAAAATGGCCTGTACATTTTTGGTTATGTATGGGCCATTAGTAACCTAAGTCTCCAGTCAGTTTTCCACTGACACACTCTACACGTGTCAGTGCCTCCACTGAGCCTTGTGGTTATGCACTTCATAACTTGGGGGACCACTGTTCTCAGGGCTACTTGTGTCAATGGCAACCCCTAAAGATGAGTGGGGAACAGCCTGCTCATCTGCACGTAGCCTCCCTCCCCTCCATGATGTGTTCTCATCGTCTCCTTTCTCTTCAGCATTTCGACTCCTCAGCCACTCTCAGTAGATCTTTTTGTTTTGTTTTCTTCTATTCCAATTATAAAACAGCAACTGAAACTACAGCACAATTTTGTTGCCAAGTCCACAAATATTTTAGCATCTTTCTCCATCCTTTTCTACTATTTTGCAGATAGAATTGCCGTCTTATTTCTTATCCAGAGATAATTATTGCTCCACCAATTAAAGCTTTTTTCTCAATGTCTTCAAACTGTATGCATTTAGGATTTATCCTCTGAGTTGAATTCTATCAAAATATTTCTACTTGAAAAGAGCCCCCCTTTAATTTCTCTCATCCCTTCAGCTTCAGCCCCTCTCTGTTTCTGAATGACAAATTTTCTCAAAGAAGTTTTGCACGTCTGTTACCACCCTTCAGTTTGCTGTAGCTAAGGTCACTAAGGAATGCCATGCTGCTAAACAGGGAGCACAGTCTTCTTGCCTAAGTCACATGAGTGTGACGTGTCTAATTTCCAGGATATTTAAAGGGAAAGGAGTGAACTCCTCTTTTCTCTTTCTTTTGCACTGTAATGCGTTAGAGATGTACAGGCTAGAACAGCTACTGTGGGTCCAGAGATGAAGTCGCATGCTGAAATAATGGTTAGCTGGCCAACTCTGCACTACCCTCCTCTTCACTACTAGAAAAGATAGAAATGGATTTGTATTTAGTTAATTGATTGAATTATAGATTCTTTTTATCAGAACAACTTAAAGTAAACCTTGACCAATGTAATATATTGATATTAGGGACTCCCCAATCTGTTTCTCCAGGTGGAGCTCCAAATTCCTATATTCAGCGACCTAATTGGCATGTCTCATAGACATCACAAAGCCCAAAACTTAACTTTTGATCTTCATCTGCAAACTTGACTTTGTTTTTCATTCTCTGATACTCACACAATCATCCATCCATTCACCTTTAGAGTCATGTTGGACCCCTCCCAGTTCCTCACATTCTTGCCCTCATCTGTATCTAGTCTTTTTCTGTCGACCATTCTCTCTACTGGTACTGCCACCAACATAGTTCATGCTCTCTCTCACTTGGACTCCTTCAGTGATCTGAGCACGGTCTACAGGAACCTGCATAATGCAATGCTTGGTGCTTCTCAGCCTTTTAATAAGACACTCTGTTAATGTTCTCCTGGGCTTCTCTCACTTCCTCCTATCTGTTGGACTGTTTTTCCTCTCAAAGCCTTTTCCTGAACTTATTTCTGCCTATAAAACTCTTCTCTTTATCGTTGCCTATGTATTGTAAGTGCTCCTCCCATCCATGACGTAGCATTTCTTCCAATGGAATCACTTCCTGAACACCCAGGCTAGGATGGATTACCCTGTTATTTATTCCTGTGGCCAACATATAATCTACTTTTTGTTTACTTGCTTGTCTGTTTTTAGCCACATCAAACCACACCTGTTTATTAGTACACAGTGTGTAAAGTCAGACATCCAGACATGGTGTGACTGGGTTCCCTGTTTAGGGCCTCACAAGTCCGGAATCCAGGCGTTGGCTGGGCTGCATTCTCTCTGGAGACTCTATGGAAGAATCTGTTGCAAGCTCATTCCTCTTCCTGGCTTCATTCAACTCCTTGTGGTTGTAGGACCAAGGTCCCTGTTTCTTTGCTGTCAGCTGGGGACCACCCTCAGCTCTTGGTCTCCACCCATGCTCCTTGGGACTTGGTCCTCTACATCTTGAAAGTCAGCAATGGCACACTGACTCCTCCAGGTTGAATCTTTCTGATTACCCTTCAATAATTTAGTTTTAAACAATATACTTAACATCATAAATTTTTTTACTTATTTAAAGTAATCACACTCCTTTTTCTATCTAGAGTGGCAGACATATGTCTGTTCTGTTTTTTGTAGAAACTGAGGTACTTAATGAAAACATTTGACTTCTTATTTTGAAAATAATGAACATTAGATGACAGAGTTGAAAAAATCCAAATTTTAGATTCCATTTCAAGTATGTTTAACTGGGACTTAGGACATTTCATTAAACTGGTATTCTAAATTTCATTCACCTGCTAGTTTATTCAGTAAACTGAGACGTCCTGGTTTATGCATTTGAGAATATGATATAACAAATTATTTTTAAATAATCCTCTGCTAGTAAAAACTTGAAGAGAACTTTATCATCGAAAAGGCAGCAAATGAGGAATTCATAAGTAACAATGAAAATACCAGAGAAAAAAATACAATAAAGAGAAATCTAAATAAGGCTAGCATGTTCTCTTTCAGTGACCTGATAGTTTTTCTACAATCACTCAATTAGGAAAGGCAAGTAAGCAAGGTATGATTTTTTCCCCACAGATATCTCCAGTGTAGCTTTTGCAAATAAATCTAATAAGCATTTTTGTTATTATTATTATCCAACCCATTTTGAACAACTGTATATTCAGCCTCCATGCCAAACTTAGGAATATAAATGGCTACTACATGACTTCAACATTTAACATTCTTTACCCTATAATTTTTAGTACATTTGTGTCAGCCTTACCATTTAATTAATACAAAAGAAACCCATATACACTTGCTGAGAACCTGCTTTTCCCTTATCTGATCGCTTTGTGCTGAATAGTTAAGACATATTCTTAATGAAGAGTAGTTGTTTTTACCTTTTTGTGTTAAGGAACCTGCCTAAATATTTTACAAGAATCTTCTAAATAGAAGCTCACTATCACAGCCCCAACAGGTAAGTTCATGTGTGTGTGTGTGTGTGTGTTGAAATATACTTAATTGTGAAATATAATTAATTGTTTAATTTATTTAACTTAAGCAACAATTTCAAAAATTACTGAAAATCGCATTAAGATATAAAATGTCATGGGGAAATTTCTTTGTAAAAGAAGAAAGGTGACTTTGATAGAAGAGTCAAGCTTATTGAAATTATTTATCTTCCAAGAAGAGGGGCTTTGAGGATCCCATAATAAAGGTATAGTTATTCTATTTGATCAATATCTAAACATCATAGACCATTTATTCTGTAAATGAAAAGAAAGTCCATTTCTTAAGGGACAGCAACAAAGAACAACAAATCTATGACATCCCATCACTTTGGGATTTGGATCACTGATGAAGAGAGAACAGAAAAGAAGGCTTGTGGGGAAACCACACACACACACAAGCTCGTTGGTGAAGAGAGAGGATTGCCCACATTTATCTGATGGCTGTTACACAGATCTAAAGTCCAAGTGAGGATAATGCAAGAAATAATTCTTAAAAAATTTAACTGTTAACTGAGTTTGGAAAACTAGTCCCCTTTTAATTCTCTGACTAATCCCCATTTCATCATGACAGGTATAGAGAAAAGGAAACAAAAAAAATTGTCATCTGACCTTTAGAACAAAGTCTTCACTTCAGCAATGTACTACTTCTATTTCAAACTATTAATATTTAGATTTGTTTGGGTTTTCTAAACATTAAATGGTATATTAGACAAAATCACAGGGAAGCAAAGTTTTCTAAAATGTTTATGAGCAAAAACAAAATGAAACAAAAGAACACAATACATAAGCTATGTTTGAATGTAAAAGTAGCTGCAGGAAAAATAACTGAGTGAAGAGTAATCGAATTTGCATTGCTGCACCCTAAGGTTGACTTGAGAACCTACTAGACCTGAGAAAACAGCACCCTGCAGCAAATCCAACCGTACCAATTAAAAAAACATTGTTACATACAGCTAATGATCCAAGATAAAGCTAAATGTCAGGGGCAGCCTAAATAAACCAAATTCATTTCAGAATATAGCTTCATTTTTCTCCCCATCCATACATACATCTTCTTAACTGAGATGTCGACAAATACAAATTAACTTTTGTAAGCGTGATATTCTACCACTTTCTCTAAGCACTCTGGATAGAGTGACTCTAAGAAAAAAAAATCACATTAATAAAACTCTCATCTGAGCTGGTCCAAAGGAAAAGTAACTTACTCTAAGAAATCCAAAAGAAGAGTTTGTGGGCTTTGTCTCTCCAGGTGTGAAATGAAAATGCTCATAAAAAGTTTCTGTGCTGCGTAGTGCAGCTTATGGACCAGAAGAAAGAACACATTAAAAAATCTTCGTGAGACACAGAACTGCAGTATCCACCCCCTTATCTGCAGGGGATACATTCCAAGACCCCCAGTGGATTCCTGAAACAAGCCCTATATATTGATTTTTTCTATACATACATGTTTATGATAAAGTTTACTTTATAAATTAGGCACAGTAAGAGGTTCATAATAACTAATAATAAAATGGCACTATTATAATAATAGACTGTAATAAAAGTTATGTGAATGTTCTCATTCTCTCTCTAACAACTGACTGATTACGAAGATAACCACTGAGTGACTAACATGGACAGGCTACACAAACAGGTGATTCACATCCCCTGCTGGAAAAGCAGGGTGACGTAAGATTTTATCGTGTTCCTCAGAATAGCACTCAACTTGAAATTTATGAATTGTTTTTTTTCTGAAATCTTTCACATAGTATTTTGGACCAATGGTAACCATGGATAAGTGAAACCTTGAAAAACAAAACCACATACAAGGGGGTACCACTATATACATATTCCAAATAACATCGTTGCTTTTCTCTTTGCAGATGTCATTCAAATGCAAGAATTATCAAAACTAGAGATTAGAAAATGTGTTGCTTAAACATTGCTCGTATCAATATTTTTTTCTGATATATCTCTTCAGGCAAGAGAAACAAAAGAAAGAGAATAGACAAACAGGACTACAGCAACCTAAAAAGTTTAGCAGAGCAAAAGAAAGCATCAACAAAATAAAGACACAATCCACTGAATGGGAGAACATATTCAAGAATACATCTGATAAACAGTTAATATCCACAATTTATAAAGAACTTAGAAAATTCAACACACAAAAAACAAACAATTCAATTAAAAATGGGCAAAAGACCCGAATAAACTCTTCTCCAAAGAGGACATACAGATGGCTGACCAATAGACATATGAAAAGATGCTCAATGTCACTAATTATCAGAGAAATGCAAATTAAAAACACAATGAGGTATCATCTCACACCTGTTAGAACGGCTGTCATCAATCAATCAACAAATAAGTGTTTGTGAGAATGTGAGGAAAGGGGAACCCTTTCGGGCTCTTGGTGGAGATCTAGATTGGTATAGCCACTGTGAAAGCAGTATGGAGTTACCTCAGAATAAATTAAAAATGGAACTATCTTATCATCCAGTGATTCTCCTCCTAGGAACTTACCTGAAAAAACTTAAAACGCTAATTTGAAAGAACATAAGCACCACCATGTTTGTTGCAGTATTATTAACAATAGCCAAGATTTGGAAGCAGCCCAAGTGCCCATCAGTATGAGTGCATAAAAAAGCTGCGGTACATTTACACAATGGAATATTAATCAGCCATAAAAAAGAAGAAATTTTCACCCTTTGCGACAGCATGCATGGACATGGAGAACATTATTCTCAGTGAAATTTGCCAGTCAGAGGAAGACAATGCCATAGGCTCTCACCCAAATGATTAGGTGGAATCTGATGAACAAACCAAACTAACAAGCAAAACAGAGACAGACCCATAGAGAGCAGGCTGACAGCTCTTGGGGGTGGGGTAAAGGGATTGAGAAGTCACAAATGCAGACAACAGTGGGGTGACTATTGGGGAAGGAGGTGGGGGGGTAGAAGAGGGCACAGGAGAATAAATGGCAATAGAAAAATACAGTAAAACACAAACTATTAGAAAGTCAATGGAGAAATTTTAAAAATAAATGAATGAATGAATAAATAAATAAATATTTGCTGTTATTTTTATCTGAATGAACATTTTACCTATAATAGCCTCCTTTATCAAAACTGCTCAGAAGTGGTGGTTTTCATCATTTTGATAAGATTTCAATTTAATACCCATATATTTATAATACTACAATACCTAATTCATAATCAATATTTCTGTGTGACTAATTTGGTAAATAGATTCTAATTCTGAATAATTTTTCCTAAAAGAATAAGTTGTAGAGATAACATTATTTAAAGTGAACTATTCCTCTAGCCATGGAACTTGTCAATTTCTTTTAACCCTAAGTGTTAAAACCTTTTTTTAAGATTAACTTTAAAATTTACTGGTTTTACTGAGCATTAGTCAGTTTTTGTCAGCTCAGCTTGTGAACTCCTTTTGTTGTTTAGAAAATGTTCCACCTCATAGTCTTGATGGAAAGCACAGTCTACAGTCCATAATTGAACTCAAAATAATAGTAACATGATTTTCAGCCTAACAGCTCACCCCATCAGATGTATAGAAAACAAAACCTAACATAACTTTAAGGCATTTCTTTCAAGAGGAGTGCCACCAACATGCAATTTACATGGACATCTGTGGCAACAGTAGTAAACGTGGTTATGACCACAAATGTTCAATCGCGGTATCATCAGGGTCTTTCTGACCTGTTCTGTTGTGATTTTAACTATGACCCTGGTTGTGTGGTTCCCATATCACCTTTTTTCTTTCCAGGAAATTCTGTAGTCATTCTTCATGCTGTCAACAATCTATTTTCATTTTTTTAAAATTCATAAGTCAGCCAAAGTTAATTGGCATTGTGACATACTACTGACACATGAGCAAAAAGGAAAATATGTAATATATAACTAAATTGTAAATATATAGTATGTATATAATATATATCTAAACTACATATAACTACACATATTTTTCTAAATTTCAGAAAAATAAAATAAGGACCTGTTTAAGAGTAGGGCTAATAAAAAATAAAAGGAAATAATTTAAAGAAAATGTGTAACTCCATTAAAATAATAAATCAGCAGTAAATGCTTGACTAATTAGTAATTAGTTGTCTAGAGAACAACATGGAGAAATAATAGTAATTTTTATTTATGGATAACTATGTACCAGGTATTATGTCCAACAATGTACTAGCAATTCACCTAATCCTCAAAACAAACTATGAAGTAGATATTAACATTGTGGGTGTAGATGAGGAAACTGAGGATTATAAAGGTCAGATAATTGCTTTATTAACACAGTGAATATAAAGAACATATGTGAACCTTGGTTCACCTGAACCCACAAAAAAATGCCCAAAGCTCTTAACCATAATAACGTCCTTTTTAAGTTGTACTTATAGCTGATTTGTGAATCACCATGTCTGCACATAGAAGGGTCATTTTCATGCTGCCAACAATAATTAGAAAAAGAAATCAAATATTGGAAATGACAGATTTTATGCAAATGATAGAGGGTTCCGAATTTAAATTATTCCCTTGCAAAGAAATACTTTCCAACTCTCCAGTCAGTCATTTTGATATGCTCATCAATAACTCTTTATGAAAGTAACACAGTATAGTGTATTAAAAATCAATAACTTATAAATTTTCATTGAACAGATTTATTGTGCAATAAAAAGTAACTTCATAAATTATTTCTATTCTCTTGCTTAATACAAGATATTTGTTTTATAAAATGTACAAATTGTCAATCAAGTTAGAAATTTTAAATGTGGCCCTTTTTCCTTTGTCCACATGGAATGTCTCGCAGTTTTGATATATCTCCATATCCTTGCTCAGCAAAGTGAAATACGTGGAGGTGTTTTACCTGTAGTTTCTCCCATCATTCCACATTGCCAAACGCTCTCAGAAATGCCACACCTGAGACGGAGCCAGAGGTAGAACTGTAGAGTTTGCCTCTCCTCTCCCATCTGCCATAACCATTCTGTCAACTCTTTCATTTACGTAAAGGGAGACAACTGAAATAAGCAGTTATTCTTATTAATGTAGTTAATAGTTTGTTTTACTAGTGGCCAGAGAACAGAGCCGAGCCTCCCTAAAAGAAGTTGTTTGTTGAGGAAGGTCCTTTACTCATAAGAGAACACAGGCACAAATATTCAAGGAATTCATTCCAATTAATTTTTATTACCATGAGACTTTCAAACTCGTTATGTCGGACAGAGGTCACGGGGAATGCTGGAGGGCATGAGCCTTTTAAGGCCACAACGGTGCCTGAAGATAGAGGATCACATTCCATGGAGAGAGCAGGGTGGAAAGGCTTTGGAGCCATCTGGCCCCAGGCGACAAAGGGACAGTAACCACTGACCCTTGAAATTTCTATTTGGAATTGCTGGTATGCACACATATAATAATCAAGCACAGAAGTAAGGAAAAATTTCTAGAAACAAAAAAACAAATGCTATCACACACAAATTAGAGTAGGTTTATCTCAAGCTTCAAGTTTTTAATAACATTTTTCTGAAAAAAATGTGTCACAATTTCTCAAAATATTGTATTTCCTTTATTCAAGTTCTTAATAGAACCTGATAGTTGAATGCAAAAACTAGCTACCTGAATGTTGACTATTACCTTGAATAGTTAGGTCTTCAGACTCAGCCACATGAATGACAAAAATGGAAGTATTTCTTTTCCTTCTTTATGATCAAATTGCATTTAATTTTGCAATTTAATCATTAGCCTTATTCAATAGACATAGGTCTTAATGACACAGGCTGTTCTAAAATCAAATTCATGACTAATGTCATCGAATAAAAACTATGCTGGATTGCAAAGACAAACCCACGGGTAACACCAGAAAGACATTCTTTGGGTCCACAGATTTTGTTCAGCCACATTTGAAGACAATTTCCTATGCAGGAATGGGTGGAGCTGAAAACACACAAATTTAGAAATTATGTCAAATGGTTTTCATAAGACATGTACCATGAAGATGAAAATAAGCAGAGCGACCATTAACATTTGGGACTCCAAAACTAAATCCATGCCATCCATCACACCACAATGATGTTTACACCACCCAAAAGTTTTTCAAATACACCTTGGAATGAGAGGAGTCTTCTAGGAGAAAACTTTATTTTGGGCATTGAAGGGGAAAAAGAAGTTTTTTTGTATCCTCAAGTTTCTTTTGCCTGATCTAATAATCTGGATTTGAAACAGATTAGCAATAGAAAATGACCGAATTTAGTTACATACATATGTGTGGGAACCCCACACACAGGAGAGAATCAGGAACTCTACATACATGAGAGCTTCAAAAACAGAGAGAGAAGATGAGTTATATGTGACATTCTGGAGCTTCAGAGAGGAGAAAGCTCACTGCGGGGAGAGAGGAAAAGCAGATGTTCAGTAATTGGAAGTTTGCTCTGGTCTATGTACAGGTAAAAAATAAAGCTATCTGATACCTTTACTATTATGGGCAAGGTCCCTAATTCAGACTCTTTTAGGTAGTTAAGGGGGAAAAGAAGTTTCTCTTGAGCCAACAGGGTTGTAAACCAAAATTAACTTAAGATCATACTAAAGAATAAAAGAGCATTTATTTGAGCAAAAAGGAGATGCAGTCCGGGAGACAGAGTCAAGTAGCAACCTAAATTGTGTTCCCCCAAGAGGAAGGAGAAGATGCCATTTATAGTGAAAGTTCCTGCCCAGGTTCTCAATTAGGTCCCTCTTACAGAAATTAGGTATCTGGATTGTGTTGTTCTGACTGGACAGAACAGGTGTCAGCCCACTGACAGAAAGATAAAACCAGGGTCTCCCTGCAGTGATTGACTCAGATGGTTGTATACAAGTGGAGCATAGTTCCAGAAGCTTTCCCAGTCTTCAGACTATGTGAGACACCTCGGTCAGCAAATGATGCTAGACTGTTATTATTTGTAAAATTTGGGCTGTAGGTTGACCATGAATATAAATCCAAAAGGTAAATTCCTGCTCAGGGTTCATATCAAATGAATCTTTTGTCTTGAGATCTACAGGGTTCTGGTTGCCTTTGGTTCAAAATAATCCGTGTACAAGAGGCACATGTTGGGATGACTGTTCTAAACTCCTACAGGGTTCCCAGAGGCCTTTCTTCTCTACTGGCTAAACTCACATTTATTGTTCAGTTGCTACAAATTACTTGTAGCAAGTGATTTGGTTACTTGTCATTTCCAGTTGTTTTCTTACCTGAATTTGAAACATCTAATGTTGAATTCTTCAGTCAAAAAGTTAGTCATATGAACCTTTTTATTCTAAGTCTCCAATATGTTTTCTGTATTATACATAGGTATATATGTATATGAATGCGTGTAACTCAGAGACAAAGTGATTCACATTTTATGTGGTAAACATAAGCTTCTAAATAAAAGACATTTTAATGTATAAAGTTTATCAACATTTAAATGTTATTTATTTTTATTACACCATTCTGAATCCATAAAACTTCTCTTAAAACATATTAAGTACCTTTTCAAGAGAAGGTTACTGCTCTCTGTTGCAGAATAACTCAAAACTCCAAGCATCATTTTCCTGTGTTTCTGTTTATTTAGGCACAGGGCTTGGGTGAGGGTTCCTTGTGCTGTGTATGATTCGCAAAGAGCGTAGCCCTGTTACACTGAAATCAAGGAATCTGTATACCACGTGTAAGGTGTGACTAGACTTTGATGATGATTCTAATACAACTCTTTATATAGTCAAATTCTAGTACCAGGGGTCACACTACATTTGAGTAGTCTAATTACTAGAGATTTTTATTCATACTGAGTTAAATTAATTTTGAACTGGTGATATGTAGTTTTTTACATATTTTGTCTGCCATTTCTCATGTGAAATGAGTGCACCTCCTCTTTATTCTCTAATTTCTCCAGAGGCATTACAGTTCAGCCTCAGTTAAGGGGTAGTAACCATAAATAAATCTAGGCTTGCGTGGAGTAGATTAATAGCACTCTTTATTTGGAAATAACGAAGCAAAGCAAAACACCTGAAACGCGATGTCCTTTTCACACGTAGCAGGAATGGGTAAAAGTTAGCAGGTATGAAGACAATTGCTCTCTCATCACTGCTTTCATACAATTGGTTGACAATGTCCAATTAATTTTCATGGAGAAAGATTTCTTACTCATCTTCTCATTTTTCTCCCCGGTGTTGTGATTGCTGCAGCTCAGGCCTCCTGTACTTTTCACCTGGGCTCTTGCAACAGCTGCCTCAGGAATGCGTCCTCCCTTCGCCACGCCCCTCCTCACCCCACTTCCATCATCCTGCTTCTGTTATCCGCAGGCTGACAGAGAGTCTCCCTGACACACAAATCCGATAGACTCATGGACTACCCTTTCTCCTCATTTCCCAAATTCCCCAAACCCCCCTTCAGGGTAGCGATCTTTATCCTGTTCTACAGCGGCTGGTACCAGTGTTTGGAGAGGACGGATAAATTTCCCCAGACCGCACACCAGTACATGCAGGGGGTAGAATTTGAACACAGATTTGTAAAAATCTGAATGCCCCACTCACTGCCCCCCCTCAGGATCTGGGTATCCATGGAGTGTTACTTCCTGCCGCTGCCTCCTCACACAGTGAAAGTCAGCAACTTACGGTTCCCTGAAATTATAATTCTCACACTTTTTTTCTGACTGACAGCAGTACCCTTTCCTCGTTCTTGTCTGAAGATAATGATGCTGAAGAAAGGCTGCTGTAACAAAGTACCACAATTGTGGCTTAAAAAAACAGAAAAATTTTCTCCCTCAGTTCTAGAGGTAAGAGGTTAAAAATCAGGTGTCAAGAGGACAATGCTGTGTCTGCCCACTCCTGATGGGTGCCAGCAGGCCACAGCACTCCTTCACCGGCATCTGTCTCAGCACAGTCTTTGCCTCCGTCTGTACATGGCTGCCTTCCTTCTCGATGTATTTTCCTCTGTGTGTGTTTCTCTGCATCTCTCCTCCTCTCATAAGGACACCACTCATATTGGATCAAGGGCTCCTCCTACTTCAGTGTAATCTCACCTTAATGTCCTAATTTCATCTGCAAGAACCCTATTTCTAAATAAGTTCATATACACAGGTACCAGGACCTCAACACATGTTTTTGGTGGAAACAACTCAACTTACAACAAATGCTAAAAGTAGATTTTAAAAAATACTTATTTTTCATTTAGACTGACAAATCTCTACTTACTGTCAACTGCTGAAAATCAGTTGCAGTGTTACGTACCTTGAGGAACTTCCCTGATACCTCCTCTCCATCTCACATTTTAGGCAAAGGTAGACCTCCCTCCTCTATGCAGCTGTAAATCCCTGTTCATATTTCCATTATATTTCAACATGTTATTATCTATGAGCTGATGTCTCCCCATCCAGACTGTGAAATCAGAGAATCTGTCTTACTCAGTTTTTTTAGCCTTAGCACTTCACATTATGATTACCATGTAGCAGATATGTACTAAATAGTTGCTTAATCAAATTGATTACCTGCCACGTTACCTCCTTGAGAAGTATCACAGTGCTAACAAGGTAGGATTTATTGAGTACTCAGAATGTGGCCAGGCACTGTCTAAGTATCAAGAAGTATGAATGGTCTGAGATTTTCTTCTACTTTCAAACTAAGTTAGCCTGCCACAGTTTCACGGAAGTTGGAAAAAAAGAATAGACTTCCGGGTCATAGACAAAGGACCTTGTTGACCTATGATGTAACAGGCATCATGAGCTTCAAGTCTTCATCTATTCTCCTTACCTTCCAGGATCCACAGGGGTGATATATCCGTGGAATCACAGGAATGCTGCCCACACAATGGGGTTATATCATAGTTGAGGGACCTCAAGTTTAAGAAACCCCAATCCAAGTCAGAAGAATGGTGGCATGAGAGGTTTCCCTGACCTCTCTTCTTGGGGTTAAAACTGTTTCAACAGCCATAGTTAAATAAAGGTTTTCCTGCTCCACACACAAACACATTTGAGAGCTCCATACATTGAAGCATCTGATGGTGGATGAGTGGGAGCAAACCAGGGAGGAGTGAAGGGAAAAGAGTAGAGACCAGTGCCTTGGCCATAGGCCACCGCTCACTGTAGTTATCAGGAGAGGAAAGGAAGCAGGCTGCCTCCTGCACTCCCTGAGCCCAGAGCAGCAAAGATACAGTGAGCTCTCCTGTTGGAATGGCCAGTAGGCACACAACTGAGACTGATGATGCCTCCATTGCCTGGCAGTCACCATTAGCAGGCAGAAAAACAAAGCCATGGAACCCAGCCACCTACCCTCCACCTCCCAGAGCTAGCAGCAGGCCCCAGAAAAATCTGTAGCAGTGAGCGCCAGGCTGAAGAGCACATTATCTGCAACCATGAGAAATGAAGAAAAAGAAGTGGTTTATTTTTCCCTGAGTGACAGAGGCACTCTGTGGCTAATCCCAATGATAGGTGTAGAGATATGGAGCTGAGATAGCTAAGATCTGATTATCACCATCACTAGAAGGAATCAAAGCCACAAAGGCACCATCCTACCTCTCCTGGCTCATCTGCTTCCCATACATCACAGTTGCACTGTCTGGAAGTGTGTGGTTGCAGGTGACAGCTCTGAACCACGTGAGTTTGGAGCCCTGACACTGAAAATCTGGTCACAAAAACTATGCCCACCTCCCCAAAACATACAGGGTATTTTCTATTGCCCCCTAGAGATTTCAGAAGCCAGAGTAGTGCAAAAAAAAAAACTTAAAAAAAACCTGTGCTTCTAGTGCCGCCAACTGGAAAACAAAAGAAAGATTTCATATCAACTCATTAGAGAAATACTACTTTTAAAAAATCTAATTCTCATAGATAGAGAAAGACTCCATCAAAAAACACAAATAACTAAGGTAACAAGGCAGCTCTGGAAGAAAAATTTTAAATCTCAGAAAATAGGCTTAAACATATGGAGATATGTAATTTAAATAACAGAGAATTGAAGGTTGCAATTCTGAAAAAACTCATCAATAAACAAGAAAACACAGATAGGCAGTTTGATGAATTCAGAAACAAAATCAATGAGGAAAACAAGCACTTTACCAAAGAGACTGAATCTTCAAAACAGAATCAAATAGAAATTCTGAAAATGAAAAACTCATTAAAAGAGATGAAGAATGAATTAGCCTGCTTAGGAATAGAGCTGACCAGATGGAGAAACAAATTAGTGATACTGAAGATAGAAGTCTAGAAATGATGCAAATGAAAGAAGGGTGAGACTTGAGAGTAACTAAATGAATAAATACATAAACTGTATGAGAACTGCCTAGCTCCATCATAAAGAGCAACATAAGAATAACAGGTGTAACCAGAGGAGAAGAAAGAACAGAATGGAGAGTCTATCCCAAAAATGTAGTTGGTAAAAACTTCTAAAACCCATGGAAAATGCTAGATCCTCAAAGCAAACACAGCACCTAATGATCTCAATCCAAAACGTATTTCACAAGGAACATTATATCACACTTGTCAAACTCAATGACAGAGAAAGAATCCCCAAGGCAGCAAGGGGGTAAAAAAAGGATAGTGACCTGTAAAGGAAATCCCATTAGATCGTCATCAGATTTCCCAGCAGAAACCTTATAAGCTAGAAGAGTGGAATGAAATATTTAAACTATTGAGAAAGAAACATTACCAGCCAAGAGTAAAATATCCAGCAAAGTTAACCATTTGATATGAAGTAGAGAAAAAAAGACTTGTTCGGACATACAGAAACAGGAAATTTACCACCGCAAGGCCTTCAGAAAACACTGAAAGAGGTTATTCCACCTGAAACAAAAGATAAAAATATGCAAAACTGTGAGTAAGAATTCTAAAAGACATACGGAAGCAGGATATCACAACAGCTTTTCAGAATAAGGTATTACCTACTTAAATATAACACAAAGATTAAAGGAGTTAAAATCATTTTTAAAAGAGAGAAAAAGAAAAGATAGTAGCTACTGCAACTCAGGAATGAACTGATAGCATAAATAGGACAATCAGTGACAATAAAAACGTTAAAGGGGGTGGTGGAAAGGCCTGGATTTGTAAAAGACAATGAAGAAAATATGTATTCAGAGATGGAAACATTGTGCCCCCTCCCACAACTAAATGTAAAGACAACGAAGTCTGAGAAACAAAAACGCAGCCAAAACAGTGAAAATTGAACTGTACAGAAGTCCAACAACGAAGAACCACTCAGCCAGACCCGTAAGTGAGGTGGAGGCAGCAGTGGAGCTGGGTCTTGCTGGAAAGATCAGTCTGACCAACCCAGGAGCAAAGGCAGAGGCGGTTGGTGGATCCCAAGTGTGAGGTGGCGACGGTCGGACCCAGTGAGGGCGCAGGGAGGCTGGCTGACTATGGTCACACATTCACGCACAGATAAACCAAGCGAAGGAGCGAACAGTGAGACAGACAGCTCAGGCTGGTGCCCGAGCGACGGGAAGAGCCTGAAAGCACCAACTAGAAAGACTTTCTTGGAATCGAGGGGCCAGCAGAGGCTCCCAGGCCCACAGAGAGTTTACTGGAGAGACCCACAGCATCCTGGAGAGTACACGGGCCCACACACCCAGGAACCAGCACCAGAGGGGCCCAATTTGCTTGTAGGAAGCCACAGAGGGGATAGAGATCAGAGAGAGAGTGGAGTGGAGCAAAGCACCTTTTCTTCCCTCTCTGACCCCGCCCCCACATACAGCGTCACAACCCAGCGACTGGGTCACCAGGCCCTGGTGAACACCTAAGGCTCTGCCCCTCATACATAACAGGTGCGAACAAATCAAACATTATGACTCAAGAACAGCTCAAAGCCCCAGAGCCTATAATTCTAAGTGACCAAGAAATAGCCAACCTTCAGATGCACAGTTCAAAACACTGGTGATCAGGATGCTCACAGAATTGGTTGATTTTAGCCACAAATTAGATGAACATATGGAGGCTAAACTAATTGAAATGAAGGGAAATGTATGGGAAACCAATAGTGATGGAAAGGAAACTGGGACTCATATCAAGGGAGTGGTCCAGAAGGAAGAAAGAAACAAGCAAACAGAAAAGAATGAAGAAGCAAGAATTCAAAAAAATGAGGAGGCTTAGGAACTTCCAGGACATCTTTAAACGTTTCAACATCTAAATTATAGGGATACCAGAAGGGGAAGAGGAAGAGCAACAAGTGGAAAACTTATCTGAACAAATAATAAAGGAGAACTTCCCCAGTCTGGCAAAGGAAATAGACTTCCAGGAAATCCAGGAAGCTCAGAGAGTTCCAAAGAAGTTGAACTCAAGGAGAAACACACCAAGGCACACCATAATTACATTAGCCAAGATTAAAATGAAGGAGAGAATTCTAGAAGCAGCAAGAGATAAGGGGACAGTCACCTACAAAGGAGTGCCCATCAGACTGTCAGCGGATTTCTCAAAAGAAACCTTACAGGCAAGAAGGGGCTGGAAAGAAGTATTCCAAGTCATGAAATCCAAAGACCTACAGGCCAAGATTGCTTTATCCAGCAAAGCTTTCATTTAGAATGGAAGGACAGATAAAGTGCTTCTCAGATAAAGTCAAATTTAAGGAGTTCATCGTCACCAAGCCCTTATTATGTGAAATGTTAAAGGGACTTATATAAGAAAAAGAAGATAAAAAATATGAACAGTGAAAGGACAGCAAACTCACAGTTATTAACAACCACACCTAAAATAAAAGCAAACCAAGAGGACAGCTAGATCAGGAGCTGAACCATAGAAATGGAGATCACATGGAGGGTTAGCAACAGGGGAGTGGGAGGAGGAGAAGGAGGGAGAAGGTGCAGAGAATAAGTAGCATAGATGGTAGGTAGAAAAGAGACAGGGGGGAGGGCAGGAATACTATAGAAAATACAGAATCTAAAGAACTTGTGACACATGGACATGAAAGAAAGGGGGGAATGGTGGGCAAGGGGTGTGCAGGGTGGAGGGGAGTGAAGGGGGAATGGGACAACTGTAATGGCATAATCAATGAAATATATTAAAAAAAGAAAATATGTATTCAGAAGAAAAATGACAACTGTATTTATGAAGCACTCTTTTGCATATACCTACTGGTAACCACACACAAAAAGTAATTCAAAACTGAGACACATAACTTTAAAAAGGAGGAAATAATGTAAACAATTATAGGTACTGCCAAATGAAAATAACAGACAGAAACACAAGGGAACAAAGCAATGGAGACACTGTTTTTAGCAAACAGAGCTACTGTTTTCAATGCAAATTAAGCTATTTCACAGGATCATGAAGAAAGCATTCCAAGCACCCACACACAGGAGAGCGTAAAGTGACGAGATGGCTTATTCATGTGAGTATCTGTCCCTGGGATTACAATTACCTATCTCCCTCTGTCTTGACATGGAAAAAGTCCAACCTTGTCCTCAGCAATGCCACATCAAAAGCCAAGGTCCAGCATTTTTGCTTCATCCTAAACGTCAGTCCTTTGGAACCACGATAGCTGTTAGACCCACATGGTTGTATGCACCCTGTCAAAAGAGATTATGCAAACAAACAAGGCAGTGTGCATTACCAGGTGAGAGAGACAGAGAGAGAGAGAGAGAGAGAGAGCTTTGTTGTTGTTTCCCTGGGATTATATGGTTTGTGTTTGGGATGGACAAGGTGTTTTTTCCAAAACAACCAGTCAACTTCCCTAGCTTTCACAGGCTTTTAAAGGGCCTTTAGTTAGACTCACAGGCCTCTTTGGCCAAGCACCCTCCCCTGAATTCCCAACAATCTGGCCCTAGAGGGGGAAAGGAAGGAGTGTTGATCCCCTTGACAGAGCAATGCTGTGATGCCCTGCAGTATGAAGCTATAGTTTTCAGGTGAAGCAAGCAAGCTCATGTTCCCCAGCTTATTAAGCTCAATGTCTAATTCTCCTTTTGCTTTCTTTCCTTTATTAATATCTAGCTAACTACCTATGGTAAAACCACCAGAAAACAAAATATAAAATGACTATAGAAAACTCTTCTCCATAATCACCTTAAATATAAATGAACTAAACTCACCAATACAAAGGCAAAGAGTTGCAGATTGTATAAAAAAAAAAAACCCACCCATGTGCTGGCTTAGGGAGGCACATCTAAATTGCAAGGGCAAAGTTGATTCTCTAAGCAAATGACACCCCAAAAAACCGCATGTGTCCATACTTATATCTGACAAAATAGATTTCAAGATTAAAAAAGGTAATAGAAAGCAAAGATGGACATTTTATAATGATAGAGGTTTCAAAACATGAAGAAGATAATGCTTCTCGATTTATATGCATATAACTCCTAAGGGAGCACCAACATATACAAGACCTGTCCAGAAGGTACCCAGCCATGTAATATGCAAAATAGAGACATTTACTGAAGAAGATACAAGATACAAGAAACATTGTACACAGGACAATGACTCCTCAGTACCCTTCAAAGTAGGCACCTTGGGACCTCACACATTCTCCCAATTGCTATCAGCTGCCCCATTGTATTTTCCTGAATCTCATGGACTGTCTGAAATTTCTTCCCTTTAAAAGGTGATTTTAGTTTGGGAAATATCCAGAAGTCACAGGGCACCAAATCTGGGTTGTAGGGGGTCTGAGTCACCTGGGTGAATTGATGTTTTGCTAAAAAAACTCTGCATGAGACATGATGCACGAGGGAGCACATTGTCATGATGAAGCTGCCAATCACCAGTAGTCCACAGTTGCGGCCTTCTGCATCATCCAAATAGTTTCCATGAAGAAATGTTGAAGTTTAGTGCAAAATTCGAGGCAGATTCGTTGCTCTACTCACTCAATCATTTTGAATATGAAAGACACACAGTACACGTATTCACTCAACGGCATCTGCCACCCCCTACTGACTAGTACAGTAAAGTTATCATTGTACACAAACATGCATTTCAGTCCTCTCTCCTTCACTGCCAGGTTACATAGATGTCATGGAAACATTCTCATTATATTTAACAGTGGCTGTGCTTTCCCAGGACAGACCTCATATAAAGCAACCAATAACAGAACTAAAGGGAGAAACGGACAAAAATACAATTATAGTAGAAAACCCAAATACCCCATTGACAGCCATGGATAGATCATCGAAACAACAAATTAAAAGGAAATAGCTTAAATGAACATAATAGACATTTACAGAGCCTTTCATTCCAGAACACCAGATTATACATTTGACAGGAAACATTCCTAAGAATAGACCATATGGTAGAACACAAGACTAGCCTTAACATATTTAGGAAGTTTAAGACAATACCAAGCATATTCTCTGACCACAACACTTTGAGACTGGAAAGCAACCGCAACAAAGAAGTGGGAAAACCCACAAATATGCAGAGATTAAACAATGAGCCACTAAAAAACAACTTTGTCAAAGAAGAAATAAAAGGAAAGATTGAAATATACACAGAGACAAACGAGAATGATGATATAACATATCAAAACATTGGGATGCAGGAGAAACAGTAACAAGGGGGGGGTTTATATCATCACAGGCCTATCTCAAGTAACAAGAAAAATCCCAAATAACACCCTAATATGACATTTTAAAGACTAGAAAAAATAAAAAGAACATACAGCCCAAAGTCACATCAAGGGAGGGAACAGTATAAATTACAGAAGGATTAAATGAAATAGAGGATAAAACTATACAAAAATGTATATAACAAAGAGCTGATTTTTTGTAAAGATTAATAAAATTGATTAATTTCTGGCTAGACTCACTAAGGAAAAAGATAAAAAACTCAAACAAAATCAGAAATGAAAGAGAGAAGTTACAATGGACACCATAGACAAAGGATTACACAAGAATATGATGAAAAATTAAATGCCACCAAAGTCACCATATACAAAGGATTACACAAGAATATGATGAAAAATTAAATGCCACCAAAGTCAATAACCTACAAGAAATGAATGAGTTCTTGAAAATATATGAACTTTTTAGGCTGGATCATGAAGAACTAGGAAATCTAAATAGACAAATCAATCATCAGAAAATTAAAGCAATTATCAAAAACCTGTCTAAAAATAAAAGTCCAGAACCAGATAGCTTCACCAATGAATTCTACAAAACATTCAAGGAAAATTTAATATCTATCCTTCTTAAACTCTTCCAGAAATTGAAGGAGAAATGATGCTCCTAACACATTTTATGAGGCCAACAATTACTCTGGTACCAAAACCTGGCAAGGATAGCACACATGCAAAAAAACTATAGACCAAAATACGAGCAAAACTAAATAAAATACCAGCAAAGCAAATATAATGCATGAAAAAGATAATACATCACAATCAAATTAGGTCCATTCTAGGGGCACAGAAATAATTCAACATACACAAATCAATCAATATGATACATCACATTAACAAAATAAAGAATTAAAATTATACAATCATATCAATAGACACAGAAAATCGTTTGACAAGTTACAACTCTATTTTTAATTAAAATATTCAATACATTGCATATAAAAGGAAAGTATCTCAATATAACAAAGGCTACGTATGACAAACCCTTAGCTAATATACTCTAAGGTGAAAAACTAAAAACTTTTCCTCCAAAATGAAGAACAAGACAAGGATGCCCACTGTCACCACTGTTACTCAATGTGGTGCTGGAAGTCAGACTAGAGAAAGAAATAAAAAGCATACAAATTGGTGTTGAAGAAGTAAAATTGTCCCTTTCTGCAGACAACATGATTCTTTGTATATAAAACCCTGAAGACTTCACCAGAAAACCATTAGAAAGAAGAAACATAAAAAGTTGCAAGATGCAAAATCAATGTACAAAAATCCACTGCATTTCTGTATACTAACAATAAAATTCCAGAAAAAGAAATTAAAAATTTCTTTGTAATTGCAACAAAAGCAATAAAACATCCAGAAACAAATGTAAAGGATGTGAAAGACCTATACACTGATAACTGTAAGACATTATTAAATGAATTAAAGAAGACACAAAGAAATGGAAAGATATTTTCTGTTCATAGATTAGAAGAATAAACATAGTTGATATGGCCATATTACCTTGGGCAATATACAGATTTAATGCAATCTCCAACATAATTCCAATCACATTTTTAAAAGAAAAATAAAAAAAGGCATCAGGTTTATATGGATCCACAAAAGATCACAAATTGCTAAAGCAATCTGAGAGGGCAAGAAAATAAAACAAAACAGAGGTATCAGACTTCCTGACTTCAAATTATACTACAAAGTAACAATAATCAAAAGAGCATAGTTTTGGCATGAAAACACATATAGACCAATAAAACATATTTCAGAGCCCAGAAATAAACCCAAGGTATATGGACAAATAATCTTTGATAAAGGAGTCAGAAAACATACATTAGAGTAAAGAAATCCTCTTCAATAAATGGTGCTGGGAAAATTGAAAAGCCACTCAAAAGTACAAAACTAGAATGCTATTTGTCCCCATATGCAAAAATTAACTCAAAAGGATCAAAGTCCTAAATATAAGACTGAAACAATATATTACATAAAAGAAAACATGTCCTAAGTATTAATGAAGTTAAGCATATTTTTATATATCTGTTGGCCATTTCTGTATCTTCTTGGGAGAAGTGTTTGTTCAGGTCTCCTGCTCATTTTTTATTGTATTTTTTTGTTATTGAGTTTTATAAATTATTTTTATATTTTAGATATTAACCACTATTGATGGTATTATTTGGAAATATCTCCTCCTAGTCAATTGGTTGTCTTTCTCTTTTGTTGGTGGTTTCTTTAGCTCTGTGGAAGCTTCTTAATTTGGTATAGTCCCATTCATTTATTTTTGCCTTTACTTCCCTTGCCTTCGGGGTCAAATTCATGAAACCTTCTCTGAGACTAAGGTTCATAAGTTTAGGATCTATATTTTATTCTATGTAACTGGTTGTTTCGGGTCTTATACTTAGTTACCTGATCCACTTGGAGTTTATTTTTCTATATGGGGACAACAGTAGTCTGGTTTCATTTTTTTGCATGTGGTTTACCAATTTCCCAGACGCCATTTATTGCAGAGGTTTTCTTTATTGTATGGCTTTGTGTCCTTTGATAGAGGACTGGATGAAGAAGATGTGGCACATACGTACAATGGGGCACTGCTCAGCCATACGAAAGAGTGAAATACTGCCATTTATGATAACATAAATGATCCTGAGAACATCATGCTAAGCTAAATAAGCCAAACAGAATAAGTCAAGAACCATAAGATTTGATGCATGTGGAATATAAAGCAGAAAGCAACAAATGAACAAACAAGACAAACAAAAACCCAGATACCTACCGACCACAGTATAGTGGTTACCAGAGGGAAAGGGGCTGTCAAAAGGAGGTAGTAAAGAGTAAGGGAGTCAGATAGATGGTGACAGAAAAACATTTAACTTGGGGTGGTAAACACACAATGCACTATACAGATATAGTATAGAATTATACATTTGAAATGTATATATCTTATTAATCAATGTCACCCTAATCAATTTAATATGAGGTTTCTTTAAAAGAAACCCAATCTTGCTCCAGATGGTATTGCTTAATGGATTGAGCATGGGCCTGCAAACCAAAACTAAAAAAAAAAAAACAATCTTTTAAAAGTGTTGCTAGCGAACTTATCTAAGCTTTGTCTTAGTGGGAGATAATATCTTAAAAATATAATAATCCTGTCCTCTTCCCTAGTGGAAGGTATGATCTTTATCTCAATGCGTTTTTCTTTACATTCTTGTAAAGACACTTCAAATAAAAGTGAAAGAAAAAAAAGAACAGAAGTTAGTATAAGACATCTAGAAAGACCGTGTAGAATTCTCTGTTAACAATAAGTGTTTTGTATCCATGAACTCATTTACTTTTTACTCCAATCTCTCCTCCTTTGTTGATAAGCAAACTAACATAATTGCCCTGTCACAGAGGAGAAAGGCAATGACACTTAGCAATTAGATGGGTTTCCTTTGCCTTCTGCTTCTTTTAAGGTTTCAAAAAACCTCCGCCTCTCCCCATTTTGATCCAATGAATGTTTATTATGTAACTGGAACTATTTCATGTGATTTTATTCTCTTCAAAATATTGTAAAAATAAAAACTGTGCCTACTTCATTGAGATGGTTTAAATAATAGTGTAATACTTATCTTTTAAGTGCTTAATACATCACACATACTATTTTACAGATTGTAAGATAAATAGATTAGATGCCCACACAAAGTTACAAAATACTAAGTATTAGGGAGGAAGAAATATTCCTCTACACTCAAGGTTCTTTTGGCTGATCTAATAATCAAATAGATGTGAGATAGGGTAGGAAGAGAAAATAACTACATTTAGTACATACATATATGTTTATATATACAGTTCACATATATGTATATTATGTATATAATATACAATGTATATAATATAGTGTGTATGTGTGTGTGTGTGTGTGTATATATATATATATATATATATATATATATATATATATATATACACTCCCCATTGACAAGAAAGTCAGGGACCCCACATGCACAAAAAGTTCAGAGACAGGAGGTGCTGAGCTATATAAGACATTCTGAGCTAGGGATGAGGTAATGCACCTTGGTGCCTTCAAAGGTCATTGTAGGAGGATAAGAAGAGGAAATATTTAGTAAAGAGAAGTTTGTGCTGCTCTGGAGAGGTCCAAAGAGGTTGTTTTTAATAATCTAAGAAATGGGCAATGACCTTGGTTCATATTCTTTTAAGTAGTTAAGGAGAGGCGGAAGTTTCTCTTGAGCTCATGCTTAAAGTTGCCTTAAGCTCAAAACAATCTTCATACCACTAAGGCCCATCTCAGAATGGCTCATCCTGAACATTCACATCAGCAAAGCTAAATTGGAATACTCCAATTGTGTCTGACTCCAGGGGCAACTCTCCCGAACAGCACAATATAATGGTGTCACTCATTATACTTGCTCATCCACCTTTATGTGTCTCACACCACCTCTCACTTCAGGCTTCTAATAGCCCTCAGATTCTAGTTCTGATTCCTTTATATTCTTAACCCTTTCACACTACCCTGTGGATCTGAGCATAATGATGCTTCTCCAGAAGTCAGATTGTTAGCTGCCACTGACCCTCTCATGTCTTTTTGGGCATGTTTTTATTTGCCAGTTTATTAGGGACCCAGTCCAGAGAGAGTCTGTCTCAGGCCAGCTGGCAGTGTGTGAGACTTCGATTTTGTGCAGAAAATATTTCAAAACACAAGTCCAGGTCATTTTGAGATATATTTATTAAATATAAATATGAGCTCATGGTTGAAGTTGAAGTTGAAGGGGACAGTAAAACAAAGAAAGGACTTAAGGTAGAAGAAGTAACAAGAGACAGCCTAGGTGGGGCTGCTTTGGCTCCTGAGAAATAAAAGAATTAAAAGAAGTGAGTGAAGGCAGGGCTACTGTTAGCTCATTGAAAAGCCAAAGATTGCTTATCTCCACGTTATTTAGTTTTTTTCTAGGGCTTTGATCTGTTCTTTCATTTGGGCCATGTTTTAGTGTCTCCTCATTATGGCAGCCCCCCCCCCCCCACCGTGTTTGTTTCTATGTATTAGGTAGAGCTGCTGTGACTCCCTGTCTTGATAGTGTGGCCTAATGTAGTAAGTGTCCTGCAGGGTCCAGTGGCACAAGCTGTGTAATCCAGGTGCACTCTTCCTGTGTGCTGAACACTCCCTCCTCTCGTAGTTGAGCCTTGATTGCAGTTGGCAGGTAAATGGAAGGGATTTATCCAGGTCAGTCAGCTGTAAGAACTGGCTGTGAACTGATCACCAACCTCCACACTGTGTGGAGGATCAGCTGATCAGGGTCAGGGTGGTGGTGATATGAGGTGGTCTATGGCTGTCCACTGGGTGTGTAGGCTGTGGGGTTCCCAGGGGGTTCAAGCCACAACTATCCTCCACCTGTGTTTTCTGAGGCAACCTTGCCCGAGCGGTAAAGCAACTGAGATGGCCATGGCTCATGCTGGGCTTTGGAGATCCCCATGTGAAGCCAAGTTATGAATCTAGGCTGGCTGCTACTAGTGCTGGGCCTAGGGCCACTTAAGCGGTATGGGGAGCTGGGGCGAGTTGTTGCTTGTTTGACAGAATTTAAGAAGTTGTGAAGCATGAG
The DNA here is from genome assembly GCF_014824575.4 of Sturnira hondurensis. Lineage (NCBI taxonomy): Eukaryota > Metazoa > Chordata > Mammalia > Chiroptera > Phyllostomidae > Sturnira > Sturnira hondurensis. Next base: position 15,899,320 of record NW_028076767.1, on the reverse strand, counting down.
CCAAGACTAGCCATTCCTAAGGAAAAGTCAGTTAACAGTTTAAGTGGTCCTGTAAACTGAGTGGGTCAGAGTCTCAGGATATTTCCAGGTAAGGGCAAACAGTGCTAGCCAGGTTGATGGAGTCTCAGATAAGGTACCTGCCTGCTGGATCTGTTTCAGCAGGGTTCAGAAAAGGGACAATGGACTCTACCCACATTTCTATCTAGCAGAAAGCTGTCCCCTAGCCTCTTCATGCCAAACACTTCAGTCCCACTCTGTAGTGCCTTTCAAACTGCTACCCTCGTGTTAGAGTTCAGAGGAAGTGAGTCTGAGTAAATCCATGTGTGTGTTCTTTACAGGGAACTGCTTAGGACTCCAGAAGTTTCTTCCACCAACACAGTCCCTGCTGGTTTTTGAAGCCCAAAGTTATGGGGACTTATCTTCCTGGCACTGGAACCCTGGGCTGGAGAATCTTATGTGGGTATGGGACTCCTCACTCCCAAGACATCTGTCTCAAATATTTATGTACCACATGCGGATGTGGGACCAGCCTGTTCCACGTCTCTTCCCCTCCTACCCATCTGGATGGATGTGGTTTCTTTAATTCAGTAATGTCAGACTTCCATTCAACTTGATTTCTGACTATTCTAATTGATGGTTGTTCTATATTTTCGTTGTAATTTTGATGTGGTTGTGTGAAGTGGTAACTCACATTGATAAGCAATCTATCAGAGGCAGAGTTCAAATACTGGTGGTTATAAGGATGCTCAAGGAAATTAGTAAAAACCTAACAGCATAAAATATACCCAGCCAGAAATTAAGGACACACTAATTGAAATTAAAAAAATCATTTACAGAGAAAGAACAGTGGAGTGGATGAAGCTGAGAATTAAATCAATGATTTGGAACATAAGGAAGAAAAAAACAATCAGAATAATGAGAAGAAAAATATCCCCCAAACAAGGATAGCATAAGCAGCCTCTGGGAAAACTTCAGGCTTTCAACATTTGCATCGTAGTGGTACTAGAAGGAGAAGACAAACAGCAAGAAATTGAACATCTATTTGAAAAAAATAATGAAAGGAAACTTCTGTAATTTGTTGAAAAAATAAACATAAAAGTCTAGGAAGCACAGAGAGTCCCAAACAAGGTGATTGTAAAGAAGTCCACTCTAAAAAGTTCATATTAGAATGCCAAAGGTTAAAGATAAAGAGAGGATTTTAAAAGCAATGAGACAAAAGCAGTTAGTCACCTGTAGAGAAATTCACATGACTGTCTATTGATTTCTCAAAAGAAACTTTGCAGGCTAGAACAGATTGGCAAAAAAAAATTAAAAAATTAAAAGTCGTAAAAAGCAGGGACCCACAGCCAACATTGCTCTACTCAGCAAAGCTTATATTCTGAATTAAAGGGCAGATAAAGAGCTTCCCAGACAAGGAAAAACTAAAGGAATTCATCATCACCAAATCATTATTACATGAAATGTTAAAGGGACTTACTTAAGAGTAAGAAGATCAAAGCTATGAACAATAAAATGGCACTAAATACATTATCTATCAACAATTGAATCTAAAAAACAAACTAAGCAAACAAGAGGAACAGAGACAGAATAGAGGGAACAGAGAGTGTTTTGGCAGTTGTCAAATGGGACAGGGTATGGGGATTGGGTGAAGAGGTCAGGGGATTAAGAAGTACAAATAGGTAATTACAGAATAGCCAGGGGGATGTAAAATACAGTGTAGGAAATGGAGTCACCAAAGAACTTATACACATGACCCAGGGATATGAACAATGGTGTGGGAATTGTCTGAGGGAATAGGGGGTGCTGGTTGGAAGGGGGCAGAGGAGAAAATTGGAATAAATGTAATAGCATAATCAATAAAATATAATTTTAAAAAAGAAAAGTCAGAGAATTAACCCTTTATCAGATGTATCAGCAAATATGTTCTATCATCTGTGGGTTGTCTTTTTATTTTGCTGATGATTTCTTTTGCTATGCAAAAACTTTTTAGTTTGAGGTGATAGCATTTATTTTTTTGGTTTGTTTCTTTTAGCTGAATAGATATATCCAATAAAATGTTGCCACAAGCAATATCTGAGGTTTTTCTGCCTGTGCTTTCTTCTACAGATTTTATGGTTTGGGTTTTAACATTTAAATCTTTAATCCATTTTGAATGTGTTCTTGTGTGTGTGGTGGAAGAAGGTGGTCCAGTTCCATTTTTCTGCATGTATCTGTCCAATTTTCCCAACATCACTTACTAAATAAACTATCTTTAGCCTATTGTATGTGCTTGCTTTCTCTATCAAATATTACTTAACTATAAAGGTGTGGGTTTATTTCTGGGATTCCTATTCTCTTTCATTGATCTATGTATCTGTTTTTATGCCAGTACCATGCTTTATGGCTGAGACAAGACCAATTCACTCAGACTACTGAGTTCTGTGGAGGAAAAGGGATGGCACGGCCACTGTCTGAAGAGAAGAGCACCCCAACCATTTTCTTGACAGGCTTTTATTGGCTTTAATTTGCATAGGAATATACGGTATATATCGAAAGCTCATCAATGATTGTCAGGTAGTAATGATCAAATAGATAATATTCAAAGAACTCTGAGGGCCTATTTTGAGTCGGGGCCAAATAGCTAAAGAGCCATAAAACTTTGGGGGAAACAAACTCATTTCCTGCTTGGACCCTTATCATTTAAATTGAGGGTATTAGCAAAGCAGGTTACACAGAATTTTATGTATTTTTCCCTTAGGCCTGATTGCCCCAGGGGACCCACCCTTTCCAGCACAGGGCCACACCCATCTCCAGCATTGTTTCAGGCGAAGTTCAGGCAGGGGAAGTAAGGCAGCCAAGAGATTAGGAGATTTCTTACAGACAGAATGAGGACTCAGGCTAAGTCAAAGCCAAGGGGTGAGGGTCCATCACCCCCTTTCTCCGTAGCCCCCCAAGTCCTTCCTTGAGGGCCTTCTTGTGACTGTGCCTGTCTTAGGTCATTCCTCCCTTGAGGAATCTTATGGTCATTGGCTAACTGGTCATGCACTGGGGAGCCAGGCAGGGTGAAGTAACGTGGGCAGAGGTGGTGCTCCTGCCAGGGGGATAAGCTTTGTCTCCTTAGTGGCTTAGGGTCCCAAGGTCTCACACTCAGCCTTAGCCATGGGGGTTATAGCTTCTGAAACCAAGCAGGGCATTTCCCAATGCTCAGGTATATTTCTAGATACTTTATTCTTTTGTGGCAATTGCAAATAGGATTATTTTCTTAATTTCCCTTTCTGTTAGTTTGTGTTGGCATATAAAAATGAAACTAATTTCTGGATATTAATCTGGTACCCTCCTACTTTTCTGAATTCATTTTCAGTTTTAGTAGTTTCTTGGTGGAATCTTTGAGGTACTTTATGTACAGTATCATGTCATCTGCAAATAATGACACTTTTACTTCCAGTTTTCTAACTTGGATGCATTTTATTTCTTCTTCTTATTTGATTGCTGTGGCTAGGACTTCCAGTCTATGTTGAATAAGAGAGGTAAAAGTGACACAGAGGAAAACCCCTGTGTCGTTCCCAGTCTTAGAGGGAATGCCTATAGTTTTGCCCATTGGGTTTGATGCTGGCAGTGGGTTTGTTATATATGATCTTTATTATGTTTAGGTATGTTCCCTCTAATCCCACTCGGCCAAGAGTATTTAATCATAAAAGGTACTGTATCCAAAATGTATAGAGAACAAAACTTAACACACACACACAAAAAATAACCCAATTAAAAAATGATCAAATTCAAGGAGTTCATCATCACTAAGCCCTTATTATATGAAATGTTAAAGGGACTTATCCCAGAAAAAGAAGATAAAAAATATGAACAGTGAAAGGACAGCAAATTCAGTTATTAACAACCACACCTAAAACAAAAGCAAACTAAGAGGACAGCTAGATCAGGAGCAGAAACATAGAAATGGAGATCACATGGAGGGTTAACAACAGGGGAGGGGGAGAAAGGGGGGAGAAGGTACAGAGAATAAGTAGCATAGACGGTAGGTAGAAAATAGACAGGGGGAGGGCAGGAATACTATGGGAAATACAGATCTAAAGAACTTGTGACACATGGACATGAACGAAAGGGAGGAATGGTAGGGGAGGGGTGTGCAGGGTGGAGGGGAGTAAAGGGGGGAATGGGACAACTGTAATGGCATAATCAATAAAATATATTTTTTAATAATAATAAATAAATTAATAAAAATGGGTAAAGGACCTGCATAAACACTTCTCCAAAGAGGGCATGTAGATGGCCAATAGACAAATGAAAGAATGATCAATATCACTAATCATCAGAGAAATGCAAATTAAATGCACAGTGAGATACCATCTCATACCTGTCAGACAGCTATCATCGTAAATCAACCCACAAGTGATGTAGAGGATGTGGAGAAAGGGGAACCGTTTTGCACTGTTGGGGGAATGCAGATTGGTGCAGCCACTGTNGAATGGTAGGGGAGGGGTGTGCAGCGTGGAGGGGAGTAAAGGGGGGAATGGGACAACTATAATGGCATAATCAATAAAATATATTTTTAAAATAATAATAAATAAATAAATAAAAATGGGTAAAGGACCTGCATAAACACTTCTCCAAAGAGGGCATGTAGATGGCCAATAGACAAATGAAAGAATGATCAATATCACTAATCATCAGAGAAATGCAAATTAAATGCACAGTGAGATACCATCTCATACCTGTCAGACAGCTATCATCGTAAATCAACCCACAAGTGATGTAGAGGATGTGGAGAAAGGGGAACCGTTTTGCACTGTTGGGGGAATGCAGATTGGTGCAGCCACTGTGGAAAGTATGCAGATACCACAAAAAAATTCAAATGGATCTGCCTTTCAACCCAGCTATTCCACTTCTCAGAATATATCTGAAGGAATCCAAAACACTAATTTGAAAGAACATAAGCACTCTATGTTCATTGCAGCATTATTTACAATCCATAATGCTTCCATAAGATATGGAAGGAACCCATAAGTCCATCAGGAGATTAGTGAATAAAACAACTCTGGGACATTTACACAGTGCAGTACTACTCAACCATTAAAAAAAGGTAAAAATTTTACTTTTCTAACAGTATGGATAGACCTGGAGAACATTATGCTAAGTGAAATATGCCAGTCAGAGGAAGGACAATTACCATATAATTTCCCTCATACGTGGAATCTAGTGAACAAACTGAATTAACAAGCAAAATACAGATAGACTGATAGAGAGCAGGATGAAAACTTGGAAGGGGGATTTAAGGGGCAGAGGAACTGAACAAAAAAGGAAAAAGGAACTCATGGACATGGACAACAGTGTGGTGATTGCTGGGTGAGAGAAGTAGAAGGGGACTAAATGGCAATAGAAAAAATACAATTAAAATTAAATAAAAATAGAGAAGTCAGGGAAAAGAGGGTGCTGGAAACAGGTTCAGGGTGTAAATCTGGGACAAAATCCTGCTGCTCACTCTACTGGTTGCAAGTCTCAGGGGGACCCTTAGAATTTAGGAGAAAGAGAGCAGAGGTACAAGGGAGGGCCATGCTCTAGAGAGAGAATTCTGAGTCCATTAGCTTCAAGCTTTTTATCTTTTTTAAAAATATTTCTTATTTATTTATCTTTAGAGGGGAAGGGAAGGAGAGAGGGAGAGAAATATCAATGCGTGGTTGCTTCTCGTGCATCCCCTGCTGGGAACTGGCCTGCAACCCAGGCATGTGCCCTGACTGGGAATCGAACCACGATCGTCTGGTTCACAGGCCCACGCTCAATCCACTGAGCTACACCAGCCAGGGCTAAGCTTTTTATCTTTTTAGCAAGGCTAGGGAATGCTCAGGGGAGGGTCTTAGCAGCATATTCCTGACCTTGTCAGGAGTGCCCTTTGATATGCTGGTGCATCGAGATGTGTGCATAGAGGGGGCCAGAGTTATTTTTAGGGTACTGGTAGTTTTATTTTTAAAGGTCATTTAGGAGAGACTGGGGCTGATGTCTGTCTGCCCTGGGATGGTCTGGAATGTGTAAACTATGTGCTCCTACGTGTTCTTGGTTAGGGATGATGAACCTATTGAATCGGTAGCTGGCTGTAAATTTCTCAGATCGTTTGGCCTTATTTAATTATTTTGTCTCAGTTTTCCTGATTTCACTCATCCAGAAATTTCCTAGTTTCTTACTATCCTGCCTCACTTATGCTTGCTCTGGTCTCTTTAGATTATGCAATTTACTCTCTGGTATGCCTTGTAATTTTTTCTTCATAGCAGAACATGATGCACTGGCTAGATAGGGCTTTAGTAATGTGGTGAGGTGTGGGGGTAGGAGAAACATTCCACAATGCGATGCTTAGGTCTCAGTCTTCCATAAGCCTATGCTTCTGGACTGTGAACGCCACAAGAGTCTTTCGGTTCCCCCATCTCATCTTTTTAGATGGGACACGATAGCTGGATTAGGCTGGAATTGGGTATTTTTCTTTCCTCAGGTCTCTTAGGCTCTGATTATACCCTCAGCAGGTTAGACTCTGGTTAAATAATTTCCCCTGAGGGCAAACCTTGTTATGAACAGAATGCTTTGGTCTATTTCAAAATGGATTTTTTTCCTCCTCCTTTGGTACCCAAGAAGGGATTTTTGTTGATGTTTCTTTCCCATGGGAACCTGCCTGAACTCCTGGTGATAAACCTCACAATACTGTGAGGGACCTCAATGACTGACTCTTTGACACTCTGTGTACATGGGATCCCCATCCGTATGTATATATTAAATTTTGCCATTTTCTATTGCTAATCTGTCTCATGTATATTGGCTAGACTATTTTTAAATTGTGCTAGAAAATTGGTAATCCACATGGAAGAAAATAATAATATTTTTTATATTTTCTCATATACAAATCTTAAATTTTAGGTGAGTAAATAGCATGACCATCACCTTGTGTCACTTCTAGAACTAATGGTAGTAGGTAAAATAAATTTATTAAGGAAATTTAAAATGTATAAAATGTGTGAAAAATGATAACTGACTATACTGAAATTTCAAACTGGACTACTAAAATGATCTCATAAAATATAAATTTCTAGCCACTATTAACATTTAGAAATAATAAGGTTACTTGCAAATCAATGAGAGAAAGAAAAGCAATTTAATTAAAACGGAAACAAAAATAATAAAGACTAGGAATAGGCAAACAACAAATGGAGAAACTCAGTCAATAAACACATGGGAATGTTTAATCTCTCTAGTAACTAAAAAAATAAATAAGGCCACAGTAAAATGCCATCTCACATTCAGTATTGGAAAACATCTTTTAATTTTTTATTTTATTATACCTTATTGATTATGCTATTATGGTTGTCCTAATTTTTCCCCGTTTGCCCCCCTTCACCCAGGACCTCCCACTCCCTCCAGTGATCCCTCCTCCTTTGTCCACGTCCATGGGTCACGCATATAAGATTTTTGGCAACTCCATTTCTTATACTTCTTCTGAACACCCCCTGCCTATTCTGTAACTGCCAATTTGTACTTCTTAATCTCTTCACCTTTCCCCCGTTCCCCCAGACCCTTTCCCAACTGGCCACAGCCCCAGCATTCTCCATATCTGTGATTCTGTTCCTGTTCTGCTTGTTTGCTTAATTTTTTTTTAGATTCAATCATTGCTACTTACGTATTTATTGCCATCTTCATGTTCATAGTTTTGATCTTTTTCTTTTTCTTAAATAAGTCCCTTTAGCATTTCATATAAAAAATGGTTTGTGATGGTGAGCTCCTTTAGCTTTACCTTGTCTGGGGAGCTCTTTATCTGCCCTTTTAAATTACAGCTTTTTTTGGATAGAGTAACCTAGGCTTTAGGTCCTCACTTTTCATCACTTTGAATACTTCTTGCCAGTCCCTGCTACCCTGCAAAGTTTCTTTTGAGAAATCTGTTGGCAGTCTTATGGGAATTTCTTTGTAATTATCTGTTTTCTCTTGCTGCTTTTAATATTCTCTTTATCTTTAACCTTTGGCATTTTAACTATAATATGTCTTGGTGTGGTCCTTTTTGCAGCTGTCTTATTTAGGACTCTCTGTGGTCCCTTGATTTGTATGTGTATTTCCTTCAACAAATTGTGAAAGTTTTCTTTGATTATTTTTTCAAACAGATTTTCAATTTCTTGTTTTTTCTCTTCTGGCATTCCTGTGATGTGAATTTTTGAATGCTTGAAATTGTCCCAGAGACTGCTTACACTATCTTCATTTTTTTGGATTCTTTTTTCTTGTTGTTCTGATTGGATGTCTTTTGCTTCCTTATGTTACATATCATCGATTTGATTTTCAGCTCCATCCACTCCAGTGTTGATTCCTTATAAATTGTTCTTTATTTCAACTAGTGTCTCCTTCACGTATGATTGAATCATTTTTATGTTGTTGAAATACCCACCAAATTTCTTGAGCATCCTTATAACCAGTGCTATGAACTCTGCATCTCATAGATCATTTATCTCTACTTCCTCTACCTCTTTTTCTGGAGTTTTGATCTATTCTCTCATTTAGGTCATGTTTCTCTTTTTCTCACTTTGGCAGCCTCTGTGTGTTTGTTTCTGTGTATTAGATAGAGCTGTTTTGACTCTATGTCTTGGTAGTGTGACTAACATAGTAGGTGTCCTGTAGAGTCGAACCTCCCCTATCACCCAAGCTGGATACTTGAGGTGTTGGCTGAGTACTACCTCCTCTTCTAGTTGAGTCTTGATTGCTGACAGCAGATCAATGGGAGAGATTTACTCAGGACAGACAGCTGCTAGGACTGGTTGTGAACACTGGCCACCAATTACCTCCCTTGTGGCTTGCAGAGCTGGTATGACTGGTATGGCGGTGGTACTTCAATGTTGTCTGCAACTGTTTGCTGGGTGTGCAGGCTATGGGGTTTCCTGGGTGGTGCTGGCCAAAGTCAGCCACCAACTGTCTTCTGTTGGAACCATTTGACAGAAGCTGTAAAGTGATTTGCAGATGGCTTTGCTAGTACTGGGCCTGGGGCCACTCAGCAAGAGGTATTCGGGCTGGGCTTAGCTGTTGCTTGTTTGCATGGATTTAGGAAGTCTTGAAACCTGTGCCTAGCCCAGTCGTTCATATGGAAAAGCCACTAAACCACTGTAACCAGTTTGGGTGTACCAACATTTCGATGGGTAATCAATGGGACTGAGCCTCAGGTAATTGTCAGTGTCGGGGGAGCCAAGTAAATGGAGTCTCAGATATGGTGCTACTGCATTGTGACTCTGTGTGGAGGGAGGCTCAGAAAAGGAATGATGGTCACTGTCTGCACTTCTCTCTGGGAGAATGCTGTCCTCCAGCTCCCAACCTGATGTCAGACCCTTCAATTCCTCCCCACATGCCACTGGTGCTCTTCAAGGTAGTGCCCTGGTGCTGGAGCCCAGAGGGAGTGAGTCTGAGTAAGTCCATATGCTAGGCCCTCTAAGAGAAGATTCCTGAAAATCTGCAGTTTCTTCTGCCAACCCAACACCCACTGGTTTTTACAGTCAGAAGTTATGGGGACTTATCTTTCTGGCACTGAAACCCTGGGCTGGAGTCCCTCATTCCAGAGATATCTCTCCTATTTAATCCACCTTACATGGGTGGGGGACCAACCCACTCTGTTTCTCTGCTCCTCCACTCCACCTACCTGTCTGTCTGTATGAATGTGGTTTCTTTAATTCCCTACTTGTCAGACCTCCTTACAGCTCAATTTTCTAATGAGTCTGAGTGATAATTGTTCTATAGTTTACCTATAATTTTGCTGTGGCTGTGCAAGGAGGCAAGCTGCATTTTCCTACACCTCTGTCTTGACAGAAAGTTCAAAACACCTTTTAATGCCTGGTATTGATAAGGATTGAAGAAAAAGGAATTCTCATACATTACTGAGGGAAGTATAAATTTATAAAATTTCCTTTGGAAAACAATTTTGCAGTATCTTTTAAAGGTTGCAGTAGGTCATAAAACTAGAGACATATACGATCTAAGACAGCATTTTCATTCTTAGAGATATAGCCTAGAGAAACATGTTTATGAGACACATATATGTGAATGATTTTAAAAATAATTTTATGATAATGCTACATAATATTATTACACAGCATCTTATTCTGCTAAGTGCTTTATCTATGTTAACTCTTTTATGTTTCAAAACAACTCTCTAAGGTCCATGACAATTATATCTCTTTTTATAGACAATAAACTTGAGACACAGAAAGAGTGAGGAGTTTACCATATTCACAAAGCTGATAAACATTAGAACAAGAATTTTAAAAGAGGTAGTCTAGCCCCACAGCCAATTCTCCTGGTCTATTTGCTATTTTAATTTGTAAAGCATAAAGAAAAATATTTAGAAGCAGCCTAAATATTTATCAACAAGGGGAAAAATAAGTATAGTCATACAATAAGAAACTTTACAGTGGCTTATCTATTAACATGGGTATAACTTAAATCATAATCCCAAGTAAAAAGGAAATTACAGATGAATATGTCAATTTGATGGCATTTATATATTAGAAGCATGTTGAAGTGGTATTTCTAGACAGGGAAACCCACCCACCCCTGACCCTACCATCTTATTCATGATTGAAGATATTTTACCCATGGGTTCCTAAGGCTGCAGCTCATCACATTCTGAGCTCTGCAGTCCTTTCCAGGGCTGCCAGATCAGAAGTGGCATCCCATCTTAGTCACATGCAGTGGTAGACCAGCTCTTCTCACCCTCCGTTAGTCGTGGCCCTGATTCCTACCACAGTTGTCATGGTGAATTTTTTAGTGTCCTTTGCCTTTGAAAGACCAGAGTAAGGGCCAAGTTCAACCAACAGAGTGTGTTGAACACACTGTGAAAGAAACTCTACTGTGAAAGAAATGATTCTTATATCCTTTACTCTGCAAGGTTCCTCTGGTTTTACGCAATTTTTTTCCATATTGATTTTAGGAGACTTTGAACTCTTCCTACCAAGAATATTAGAGGAATAATCTTTATAAGGAAACAATGGCAATAGCAACAACAACGTTTTCATTGCCTTAAATTCGAATCACTAAAATAAATCACTTATATGATTCCCAACAAATATGATGTACTCTAAAATGGCCCACTCTTTACCCAAAGACCAAGAAACTATTGACAACTTTTAAATAGCAACATTGATTGATCAGATTCTGACTAATCAGGTTCCCACCAATATATTCCATGCAAATTTAAATGTTCAATTTAAAATAAGTGTGGATAAGATGACATTTTGTCTCTACCTTTCAAGTCATCTGCAGCTTAAAAGGGGTAATTTTTACTGAGGCATAAAAGGCATTTTGACAGGAATTTAAAACTTTAAGTGAAATAAATTCTACTTCCACAGTTAATTTCAAGCATCTGTGAGCAGGTGCGTGATTTGCCCCTCACTCCCTTTTTCTTTAAGGCTTTGGACTTTGCTTATGTCTAAATCTAAAGACATTCTGACCCTAATGTATTGCATTTCACACAATTAATTCAAACTCTTTCATTTCAAAATGTATCATTTCTACCTAAACAAGATTCATTTTCATAAAGAAGTACCTAATATTTATCTGTTATAATCATTTTTTAAATTTATTCATTTCTTTTTTAAATTTTTCAAATCTGATTGTTGTTCAACAACAATTGTCTCAATTTTATGCCCCTCACTTCCCCCGACCCCAGCCATCCCCTCTTCCCACCCTTGATCCTACCCCCCTTTGGTTTGGTCCATGTGTCCTTTATACATGTCCCTGACAACACTTCTCCCTTCTCCCCCCATTATCCCCTCCCACTTCTCCTCTGGTTACTGTCAATTTGTTCTTAATTTCAATGTCTCTGGTTATATTTTGCCTTCTTGTTTGTTTTGTTGATTTGATTCCACTTACAGATGAGAACATATGGTATTTGTCTTATTTCTTTATACAATAGTTTAAAATGTGAAATAGTAATGGTTTAATATTCACTTATGCAACTATATAGAAAACTATTCTTTTCCTCCTTATCTTTCTGTATTGAGATAAGATGTTAAAATGTAAAATAATGCTGTTTGTTAATAGCATGTTATCATAAAATATAACTTAACATTTTAAAAGCAAATATCATTTCAGAAATGCACCTCTCTTAAATAGTACAGGCTTATTTCATAAGTTTATATAATTAAAAGTATAATAACTAATCATATAAGAACGATAAAGAGTACATATTTTTAAGGCAAAAGAGAGGCTCATTTTTTGAGGATGAAAATAAATTATGTGCCCTGTACAGTTTATTGTCTTTCCACAAATACTTCCAATTCCATTATGACTGTGATGCACTTTGTTTTATTGATGAAACAAGATAAACTCCCTCTTCCCATTTCCTTTAGATCTTAAGAATCATACACAGAATTTTTTTTTGCAGAATTCAGAACTTTATTATTCTCCAAACAACCTCCCTGAGAGCTTTAATGGTTCTGTTACGGGTTCTGACACAAGCCCGACACAATAAGATGTGTTTGGCAGATGATATCAAGGTATAATCTGAGTACATAGCTATTCATGTTTAGAAGAGTTTGTACCTAAGAATTATATGGTTTTATTATGGGAACATTAGTGTTCAGTAAGCTCTAGATAACACTGTGATTTGATAATATGTTTTCAAGAGCCCAGTATATGTGAGGCACTCTCTAGAAGTTGAGAAAGCAAACAACTAATAAACTAATGAAGATGAAAAAAAACAGTTGCTTAAGCTTTTGACCAAAGGCCTCCATTTTGTGAAGGAGGAAACATAGATAAATAAGTGTTAAAGAGTAAAATATTAAGCACAACAGCGGATAAAATTTTGTTTACCATAATGTCACTATGGTAGAGTGTATTATCTTGCATAAATAAATGCTCACTGTCCTTTCCAGTTAGGGAAGAGAAATCATAACTCCCCTAACAAGTTGATGTCACGAGTGGCCATATGACTTGACTGGCTAGTGAAAAAGGAGATTAAGTGATATATGAAGAGGCAGAAAGTTTAAAACCAATGTGTGGTTTTTCATGGTCTCTTTCTGGCACCTTGACTGTTAATGTTTCTGCTAGAGGCAGTGATATTATCCTGGATCTTGAAGTAAAAACTACTTCAAGAAGAGGTATAACTGGCCAAGAGTGAGTATGTAGCATCCTGAGAAATAAACCTTTGTTAGTGAGCCCCTGAGACTGGGGGGTGCTTGTTGCTGCAGCGTGAGGCATCCCGTCTAGCCTCATGTAAGAGGCTGTACAGCAAGTTTCAAAAAAATGCTCTAATAAGACCGGGTGAAGTAAGATTGAAAACTCCAAAGTTATAGCTGGAACTACAGATGGTTCCACTAAGAGCACTACATGACTCCACTTGAGATTCGAGGAATTCACATGCTGTTAGCGAAGTGAACCAATACTATTGAAAATGAAAATGGAAAGGAGGAGTAGGATAAGAAAAAAAAACAAGTAAAACCACAAGGGGCAAAATGTGAGACTAGTGTGTGACCAGGTGCTGGACTATAAGACTATACTTCTCCGAAACTATCAAAACTCAGGGTTAGAAATTTGAGTTTTGCAGACCTTGAAATGAGCTTTGGTACCACTCTATATAACAATACCATTCTCATATAACAAAATGAGCACCAAGTTACTGACATATAGTTACTCTGTGGCGTAAATATTTCTATCATAGAAGGAAGCACAAAACCGAAGTGGAAGATAAGCAAGAAAAAAATATCAGAAAACGATGACAAACCTTCAGCGTCCGATTCTCTCTACTTGCTCACATACTCATCATGTCCCTGCCCATTGACCAATTCCTGTGATTTGCGTTGGCAAGCAGCCTCATTCAAGGTGTTTGAATTGGTCAATGTCCCTTTAGGGCTTGAGGAACTTAAAATTTATCAAATATATAACAATTTGGATAGAATGACTCTGAGGTGGGACCTGGACACATTTTCAGCCTCTCCAAATGATGGTAAACTACAGCCAGAATTAAGAGCCATTGCAATATAGGCTGAAAAACTACTTACAGGAAGCATATATTTCAATGCAGCTCTTTAGAGATAGTGGCATGCATTTATTTATTCTTATCACTTTAGTAACTCTGGTGGTGAAAATTTTAGAATGAAAAATGGGAGGTTAGCGATAATGACTGGTGATGCTGCCTACAAATAATACAGGACAGTAACTAATCAAACAGCGCAGACAACATTTGCTCATTGCACAAAGCAGATGCGTTGTGATAGGTTCCTGGCACTGAGATAGGCACAGTTTTCGGCTGCTGTGAACTACTTTAGAGTCCCGAGTCTTACAGAACAGGGAAACAACTGAACTTGCAATGCAAAGGCCTTCTTCCTTACCTAGGGAGCAAACTAGTCCAGAACCCAGAACTCTGATACTTATGCCAAATTACCATACTTTAATATATTTCATCAGCCCTGGCTGGTGTAGCTCAGTGGACTGAGCTCAGGCCTGCAAACCAGACGATAGCGGTTCAATTCCCAGTCAGGGCACATGCCTTGGTTGCAGGCCAGTTCCCAGCAGGGGATGCATGAGAGGCAACCATACGTTGATATTTCTCTCCCTCTCTCCTTCCCTTCCTCTCTAAAGATAAATAAATAAAATCTTTAAAATATATATACATATACATATATTTCATCACTTAACATATGGATTTGAGAGATACTCACTAATATATTTTTCCTTATTTATGCTTTCTGGCAGTAAAATAATAATGTGAATAATTTGATGTTGGAATTTACTTGATTAAGAAAAATTTATTTCAAAATTATCTCAATCTCATATTATCTCTCAAGAACATTATTTATTTGGTCTGTAATATACTTCAAGGGAGTTGACTTTAATAATATATGGAACATTTCTAACTCTGTTCCAAGCAAATTCTAAATTATGTGAGACAAACTTTGCAAACATAATTACAAATAGCAAACTATTACAGTATTCATAACTTTGATTGTATTGAGTTTAAATTCTATAACTTTTTCAATGAGCGATTTTTAAAGAAAAAAAATAATTTGTAGAAAAAAAGAATTAGAGCAAGAAATTACAGAGATGAGCAGAACTACTGAATATTTTTAGGTACAGACAAAACTCAATTGCTCAGAGGTTTAACTGATTTCAGATATTCTGAAAGAACGGGGTAGAGAATGGGAAGGTGTTAGGGAATCAAGCAAGTGATATTTCTCAGTTTGAAACCAGTGATTTGGAATTTAAGCTTCAATGTTCCTACTCCCACCCCCCTGGAAGGGTTGCTAATCAAGGATAATTAGCCAGATTATAGTTTCTTGCTGGGGAGATAAATGAATAGAAGGAGGACACAGCTGCAAAACCAAGATGAGCAATACTTCCAAACTTAGTGCACACATATCCCATAGCAATTTTGCCCAAAGGCAAAAGCCGAATTAACAGGTCTAGGGCTAGGCCTGGGATTCTGCACATCTAACAAGATACCTATGCGGCCAACCTTTTCATCACACTACTGTGTAGCTAGATCAGAGTTGATACAGTTGTCTTCTAGTGATGTTTTTTCTGTGACATACTCATTACCTGATTTAATTGACTATTCACTATATTTATTCTTGCACTTAGCAAAATTATTTCTTTATAGGTGATCTACTGTTACACGTAACAGTAAAAATAATTTGAATCTCTTTCTTTATGTTCTTAATCATCTATTTTAATTAAGTGAAGTGAAAGGTGGAAAAAATGAAATGGAGAAAAAGACATTTTCCCAAACAACCGCTTGAGAAAAATTAGACGAGCAGAAAAAAATAAATATTCATTTATCCTAATTATATATTTTTTCTTTTTTAGGCCACAATAGATTTTCATTTACAATGTCTACAATAAAGTATGTACTAATGAGTTAGTTTGGCTCTATCTAGCTAGTTGGCTTGGGCTGGTATAACTAAATTTTCATATCTTCACCTATCAAATTAATAAATTGGATAAAATTAGTTCCATTTCCTCAAAATTCTGAAATTATGTAAGAACTTTTATACTCTTATTTAACATTAACATAAAACAAGGATTGGCCAATGGATCTAGTAAAAGTTTAACCTAAAATCCCCGCCCTGAAAAAGAAAATAGAAAAAAGCAAAGGGGTGAAAGGAACCTGATATCTTACTTAAAGACCATAAGAAGAAAATAGGTTTGCATAACAGTTCTGCTATTTCTTGGCCGGGGGAATGTTTTGCTTTCATTTCTCATTTAATAATCAGGAGGAAAACGGTAAAAATTTACCTCCTAGGGTTGTTTTCTAAGACTAGACATTTTGGTATATGTAAAATATTTAAAACCATGCCTATGACTTAGCAAGCTATTTATTCAGTTAAATAAATCATCAAAAATGTGACAGTAAATGAAATATTAGAGGGGTTTGAACCAAAACACTAACAAAAATAAGCATAGCAGTTTACAACTACAATCATTAAAAATATCCTGCAAGTTCCATTGTTTTTAAATTTGACCTGAGACTGATTAAATACTTTAAATTGTTGATGACCTGACAAGGGTGAAAGTGAGTAGCAACACAGCGTAGAAGTGTTCTGGTTTCTTTGCATTCTTTTCTTTTCTTCTTTTTAATTTCTGACAGAAGCATCAAAGTAAAAGTAAAAAACTGCAAAATGAAATACCATTTGTAAGTGAACCCTGACAATTATGAAGGGTTATCAAGAATTGTCCAGATTGATACTACGAGTCAGTCTCTTAAAAGGAAGATTTTCCTAACAGAAGTATAAACTTTGGACTATTTAAGGCAATATTTGAGGTTTTTTTTTCCTTTGAATAATTTAGTACTATTGTTTGAAATTTATGTTCAGAATTGAAACTATGCAATGAAAATCATGTATGGTAATTCCAATTTGTGCTTTTGGACAAAATATAGCAACATGGACAAGATATACCCCTCTGATCAAAAAGAAAATTTTACAAAGCATACAAAAACAATGAGTTTTTGAGATACTGGAAATCCAGCAAGTAAAGACAGTGATCCTTGAAAGAAAGGAAATGAATGAGATAAAGCCTGATGGGTGTGGCTTGGTTGGTTGGGTGTCCTTGTGAAACAAAACGTCACTGGTTCAATTCTTGGTCAGGGCACATGCCTGGGTTGTGGTTCAGCCCCTCCCCCACAGTCAGGGCACATATGTGAGGCAACTGATTGATATGAACTGATTGGTATATACCCATTGTTATATATAACAACACAAATGAATCTCAAAATAAGATGCTTGGTGAAAGAAGCCAGAAGAAAAAGACATCTCATAACATACGATTTCATTTATATGAAATTCTAGAAAACACAAACTAATCTACAGTGACAGAAAACAATACAGTGTTTCCTTGAAGGTAGGAAAGACAGGGAAAAACTAGAAGGAAAGATTAAAAAGGGGTATAAACAGATTTTGCAGATGATGGATATGTTTATTATTTTTGACGATGTTTATGATTTTATATTTATGGCATATACATATGTCATAAACATCAGTTTGTACAAATTAAACACATGAGTTTATGACAAGCTTCAATAAAGCTATTTTTGAAGTGTCTAAACAAAACCACATGCAATTTCTATAATATAAAAAATAACAAATATATAATACTTATCATTAAAATATTATGACATATGGTATTAATAATAAATTATATAAAATATAACATGCTGAAATAGTTATTTTTTGGAAGAACTAAAGATTAGCTTTTTTTTTCTTTTAATTGAGGGCTATCTTTTCAAAAGTAATAAGTATTAACACATTCTTTAGTTGGAAACTTTGCTGCACTTCCAGGCTGCAAGTGAGCTATTTCATGAGGGAAATTAGTACTGTTGATTATAAATTTTGCAATAGCACCAGGATTCTGTTCTATACTGATTCTTGTGACTAAGTAAAGAGAATGATGGAGAGCATCTCTCAAAGGCCAAGGGACTCAGTGTTTCCTCCAGTAACTGTTCTGTACAAACATTTTTAAAGGGCAAGATAATGAGTATTTCCCAGGTGAGGAGGGGAGACAGAAATTAAGAGGCTTAAAATATTATAGATGAAAGGGAAGCCCCTGTCTTTTTTACCTCAATTGTGGGGTGAGATTAATCTCCTTCAATAGTACAGGATCTCAATGACTCACAGAGAAACAATCATATTTAGAACCATCTTGCTCAGGTTTAATATTTTTCAGACAACTACTTTCCATTTAGAAAAGATGTTAGGTCATGGAAAAATAAAAATAAAGAAACAATATGTAAACTTAGAACTCAGACAGATTTGTATTTAAACTTGGGTTCTCCATGCATTAGCTAAAGCTTCATTTTTAAATCTGTTTACCAGATAAATTAATGCCAGTATTTTAGAATCATGATGAAGATTAGAGAACATATGTACAAAGTATAAAAGGTCGGCCCTGCCTGGTGTGGCTCAGTGGACTGAGTGCTGGCCTGCAAACCGCAAGGTTGCCGGTTCAATTCCGAGGCAGGGCACACACTTGGGTTGTGGGCCAGATCCCCATTTGAGGGCTTGTGAAAAGCAATTGATCAATATCTCTCTCACACATAGATGTTTCTTTCCCTCTCTTTCTTCCTTCCTTCCCCCTTCTCTAAAAATAAATAAATAAATAAAATATTTTTAAAAAAAGATTACAGACTCTAGGAAGGTAGCAACATGAAATTGTTTAAACTCCTGTACATTCAGTTATTGATTTATTCATTTATTCATGCAGCCACTGTTTATTTCGGCCTATATTATATCAAATGACAGTCTTTTAGATGCAATGACTGATGTCAGTGAAAAAGATAAATACCTCTAAGCTTAAATTACAGCGAGGGAGGTTCACGTTAGAATGAACAAATAGGTTAATACATTCATTAAGTTCTTCATTAGAACTTGAAATTTAAAGGGGAATGTATTTACAGGATGGATGAACATAGGATCCAAGTTAACACTGATACACAGAGACACAATTGTGTCATAGGCTTATGAGTTAGAACGGGGCCATATGGGACAGATAATAAATAAGTGGGATCCTAAAGTTCTGCTGGGACCAGCTACATAATTTATGAAGCCCAGTGTAAAATGAAAATGCAGGGAGCCTAAGCAAAAAATATATATATATAACATTATATATATATATATATATAATTTAAAGGTGGCAACAGTGACATTAAACCAGGCATGGGGTTCTTAGCTGGGGGCCCTTGTGTAACTATACATGTTGCACACCCAAGACCCTGGCCCCAGGCCCAGATCTGATCAGAGTGCATTCATTTAGTCCATGGACTCTCCCAGTTATCATTCCCTTATTCCCTAACAATAAAATATCCTTGGTAGTTGGCATACCTACCACACTGTGCCCTAGACATGTAGGGCTAACTCTGCACTACATGGGTCCTCTTCAAGAATGACAGAACTACTTTTGCGTCTCGGGGACCAACATGTCATCCAGACTGAGGAAGACCCGGAAACCTAGTGGCCACGTGAGCCACGGCTACGGCCGCATCGGCAAGCACAGGAAGCACCCGGGAGGCCGAGGTAATGCCGGTGGCTTGCAGCATCACAGGATCAACTTCGACAAATATCACCCAGGCTACTTTGGGAAAGTTGGTATGAGGCACTGCCACTTAAAGAGGAACCAGAGTTTCTGCCCCACTGTCAACCTGGATAAACTGTGGACCTTGGTCAGTGAGCAGACACGGGTCAGCGCTGCCAAAAACGAGACTGGAGCTGCTCCCATCATTGATGTGGTGCGATCGGACTACTACAAAGTTCTGGGGAAGAGAAAGCTCCCAAAGCAGCCTGTCATTGTGAAGGCCAAATTCTTCAGCAAAAGAGCTGAGGAGAAGATTAAGAGTGTTGGTGAGGCTTGTGTGCTGGTAGCGTGAAGCTAAGTAGAGGGGAAATCATTAAATGTTCACAAGTGCTTTTGTCTTCTAAAAAAAACAAAACAAAAAAAGAACGGCAGAATTGGTTTTGCCAGGAGTAGTGCCAGAGGCCAGCTCTCAGCCATTAGTCCTCTTTAGTCATGGCCATAGCTAGGGGAATCTGCAAAACACAAAGTCATGCCTTTGCTTGGGAGCAGCTCCCCTCTAATGCAAGGAAAGAGAGGTCAGGCTCCTTCACTCCTACTCAGAATGGGCCATTCCAAATCCAGAGCTCACAACAGGGTTGAATGAGGCAGAAGCCTTCATGGGACTCAAATTTCGTCTCTGCCTACTTCTGCTTTCTCTCCCTCCCTTCCACTGGTGTTGATCCAAAGGTCACTCTCTTGCAAAAGTCTTGCTCACAAGTCTCCATTCCAGTTCTGTTTCCAGGGAGTCCAGGCTGTGACCGTACTCTGCCAACTGTCACTGAGATACAGTGAAAAGACCAAAGGCAACAACTCATGTGAGGGGCCCCGCAGTCTGTACACACAGACCAGCAAAATACTTGGCGCAGTTCTTTATTGAAAGCTGAGAAAGGACCTTTATGGAAGCACACATGTAAAAAAGAACCGCTAGAAATAATGCATAACTTTGCCCTAAAAATCTCTGTAGTGAAATTAGAGTATGGGTACTGTCAAAACCTCAAATGACAGATCTAATGGAAGGAAGAGACAGCTGAAACACAACACGAAAGTACTAGCACATGGAAAATGTGAGTGAGGATAAGACTTGAAGGATAGATAGAGGCAACTCATTTAACACTTAAAAATAACAGTTACAGAAGAAGGAGAAAAGGAATACATGAAGACAAGACAATGATAAAACAAATTGTATATATATATATTTTACTCCAAGCTAATTGACATTTAAGCTGGCTGATTAAAATTCTTCATCGAATTTCAAGTAGTGTTAATGGTAAAAGATTTATGTAGCGGCATGGTCTGGTAAAAATTTTTGAACTCCTAAAATTATGAGAAAATTCTACAATCTTTCACACAAAAAGTACAAGTCACCTAAAAAGAAAAAAATTCACTTTTGTCAAACTTCTTATCTGTTAGAAAGCAGTGCATTAATACTCAGACTACTGAGGAAAAAGGATGATAACTTAAGAATTCTTTAGTCAGACCAGATAGCATTCTCCTAGCAGTGAGAAAGATACTTGTGAATAGCCAAAGATTTAGAGAGTTTATCATCCTCTCATCACCTAAGATAACAGTTAAGAAATTTTTATAATTAAAGATGCAGATTTCCTAGAGCTGAGAATTCAAAATAAAATACAAAGGAAGCAAAGTTTAGCAATAACCTTGGAAAGAGAGAGATTATTAAATGATAGATAGGTGATAGAGAGATAGATAATAGATAGATGGATAGACAGATAAGTGATAGACTCTCCAGGAATGTGGAATGTAAGTATCTAATAAATCTTAAAATAGAAGGGATATGCTCTAAAAGACATTAGATGACTTGTGAAGAACTAAAATATTTAACGGCCTTAGTAAAATCAATGAGCAGAATTAGGAGCAGGGAAGGAATAGGCCAAGTAGTTCTGAGTGTCCCAACAGAACAGTATGGTGTGGGAGAAGAGAAAGAAAGCCCAGAGTACTATAATATAGCACTTGAGTGAAGGGTATGGGGCAGGGAGCAGGAACACAGAACAGACTGTTGCAGAAGAAATGTTTGTATCTGTTTGGGTTTTTAACATATTATGTATATATCTACATATTTATGAGAATCAGTTAAGGCCTTTTAACGACTAATAAAATAGAAATCCAAAATAATGAGGCAGAAGGGTAAATAAATAGTGAGTGAAATTGCATTGGAAGGATTGAAATTTTAAAAATCAAACAACGATCCAAAATTCTATGCACGCATATAAATGCACATATGAGCAAGGAGAAGGTTCGAAAGGACATACATTAGGAAAACTAAATGTCTCACCTAGAAACCAACCAATTACTTGCATAAGTCCTTATAGTAGCAGTAGTAGTAAAATAAATAACCGGAATGTTTTGCAATGATATAGAGAGAATCCTAATTTATTAAATAAAATGTATAACACAATGCCTAGTACATAATAATAAATAATACATACACAGGGATGGGAAAAGTAGGCTGACAGTTGTAATACAAATAAATAATACAATAATTAATAAATAACAATAAGAGAATAAATTCTGTTTCATATATCAAGAACTATAAGCCTACTATTGCCCTCTCCTGCATAGTATAATATTGACACCTTTACAATGTGTCATTTTGGTTAGAATACAGTCTACCTTTATTATCCTAGGTGGGTTTGATTTAAACAGTTGAAAGGCCTTAAGGGCAGAGCTGAAACTTTCCTTAGGGAGAGAAGAGATTCCCATTCCTCAGCAAGAGCTTCAGCCTGTGCCTGTGTGGTCCCAGCCTGCTCATCACCTTCCTTCTTGAGGTCTGCCCTACAGTCTAAGGACTGCTTCATCGTTCCCCACAATTACATATGCAATTTCTTGTATAATAAATATATAAGTATTTTATATATTTATTTATACAGTAAATACTACATCATATGCAATAAGAGGTATAATGTATTAGCTTTATTTAAATGTCACAGGTATGTATAGTCCAATACTTTCTGGAAGGGACCTATCATCACATTTAGTAGTATGTTGTTCTAAAGTGATAAGCATTACCATAAAAAAGAGCAACATTTATTCTTTGTCAAACTGCAAAGAAAGAAATCTTAATTATTAATTTTTTCATTGTTTCCTTCCTGTTAAAGCCAATATCTCAAAAAGTTGAGCATAAATACAGAACTCTATTTTTTAAAGGTTGATTTTGTATTAGAGTCAATCGAAACCATGAAGACTATTAACATTCTTTTTATATTATCATCAATTCAGGTGTGTTTATTATTCAATAAAACATCAACTCTCAGCTTTCAAAGAACTATACACCTGGAATTAGATGAACTAAAATCACTCGTTCAACAGCGTGCAGCAGTGGTAAATGGCTTGATTGATGCCAGAGTCATGTGTTCTCCCCGACTGTACTGGACTGTTGTTTGGAGGAGTCACTTCACTGTTCCGACCTTGGCTGCTGTAATTATTCAGCAAGTAATCATTCAGTACAAATAAACTGGATAGCATTTACATGCTGTGCACTGTTCTATGCTTTGGGAATATAACATTGAACAAAATATACACTCTACCTTCCTCCCTTATATCAGACTTTAATTAAGCAAAACAGCAATTGATAAGTAAAACATAAATGAATGAATGAGAAAATGAATTAGTGAATGAGAAAACATCATGGAGTGACACACTTTGTGGAAAACTAGTACAGAGTGGCGGAAAGGAAGGTTACGTGAACTCAAAAATAATTCAGGAAGAGAAGACACTTGACTAGGTGATTTCTTGAAAGCCCTGCTTGTTATAAATATGATTATTATCACAGTTTGCCAGAATATAAATAACATGGTTTTGAAATGATCACATTTATATTTAACATATAATCACATAAGATTTAACATATAATCACCAAATTCACAAGAAAGAGTTAAACTGACTCTAGAATCTAGGGGGAAATATCTAAGAGACTGTAAAAAGCAGTGGGTACATACAAAGATGACACCCAAAGTGAAGAAGGAAGCCCCTGCCTCTCCCAAAGCCAAGGCCAAGGCAAAGGCTCTGAAAGCAAAGAAAGCAGTGCTAAAAGATTTCCACAATCACAAAAAAAGAGAAGATCCGCACTGCCACCCACCTTCGGAAGGCCTAAGACACCGCTGCTCTGAAAGCAGCCTAAATATCCTCGGAAGAGCACCCTCAGGAAAAACGAACTTGACCACTATGGTATCATCAAGTCCTGCCCGACTACTGAGTCAACCTTGAAGATGATAAAAAACAATACACTTGGTTCATTGTGGATGTCAAGGCCAAGAAGCAGCAGATCACACACGCGGCGAAGAAGCTGTATGACATTGACATGGCCAAGGTCAACATCCTGGTCAGGCCTGATGGGGAGAGAAAGGCATATGTTCAACTCTCCAGACTATGATGCTTTGGATGTTGCCAACAAAACTGGGATCATCTAAACTGAGTCCAGCTGGCTAATTCTGAATATAAAAATTTTATACTATAAAAACAAAAGAAGTGGGTACATACAACTGCAAATCATTTTTTTCTTCAGTTACAAAACTTATCCCTTTCCACTTAAAATAAATCTTCAGGCTGGATTTCAAAACTCTTTGATCGATTTTACTAATTAAGAAAATAAAAATATTGAATGAATGAAGAATGAATGAATGAAATGAAGAAAAATAAAATGCACATATGGTACTTAACTCCCAACTATAAAACTACAGAGAAGAAACACCTTTTAGACTTCCCACCCTAGATCCATGGCACAATCTGTCCACAAACTCCTGAAAAAAGGCCTGGCAGAGATAAATGCAGCTGTAATTTACTCCAAGCCACCACTGGCCACATTTTGGCACGATGCCAAGGTTGAACTAATTCCTCCTCCCCTGCTGAGATCCCTATACTTATCCAGAGCTTGAAAAAATTCAATAGTGCTCACACTGGCAGCTTCAAACAGCTCACAGGTAGCAACTCTGCCGAATAGTTTGGTGGCCACTGAGGTGTGGGTGCGGTTTAACGCGTGGGATCAGTGAAGCCTGGCATCAGTGCTATAGTGCTTGAAGACCCGTCTTTAACGTCTGTTTCCTTCGGGCTTATTATCTGAATCATCTTAGGTCATGAGTGATCAGAATAGCATTTCAATTTTTTTTTTTAAAAAAACACCTCTTAGCAAGAACCAATGCACTCTTAGAATCTCCAATTTAAGGTACTTCTTTTACAGAATTTTTTTTGTCTTGTCCCTTTACCAATGTTGTCCACATAAAATGAGTTCAGGCATCTTCGCAATTGTTAATCAACCCATGAAAAAGAAAATGTGTAATATGTACAAACTGGCATTTTTCCAAGATTTCTAAATGTGCCGCGGTTATGAATGGGGAGATGTATGCGTGTTTACATGCAAAACCACTGATTTTACTTACAAAAAAGTGTTTTGGTAGTCTTACCTCATGTTCAAGTTTTTTATCTCTTCCTAACTGTAGTTAAAATATGTAAGAAAATGGGCGGTTTCTATTTCAATTTAAACATTTTATCCATAATTAAAATCTGCATTTTCCCAAATGCTTTGCCCACTTCGTCAGCCAATGGGATAGCACTTTTATCTTGGACCTTCCAACCTCCAGAACTGTGAGAAATAAATGTCTGGTGTTCGGGCCACCATATTTTGTAACAGCAGCTCAAATGGATAAATACAGTATCCCACTAGTGAATATCAGCAAAGAGTATTAATATTTTATGGGGATTTCAAAGTTAGCATAACCTTTTTTTTTGGAGTAAATAAGTAAAAGTTTTCATTTTCCATTACAAAGTTCTTCTTTAATATGGTATATGTCAGCACATGACCAAAAAGTTGTTTCAGTAAAAGTAAAAAGTTAAATTCTCACACTGGTTGTTACAAGGAGAGAGTTCCAGTGTACTCAAAAGTGCTATAACCTTTTGATAACATGGCCCATGTACAATGGCATTCTTGCTCCTTCAACAGATTGACCCCTAACCCATTCATTTAGCAGGTAACGTGAGACCTCAAAGCCAGATTGATTTAGAGCTGCAAGAGTAAACAGAAGGTAATTACATGTATTTATCCAAAAGTTTGATTTTTATTCATTGTTTTTGTTTACTTGCTTTTGTATTGTTCTGTATAATGCAGCATATGCTTTTGTAATGCTGCTAGTTATGCAAACTACTTAACTCAGCTGGATTTTAAACAAAATCACAGTTTTCAGCTTTGAATATGGTCTATTTCATTATTCATTTGTGACATTGTTATTGTTTTTTTTCTCCTGGTTTACTCACTTTGTTCTTTGGTTCCCATGTGTAAATTTCAAAAGAGAGATAATGCGATCGCTCAAAAGAGATAAGATTTTTGATGAGGCAGGCATTCTGTTTTAACACCCTAGTAAAATAAAGAAAAAAATTGATGTGGGAATGCTTTAAAGTGTCCCTAAGTTTTCAGATTTCAATCAAACCCACAGGGAACTCCACAGCAATAAAAAAGAAAAAGTTCCTCAAGACATAGCTCTCTAGCTGAAATGTACTTTTGGAGTACTTACACCTAGCACATTACTGTGCTCAGTTTATTTTTCTTTCTGCCTGATATCTTAGTGTATTCAATAGACATTTTACTTTCATCGTATTAGGTGCTCATGGACACAAAACAATGAATCAGAATAATAACCCTCAAGACGCATACAATCATGGGGATAACCAGATATTATGAAATAATTATAATATAGTAATAATTTATTACTGTATAGTAATAATTAGCTGTAAGTTCAGAGATGTGATAAAAGGCAAAATGTTGTTAGAGAAAGGAATGATGAAGTCTGCATGCAGGCGGTGAGGACCTGAAGATATAAGTCATCATTGGAGCCTCCACAGAAAATGTAACTATGATCTTTGTGCTGGACTTTGACATAAAACTACCAGAAAATATATAAATATGTGAAGCACCTGAATGACATAATTTGAGCAATTTTTCAGTTGCTGGACCAAAATGGAGGGAAGGGTGATAAGACAAGAAAAGTTCAAGGTGGAGATTCCTTGACTTCCCATTATTCACATTGCTGACTTTGTGAGTCAGGATTCTTTTGGTTTCAAGCAACAGAAACCCTCAACACTTAAGCTGCATTAAAAAAGGGAATTTATTTTTTCTTGTGAAGAAACATTTAGGGTTAGCATCAAAAGAAAAATCCAGTAACATTTACTAAAGGCAGTACTTAACACTGTAAAATTGTTATAGATTCAAGATGATTCAGTAGGAAATTTAAGATCATTGGTCAGCTTCCCCCTATGGCTTCCCACGAGCAAGAGGAACTTGGAGAGAATGAGGACACCATGGCCTTAGGAAAGAGCATAGCCACTGGTGAAGAAACCAGGAGCCTTGAGAAGCCATGCTCACTGAACAGCCATTCCCCTGATATCTTCCACATCCTTTACCGTATTTATATACTTCCTGCCAAGGTGTAAAATCGTACTTCTAAAATTGTACTTCTAGTATTCATTGGAGTGTTCATTTCTACAATGTGTCAAAGCCGACACTATAAGGGATTAATTTATTTCTCAAGAAAATTTAGGGCACCATTAGCAAAAAAAACAGCATGTTAGGTAAGCAAAAAACAAGTCCATTCAGAGACTAACTGCTTGGTATGTGTTGGGGGTTATAAATGCCTGAGGACAAGAAAAATGTCCAAAAACATTCGAACCTTCTATATTACTCAAAAGAAATAAATTAGGATGCATAAAATTTGTAAGATTTAATTTAGACCAGCTAACTAGTTTCTTTCTTTCTTACAGTGCTTTTTCTGAATCCCAAAGAATTGTCTTGATTACACGTTTTATTACTACATTTAGAGCCTATAAATTTGCCAAGAAATTAAATGTGCAAAAGGCTTGTCATCCTAATTAGGTTATACCCACTTAGAAGATAGGCTATGTATTATTATCCTTTCCTATACCAACCTCTACTGCAAAGTCACCAGGTTATTCAATTATTCATTTATAAAATGCATAGAGAATACGGAATATGCATAAGACAATGTGATATCTGCTAGAGATACGAAGATGAACATGCCACTATCTCTTACCACAGATTCCAAACTAACCGTTTCACAGTATTGCTTACCACAAGTTTAGCCTAAAGGAAGAGTCTGATTACAAGTTAATGTAACACAGTCAAAGAAATACTACAATGAGTGTATGAAAAAATAAACTACAGCGAATGAAGTAAATGTTATTCTATAGCGAGTGAGGAAATTCTCAGGGCAAGCTCACAGTCAAGATGATTACTTAGACTAAATCATAGAATATAAACTGGGGTTTAACTTAAAAAAGGAAAAACAACTCACTTCAGTACGTATGCATGTTTATATATATGTATATACATTGTATATATGTATTTAGTGTAGGTCTGCTGCTGAAAATTTCTTTCAGGTATCTAGAAAAAAGTGATTATTTTTTTCTTAAATTTTAGATTTTTTTTAACTAGGATGAGATGATTAGTGGGATTTTTTTTGCAGCACTGTTAAAATGTCATTTTATTATATGCTGGTTTCCATGCTTTCCGTTAAGAAGTTATCTTCAAGGTTTTTTTGTCACTCTTTTAAAGATAATGCGCCTTTTTTCCCTATAACTACTTTTAAGATTTGTATCTGTATTTGGTTTTCATCTGTGTTGATATACTTGTTTACACATGCTTTCTTCTAATTTATCTTGAGTGGGCTCAGCAAGCCTGTCAAATCATTTTTTTTAAGAAGTATCGGCCATTGTTGCTTCAAATATTGCCTATTTCTCCTTGCCTAAAGTCACATGCTAGTAAGTAGTATAGAGAATTTGACCACCAAGAAAGACTTACTTCATTGGCTGTTTTTAACCTCTGTGTTATAGCATGTGTTGCAGCTAAAAACACAAAATAAGCTTTTATATTTTCACCTTTGCTCAAAAGAATCAGTTGTGTAAGAATTTTAAAAATATTTTTATTTTAATGTCTCTTTAAACAAAATACTTAAAAGAAACAATCTAATTTGCTGACCTGCCATTTTACTATATTTAAAATAAAATTTTGTTTATTTCTAGAAACATAATTTTAACCTGCCAGAAAACATCTGCACAGTGTGTGTGTGTGTGTGTGTGTGTGTGTGTAG
The DNA here is from genome assembly GCF_014824575.4 of Sturnira hondurensis. Lineage (NCBI taxonomy): Eukaryota > Metazoa > Chordata > Mammalia > Chiroptera > Phyllostomidae > Sturnira > Sturnira hondurensis. The sequence continues at coordinate 15,870,677 of NW_028076767.1, read as the reverse complement.
GTAATTTCTCCACCACTGGAGATTTCTTAGAACTGGAGTTCGTTCAATTCAAGCAGTACTTCCTGACTTTGATGTCAGCATCTTTTCATTTACGTATGGGGATTTTGCATATTGTTTTTAAAGTTATTTTTATGTTATTTCTAAAGACTTTTATTTTAATCAATTTTCTATTTTCTTCAAGAGCATTTTTAACAACATACCCTCTCATTGTTTGATTCAAAGGTTTATAATAAGTTCAGACTATCTATTATGTACTTTTTAAAAAAATTACTTTAAATATATAACATGGGAAAAGATTTTTATTTATAGCACAACTTAGGAAACATCATAAAGTAATATTAAAAAAGGACAATTATTTGTCCTAAGAAAGATCAGCCAAAGAAAAAGAATAATTGTTGTTAGAGTAGTATAAATAATCATACTAATACTTTCTTTATGTATTTAACATTAATATATCTTCAAAAACTAAAATAATTTCCAAAATACTTTCAAATTTTCTATAAGTAATAATAACAGTTTTCTCAAGAGTGTTATACTTTTTGTATATTTAACTTCACATTTCTTCATCTGGGATTAACTCATAACATGAGAGTATATGGTCAAGTTTTTTAAATTTTGTTAAATTGAAACCACAGGAAGGTATGCAGTAGGAAGAATGAAAACATGAGTTTGAATATTTTGATAATTGCAAATATACCAAATTGCAAATATACCCCCAAATTTTCAACATTTATTTTCACTTGGGCAGCAGTAAATTATTTTAGCAAATTATTGTAATTATTTGAGTTTCCACATGCAGTCTCAAATGTTGATGCTTATTCATCTATTTTATCATATACACATAATTAGTGTCTGTACCAAGATAAAACTCAGTATAAAACTTAGTAATAAAACTAAAAACCTTTTAAGTAAATTTACAATTCTGAGTTGGGCTGCATTCATAGCCATCCTGGGCTGCACGCAGCCTATGGGCTTCCGGATGGACACCCTGCCTTAAGTGATCCCATCTATTGTCTTTTTGCTATGACAACATACCTTTGACACTGTCAGAGTAATCTCTTTCCAGACCCCTCGGGGCACAGTCAAACCGGTTATTGTTATCTTGTTGCCCAAATACCATCTCTCTGTGTTATAAATGTTAATTAACTACCCGATGTAAAAGAAGCAGTTGTTTCCTCATTTTACTCTTCATCCAGTCTCAGAGATTGCCCAGTTTTGCTTTCTCCACTCCCTAACCTACCACCAACGAATTTCCCATAACCCTCCTTGCGCCTCCTCCTTTGATTGTAATGTAGAAAATAAACTACAAAACTGCCATTTTCCAGAGCATTTTCTCAATCCTTTGAGATCTTACTTCCCAGCAATCGTCATCAGTTTGGCTCAGACGCATAAAAATTCTCTACAGGTTTGGATATTTCTTACATCAACAGTACAATCGATTCACAGAGCTCCAGAGGAGCATAGCCAAGATGCAAATCTATTTTTTCTGACTTCAGCCCATGCATTTTTTCTCTTTCTTTGTCACTACATTACTTCTCTCACACATGATTTCAAATTATTTGTTTTAGACTTGTCAAGACTGTTACCTGACAGGGAACATGGCTCCACTGATTGCAAGTCTTGGGGTCTCTTAGAGTTAAGAGACACATGCCTGTGGAGAAAGAAGTGAGGAAAGAAGAAAAGAAAGGAAATGCCTAGGGCTGCTCTCCAGAGGGAGTCAGAGCATGCTGGGTCCTTTGTTTCAAGGCTTTTATCTCTCTCTTGCAGGCAGGAATCCTAGGGGAAGTTTCAGGGGAGGGCCTCTGCAGAATATTGATTCTCCAGGTGTGCTCTTGCAGGGTCATGGTCTCTATTAATGGGGATAGAGCAGGGGGTCCTTAGTTATTGCAGCTGGTTCTGGCATGGCCCACCTGGTTTTACTGCTTTTCTGGGCCTGGAGCTGAAATAGAACTGAGGTCTAGATGTTACCTCTAGGAAGCGACCTTCTGTATCTGCCTGGAAATTGCTCGGCCACTGTGTTCAGCCGTCTGTCTCAGTTTTTCTACTCCACTTGCCAAGGAATTTTCCTGCCTTCTTACTATCCTGTCTCAAAGACCAATTATACACTAATGAGATTTACCACCCATGATTATGACTAGAACTATTACATATGTTTAACATTTAAATGTTCTTTTCAAGAAAATAAAAGTAATACTAACCATTAACAAAGTCTGATATTAAAATTGAAAACAATATAAGTGAAATAAGCCAGGTGGTGGAAGACAAATACCATATGATCTCACCTATAAGTGGAATCTAATCAACAAAACAAACAAGCAAAATAGAATCAGAGACATTGAAATTAAGAACAATCTGACAATAAGCACAGTGGAAAGGGGAGGAGATAATGCGGGAAAAGGGTGCATGGTTTTCAGGAACATGTATAAAGATCACATGGACAAAGCCAAGGAAGGGTAGGATCGAGGGTGGTAGGTGGGGATGGGTGGGGTGGGGGGAGTGGTGGGGGAAAATGGAGAAAACTGTATTTTAACAATGAAAAAAGAGAAAAAATAAAATAACTAGAGAGCTGTAGAAACAATTTCAGTACAATTGAAAAGTCTAAAGACTTTTAGTAAACAAATAAAATAAATAGCTTAAAAGTGTCCCCTGCTTTTTATAAGCAATGTGGTCTGGGGAAATTATCTCCTTTCTGTAAAAATGAAACTAATAATACTTACTAGAAATAATTAATATTGTATTTTTGAGTAGACCCTAGCTCACAAAAAAATAATTTTTTAACTGATACAAAATGAAATATTCTGAAAGAGACACAATATTTGTAAAAATGTTACATAAGATGTTTATACTTAACTGTGTGTTTAAATATTGTTGTATTTTAAATACAATAAAAAGAAAATTATTTTTACATACCAGTTGAAATAATAAATTGTAAGAGTTTTGACTTACTAAATTGTAATCTACTTCTACTTTTAAACATTATCTGAAGTGGATGATGAGACAAAATTACTTCAATTATACACGTGAAAATTCAAGCACTGTACTAACAGACACACACACATAGATTCCCAAATGATATACTTCGCTTGAAGAAATTTTAAATATTACTGTCATAAAAGCACATTATGCTTTGCCTAAAGGCATATAAGTGGTTTATGATATTTGGAAGTTATGTAAATGATTTTTCTAAATATCTTTTGAGGATTTTCATATTTATATTAATGTCAAATTAGATTTTATGATGCCTAGAAGGGAAATGAAGTTTTTAAACTTATTAACTATATCTATTTTGTATTTTTTCTTCCATTATAGAAATTTGACATATAAAATACTTCAAGTATATGTGTGACTTCTCTATTTTACATGTTTCTTCTGTTTTCAATAACCGTAAAATTAATTTAAAATGTGAAAAAATTCAACATACTATGTTCTATGCTTCCCCCAAATTAATAAATTCCAAACCAAAAATCTCATGATTAAATCCACTGAATCATTAAAGAAAGTTACATTCAAACATCCAAATAATGTCCAATTTTACTATCAACAACTCTTTCTTGTATGTGTGTGTGTGTGTGTATTATTTATTTATCTATTTATTTATTTTTATTTAATTCTTGTTCAAGTACAGTTTTCTGTCTTATATTCCCAGCCCTGCCCCCCGCCAGTGCTCCCCACCTCCCTCTCATTTCCAGCCCCCACCCTTAGTTATTGTCCATGTGTCCTTTATACTTGTTCATGTGAGTCCATCCCTTTTTCCCCTATGATTCTCTCCCCTCTCCCCTCTGGACCCTGTCAGCCTGTTCTGTATTTGAGTGTCATTGGTTACATTTTGCTTGCTTGTTTGTTTTGTTGTTTAGATTCCTGTTAACGGTAAGATCATATGGTATTTGTCTTTCACCGCCTGGCTTACTTCGCTCAGCATAATGCTTTCCAGTTCCATCCATGATGTTGCAAAGGGTAGTAGTTCCTTCTTCCTTTCTGCAGCATAGAATTCCATTGTGTAAATGTACCATAGCTTTTTGATCCACTCATTTACCGATGGGCATCTAGGTTGCTTCCAACTCTTGGCTATCGTAAATTGTGCTGCTATGAACATCGGGGTGCATAGGTTCTTTTAGATTGGTGTTTCAGGGTTCTTAGGATATACTCCTAATAGTGGAATTGCTGGGTCAAAAGGCACGTCCATTTTTAGTTTTCTTAGAAAATTCCATACTGTTTTCCATAGTGGTTGTAGCAGTCTGCAATCCCACCAACAGTGAACTAGGGTCCCCTTTTCCCCACATCCTCTCCAGCACTTGTTGTTTGTGTCTTTGTTTATGATGGCCATTCTGACTGGTGTTAAGTGGTGTCTCATTGTGGTTTTAATTTGCATCTCTCTGAACAACAACTCTTTCTTGCATCTTAAAACATATCGAATAAAATGTGTTGAATATCTTCAGTTTAACCCTCTGAATTTATTCCCCACCCTTCTGTATTCTGCTGTGTTCCCTGGAAGCCTGACCCATCAGGACTGCGTCCAGCTGTGCCAGTGCCTTCTGTAGCTGGGCAACAGGGAATACCAGAAGGAGAAGGGAATGCGGAAAGAGAGTGACTTCGGCACATAACTTCCCATCTCTTCCTGGCCAGTCGCCATGTGGCTATGTTCCTTTACTGAAGGTCAGAACTTCTATCAGGCATTCTCCACATAGCCATCCTCTCTGCTAGGTTCTAGTGACCTCTGTCTCTTCTTGCCCCTTTAGGTCTAAATGCGGTAATGGCTTCCCAAAGCATCACTCTATGAAAATAACTGTATTTTAAACCCTTCCCAAATTACCTGGTTTTAATAAGTAAGAGATTTCTTTTCTTTAGGACTCTGAGTAATACAGTTTCTTAAAGAACTTTCCAAAATACTTACATAGGTTAACATTTTGGTACTTACGAAGTCTTTGTTTTTACATAAACTTAAATGCAAACACATTGCTACTTTGTCACAGCGGCATGTAGTCTGGATTGTCATGAACCATGCACTTCTCTCTGTGTCTCATCACCACTTGCAGCCTAGAGTCCATGATATTCAGTAACAACTAGAATGCTCCTTTACTGCTGACTTTCCTCGTAGACTTAATCGCATCTTTTCTGAAATTTCTTCACACATTGGCTTTACTTTGATAACTTTAAATTTTCTTAATAGCTTATATTAAATATTAACTAGCTATAATTAAAAGGGTGGTACCAGATCCCTGCATAAATGTAACTTTAGGAATATAGATTAAATAGGCCTCTCTACATACCTATGCAACTTTAATTTCTTGCATATTATTGAAGATTATAAAAATATACACTGTAGGGCATAATTCGATGTTTAAAATACTAAAGGGTCATGAACAGAACCCAAAACTTACTGCAATACATTAAAGCTGTAAGACCCCATGACTGGTACCTTCTCCTAATACAAAAAAAAAATCCTATCCCTCTAAAGTTTGTCATTTTTATACCCTCTTGTATTTAGTGCACAAATATCCAATATTAAGCTTGATAAAAGGGAACCTGAGTCCTTTCTTAATTGTTCCCTATACGTCAAATTTCACACAGCTTCAACATCTTCTCTAAACGATCATCGCAGTGCATTTTCTAAAACAAAATCATCCTGTTATAAGATGTTCAGTAGCTCCCATTACAAAGATCTTAAAGTAATTAAGTTCAAGACCCTCAGTAAATACTCACCAACACGCTGAACTATTTGAACTTCCTTGTGTTTGTCTTTCTATTTCAGGCTTCTCAGCCTTTGATCATGCCATTCAGTCTGCCACAGATGTTTTTCTCCATCTTGCCTGCCTGCCTACTGCACACCCTATAACATTTAAAACTCAGTTCCTATTGCGACAGCATGCCTAGTTTCTATATTGTTAGCACATCTGTCCCCTACATCGAAGAATATATTTCTATTTTAATGTCTAATCTGCATTTATTTGTTAAAGGAGTTTCCCTCTATTGGACAATGAGTTCTTTAAGGACAAAGATATGCTTATTCATCGTCATTTTTCTTGCTCCAGCTCAGTGACTGGCATTACAAGTGATCGATACTGAATGTTGCTGAGCGATGATGGGACTCCTGGAGCAGATCTGACCTCCATCATTCCTGTTCCCTAGCAGTACGCTTACTCCAGTTCTTCCATCAGACAACGTTTTAAGATTCAAACCAGATCCAGTCAAGTGATGACACCAGATGAGGTAGAAGAAACATTTTTTTTGTAAAAGAAACTCATTTAACGATTGTAAAAAGTGTGAGGGGAAAAGAAAAATCACCCTTAGAACACCAGAGTAATAATTGCCACAGGCAAAATCCTTCCACACATGTTAAAAATATTGGGCAGAACTTTAAGAAAGAAACAGCGTATTTGCAGAGTCTCAAATATCTCCTCGCAAATACTTATTAATTACAAACAGGAAAAGAGTCATTTTACAGTGGAGAAGCCTTGCAGACATTACCGTAACCAACATCACCTGTGGGAATTCATGCCCGTATCATACACCTCCACATGGTACAGTGAGAACAATTTTCCTCCATGGCATCTTTCCCAGGAACTCGTGACCCCAGTATAACTATGAGAAAACAGCAGACAAACTTGATTTGAGGGACATTCTACAAAATAGCCTTTTCTCTTCAAAATAGTCAAGGTTGTGAAAGACAAGGAAAGACCAAGAAAATCCCAGTTGGAAGAGACAGACTAAGGAGACATAAATGCTATGTGGGATTTGGAACAGAAAACATACACAGATTTTTTTTTAAATGGGAAAAGTTTGAAAAAATGCTATAGATTAGTTAAAATGTAAAAATAAATACATAATGAAGACAGTAACTTTTTTGTGCACTAGTTTAAACTTTCAGTTATAAAATCAATAAGTACTGTATTATACATGTGAAAGATGATAAAAGAGTAAATTTTAAAAGTTCTTATCATGAGAAAAGAAATATTTATGTGTGGTAATGAATGTTAATGAGACTTATTATGGTGACTATTTCAATATATATATGAACATCATGCAATTATTATGTCATATACCTGAAGACTAATATAATGTTATATGTCATTATATTTCAATAAATTGAATAAATACATAAATAAAATAAAATAAGGCCAGAAATAGCTTTTATTTTTGCAAAGAAAAAGCCTACAGTAATAGTTTGTTTTTTAACCCAAACTGTTGTTTTCCTTTCATTTTGGCCCACATTGCTTCAGTTTTAGTAGAAAGCCCAATTAACATATCAAAAGTTCGAATGTTTTCCCTGTTTCCTTGTATAACTGTCATTTACTTTATATTTATTTGCTAGACTATGGTAAATTTTTCACATTTACTAACCTTAGTAATTTTTACAACTGTTTCAGAAACGAGGAAACTGATACTGAAGAAGAAGAGGTTATTTGTCTCAGTTTCCACAAACAATAAGTGACAGAGAACACATTTGAACTCATGATTTTATAACTCCAAAGTCCATCCTTTACAATTCTGTTCTATGCTTCTTCCTTCAGAAATCAACAGTCCAAAATTCACATTTATAACAAATATTTGAAACGTAATTCAAAAAATAAAATTTAATTTGTGAGAGCATTCTTGAAACTTTAAGAGCTATCGTTTTAATGAAATAAATCCATAAATCATTCACTTATACTTTATTAATTCTCCCCGAAATTCATGGCACAGTACAAAAAATGTCAGTAAAAACAATTACATTTTGCTACTTAGGTACTTTAGTTTATTTTTGTCTTCACTAGTATAATGTATAGATTTTCAACCAGAGCATTGCATTAGTAAATAGTGATATTCATTCAAAATCTTCAGGAATTCATTTTTATGGGGAAAATGGGCGATCTGCACCTGTGCTATCAGTATCTGTGAAAATTTGTATAATTTTGAAATTGCTTCTGGAGGGTTTCTTTCTTTTTGAAATTGACAATGGGCTTGCACAGTCACACCCTTTGAAAGCCAGGTGATTTCCATTGAATCGATAGCACTTCATCTGTGTGTATGCTCAGGTTGCCAAGTTAGAGACTGTTGATGCAGACCCAATATGACGAGCCTATGTTCCAGCAATTCTTGCCTCAGATTGCCTTTTGCTGGAGACCAATTGTTGAATTTTTTTAAATCACTGTAATGAAAGAGAGAAAAGGAGAAAATGGTCTTTTGTTGTTAGATTGCAGTAAGAGCCTATGCCCTCTTTGCATTTTAAAGCATGATGCCATTTTACCAAATCACATGACATCCGGCCCAAGTGTATATAGGCACCTTGCTTTCCTCTGCTTTTCTGCCAGGCCTTATCACCAGGTCTGGGTAAATTCTGATACAAAATTTTGAAGAGAATTTAAGAAATTAGAGTTCTAGTGAAAAATGACAAACCATACTTTTTAAATAGTAAGTTTTCTTTGGCCAAAAATAATTTTTAAGCAATCTAAAATATATTGTTTGTGTTCTACCTTTTTGAGGAAAAAAATTACATAATTCTATTTGCAATAAAAATTCTGTACTTCCTATTTCTTGTATGTTAAGTACGTGTGACTCTTCAGTGGACAAACTAGCTCCTGAACTCAGTAGTTTTTTGCATAAATAAAGTGCTTTGAGCAAACTTTCCAGGCCTGCGAATGCTGGAACAGGATAGCACATTCCAACTGATGAGGGTCATTAGGCCAGACCTCTCCGTGAAGCAGGTCCAAGATTTTCCCTTCTGGTCATGCCTGGCTTCCAGAGAAGACACTCACTACCCACGGAAGGGCACGTGAACTGAACTAGAAGTAGAAGCCTGACCTAGATTAAGATCCCTGTTTTCCCTCGGTTCTACTGTAAAGTAGGGCTGTTGCGTTCCACGGGTTGTGTTCTTGTAGAATAATGGCCCTTTCACTCTTAGCAGTAAGCAGGGAACTGAACAAATGGCAAAGTAATGGGTTACAGGGTAAAGAAATAGTATAAATGGGGATAGGAGCCAAGTCTTTCAAGTAGAAAATGTGTCCTCTGTCCTCTGTTGGAGGAGCAGAAGAAAAAATTCATAATAAAGTGATTCAAGTAAATTGATAAATAAGTTTAAGACAATTCTAACAAAACTGTTTTGGGGTCAAAAGTTGGAAAGAGAAAGATGTGATAAGGAAATTTAACGGAATGATTCTAAACAGATAGTTTGTTTGGAAAAATAAACTTGAGAGACTAGTATGAAACTTTCGAAGGGGAAATAAGGTGGGGGACTTGTCCAACAGATATTTTTAAACACTTCTAGGCTGAGGGAATTAATAATGTTTCATTGCAGGAATACACTGAAACATAAATGGAAAGGGGCTGCTCCTAGCCGGTATGGTACCTTGGTACAAATCAGAGCTCCCCCACCCATCCCCAAGGCAGTTCTGCAGGGGCTGCACAGCTGAGAGGCGGCTGAAGTTGGAAAAGATGCCCCTTCTCCTGGAGCATGTCTCCTCTGGCTTGGCTGGCAGCGGAGCCTGACTGGGTTTCAGTGGGCACTGCACCTTGTCTGGGGAGTATTATTTCATTGTACATACTTTTTGATCACACTGAGAAGTTCCTCATAAACGGACCCTGTTTTAAATCTAAATTAATATATGATAAGCCTCACTTCTAAAATCCCTAGAGAAAGAATGGATTATTCAATAAATGGTATTGGGTAGCTAGGTAATTACACTGGGGGCAAAAAAAGGTAGAAAGACAGAAGTCTTATCTTAGGTTTCACAACCAAACTAAATTGGAAAGAAAAAAAAAAACCAAAAAGTAAAATTACAAAATATAAGATGAAAATATGGGTGATTAGTTCAGGTAGAATGTTTTTATAAGCATTACAACTCCCCACCCCCAAAATAAAAAAAGACCATATTTAAAGAAATTCTATACAGTGAAAAATAATTTAATTATTTTAAATTAAGTTTAAAGAAATACCTCAAGGTTTTTTCCTTTGCTAGAGATTACTACATTTGTTAAAGAACACTTAAAACTCAGTAACAAATGTAAATATATAATAACAAATATTCAAATTCATAAAAAGAGGGAAATATAAACAAAATATATAAATAGCCAATTCATAAAAAATATATATTTACTAACTGTATGAAAGCATGTTCAACTTTACTGACAATGAAAGTAATAGAAAGTAATACAATAATTGAGTTAATTTTCCAGATTATTTGAAAATTTAGAGATGTTTGGAGAAAAAAAGACAACCAAGATGGAATAGTTTATATGACAGATGTTAAGATGCATATAAAATAAATATTTTGCAACAACACATACAAAAACAAAAAGAGATACACATTACACACTTTAGAATGAGTACCTCTGTTGAATGAATAACAGGAGAAAGTGGATAGAAAAGTGATTCTTTAATAAAATTGGGAGGGGCCCTGTGGGAACTTGCAGGATGATAATGTGCCGAACACGGAGGACCATGGGTCACACAGACCCCATCTGCACCCGAGTTTTCTTACTAACTACACAGATAAATATAATACCAGTGATGCACGTTGAAGAAATGGCACTATATATTGCTCATGGGAGTATACGTCTGTACAAAAATTCCAGAATTAGTTTGACAATATGAATTTCAACAATTAAGGATAAAGGAAATGAAAGTCAGATCTTCACCAGTGGAAAAGGAAGTTACAACAATAGAAAGTGGTTTTGTACCAGAATTAGAGGTCAAGGTTTGAACTCGTGGCTTTCAAGATGAAAGATGATAGGTAGGTAGATAGATATAAATATCTGTATGTATTTCCTTTCTTTGGCTACCAAGAGGGCTTGAGTGAAGCAAAAGTTTAATAGCTAATGACATTGCCCTCGGACATTAGTTTCAAAATACCATCCTTCAGTAAGAGAGACTGGCTTCTTTGGAGAAATGGCTGATTCCAGGAACATTACAAGATAAGACTTGAATACATTTTTGTAACCAAAAGCGAGGAAGTGCTCTGGAATAAAGAAATGGCAAAAGGACCCAGAAGTTAGACTGAAAGGGCTTCCTCTGGATAAATCTGAGGCAATTTGAGTATCAATATAAATCATGGTAGTAACAGGTAAATGAAATAACATTTGAATAAAATAGCAAACGATTGATCTCTACTAATCAATTGAAGAAAATAACAAACCATGCACCTATACTAACAAATAAATTAATTAAAACTTTAATGATGAATGAAATATTTACACGGTTTCAAAGTTCCTCCCCAGAAAATACCTATCATCAGTAAGAGAGTCAATAACAATAAAAATAAAGTTAAAAAGAGAAATTCGTTTTTAAAAAAGGAAAAGAGATTAACATTACAGAGAAGCCTGGAAGATACCATCATCTTAACTGAATGAAGGTCATCAGTAGTAGGACAAATCAAAACTGAGTGCAACTTGATATAATTTTTTTCAAAGACTACAGTGTTAGGGTGGCCAGTGATGTAGGCAGTGAAAGAATTCATGAAGAGAAAAAAATGCAGAGACTAAAGTTTAATTCACTTTCAAAGGGAGAAAAGGGGCTTAAGGTGTGGAGCTATACGCCAGCAGAAAATGTAGGACCTTTGAGTTTTTATCAGATTATAAAAGGGTGAGGGTTTGCTGTTGAGTGGCCCCCGGGCTGTTGGGGGCTGTTGCAATTTAAGATGTTTTGGCTGGTTTTGCATAAGCTGCAGTTTGCTGCAATGTTATCTTTCACCTGCAGCTGTAGGGGCAGTTAGTCCTGTTCTATTCTTGTTTTCCAGTAATTTCCAGCCCTGGGGACATAAGCTCAGGAGAATAAAATGGCAATCATATTTAACAAGGCGATAGGCATGCTTGGCAAATGGCGCCATGATAGCAAATGGTGTCAGCTTGTCTTTTCATTTCCCACTCTGGTTTTAAAGTTGTTTTATTCTTAATGACCTGGCCCAGTTCTGGGGTTGGGAGCAGGGACAAAGGCCTCTTCTGTAACTACTTCAAGCAGGTGAGGGATATAGAGTTGTCTCTGCAAGTGGGTCTGGGTAGTTAGCGGAAGATTGTGGAATTAGCCTAAAGGTGAGAGCTGTGGCCAGAGGTCATCTGTGGAGGAAGTTTCCCACAGCCTAGATGCCCTGTTAAAGGAAGGATATGAAATATTTGAGGCGACATGGTCCAAAAGTGAGAATAAAGAAAAAGGTTTTTATAGGTCCTAGGAAGGGAGTTAGCCAGGAAAAACCAGGAGTAGATATTGGCCTTGAGATCCCAAAAAGGGAGCGGCAGAGCAATAGATAAATCCGTGTGACTGACATTGCATCAGTAGTTCTCAATAATTCCAAGTCAGGGGATAAAAGGAAAAATAAACATTAGCTTGGAAAAAAACTTCAACACTTAGGATTCAATTCAGTTTGTGGGTGATAATTGGACATTGTGATTTCCATTGAAACACAATTTCTTTCTCTAAAATCACCCTCATTTTACCAAAGACACTGTATTAAGTCTAGTTTCAATTTGGCCTGATTATTTGCATAAGCACAAGAACAGTATTTGATCATTTAGGCTTTTTCAAATTTGCTTTGCTAGAATTTCACAAGGAACCTTCAGATTGAGGTTTAGTCAGCCCTTCAGAGCAGAGAAGGCAAGCCACACAGTGCAATTTGGGCTTGCCTTTTGTACCTACAGGTTTGGGTGGTTTACTCAACTGATTCAGGTCCCTAATATGTCTTCAGGTTCCTTCCTCACTATCTTTCAGTAAAACAGCATTCATTCCTTACCTGGAAAGACCACCATGAACCACACGACAAAGCAAGGTACCAGGCCGTTTCTCCAAGGGGCTCTTACTGGCTTCAAAGGTCAATCTTAATGTCTTACGGCTGTCTGGTAGCTTCCAGAGTCCAGGCATGACTCTTTCAATCATGACATTCCAGACAAAGACTTGGTTAATAAAACCACATTTAGAAACTGGTGCTATTATAAACAGAACAGATTCTTACTGGATTTATGTAAACAAATATACTGCCATGAAAATGATACTCACTCATGAAGAGTTGCTGAATTCTGGAGGGATTAAGTAGGGAGGAAATTATAAATGTTTCAATATTGCTTATGATGGTATGACATCATATTGCTTTATGGAAAGTTCCTTTATATCTGGAAAAACAAGATTTAAAATTAGAAATATTTTGAACAAAATTTATTTAGTCCCCTATAACCATTTCTGTTTGCCTGGATTATTTGCCAGTATTTTCAAAAATCCAGTTATCCTTAAGGTTCTATAAATCTTTACTTTAAAGGTATGAACTGTTTTGATACCTGTAATTTATATTAAGTTGGAGATTTTTTCATGAACTTTTCCAAGGACATAATATAATATATTTGCAAATGCATTAGAGTAAAACAATGTTTGTTTATAAATGACAAAACTTAAAAGGACGTGGTTGTAGATTCAATTAAAATGTAATTGATAAAGAATTATGCTTCTTAGTAAGATATAATATTTCAAGATAATTTCTTGGTAAGTAATAATTACTATGAAATGACATAAAAGAATAATATAAAACCCATATTTTTATATTTAACACATAATCTCAATATATATAAAGAACAAACAGTATGCAAGTCTTTAAAACACTGTACATTACTTATCAGAAGTGTCTCTTGAGCATTGGAAACAATTCATGAATTCCCAAAGTGTGGGTTACAAACACCCAGAGTACCACTGCTTAATGTTTTCACAGGAAACCATCACTTTTGGCATGTCTAATGTCACTGACAAGACACCTGCTACCCATCAGTAATCCCTGTTTGAACTTGATTCTGAATCTTCGAAAGTTCTTCCTTGTGGCAGGTTGAAATTTTTGGAATACCTATTTTGATAAAAATATGTATATATGAATATAATATAATAATTATTATTCTGTTTGGCAAATTTTCCCATGCAATTTCAAGCATATTAAATAGGCCTAATTAGTGCAAAATCTCTTTGGCGAAGAGAGAGAACAAATTCTTGAGGTATTCCAGGGGTCCATTGGAACAATGCAAAGTCATGTCTCAGTTTTTAAAATTTAAATGTTGGGAAGGTTTTCAAATATACTTAACCAAAAAGATTATAACACAACTTTTTGTTAAACAATACACTTTTTAGTAATAACCCTAGAAAACATTAATCAAATGTAAAAGTGGTTATAATATTAAATATTTTGTCCAGAACACAGGGTCCTGTTTAATTTATATAAGTACTTCATATCTTTAGACTATTAAATATCACATGCTAGTTATGCCATCCAGAGAGAGAAAACCCACCACATGTAAGACACAAACACATATCACATACAGACCATACACTAAAGACTAAACACACAAATATCATATGCATAATTAGAACTCCTGCTTTTTGTACAGAAAGAACAAAATTTTTTTCATTTGCTTTTGACAACTTTTAAGAAGCCTGAAAAGGCTGATGGGAGGTCTTAAATATTAGGAGGACCTCTTGAGCATAAAAACCATAAGCAGATCTAGCAATTTCATGTTATTTCAAAATACCTAGGCATTCAATAACTTTATCAGAATTTACTAATTTAGAAAAAAATAGCTGAAATAAATTAAACTGATTAGCTCAGATATAGCTAAGGTTTTCTCACTCTGGATAAGAATTCTCTCTCCAAAAAGTTTTTTTAAATGGCCTAGACAAGAATTCTTGAAGACCAGGTATATGCATTTCAAAAATATAGGGAAAGGCCTTCCAGTCAAGATGGCAGCATAGGCAAACAAGGCTTGCCTTCTTGTACAGCCACATCAAAATTACAACTAAAATATAGAACAATCATTACACAGAACCATAAAAAATTGAGTTGAATGGAAGTCTGACAGCTACAAAATTAAAGAATCCACTTCTATCCAGACTGGTAGGAGGGGTGGAGCTGTGGAATGGTTTGGTTCCACATTCATGTGAGGTGGATAAAAATTCAGAAAGGATATCTCAGGAGTGAGTATTCCCAGCCCCACACCAGGCCCCCCAGCCCATGTTTCCAGTGCCAAGAAGATAAGTCTCCATAACTTCTTGCTTCAAAAACCAGTGTGGATGTAGTCAGTGGAAGAAACTTCTGGAGTCTCAAGCAGTTCCTCTTAATGAACCTACTCATGGACTTATACAGACTTACTCCCTGTGAGCTCTAGTACTGGGGTAGCAGCTTGAAAGGCACTAGTGGCATACAGGGAGGCACTGAAATATATGGCATAAAGATGAGAGCTGAGGCACAGTTTTTCCCCAGACAGAAAGGTAGGTAGAGGCCATTGTCTCTCTGAGCCCTCCCTTCACAGAGCATCAGAGCTGGCAGGCTGGTGCCATAACCGACATTCCACCAACATGGCTCACACTATCTGCCCTGACCTGGAGATTCCCAGAACTTCATCCCATGCAACTTAAGGACCCACCCAAGCTGCTTTTTTATATGAATGGCATGTCTTGGCTCATGTTCCATAACTTCCTAACTCCTATCAAACAAGCAACTGCTGGTCTAAGTGAGCACCCAGGCCACATACCTCTTACAAAGTGGCCAAAGGCCCAGCATTTGCAGCAGCCAACTTAAATTCACAGTTTGGTTTTGCCTGGAAATGGCCAAGCCCAGCATAATTAGCAACCATCTCAGGTTGCTTTACAGCTTAGGCAAGTTGGCCCTGGGCAAAACACAGGTAGGGATTGACCTTAACCTGTACCACCCAGGAAACCCAAGAGCCTGCATACCCAGTTGACAGCTATAGACCATGTTGGAGCACTACCACCCTGCACTCAAACAATTGATCCTCCACAGAGGGTGGAGGTTGATGTTCAAGGTCACAGGCAGTCATTTCCACTGACTGGCCTGGATAAATCCCTTCCATTTACCTTCCAACAGCAATTGAGGCTTAACTGCAAGAGGAGGATATACTTAGTCCAAGTGAAGGGCACACCTTGAGTACCCAGCTTGGGTGATAGGAGAGGCTGTGCCACTGAACCCTATAGGACACCTACTACATTAGGCCATGTAACCAAGACAGGGAGTCATAGCATCTCTACTTAATACATAGAAACAAACACAGGGAGGCTGCCAAAATGAGGAAACAAGGAAATGTGGTCCAAATAAAAGAACAGATCAAAACTTCAGAAAAAGAACTAAACAAAATGGAGATAAGCATTCTCTCAGATGCAGAGTTCAAAACACTGGTTATAAGGATGCTCAAGGAAATTAGCGAGGACCTCAGCAGCATAAAAATGATCCAATCAGAAACAAAGGATACACTAATTACAGTGTACAGGGAACAGTTTACAGGGAAACAACAGTGGAGTGGATAAAGCCAAGAATCAAATCAATAATTTGGAACAAAAAGAAGCAAAAAAGAACCAATCAAACAAGAAAAAAAAGAATCCTTCCCCCAACAAAAAAGAAAACAGGGATAGTGTAAGCAGCCTCTAGGACCATTCAAGCATTCCAATATTCACATTATAGGGATGCCAGAAGACAGAGAGAAAGAAACTGGAAATCTATTTGAAAAAAGTAATGAAAGAAAACTTGCCTTATTTTGTGAAGGAAATAGACATGCAAGTTCAGGAAGCACAGAGAGTCTCAAACATGATGGAAGCAAAAAGGCCCATTCCAAGACATATCATAATTAAAATGCCAAAAGTTAAAGATAAAGAGAGAATCTTAAAAGCAGCAAGAGAAAAACCATTAGTTACCTACTGGGAGGTTCCCATAAGACTGTCAGCTGGTTTCTCAAAGGGAACTTTGAAGACTAGAAGGGATTGGAAGAAATATTCAAAGTCATGAACAGCAGGGACCTACAGCCAACATTGGACCACCCAGCAAAGAGATCATTAAAATCAAAGGGCAGATAAAGAGGGTCCCAGAGAAGGAAAAACTAAAGGAGTTCATCATCACCAAAGTATTATTACATGAAATGTTAAAGGGACTTACTTAAGAAAAAGAAGATCAAAACTATGAACAGTAAAATGGCAATAAATACATATCTATCAGCAACTGAATCTAAAAAACAAACTAAGCAAACAGGAAGAACAGAGACAGATTCATGGATACAGAGAACATCTAAATGATTGCCAAATGGGAGGGTGGTGTGGGGGAAATGGGTGAAGAGGTAAGGGGATTAAGAAATACAAATAGGTATTTACAGAATAGCCAAGGGAATGTAAAATACAATACAGGAAATGGAGTAGCCAAAGAACCTACACATGACCCAGGGACATGAATAATGGTGGGGGGACTGCCTGAGGGAGAGGGGGCTGCTGAGTGAAGGGGAGCAAAGGTTAAAATTTGGTCCTGGCTGGTGTTGCTCAGTGAATTTTGTGCTGGCTTGCAAACTAGAGGGTTGCTGGTTTGATTCCCAGTCAGGGCATATGCCTGGGGTGCAAACCAGGTCCCCCAGTGGGGGCCATGTGAGAGGCAACCACACATTGATGTTTCTCTCCCTCTCTTTCTCCCTTCCCCTCTGTCTGGAAATAAATAAATAAAATGTTTGTGTGTGTGTGTTTGCGCACGTGTGTGAATGAATGAAAAGAAAAGCAAGCTTCTCCTAGAAGGATTTTGGTTTCATAAACCCAATTATCCATAGCTTTTTTTCTCTTAAAAAAAACATGAATAGATGAGGCTTTGCAAAGGTAAAAGAATTTACTGGGCTTTGATGTTCTGGAGTCACACTTCTGGCCCCGTAAAGAGTTCTTTCATAAAACAAAGGCAGCTATTTTAAATAACTCCATAGTTGGGTCACCACTCAGAAGTTTATAAAGGACTGAGAAGTTCATTTTCCCATATTAAATTTTTTTTTCCATCAGAGTACATTTTTTTTTCAGTTTACTGACTGCATATATAGCGTGGGGTCATCTCTGAGAGCCACGAAGCCCCAGATATATGGAACCTTTGTCCATTTTCCATGGAAACAGTAAAACCAACCCAGGTGCAAGATAATATTAAAATATAAAGCCAATGGTGCCATCGACTGGCCAAACCTCTTCATTGTTCACTTTATATTGATACCAGGCTGTGTTACAAATGGAGAATAGCCTTTTTCTTGAGGGACTCAGGGTCAAATTTCTCCCAATTGGCAAGTATGTACCCAAAAAGGGGACTCTGGAGGCACTGTGGAATGGTTGCCCGTATTCAGAGAGACAAATCTGTAGTAAGCCAAGAGTTAGAGGCATCCCTGCAAGTCTCTGGTTTGACTTAGACCATTCTGAGTAGTTGGATTCCCTGTTAAGCTGTCCCTGAGGCTCTTGTGGAAATTTATCATGAAGAGAAGGTGGCTGGGAAACATTGTCAACCTCAAGATTTGTTTCCTCTTGGGGGGTTCCTTTTTTCATTTGGTCCAGTATCTGGTTTAGTTATAAATACATTCTGAAAAAAGATATTTGGGCATCATTTATTTCAAGAGAGTCTCACTCTACTGGATGAATCAGGGCATATTTGATTGGTGAAAATATATTTTGCCCCATAATATGTCTTAGTTGGAGGGAAATAGATTCTGATTTAAAAACAGACATTAGATAATTATCGCTACGATTTGTATGGAAGCTAACTCCTAGGGAGGGTGACAGTTGCCAGAGGTAAAGGGGGGATTAAGTGAGAAAGGTGAAGGGATTAAGAATCACCTTTTTAAAATACGTATTTATTCGGAAGGCTGGCATTCTGCTGCTTGTTAATGGCCCAAACAAACACAGCAATTATGCTTTAGCCCAACAGACATGGGCAGGGGTGTGTGGCACAGATGTAAATAAAATAGTCAGAGAAAGGAGGAAGAAAAAAACTACGAGTGGGGCAAATTTGAATGAAAAGACATAGTTAAAAAAAGAGCCCGGAATCCCCACTGAAGGTTAAAAATCTGGACTCTACTTCTTGAAAACTAAACCTAAGCAGAGGATGGAGATGGTGACAGTGAAGGTCGAGTTGGAGGACAATATTATAGTTAAGAAATCCATTTACTGGCCAGACCTCCTGTTCACCAAGTTTGTATCGGGGCCAGGCCATGCTGCAATAGAAAATCAAGCAAAAGCTTGAGTTTGGTAAGTCTCAGAGCCTTCAAGTTAGAAGGGAAGAAAATCTCAGGGATGAGAACAAATAAAGTCAGTGAGAGATTCAAGAAGGGCAACCCCATCTCAAACAATTTAGAGATCTACTGGCAGAGCTAAGCATACCCAAGCCTGGAGGCAGATCAACCATGAAGATCTGTCCACAGTCAGGTGTCTTGAGTCCAAGAGTAGACCAAATCCAGCATGGAGATGTTCAGAGGCATGTTTCATGACCAAAACACTGGGAAAGTGATAAACCTGGCACTGGGATTTCTGACAAGAAGATTGGGGGTGGAGGGTTAAGTTATCACTTTTGACAAAGCAATTTTCTTCCCCAAGACTCAGGGAGACTTACCAATTGCTGGTTGTGCAGGGAGGTGAGGTGGAGGCTGTCCACAGAGTCTGGAGAGAGGGAAAAGGAATAGAGTCCTCTCTGTAAACCTCACAGAGACAGGGTTAGGGTGTACACCTGGGCCGAGCTTCTGCAACCCACAGCTCCCCTAGTCACAAGTCTCTGGAGGCAGGGGAGAGGGAGAAGTAGAGAATGTCCAAATATAGGCCATCAAAATGTCAGGGCGGTCAGTGACGTAGGCTGTGAAAGAATCCACGAAGAGACGAGAATGCAGAGGGCAAAGTTTGATTCACTTTCCAAGTGAAGAAAGGGGCTTAAGTGTGCAGAGATATACCAGCAGCAAAATGTAGGAACTTTGAGTTTTCACTGGGTTACAATTGTATTGTAAAAGGGTAAGGGGTTGTGGCTGTGTGGCCCCTGGTCTGTTAAGGGCATTGTACCACAGGAGGTTTCTGTTGGTTTTGTACAAACTGCAGTTTGCTCCAATGTTATCTTTTGCCTGCACCTGTAGGAGATGGTTAGGCATGTTCTGTTCTTGCTTTTCAGTAATTTCCAGTCCTGGGGACATAAAGTCAGAAGAGTAAAACGGCAGACATGTTTAACAAGTTCATAGGCATGCTGGGCAAATGGCACTGGCTTTATCCTTTCGTATATTATCATACTTTTGTGTTTTACCAGCCAAAGATTCATAACCTGTATCTAACACAATAAACTTAAGGACATTTTGCAATATAACTAGAGAGCAATTCTCAAATATATCAACATGATGAGAATCAAAGACATAAGTCCATGTAACATGTGATCTCAAACTGGATCCTATTTCCATAAAGAGCATAATAAGGATAATTGGAAAAACTTGAATGGGACAAGAGAAGTAGATGGTAGAAATATATTGCTATATATTTCCTGATTTTGGTGGTTTACCTTCTTTATGGTAAGGTCTGTGTTTGTAACAAGGATGCAAATATATTTGGGGAAGATGGTGTATTATGTTGGCAAGTTATACTCAAATAGTTCAGAAAAATAATCCTTTGTACTTTATGTGCAATTTCTCTATAACTTGAGATTGTTTTCAAAATAGTCTGTACTCTAACTCTAGAATCTACTTTAGGTATTTATTCTAAGGAAATAATAGGCAAGGGATAGGCGTATATGTGTACAGATGGCATACAAAAAATATTTGTTCAGATGACCATAGTGTCTTTGTTTTTAATTGCAAAAAGAAATTGTTAATAAAGTGGTAGGAGAAAAGCCTATGATATACAGGTACATTGTTATAAAGTATTAAGTATATACTGTGTATTTCTATGTGAAAAAAGGGAAAGAAAATGTAACTTGCTGTTGGTACTGGGCTGTGACTTTTCTCTACCCTTCATTTCCATGGGTGTTTTATTTATTCTCCTTTGGAGATGTATTGTGACTTATTTGAAAAATACATTTAGGAATAAATCCTGGACCAATTACTGGGCATGCAGGGTTCAGCAAAACCCTTCTCTCTTCTCTTTCTGTACCCCCTGCTACTTCTCCTCCTCCCTCTCCCACTCCCCCTACCCTTCCTTCTTTTTCTAAGTAATGGATCTCAGGAAACATAACTTAACTTCTTTTTCAAAGACATTGAACTTCTTTTTAACTTCTTTGTCTCCTGGGTAGTGAGGCCAGGAACCACGTGGCTGAGGTTGGTATTTTGGTTGCCCATTTTTAGATCAATCGGTTCAAACCAGATCTCGGTCAATAACACAGGTAATATTTTAGCTTTTATTTTAAACTTCTGTTTTATTGCTCAATTTATTCCCAACCCAAGCATAGATGTTAGGGAATATTATCTATCGGTCAGGCTCTCAGAGTCTTCAGTGATACTTAGAGGGCATAGAGTAAACGAGTTAACAATGAGTACTCTTAGTGGTGGGAACCAAAGCTTATATTTATTTTTTTTCTTGTTCCCCCCTCTTCATTTTTTTTGCAATGAATATGTTTCATATTCTTAATCAGGAAGACCAAAATAGAATGAGAGATAAAATGATAGAAGGTAGAAAGTAAATGCAGCACTTACTAACTCTGGAACCCTGATTCCTTTAGGAACCCAGTGGATATCTGGCCATTGTCACACATAATGGAAGTAAATATGCCCCCTTTTCACTCACACAACTGAGAGTTTAAATCCCATGTTAATTTGTATAACCTTTTAAAAATTATCAAATATTTTAAATGATGTGTTTGCAGTGATAGAGAACTAAACAACCTGCATATTTGTATGTTTTTGTGCATTTTTATAAAAATCAACAAAATTGTTTCACTCAACATAAATAACAGTAGTTGTCTGTTTTAGTCAAGATTCTTTTAGTTCAAGTAAGAGAAGTTTCTAACTGGCTTGAGCCAGAAAATTAATTTTAAGATATTGACAGACAAATGAATGTTTTCAATTTTTATTATTTTTGCTAGATACCAAGAGGAGGGGTTTCTGCATTACATAATTCTGTTCTTAATTTTTGGAGAAACCTCCATACTGTTCTCCATAGTGGCTATAGCAGTTTGCATTCTCACCAGCAGTGAATGAGGGTTCCTTTT
This sequence comes from Sturnira hondurensis, assembly GCF_014824575.4. Classification (NCBI taxonomy): domain Eukaryota; kingdom Metazoa; phylum Chordata; class Mammalia; order Chiroptera; family Phyllostomidae; genus Sturnira; species Sturnira hondurensis. Next base: position 15,848,784 of record NW_028076767.1, on the reverse strand, counting down.
TCTCAACAACCTCTCCAGCACTTACTGTTACTTGTCTTGTTGCTGATAGTCATTCTAACAACTGTGGGTGGTAGCTTATTGTAGTTTTGATTTTCATTTCCATAATAATTAGTGAAGTGGAGCATATTTTCATGCATCTGTTGGTCTTTTGAATGTCTTCTTAGGAGAAGTGTCTGTTCAGGTCCTATGCTCATTTTTTGCATTGTTTTTTGTTGTTGAGTTGTATAAGTTCTTTATATATTTCAGATATTAACCCTATCAAATGTATTGTTTGTAAATATCTTCTCCTATTTGGTTGATTGCCTTTTTGTTTTGTTGGTGGTTTCTTTAGCCATTTGGAAGCTTAATCTGATATAGTCCCATTCGTTTATTTTTGCCTTTACTTCCCTCTACTTTGGGGTCAAATTCAAAAAATATTTTCTAAGTAATATCCATAAGTATTGTAACTATGTTTAGTTCTATGTAATTTATTGCTTCAGTTCTTATATTTAGGTCTTTGATCCATTTTGAGTTAATTTTTGTGTATGGGCATAAATAGTCTAGTTTCATTCTTTTGCATGTGGCCTTCCAGTTTTCCAGACACCATTTATTGAAGAAGCTTTCCTTTCTTCACCGTATATTTTTGTGTCCTCCAATAAATGATTAGATAGAGAAGATATGGTGCCTATATACAATGGAGTACTACTCAGCCTTAAGAAAGATGGAATATTGCCATTTGTGACAAGGATGGACCTTGAGAATATTATGCTAAACTAAATAAGTCAGCATGAAACAGTTAAGAACCATGTGGTTCCACTCATATGCAGGATATAAACTGAAAGCAACAAATGAGCAAATTTTAAAAAAGAAACAAAAATGCATAGACACAGATAGCAGTATGGTGGTTACCAAAGGGAAGGAGGGTGGGGAGCTGGTAAAGGGTGTCAAATACATGGTGATGGAAGCTGATTTGACTTTGGGTGATAGGCACACAATGCAATGTGAAGATCATATATCACAGAACTGTACACTTGAAACCTATATAGTCTTATTAACCAATGTCATCCCAATAGACCTAATAAAAAGAAAGTGAAAGGAAATAATTTGACACGCAAAAATATTGGAAGGTTGCCACGTCTTCTTATAGTCTACATATACCTATGATAAATGCAAAGAATTTTCAAGTAGAAATATAAGCATTTCCTATGGGTAGAATAAGTCGTATTTTACTGGTAGTGCCCTGCCAGGGCCTCTACAACCCTTCTTGGAATTTCCCTTCTTCAATTCCTGGGGCATGCTATCAATCTGATTTTAAAGGTTGTTCTCTTTTGTTTGAGTGTTTTTAAAAACTTGGTTCTGACACCCTTGAGATTTGTATATTTCTAATCCATCTCCTAAAGCAGTTCATATAAAAAGTCAGTTTATAAAATTACAGAACAATAGCAAGTTTGGAGACTTTAAACACTGTAAGAAATATAAAAATGAGTAATCTTTAGCACTGTATGCAATGATTGGAAAAGATAGTTACGGGAATTTATGCATCCCCATTCATTCATCCATGGTGGGTGCATTTTATAGTTATAACTTTTTCTCTTTCTGGTAACTCCCAAGTCTCATCAGAAGGGAGAGAGGAACTTAAAGAAAAAGCTATGAAATACCTTCAGGAAATTATTTTAGTGGCTAACTCAGGGAAAGACCAGAGTGGTGCAAAACCCCTACCTAGAAGGAAGATATAGGTAGGTAGGATATAGGTCTTATCTCTGAGAACCTGGGAGTTGTATAAAAGTCCAAATGATTTTCGACATTGAGTAAGGTGAGAAAGGGTTTGGAACAACTTCCCTTTAAAGATATCAGGGGCAAATGAGCAAGAAGTAAGTATGCTATGAGATTGTCCATTAATTTATACTTCGTGTAGCCTGATTTATTCTTCTGCTCTGAATTTGTTCAAGTAGGCATATAGCGTATTGAACACTGATCTGGTATTTCTCAAAGTAGGACCTGCAGTTACTACTGTTTCACTGATGTACTCTTGGGGGTCTAGAGCTTGCTGTCAGAATTTTAAATTTTATTTATTTATTTTTTCATGGAGAAGGGTGGAGTCTATCAGAACTTTTTAAAGTGTTGGGTTAAAAAACCATATATTTATAATTATATAATGTAATCATTCCTTATTCTCGAATATTGGGCCATGATTTGATTTATTTTATAATCACATTGATTCCAAGTAATCACCTAAATGGCATCATTTATTCTTTTAGTAGTTTTTGCAAGTTGTTTAAAGGTGTTAACCAAAGAGGGTCAAGCTGTAATAAAGAACAAAGGACATACAGATTAAGACAGGAACCCAAACTGGGCCCTGGAGAGAACAAAAAAAAAGAGTCTTTTTATATGTAGACTATAAGAAGATGTGGCAACCTTCCAATATTTTTGCATGTCAAATTATTTCCTTTCACTTTCTTTTTATTAGGTCTATTGGGATGACATTGGTTAATAAGACTATATAGGTTTCAAGTGTACAGTTCTGTGATATATGATCTTCACATTGCATTTGATGTATACAGAGAAAAACCAGTAAACATAATTCTTTTATGCTAATGACCAGTTGCTGACTAGGTTATCAGGGATTGTTTAGTCCTAACATGCGAAGGAGGGAGATGAAAACTACGAGGAAAGGAGTAAGGTCCATCCATGCCCATTTAGTGGTGGTTGTTCTGGGGTATTCGTGGTTGGGCCTTGAGCTGAGTTTAGCAACAGGCTTAGCAACTTAATAGTAGCTGTAGGGATTGAGGCACACGTTGTGCACAGGCCCCACTCCCTTAACAGCCCTCACACCCTATTTTAAGTGATTGTCTTAGCAAGGCCTATTACATTTCATTTTCTCCATTATTAAACATTATGCACACAAAAAGCAACTAGCACTGTCCTCGGGTTAATATTTTCAATGTAATTATTTTTATTATGTGTTCGACTGCTGTGATAAAGGGAAAAGAACATAGTTAAGAGAGGACTCTGTCCAAGTATGAAGATGCCTGATTTCTCAGATGCCTGAGATCTGGGAAAATTAATTAAGATTCTTGGAATTCAGTTGCCTTGTATTTAAAATAAGTTTGGTTACAGCTAGGTTATCCCTAAACTTAAGTTTCCATTTCAAAAATTGTGATGCTGTACTTTTTTATGGAAAAAACTACCAGGGAGAAGAAAATCAATTTAGTTGATAAGGTCTTGGGAGAAATTTCTAGTACCATTTTCTTCTCATTACAGCCAAAGATAGTGGCATGTAAGAACCAAATATTTATTGAGTACCTTCTCTGTGCTTGCCACTATTCCAGGTGACTCTGTGAATGCCATTATGTAATTCTTTTTGGAAGTTGTAATTGCACTGTGTCCTAGGGCACGGGATGGCTAAGTTTCGAGTCTGGAAAGTAAGCCGGCTTATCTGATTCTAAACCTTGGGTCCTACTGTAATACATTATATTCGCTAGCCTTGTAAAATTCTTTTCCCCATTATCCATGCATTTTCACATTCAATTTAAATTTTAGTGAACTAAATTCTGAGCAGTATCTCAAAAAAAATTTAGAAAAGTTCCTCTCATCACCCAAGAATGGCTTATATGAGGACACTCCTTGCCCTTTTTCCCACACAGAGGTTTACCAGCGTAAGAATGGTTTGTTGTTTTTTTTCTTTGAGCCTTATACAGAAATCCAGAATTCTAAGGTAAACATCTGAATGGAGCAAATGAGCATGATCTGGTGGTTCAGAGAGTTTTCTTTTCTTTCTTACCTTTTTTTTTAAGGCATAAAAAATCGCAGAGATTCAGGCTGAGTTTAAAGACATGAGAAAAAAATAAAGGAAAAAAGTCTGTAGGAGAGCCCTCGAAGCTACAGTAACAACTGTGTTAATGCTTTCTTGATAAAGACTGCAAAAAGGGCATGTTTTAATTGTGTTCCTGTACTTCTTTTGACACTTTCGTATTAAGCAGCAGAGGTATTTTTAAATTGTGTTTGGAAAGACACAGAGGTAAAGAAGGGCGAATCGTCTAGATCCAGAGCTTCGGAGAGGAGGTTCAAAAGGAAACTCGGCGGGGAATTAGGAGCTAGGGTGGGGGTGGGGAGGGGAATAGTGTTTCTGCTTCTGTCCCGGCAAAAACAGAACGAGGTAAGGTCTCGCCTTCTACGGTCGGGGTTTTCTCACATTCCACTCCCCGCCCCTTCAGTCCTGCGTGCAAACGCCAGAGAGCCCGGCGGGCCCATAGGAAGCGACCATCAGAGATTGAGGAAAGTCCGCCAGCTTGAACATTGGCGTCCGGCGTGGAAGTGTCCTAGGAGACCGCCAGAAGTGCTCTAGCCGGAGTCTGGGAGAGTTCCCTTCTGACCGAGAGGGGGAGCCCCGCTTCCCAGCCCGGAGTGACCCGGAGTCCCGAGCCTCCAGTTCCAGCCCCAGCCGCAGCCAGTTTTGGCTTCAGGCTATTAGGAAGAGGAGGGAGAGGGTAGAGAGCGCAAAGAGGGAGGGGACCTGAGCAGGAGGGTCCCAAGTCCGGCACTGCATTTGCGTACGGAAACTTTCCCTCTTGGCCACGGAAACGTCAGCGCCACTGTGCTGGAGAGGAGATCGCTCGGCTCCGAGGAGGCTGCAGCTCTCCACGCCCCTGCCCCAAGCTGACCGGATCGCATCAGTCACTAAGGTATGGAGAGTCCGAGGTTTATCTTGGGTCTTCCCTGGCTGCCAGCTCAGCCTCCAGCCCGGCCGGGTGCAGTCCCTTTGAAACTGACATCACGAGAGGTTGCGAGCGGTGGTCTGCTACTGCCGCGGGCGCGGGGGAGGGAAGGCGCGGGGCTGCGCGCCGCCGCTGCTGCCGCGGGGCAGGTTGCAAAAATAAGGACAGTGAAAGGCTCTGGGTGTCGTTCAGCAGGAAAGGAGGCTAAGACCTGTTGACGATTGCAGTGGCAGTGCTTCAAGGAGGACGGCGGAGCCTCACGAGGTCAGGGGGACCCAGCAGTCTCCTGACTCCTGGAGCCTGCTGTAGCCCTTTGTGGTAACTTTGGTTGGGCTGGCAGGGCCGGTGGGCAACCGCTAGAGTGGGGCGGCTGGCGCCGGTGAATCAGTATCGTTGAGGGTGCGTGCACGGGACGGGACAGAGCAGGCAAGTCATCGCCCCGGTCACAGCGAAGCCACCCAGGAGGGAAACTTCTTCCAGTGTAAGCTCCCTTTTGTTGGCCCCGGGAGCGTGGGCATGGGGCCCGGGAGGCGCGGAGCTCCGAGGCGCGGCCGAGGATTCTTTAAAGCCCGGGGATGGGTGGGCCCAAACTCAGGGGCGGCGCCCGTATTGTACCCTTTGGATGGGTGGGTCAAGTAGCTCCTTTTGGCTAGCGTTACGTTAAAGGGGCGCACCGCGCGGCAGGGTGATGAAACCCTGGGTCCTCGGTCCCGAAGCCCAGTTAGTTTGTCCAGCTCCTCTCCCCAGGGGCTGACTCACTACACAGATCAGAAACCAGCGCGATCGATTCTTCCCCGTGCCTCCTGTGGCCTCCGCGCTGACTTCCCTGAGTACGGGAGGGAACTCCAGGCTGGCTGGTTTTCTTGGAATGTGTTTACGATGTTGAATGGGACTTGGAACAGGAAGCTGGACGCTGCTGCTGTAACTAGCGTACCAGCGTAGAGTAAGGAAAGATGTAGCTGGTGTTGGGCTTGGCGAGTCCACCTAGTACTTTGGACAAACCCTGAGTATATGCAGGCTGGCGGTCAAGGTACCCCATCCTGGGTCCTGCAGTTTTTCTTAACTGAGCTTTCACCTTACTTTCACTTGAACCAGACATTTACATGCCATGTTTCCCTCTGCAAGCTTGACAAAGTACAATTCAATCAATTAGGAAGGAATTAAGAAGCTTATGTGGGTACTTGCTTTTTTAAAAAAACGTTGCAGCAACACATGAGAATAAACGTTTCTTGGAAAGTGTTCTGGTTATGACACCACTTGTTAATTTCTAGGATTAGTAGGCAAACCGGCTATACTGATAATTTTGTGTCTGTGATGCCAAATGGAGTGGTAATCGGTGAGTACTGGGAGGTCAGAAACTCTGAGAGGAGTTGGAAATTTCTCAGGGTGGCAAATCGCCCCGTTTTTCTGCCAGTCTTCCCCTCCATCCCCCAGGAAAACAAGTAGCCTTGCTAGAAAACCTACCAATTGGGAGAGTGCAGTCTCTGGCGACTACAAGCCTTCCTGGAAACAGCTCACAAAGCTAAGGTACTGCCCCGTTGCATAATTAAAAGGTCTCCTTGAGCTGTCCAGGAGTGTTTTCCAAGTTTTTACGACTGACAAGGAAAGAAGAGAAGAACCTGGCCGGAAGCCAAACTAGACTGAGCTCAGTAGCCAGGCATAAAAGAGACAGGGGAAGTTGCAGGGGACAATTGGAAGGGAGCTTTTGGGTGTACTTGGTTTTAAACAAGGGGTGTCTTTTGAAATGAGAATGGTTTTGGTGACTAAGATCAGCCTTCTTGGCAAAAAAGTAAACTCAACATAAAGTGCAGTCGGATATGACATAGTAGAGTGAAAGAGGTGCGCTGATAAAGTAAGGTCATTCCTTACCAGTTTTACAGTGGAATAGCTGAGGGCCTGATGCTGCTTGTGCTGATCTACTTTTCAGATGCCCGCACTTTGTTGCTATATGTCTCCTTAGCTTGGACTAGGCTTGCTGAAACTTCAGGCCCTTGACCTTGACCTTCTTTGTTTCCATAGCCAGTAAGAATTGAAGACTTGGGCTTTGAGCAGATGGTTTTCCACCTAAATTGAATAATTCAATTAGGTATTTTTATTTTTTTAAAAGATTTTATTTATGTATCTTTAGAGGGGAAGGGAGGGAGAGAGGAAGAGAAACATCAATGTATGTTTGCCTCTCCTGTGTCCCCTGCTGGGAACTGGCCTGCAACCCAGGCATGTGTCCTGACTGGGAATCGAACAGCAATCCTGTGGTTCACAGGCCCGCGCTCAATCCACTGAGCTATGCCAGCCAGGGCTCAATTGGGTATTTTTAAATGGCACAGATTTGGTCGTGGAATTAAAGTGAAAAATGTGTCCAGCATATCTTTCTTGTGTTTCTCGAAAGTGATCCTTTTAACTAGTTCTTACTCTTTCACCTGAAAGAGTAGAATTTGTGTGATCTTAGCATTTCACACATATGCCTGATAATAAGGACCCCGATGCTTTTGAGTTTCTGAGCAGTCTTCCCTGAAATTCAGAGCCTTCTTATCTGTATGAAAATTGTTTATTTGTCCTTTTTTTCCCTGGGACATAAGTCCACTATTGTGTGTTTAGGGGAGGTTAATGGTTAAAAAACACTGATGGGGCTGGTATTTCCACTGGATTGATGAGTTGGAGATTGTGAATGTCAGGCTGCTCTCTGAGATTGACTTGATGAATCACCCTTGGCCAAGTGTTTCTTTGACTCTGATTTCAGTTTTCCACTTGTAAAGAAACTTTCCTTTACATAATTCCAAGCTAAATATGAGTATTAAAGAGAAGAAATTATGTTAATAGGTTTTTAGACACAAAGGTCATAGGGTTTCTGACTCAGTTGATTCACTTGAGATCATAGGGCTAAAATAGTAATGTTTACATCCAGAACACATATAATGTGAGAATATCTTGTTTAATTTATAAAAATTATTGCTCTTGCCTTTTAATCATAGCTAAAGCCTCAATTAAACTAAAATGTAAACATAAATTTTAATTTCTGAAGGCAGGGGTGATATTTTGTCATGGGTAAAGCTGAGTCATTCTCTCGGAGACAAACAATCAGCAAATTTATTTATTTTCATTCTAGTATATGTTTATACTCAGGACCGTTGTTTTTTGAGTTCTGCTCCAGTCTGTCTTTTTGAGAAGTTACCAGTTATATTTGCAGAATTGGGCTCGCTTCTTGGACATAACACTTGAGGGACAAAAATACATTTATGATGTACAGACTTTTTTCCCCCGGTGGCCACAACAACTTCCTTGAGAGTTTAGAGGGTAGATTTAGGAGCCATTTATTCATTGATTCAACTGTTGTTAGTGGAATGCTTTTTATGTTGCAGAAACCATTAGCTTTGAATTTGAATCCCGGCACTGTACTTGTGAGCACTGTGGTTTTGTGCCTGTTTTTTACTTCTTAAACTTTTTGTCAGTATATAATTTATTGTCTATATTGCTACCTACAATGTAAGAACTTGTTAATTGCCCATCCATGCATGAAAATAGTGAAATACTTAATTTTCAGTTTGACATGTCAATAAAATAAAATGCCTATATTTATAGCTTAATGTACTCTGCTATACTCATGGATATTTAACTTAACTCTTGCTCAGGTGTATAAACAAGCATATTTGAGGGGAAAAAAAGACAGAACAAGCATAGTAGTCTCTCCTTGTCTATGGAAGAATATGTTCCAAAACTGCCCTTATATGGCTGAAACATGAATGACTACTAAACCCTATATATACTAGTTTTTTCCTATACATACATACTTATGATAAAGTTATTATATAAACTAGGCACAGTAAGAGATTAACAATAACTAATAATAAAATAGAACAATTACAATATACTGAAATAAAAGTTATGTGAATATGGTCTCTCTTTCTCAAAATATCTGGAATTTTACATTTACTGTTTTCTGACTGTGGTTGAATGAGGATAACAGAAGCCATGGAAAGGTAAACTGCAGATAAGGGGGGACCACACTGTATAGGGACATTGTTTAAAGAATTAAATATTTTGGTAAAATACTTAATCATAACTTTTTAAAATATATTTTACTGATTATGCTATTACAGTTGTCCCATTTCTCCCCCTTCATTTCCCTCCACCCTGCACACCCCTCCCACCCACATTCCCCACTTTTCAGTTCATATCCATGTGTCATAAGTTCTTTAACTTCTACATTTCCCATACTATTCTTGCCCTCCCCCTGTCTATTTTCTACCTATCGTCTATGCTACTTATTCTCTGTACCTTTCCCCCCTAAATCATAATTTTTATTTTTAGACTTTATCATTTATAGTAATTTGATAAAATGTAAGAGTATATGAGAAATAGTAGTTGAATTTATGGTCATATTAACAAAATTGGCACTTTATTTGAATAATCAAAAAAGAACATGCCCTGGCCGGTGTGGATCAGTGGATTGAGTGCTGGACTGCAAACCAAAGGGTCGCTGGTTCAATTCTCAGTCAGGGCATGTGCCTTAATTGCAGGCCAGGTCCTCAGTGGGGGGCACTCGATAGACAACCACACATTGATGTTTCCTTCTTTCTCCCTCCCTTCCTCTCTTTAAAAATGAATTAATAAAACCTAAAAAATAAAATAAAATTGAAGAAAAAGAAGTGAATGTTCTAGCATGTACTAAGATAATCTCAATGAAAATATCCAATTTTGCTTTTAATTTTAAATTAAAAATTTTTTAAATTTTAATCTTCATTGTTGAGTAATAGATAATTTGTATTTAGATTTTACTTAGAAGTCTTTGTGACTTACTCTGGAAAATTGCAACTTGTTTTCTAAAACCTCTAAAGAAGAAAAGAAGTTATTTTACTTGAATATAATAATAAATTCAAAAGTAGTAACAGGACCCAACTGCATGGCTGCCATGAGCCCTACTCCCTAAATGTATTAGAGGCTGGTGGATCTAATAGCGTTTGCCTTAATGTATTTAGAGATCAGGAAACTAAAACTTGTTCCTATAGAAGATTAAATATTTTCAAGTTGGAAGAGAAAAAATGGGCTAGACCTTGAGCAGAGAAATTGCGTTGCTTCCAAACAGTGGAGGTATGAAATTGAAATTAGGCCTCTATTTTGATAGGTTATGGCTAAAAGTCATTGTTCCAGAGTTAGGCTTAAAAAAGTAGTGTTTATAATTTTTTAAGGCTCTGTAATTTGCTAGTTTTACATTTGTTTTATGCTAAGAAAACGTTTTTAGCCACCCTAATGGTGTTAACAATGCATGATTATTTCTTACTGGAAGACAGCCAATTGACTCAAACATTGCGCAGAAGAAAAAGTGCTAATTTTCTGTTTTCATTGAAATAGTATAGTTATGGTAAATTTGGAATTAGTCTCATCCCCAATATTGTGTACTTAAGGATGGTTTTGGAAAGACTGGTCCAATTTGCTCACATAATATGAATAACTGAGCTAACTTAATGTAATAACTGTGATTGCTACCATATGGTGTGCTACATTGCAAAGATTATGCCTTTTTAAAAGAGTTTTGAATAACACTGCATACTTTCTAAGGTTCATGTAATATGATATATCTAGATAGCAGTAGCTGCTTTTCTTCCTTTTTTTTTTGCTATTCACATTATGTAGATACACCTACACATTGTCTTCATCACATAACTTCGGAATATACTTTAGAAATTCAGATGCCTTAGATGATTTCCCCCTTTGATGTTTCTCTATTCAGGATAGGTTTATTTTTCATAGGGAAAAGTAACTTCAAATAATTGATATTTCTGAAGCCTTTTTAAAAACTATTAATTTAAAGGATTTTTCAGATTACTGTTGTTAAAGATCCTTGGCATTTTTTTCAAACGATAGAGGAGTTTTTAGGCTTTTATTTATACTTGTACAGGTTGAGAAAAGTAGTGGGAAAGATTTGTTACCCACATTCTTGGTTCGTGGCTCCTATGATATAATCATGGAGGTGTGGAACAAATTTTCTTCTATTTGAAGGTTCTTCTGGCTGGCCTAATAATCAAATAGACATGAGATAAATTGGCAAGAGAAAATAACCAAATTTAATGCATTCGTATGTATGGGAATCCTAAATGCTTAAGACTCAGTGACCTCAAAGGTTCAGAGACAGAAAGGGAACATGAGTGTGTAAGACATTCTAAGCTAGAGGGGAGATGAGGTGCTTTCAGAACTTCAGAGGATCATTACAGGATGAAAAGAAGGGCAGATGCTTAAACTGAAGTAAACGGAAGTTTCTCCTGCCCTACAGATAGGTCCAGGGTTATCTCTGATGATACCATCTCTTACAGCCAAGACTCCTGATTCAAGCTCTTCTGCATAGTTAGCAGGGAGGGGTAGAAGTTTCTCTTGAGCCTGAGGCCAAAATTCTCCTTAGCTCAAAACAATCTGCATACCACAGAAGCACATCTTGAGGTGACTGGCTCTGAACTCCCAGAGGCCTTTTCTTAAGTAGAGCACAGGCAAATGTAAATACTACTGCTAAGTTTATAAGATATGTGAAGTAAAAATTGTGTGAAAATGTAGTGTTCTCCTAGTATGCATAGCTTTTTTCTGGCAGTTACGTTATTGTTGATATTTTTTCTGAAAGTCCAGCCACAAGTCCTCCAAAAATGTCAGAGAATTCAAACTTTGCCAGAGCTACTAAAAAAGAGCAGACTGAGTGAGCTGGGCTCAGTCTTTAGTCCATTCTCTTGAAGAAATGATGATAGTCATTTAAATAACTGAAACACAGTCATTTTGGTAGAAGAAAATATAGAGCATAAATAACCTATATACTGAGTCATTAGAGATTTGGTTGTAAAACATCTTCAAAGTTATGTAATATTTCATCAAATGGTAACTAAGGTCTCATTCTCAGTTTGTATTTAAATGAGGTAATGTGATTTTTAGATAGCATTTTTTAGTTAAAAAAGCAAATAGAACCATCTGTACTGTGTGGTAGCAAATCTCCAAATATATGGTAATTAAAAGTTGATATAAGAGCAAAGACATGATTTTAGCCTCTTGGTTTCTCTCATAGCTATTTACACCCATAAGGTAAAAATTTAAAGTAAAATTTTATCAGCAAGTAGGCTCATTTATCTAGATTTCCACTTGGGTAGGTTAAAACATACATTGGTAAGCACTGGTAAGAGTTTAAGAAGACAAAGTACTTTGCAAATGTCTTTAAAGGTCACATGCATGTTATTTTCTGTAATCTGTTTAATTTTTGTCTGCTGTTGCGGAACTCTACTGTGAATACAGAATTTTAACTGATGGTGGAACTTGATTTACCACCTCCTTGAGAATCTGCGCTATCACTAAATCATAAAATCCCCAACATCAATGCTGATTACTGCTGGCCCTGCACGTACATGTAGAGAAAGTTTGGCTTATTTTAAAACACAATTTTATAACTGAATTAATTTCAATTGAGTATAGTTAGTAAGATGCTGCTGCTTATGTGATGTAGTGTAAAAAAGTACAGTTTTAGAGAATTGTTAAGGAGGGAGATCATTGAAGGCAAAACAAATGCATTAATGATGGCACAAAAATGTAGAAAATTCAGGTGCTTAATGGCCTTGTTGGGTCCCTAAATCAACCTATCATATTTCTGAATTTACAGTTGTGTGAGATAATGAATTTCTTTATTTTCCAAGCCAGTTTGAACTAGAATTTTCAGTACTTTAACTAGAACAGTGATCGTGGTATCTTAATTTGAAATAAAAATTAAAAAAAATGATTTAGATTATTGAAAAGCTTTATAGACTACTTGGGTTTTGTACTTTGGATATGATTAGTGCTAAAGAAATATTTTATTACTCAAATCACCAAGCTTTATTATTTTTAATGCAATATATAGATTTATCATGTTAACTAAATTCCAAGGTGAATAAATGCTATGTATATCTTAGACATACGTTATTCAATAAAAATAAAATTTGAAATATAAGTTCCTAATTTTATCAATCTATAAAACTACATCACTGTTTATTTGGTTTTGTGGTGTCTTTAGTGTATTGGAAACACTGAACAAACATTAAGAAACATTAAAGGAATCTCAGTGAGTTGTCTGAGTAATTTAAAGCTTGGAGCCTGATAAAACTAACTTAAAACTGACTTACCACTATTTAAATATAAAAGATAAAGCTGGTAAACGTTCAGTGAAACTATGAAGTACAGGTCCATTCGCAGAGGTATAAAAACTGGATATATAATAAGTAAGAACTAGTTGAATAAAACTGAAGTTCACTGGAACTATTAGCAATTAATTATTTTCTGCTGGGATGTTCTAAAGTTTGATTTTTTGTTGATTTCGCATTGTATTGGTTTTTGTAATGTGCTGTATCAACGTGTGGAGGTAATACTGAGTCTTTGTCCTCTTGCTCCAGAGGTGGGAGGAATTACTGGAAGCCAAGGCTTGACAAAAGTAAGCGTGAAATATTTTAAAGCATCAGTAGTATCCTTGTGGGGGGGATAACAATAGTTACCCAGTTGTCTAAGCAGGAGGTGGGGACAAACAATAACCTAACAGACTTAGTGAATAGTCAAGTGTCACAATGAGCAAGTTTGCTGGGAAGGAGGGGGTATGAGAAATAGCAAACTAAAGATTGCGGAGGCTGTGCATGTGAAGAGCAGCTGGTGAAACGGGAGGTAGCATGTTGCCAAGGTTTAAAGCCAGCAGTGAAGCAGAGCCGTGACTGGGTCATTGATCAAGAAAGAGCACAAGCTATTGTGTTAGAACTGGTATCCGTGTGGATGTGAGAGCATGGCTGTTGGTTGGGTAGGGACAGAGGCAGCCAGGAACTTGAATACCAAAGAAAAGTGAGAGACCTCAGAAAAGTAGTTACTAATGGAGATACCCAGAGTAACAAGACCTTCTACATTACTGGGATTGCATAAAAATGCAGTAAACATGCTTGGGATGCTTCCTCTATGAGATCATGACCTTCATTTAAGGCTAGGCCAGAGACAGGGAGAGAACAAAGTGGTGCAATTTTCAGAGGATTATTGTTCTTTTAGAAGCTGTAGTTAAGGGATTGTCCTGGGGCATCCCTTTCCTTCCACACAATAGAAGTGCCCTGGTGACCTTTCCCTTGTGTAAAGGAAGCCACATTCTTGTGGGTGTTTGAATGTGAATAAATGCCTTTTGGTATGGAACCGATTACAAAGAGACTCTTGCTGTATCTATTTTGGAAATTTTAATAGAAAATATAACTTGGCTCACAGCAGATTTAAAATGAGGAAGAAGGTAAGTATCCAAACAATTTAAATCCCAACTTCCACTATGTGCTAAAATAATCAGATAAAGTGAAAATCAGCCCTGCCTTAAATTGTTTCTCTCTATTAGGATCTCCTTGGCACCCATACTGTCCTTAACCTAATTTGTTATACCTGTGAGTCCACATGAAAAATGATTTTTTAAACAAGAGAGAAATATAGCAAGAATATGACTGTGTTTAGGATTTGCGACCTCAAAATATGAAACCTACTGAATATTTCAACCTGGAGGAACTTGGGAAATAACAGGGGTAACAACATAAGCTTTTCCTAAAGCAGGTCATGCAATTCTCATGTAAGAGGTTCCTTCCTTATCCCACGAGGAAAAGAGAATCCTTATCTCCAAAGAAAAGGGATGTTATGAAAGACTCCAGATGAGTTATTACGGACTCACAGAGAAACAGAGAAACCTGGCCCCTTCACAGATGTTCCTGTAGTATGTAGTCATCTTTTGACTCCATCATTGACTAGTTTAGGGATCTTGGGTAGATTACTTAGCATCTCTAGAACTTTTTCTTGAATGTAAAATGGAGATAATGACATGTGCCTTGTATGCACCACTGAGGTGTATAAAAGCAAGAATCTTCATTAGTAGATTTTCATGCCACTCACTCTTGTGCATCCTTTGGCCCCCAGATTGTTTTAGAGTCCACGCTGTCTCTCTGTTGGGCTTACAGAGCAGGCAGCATCAGTTCTTCTTGCTCTTATCAGATTGCCCTGAGGCTTTTGAGAATCAATAATAAAGTTCCTGTTGTTCCATTGTTATTTTTGAAATTGTTCCATTCCACAGTTTCAATCCAACAGCATTTTTCTTTTCCAGTCCTGTAGTTTTGGAGGTGTAACATCAGGAATGGTCTCTATGTTAAGAAGAAATGAAGTTATCTCATCTTCAGATTCCAACCCAGTGTAAGAAAGAAGCTCTGACAATGGATCAAGCCTGAATAGTCATGTTCTGTTACTGTTACCTAGTAGGAGAAAATCTGAATAGCTATGGGTTATGTCTGTTATGGAAGAGTATCCAACCAAGCTGGTCTGTCGCATGAGACATTGAAAAAGATTTTAAAGATTCAACCATGATAATAATTAAAATTTAAATGAGACAATCAGTCTCTTGGAATAACTCTTGTAAAATAAGGGTAAGCCAATAATTTTGTGCTAAGTGGATTAAAACTACTGGGATTCCTACATTTAATCATGCAGACCTTCATTCACTCAAAATACCTTTCAGGCCCTTGTCTCACGTGCCAGCTACTGTGCTGGATTCTTCCCAGGTATCCTAATGCTAGAGAAGCACTCACAAGCTTGTGTGCTGCAAGCGTAGTTTCTTTGAAGTCAGATTCAAACTTATTTGAATCTGAGCTTCTATTCCATCATTTGGTTTTAAAGTAAAATGAATGTGTTTTAATTACAATGAGGCAATCTCGATCCACCAGGATTATGGAGTATTAATCCTGTGACTTCATTTACTCCTTGATTGATGTTATATTTCCCTAAATATACATATACATATATATATATATATATATATATATATATATATATATATATATATATATACCTTTGTTAGAGTACTTTGGCCATGAGCTGTGGTGAGTCCTTCAAATTTTCAAACAGAAAAAGAGCAAGAGAAAGGAAACGAGGAACATGATAAGCTTTGCATTTATGAAACCTCTTGATTTTGGGCAAGATGGAATGAAGAGGTCTGAGAATCATGGTACAGAACTAAGTCAGGAAATGTTCAAATAGTTTAGATGTGTGACAACGAGAGGCTGAATGCAGGAGATACAGCAAGGCTGGAGAAGAATGAACTGGAGTGATTTTGGACTTACAGAATCATCGGCTTATTGGATGTGAGCATTTCAGAAAGAAGGAATAAAGAGGATCATGTACAGATTTGGATTGATTGTCTAGATTGTGGTAATATTCACCAAGATAAGGAGATACAAAATGAAGAGCATGCTTGGAGGAAAAGGCTAAGAAACCCACTTTGGATTTTTGAGTTTGAGGTGTTTGGGGACAATGCTGCAGGAAATGCTCCTAGAGTAAGTTGGATATGCAATTTGGAAACAGGGAGAAATCCTGGGATGGACACATAGGTTTGAAAGGTGTCGATATGATTGGTTGTTTGTGCCTTGAGGTCTGACCCTTCAGGTCCTTGATAGTTGAGGGGAATCAGAAAACGAAAAGCCATCAAAAGAGACTGAGAACACAAATGTGAACGGGAAGTCTCTGTTCTAAAGGAAGGTCTTACCGGCCTGGAAGGTAGATAAATAGAGATCTAAACTAGAATCATTTTACAGGGAACAGAAAAGAAAGCACTGAATTGCCAATAGTTTAAAAGAACTACTTTGTGTTGTGAAAGGTCAAGTCCAAGTTGCACCTTAATATAAGGTAGGTATTTTCAGAGTTGGCCGGTTTGGCTGGCCAGGGCTTCATGTTCCTTTTGCAGTTGTGGCTTTCTATTTTCACACCATTCCACTCCAGAAACAAAATAAGGATTTCACAGGTTTGGCAAAGTGAACCTCCATCTTTGGTCAGAAATGAAATACATAGGCCTTCCTAACTCCCCAGAGAATATTTCTGCAATATGTTTCCACAAGGCCATTCTAAAGATAATGAAAATTGTACTGTAGAGTGATCCGTTCCTGTTTGTGGCTTCCAGCTGACTTTGCTGCTTCCCACACAAATTGAATTTGACCAATCATTGCAGTAGGGGTGCCTGGAAATAAATAAGAGTAGATATAACCAGTTTTGAAAAAATGGATTTTCCTAGATTATTGAACACTATTTACTCTTAAGTGATATTATTATTAATTATTAAAAATTTTCATTATTTTTGATAAACATTATAAACCTGCTCTCTGTGTTGACTATATTTATCTTATTAAACATTTTTATTTTCTTAAATCAAACTTGATTTTAATACAGTCATTCAGCTGGAAACATAAAGAATTTAGAGAAATAGAGCATTGAAGTAGAATGCAAACCTTATTTTTATTCAGGTCTTTTAGACAGCTCCTTCAACATAATTAAGAATAGCATACCTAGATTTATTACTCTTATTATGTCATGAGTTTTTAAAAATCAGGACTTTAGAGGATACCTGAGTCTTTTAATTTCTTTTTTTAAATTTTTCAAAAAAGGGAACATAAAAATAAAAATGCATATTAAAGAACTTTTATAGATTAACTTTAAGACACTATTGTTGGAAATAGTACTGAAACAGATTCTTTTAGCACTTTCTGTAGAGTTATTTTTAGTGCATTTTAAGTTGTGGACTCTTATATTTTTTATCTGATTCTTGGATAATCTTTGTCAAATGACTTAATCTCTCTGAATGGAGTGGGGGTGGATGAGGATGACAGTGTGACGGTGCTGTCAGGCTTGTAGTTTTTGCTCACTGAAGTGGTGGTCCCACAAGAGCAGGGACTGCTGTGCTGAATTTACTCATCCCTAGGGACCCAGGAACCTCAGAGGCCTGGCCCTGTAAGCATTCATATATTTGATGAGCAAATGGAGAGAAAAGGAATTCAAGATTTTAAGAGAAAGTGTGCCATATCCAACATGCCTGTACTAAAATAAAGCCTTGGGAAGAGCTGTTAGAAAGATGCAAATTTTGCAGAATAAATAGGGACAAGGACATACCTGTGCAATACCCTGTTTGTTTGTTACCTGAGGGCTAGTACTTGGAAAGTCAGTTTTTATCTTGGAGACATTAGCAGAAACAGTCCAAACGCTGCATCCTGAGTGAGACGGCTCCACACAGCCTCTCCTTGGCCCTCTCTGTTACATCATCTCACTCCAGTGAAGGGATGATGGGATTTTTTTGTGGTCTACTTCTTCTATGATTACTTAAGATTATACATATTATACCTATCTGAGCAGTTCCATCCTAAAATCACTTTTCTTCTCATATTGAATTGGAATATTCTGAGATTGAAATAGAAATTGCATTCTTACAAAATATACTGGGAGCAAAAATGTAGTTGACACTACCTAATCAACTGGTATTTCAATTGGTGATTTGAGGAGGAAATTCCAAGAAATGGTGATAACTAAAGAGAAATATTTAGCATAATTTAATCGTAAGTTGGTGTGCATATGTCTGCCTGTTGGAATAATTACAAAGATTTATTTTTATATCTTTTATATTTTTTCAAGTTTCTTTCTCCAACTTGTCAAAATGTTTTTTTGAAAAATGCCACTTACTAGTAAAATATGAGAAATATAAGTAAACATCTTTTAATTTATTAGTTGGTGTAATATTAATGTATAACTTTCCTTGAAAGTTAGACACTGATTTTATTTATAATATATAATAACATACTACTTTGTATGATTAGATGACCAGTATACATTTTATAAAGACATGTTTATGATATAATTTTAAATATGCTATTAAATATATTAGATTTGTGTTATATGTAGTGTTTATATATAAGATAGAAGATGATAGTAGATGGAACAAGAAATGTATTTTCTAAGAATGAAATGATAGCTCCATAAGAAAATTGATTTTATGTTGGCAGCCTTTTCAGTTCTAGTTTTTCATTGTTCATTTTTTACACCTTGGCAAGATAATCTTTAGCATCGGCCAAAATTTTACCCGACTATTTATTTTAAATTACCCTAATTGGTGAGTGAGAAACTGGAAGATACTTGCCTAATTTTAGTCAGGTGAGATAACTGATTTTCTTCTCGTTCATTTTTTTTTGTCCCATAAAATAAGTTAATAATGAGAAAAATCAGTCATAAAAGAGCAAAATGCACTTATTCCTGCTCAGAATTAAAATAGCAGACTGAGAAAATTCAAAGTATTTCTTTTTTATTGACAGGTGCTATGTATGCTATTTTAATGAATCAGAGTAACCCTCATAAAAGCTGTAAAACATTTATGGAATCCATTTCAGAGGTGCTATAAATTTTTTATGACTATTAGGAGAATTTTCTAAGTTCCTAAAAGTGTCCAAAATGATCTAATGAGCAATTTCCCACCTTTTTCATCTTATGGCACATATACGCTAATTACTAAAATTTTGTGGCACACACAAAATATGGTTTTTGCTTATCTGAC
Organism: Sturnira hondurensis; assembly: GCF_014824575.4. NCBI lineage: Eukaryota > Metazoa > Chordata > Mammalia > Chiroptera > Phyllostomidae > Sturnira > Sturnira hondurensis. Next base: position 15,829,740 of record NW_028076767.1, on the reverse strand, counting down.
AAAAATAGGTATGGTTTTGATTCATTCATACTGGATGCTTATTGTCTTGTTGGCTGTTGTCACGTTTTATTTGACAGTCTCAGGGAAAATAGGTCAGTGCCCCGACTAATAGTCAAGTATTGCACGTTTTTAAAATTCTGGAGGCACAGGCGTGTGCTGGGACACGCCAGTTGAAAATCACTGGTTGTATGGTATCAGCCAGTTAATTTTCAGATGGTTAACCAGATACGAGTGTCAGCAGCATTCCCAGTGGTACCCAGTGGTATGCTGATGACATGCAATTGTTCTTTCAATAAACCCCATGTATAGAAATTTAGCTCAGTACATCGTTTAATTTGACTGATATTTGTTTCCTAAAAAAATTTTTAAGCCTATGAAATAAACTTTGTAGGAGTTCTTTCTTTAGCAAATTTCTATTTGGCAGTGTGATTAAAGCTGTTACCGCAAATTTTGAGCAATTTGTAGCTCATACAAAGCAAGGTATTTGTATTAAATGATTACACACTATAGCAAAATTTTTGCATTTTGCTTTTGGGAAAACTTATTCTTTAAAAAAATGTTATTACACATGAATGCATTCCTGTTATAAAAGACTCAAATACTCTCAAGGCCTAGAGAGCAAAATATGAATATTTACCTTCATGCCCCCTCATACTCCTACCCCTCAGAGGTAAAACTGCTCATGGTTTAGTATACATCATTCCAACACAAATCCAGTCGATTGACAAACATGTACACCTTGATGTTACAAAATAAAAACTGATCATAATGTATTTTTTAACTTGAGTTGGAAGATATCAACATTATTTTTAACTGAAGAGTTTGATTTGTATAACTCAAGGTCACTATTATTTGAACAATTTATCCAAGCAGTTAACACTGCGGCCCAGTGTGTGTCTCTCTCGGTTATTACAGCTTTTTTTTTTTTTTTGGCATAGCATCACTAAGAAAATGGGAAACATGTCCACAAGAGAGCAAAACAATTATGTAAAATCAGTGCATTCATCAACAAGCTAGAAATGTCGCTTGAAAAAATAGCTATCATTTTTCTTTTATACACATTGTCAAAGTTTGCCCACATTGTTTCTGTATGTTTGTAATCATTACTGGTTTGGCCCCGTAATGCATTTCTTATGTTAACCATACAGTAAATGTGTTAGAATATTTTAGATTTTTCTTTAATTTACTTTGATTTCTTTTTTTCTCTTCCTCCCTTTCATTTGACCTTCTGTGCTTTTCCTATCTTCTCCTGTTTTTGACCTTAACATTTTAGAGCATGTTTGATGGTGATGAATTTAATACAGAACTTCTCAACCTTGGCAATACTGACCTGTCAGACCAGTAATTCTTAGCTGTTTAATAGGGGAAGGCACTGTTCGGTGCGGTGTAGGATGTTTAGCAGCATCCTTAGCTTCCACCCACAAGATGCTAGCACTAGGCCCCCGGTTGTGATAACTAAAATTATCTTCAGTTGTTGCTAAGTGTCCTGGGGGCTGGGGGGCAGGGTTTGCAAAACACCCCTGGTAGACACAGGTATCTTCTAGGAAGGAAAAACCATCCTCACTTAATGACAAATGTGTCTTGGGGTGCCCAGTGACCTCATTGAGAAGCATGGTTTAGCATTCTAAACTTTGTGGTATATTTCTGGCATGTATTGTGGAGGGATAAGTAGCTATTCCTAAACCAGTTTGTAACATGTTTTGATGTATCAATAAAATTGTGATAAATACTACACTGTTAAACCTTCACTCCATATATGTATAATTAACTTCAATTCACTTAGCAGTAGATGGGTGTTTGCTGTTACCTGTAGTTACTCACAGGTAACAAAACCAGGAAAACACAGGGTGTGGCAAAAGTGAGTTTACAGTTGTAAGCATGCAAAACAGAATTTATACTTGTATTATTTATTAATTATTGCATTATTTCTATATGAGTAACTGTGAATCCACTTTTGCCCCACTGTATATATGCTGAAGAAAAGTCTTCTGCAACTTGAAAGAAATGTCCTCACTTATCTGTATGTATATCAGTAACCTGAAATCAGACCTTCTTTCTTATATCTTGACAAAAGATCACTTAGCGCTTAACTCCTAGAACTTTAAAAAAAAAAATTTGCATCGGGTTACTGCAGTGCAACATTAAACATGTTTTTTGGGAAAGGTGTTGAATAAAAAAGTCAACCAACCTTTCAGAATTGATGCTGCAACATAAAGTCTAAATATGCATGGCTTTCTTCATACATAACACCTCCAAATTGCCTTCAAATATGAATGTGACTATATTCAATTTAATGGAAATAAACTAAATTTTAATATTTCATCAAAAATTTGCAAAACTCTGTGAAAGTGTTTTTATAATAAAAAGCCCTACTTTATGAGCTATCTAGGAAATGTTTTCAGACACAATTATCTTTGAAATTTAACATTTTGGTCCTGCCCCCAAAGGGCCCAAAACAAAAAAAATCCTGATCTCCATGATGAAATTTGCGCCAGTTCAAATATTTCCTCCCTTGTTATATATTCTTGTTTAATTAATTTCCTGTTGATTTAAAAAGAAACTTGTACTATAAGCTACTTAAAAAAATTACTTATTACAAGCATTTCCCCATATGTATTTAAATCACTTTCTTTACAGAAACAATGCAACTTTTTTAAAGTTTAAAATTGAGTGTAAAATCCAAGCCTTGCATTAATTTTAATAAATTAACATACTGTATTTTGCTTTTATAATTTCTGTTTTTAAATACCTAATCCAATTAAAAGGATTTGAAAATGGCAAGATGAAGTATTTTCTCTATTTTTCAAACTAATACAAAACACATTTTAGGTACCAATATTATATTTAACATTAATACAAATTCTGATTAAAGTAATAGACATGATTGTTTACACTCATAAACTTAAGATTAAGTAAGGATTATGTAAAAGTAGTATTTCGATAAAAATATAGATACCACTAGATTTCATGCATATTACAATCTATATACACAGTGTCATGCTAAAACTTTTTCATTGGTAAGTCTTTATTGCTTCATTGGCAATATCTGAGTATTGCTTGCATAGCTTTTAATACATTTGCTCAAATAAATCTTAAATATATTTAAAAGGGAAATATGTATGGTCAATATTATTGTCAAAACACATTAAAATAAATAGTGAAATAAAAAGGGTTACAGAAAGGTTTGCTCAGGAATTATCTGACAAATTATGCAAAACTGATTTGAGGGAAATAATTTGTGCAGTATAAAACTTATTCTTTTATTGTAACAGCTTCAGGCTTTAGAAATAGGAATTTTCTAGAACATGACCAAAAGTTCTTGTACTTATTTATTTTGAAGTTTTATGCACAGTGATCTTAGTAAAATAATAGCCATTGTAGTATGTACTTGAGTTTAATGCATTTATGCCTTAGAACTCTTTTTGGGGGAGGAGGAGAGGAGGTTGGTATTGGCTATTTAGCTGGGGTTGTAAAGGAATAAGCAATATGGCTTCTTTATTTTGTGCTATTCTCATGACATAAACTTCAGTAATACCTCAGAGTAAAGGAGAGAGTTGAAACTCATTACAGATTATTTTATTCTAGATTTCCACAAGACAACATTAAAATATAACATGAGGTTGGGTATAATATTCATGGCAGTTTATTATACTTCAAATTTATAGCTACTCATTAACCAGAATTTCTTTAGCAATTCTGTTTCTCACAACACTGAGGTTCTTTCCTACCTTTGTTATTTCAGCTATTTCATGAAGGTTACTTTGGGAAATGTATATTGACCAAAGTGTCTTAGGCCACTCTCACGTAGCTCTTTGTAGTAAAGGTCATACTTACCTGAAATGCAGGTTTTAGGACTGAGTGGGGCAACCTCCATTCCCATGGCTTCTCTGACACTTATTTTGGCCTTCACTAATGGCCTCGTGCCTTGGATTCTTTTTTTTTTTTTAAGATTTATTTATTTATCTTTAAAGGGGGAAGGGAAGGAGAGAGGAAGAGAGATATCAATGTATGGTTGCCTCTTGTGCATTCCTTGCTGGGAACAGGCCTGCAACCCAGGCATGGGCCCTGACTGGGAATCCAACCACCATCCTTTGGTTCACAAGTCCGTGCTCAGTCCACTGAGCTACAACAGCTGGGGTCGTTGCTTGAATTCTTAACCTTTTTCTCAGCCTTTGGTATATGATCACTCTAGGTCACTGCTACTCTGATCTTGTTTCACCCTGGTCAAAAACCTTCGGGATCTCACTTTTTGCACACCTTATCTCTGCTTTCTATTCCCACTACTGTTTTCCACAGTCCTCGTGTTTTCCTGTTACCTTTCTACTCTACAGAAACTGGACAACCATCGAATCCTTAGATTTTACCTTCGCTTTTGCTGTCTTCTTCCCATTATCTGTTAATATTACATTTCTTTCAAGGTTCAGCTCACAGTTTACCTCTTACCTTAGGCTTCTTGTGTTCTCTTGTAGCCCTCCACAAGTGGGATGTACTGTCTCTCTTCTCCCTGAATTGCCATCGTACTTTTTATTTATTCACTAATTTTTTTCTGGCTAGGTGCAATCGTACTGTGGTAGAAAGGCATGGTCTCAGAGTCAGGCCTCTCTGGTTTGTGATCTGTCCTCTGTGTTGCTGCCCTTTGCAGGGACCATGCTGCAGTGTATATTCTTTCACTTTCTAAGGGACTCCATTCCCCACACGCAGAGACCCAGTTGGCAATGAATATGTATTTGAAGGATGAATAACCACTTATTTATGAAAGAATGCTATTTTAATATTCATTTAAACAATAATATGAAGAATTTCAATGCTTTTGCCACCCACAGAGAAACGACTTCTTTCTCCTGTAAAATGCATGGTTATGGAGCTTGTGGGTGGGAGCCAAATGAAAATGCACCAGTGAGGAGATATCTGAAGATTGTGCATGTGTGTGCGCATGCACGCATGTGCATGCATGCACAAGTTGGGGAAAGAGAAGTTGTCTTTTACCATCATTGCTTCTATTGTTTCAAGACCATATGTATCCACTAAATGTACTCAGTGCCTTTAGAGCCATAAGTAGTTACCTGTGATTTCTATTGTCAGTGTCTAATTTTTAAGGGGGAAATTGCTATGTCATGCAATCTGAAGATTATAAGGCATTTTAATTTCTCATGCTTCTATGATTTACCTTCTGTGCAACAAGTTACCATATGGGGAAAACCTACCATGTTTGAGAATAAAATATCAAGTGATTTCTTGGTTTGATAATAATATAGTAATTGAGTTATATAGTTAGGCTCCTGAATATAACTTGCTTTTATACTTGCTTGTATCTTTAATAGAATCTTATTGCAACATATATCATGTTATAAAATTTAGTACCAGGTATATTTGTCTCAAACCCACTCTAATGACCAAAATAGGAAAATAGATTTAATTATAAGACATTTTAATCTCTAAAGAAGTCTGGATCCTTATGCTGCCTGTGAGTCTCACAGAGGTGTCTCTGATTACTCTGAGCACCTTTTTGTGTTTACTCAGGACTAAATGAGTAAGTAACTGAATGTCAGCATTATTAATCAGTTTTGTTGAATAGTGTCTGATGTCCTGAATCATTTTCTAGGGAACATTCTTTTTTTTTAAGACTTCATTTACTTATCTTTAGAGGGGAAGGGAAGGAGAGAAGGAGAGAAATATCAATGTATGGTTGCCTCTTGTGCATCCCCTGCTGGGAACTGGCCTGCAACCCAGGCATGTGCCCTGACTGAGAATCGAACCATGGTTATTTGGATTGCAGGTGTGAGCTCAATCCACTGAGCTACACCAGCCAGGAAACAGGGGACATTCTGAAACTAAACCTGTAATAGCAATTGCTTACTTGAAAGTATAAAAATGCCAAGAAACTTTTCTGTGCTCTTTCTTCAAAAAATGATATTCGAAAAAAGCTCTTTTTAAATGGGATATTAGGACTTTTTTTCCCTTCATAGATGCCTGTTTATTTTAAATAGAACTTTGAAGGCACTGAATAAAGCAATTCAAAAATCTTTAAGTATGTGCCTCAGTTTAATTTAACCAATACAAAAATTGATTTCCTTTAGAAATATCGTCTCCTTTCCAGTCGACTGGAATCAATTACAAGTGTGTCGGTACTAAATGAAGCCATTGCATACTGAAACTTTTATTAATATATGTAGCCAAAAATCAGTGTAGTGACATATGTTTTTATATACTTAAAGTAGGTTATCCTGAATTGTGCTGATATTCTCTTATTTAGGAGAATCTGGGGCATGCAAATTTGTCAGCAATATGAGGTCATGGCTGTAATCATTGTAGTCCTTAGAGAATGCAGGACAATTTCTGATTGTATTTCAGGCAGGAAGCTTTGAATACAATTGAGATAGTAAAAAGACAACAACATATTAAAATATGGCTACTGTTACTTCATGCCTTGTTCGATCTCATGTCTGGTCAAATAGAATTATTTTAAGTTTGATTTCCTTTATTGGGTTTCTGTCAGAGATTCTTATTCATACATAGGAGAATTATGTAAGAAAAAACCCATAGTGGTCTGTTCTCCAACAGTTTACATCACTGACTGTAACTTTTTAAATTCTTTGAATGCTCTTTTAGATAATGATAGTAATATTGTTAGAGTAATCTCTCTTGAATTTTAAGAGGGTGAAATAAATACCTTGAAAATTTACTTTCATTTTATTTTAGGTTAGATATTTTTTGTTAGCTTTTTAAAACCTAGCATAAGTTTGCAAGAACAGTTAAAGGGATACCTTTTGCCTACATTAACCTATTGTTAATATCTCACCTCACTTTTGTTATCATTCAATGTGAGTGTATTTGTGTGTTATACACTGTGTTCATTTATTATGTGTGTGTATATACCTTTTTTTCTAAACCATTTGAGGGTGGGGGTGGTTTTGTTTATTTCTGTTTTGGTAAGCTCTCTTATCTCCCTTTTTGTTGAATATCTACATTCCTGAATTAACTGAAACATTTTAGTCTGATTTATGTGGTGATAATCAAAGCATTCTGGTAAATTCATTTTTCCATGATTAGTAGTTTTTTATCCTAACTACAACTTTTTCATGCTCAATATCTAAGTCTACTATGGAAACCTGTAGACCAGTGGAGCCGGCATGTGCCCTGTTTCCTGTGTGCCTTTGAGGTGTTTTGACTAGCAGTCTGAGGGCGGGGGACAAGGGGACGGTGGTGGTCCACGGAGAGGCTGGTGTTCACGTCCTGCAGAGACAGTGTGCACTGTTTGGGGTAGAACCACCAGCTGACCTTGTCCCTTGGCACATAGTCATTACTTTTGTGTGAAAGGGAGATTTTAGTGTGAAAATTATACATTGAGCACAGATGTTTCTCAGCTCTTAGTCTGCATAGTTTCTTGATTTCTGAGTGTTCAGACTAGTGTTCTGTTTTGCCACTCACCTCATTACTATTCTTGTACGCATTGATCCAAATAACAGAATAATGCAATAGCCTTGTATGTTCTGTCTCCTAAAAATTCAGTCCCAGAAGGACTGTGTTATTACTTTCTTTGCAGTGTCTTACTACTATAGTGAAGTAGGCTTTTAGTACATGCTGACTGATTAAAATGATGATATACCTCACACAGCTGCTCTGTTTTGTTTGTGTTAGCGTATTTCACAAATCTGTGGAATCAGCAAGGCGGTGTCCTTGGTCACCTGATGGGCTGCTTGACATTTCTATGCTTTATGTTATACATGTTAAGTCCAGAGCTATTATTTCAGTATATATGCATTCTGTATAAACTTTAAGAGTTTAACAATATTTTATTATTTTAAAAATGTTATTATTTTATTCATTTTTAAAATTTTTATTTATTCATTTTTAGAGAGAGGGGATGGGAGGGAGGGAGAGAAACATCAATATGTGGTTACCTTTTTTGCACCCCCTGACGGGGGTGTGGCAACCCAAGCATGTGCCCTGACTGGGAATAGAACCCGCAACCCTTTGGTCCCCAGGCTGGGACTCAATCCACTGAACCATACCAGCCAGGGCAGGTCTTATCATTTTATACATCTACTATTGAATGTTCAATACTTTATCTATGTTGTCTTTAAATTTTTACCCATATCTTACAAAGTAGTTAAAATTGTTTTACAGATGAGAAAAATGAAACAGAGGAATAAAATAGTTTGGATTTTAGATAATACCTTTTTTATTGTGTTAACATGAAAATTAAGATACTATATGGCCTAAACAGCTCACACAGAGCCTGACATATAGTAGCCCTTCAATAAATGTTTGTTTTATCACTATTGTTATTGTTGGTCATTGTTATTACTCTTTATCAATGCCAGCATCTCAGCTGAGGCTTAGCCGTGGTTCTGACTGATTTGAATCTTTAGTCTGTGAGGATTATATTTGATATCTTTTGAAATGTAAATGGAGTGAACATTATATATAGAGTTTTATTTATTATCCTTATGCAGCTGTGCTCTCAGTTATTACAAAGAAGTCAGGTGTTACTGACCTCCTGGAGTAAGTTTCCATCATTGGTTTTAACTTCCAAAGCAGCCCTTTAATTATTAGGGCTGACACCGGCTTTACTGCTGATGACACTGTTCCTAGAAGCTAGTGACCGTTGTGTGGACTCAGCACAGGACTCCTGGATTGTGCTGCCCACTCAGCACAGTCCTGCAGATACACAGGCTGCCTAAACAAGGCATCTGTCTGCAGTGGAGGGATTTATCTGTAAAGCAGAAAAAAAAGATTCTTTTTAAAATGGGTTGAAGACTCTGGCTAAATTGTTCTGTGTGGCGTTTTGTGTCAGATTTAAAAAACATATGGCCAGGGAGCTATTTCCCCTTAGGGCCAGTTAGCAAATACCTTGGTGTCAGATTCCAGATATACCACAAGTTTACATTTTACATTGAGACCGTTTCTATCAGAGGGCACTGTGTTGTACAAGTGCCCACATGAGGGCAGGAGGCCTGGTGTGCATAACATGCAATTGGTGACTGCCCCGGGGAATAATGAGAGGGAGGGGGGAGTCCTGTGCCAACACAGGACTCTTCGTTTCGTAGACATTTTCATTATTTTGGGGAGGGTTCTTTGAATCCAGTAATGGATGGACAAGGCCTTCTCTGCTTGTGCCTATACATTAGGAAATCGTTTCTATGGGACATGTGGGTACCATTTCTTTAGGAGAAAAGAGATTTGTGTTTGGTTTTCTGATGTGCCCTGTAGGTTTCTCAGGGACTTCTCAGGTGACAAGATCTTCAGGGCTAGGAATAGGACTACGACTAGGACTACAGAGTTGATTCACTGTGAAGTTAGTGGGCTGTAGCTTTCTGAGCTCCTTAATTTTCCAGGCTCTGACCAAGACCCTGTGCCTTATCCACATGATCACATGTACGCTTTGAAATGAAGTTGTTTTATCCACTGGCCATGCTGTTTTTGTCTGCCCAACAGTGGGAACTACCTGGTCCACAGGACCTCAGGACAGACTGAATAAGAAAACCACTTTCTTCTTCTTAAGCCATGGAATATTGGCCATATACATATATCGCTTTGGGAAACCGTTTTTAGGAAAGCCTCAATGCACTCATGCAGTCTGAATAGATCACCCTCGATTTGCCCTTCAAGTTCTCCTTCATTTGGATAAGGTTATAAATTTGTCACTGGCTCAGAGGGTCAAGAACAGAGCCAGTTTCAAGGGCTCTCTAAATACATACAGATCCTGCGATAAGGTATGGACTTTTCTATTGCAGGGCACTGAATTCAGGGAGGTGCCAAAAGTTATTAGCAAATAAAGTGAAAATTGGACCCTGTGCTGGTAAAAATTGTGGCTCCGGTACTACCGAATGAACAGGAAAATGGCTTTTTAATGCTATTTTCTGATATTGTTCATTACTTTTCAAAGCATAGAAGAGATGTTCTCGTATTTATTCTGGCGTGGCGGAAATGACTACACCGTGCTGTCCTACCAGAGAATCCAGTAGCAAGAAGTTTATAGCTCTAGCCACTTACATTGTTTTTATTATACAGCATGAAGAAACAGAACTTTTTTAAATGACAAATCAAATGTTGTGCATCCCTGCTAACATTCTTTAATAAACTCATTTTAAAACTAAAGAAAAAGGATGTCACATGGTATCAGGTAAGATTGAGGTCTTTCTTCCTCTTACTCCCCTCTGTACTATTTCCCTAGTGCAAAGTGTATGAGAGTGGCTGGGGCCAATTTCAGAATCTGGTTCACGGCATGCTGAGCTGGAGATACATTTATTTTGAGCTTAGTGGGATATATTAGTGTGAGCCCTATGAAATTTTCATTTTTGAAGGTCAAAGATGATTGGACCTTGGCAATTTCCTATGGTCATATGTGGTCCAAAGTTACTTCAGTGTGTAATTAAGTTATTTCTTCTGTCCCAGTAAAGGAATGTCTCCCAAGAATCTTCCAGCTGCTCACTGAGCCTGAGTACCCAGTGTGGTGAGTAGGAGTACGTGCCAGAGGTCATTCTGTGAGATGCCTGTGCTCTACAGCCCCTGGCACATAAAACATGTGGGTAGAGAAGAAACAACCACAAAACTTTGGTAGAGGAAAGATGGAACTATCTTTCTGTTCTCCAAAGAAAATTTTATAAAATCCTTGAGATATGAAGAGGAAGCCAAAGTGTATGAGCTAAAGCAAAACAAAACACCAAAAAGAGAAACGTATACAGAAACGTGCCTAGCAATTATTTGAACACATAGGCGGTTCTTCTGGATTTTGTGATTTTTGTGATAATCATCATGTTATTTGTGGTATTTTGAAATTTATTTTTCTGAAGGTCTCCCCTGTCGCTGTTATATTAGCTTGAGTGTGCCCCTAATGGGAAACATGAAATGGGATCACATTAGCAAACAGATTATCCCCAGGAACCCGAGGATCTCTTTCAGAGATTATTGTATAATTTCTTAAATGGGAGATCAACGATAGTAACATGACTGATTTCCTTTCGTAGTAAAAAAAAGGTATGCAATAGATTAAAATGGATTATAAAAGTAATGTTAGAAGATATAAAGTTATGTTTCTAGGGTTAGGGTTAGGTACTTTTCAAAAACTGTAGCAACTGCATTTCTCTCCCTCCCTATCTTTTCTCCACCCTGTTTACTACAATCTCCCTTTGAGAAAAACTGAAGACATATAGGTAACATCAGTGAATGAGATTCTTATCTTAAAGAAACTAGGTTGGGTATGATAGGCCTAAGGACATCTTCTAATAATTTCCACTTTGTTTCTCCTGATATGTTACTCCGATCACTTTTTTTCTCTTTTCTTCAGGAGTGGCCTGGAAGGTGTTACTAGAATCACCAACGTTATTTGTTAATAAATTTTCCACGAACACTAAGTCCTCAGTTTTCATGGGTAAATCAGATGCTTGCTCTTCTGCCTCGTTGTTTTATCTTTTCCTCTAATTGCACAAACCTTGTGGAGTCTGGGAAACTCTAAGGAAAAAAGTAATGACATTCTTACTGCTGCACACATAAAGCCCCCGAATATGAAAAATAAACTAGAAAACTAAGTGTCAGAGATTCTATGATTGCATATTTTTCAAAGAGCTTTTCTTTAGTGAACCCTTGCCAAGGGGAATGACCTGTCTCATGAAGGACCTTGCGTGATTTATTCATGGTGGATATGAGTATATTGGGGGGATATTTATATATTTTATACTCCTTTGCCCTTTGGAATATAACATATGCATGCCTTTTCTTTCCATTGTTTCTTTCATCAGGAACATCTTTGATAGACATCAAATGTCATGAATCAATTCTTCATAAATCACCTGTAAGCATCAAAGCAGGGAGACCCTGAATGTAATGCCTACCTGTGGTCCTATCTTCTGTCTTGTACATTTCCCCTGTCTTGGTGAATGTGATATCAGTCTTACACTGTAAGGCAGAATGTGAGGCATGCAAGAAGCCCCATGATGTGAACCATATCAAGTTCACACAAGACTCTATAGTCTTTCCTTTTGATGACCTCAGACTCTTCTGACTCCTTCTGTCTTATTCAGTGGACAGCATCATATTGAGTCATTCCACAAATGTTGTTTGACTGTCGAGGAGAAATGAAGTGGTGGCTTGGGAATCTTCAGATTGTTTCCTCCAAGACCATTTTCTACCCTTGTCCATTCTGTTCTCTGGCCTAGGAAGAAAATTAATCTAAACTATATTATTGTCTTTTCAAATTTTTAAAATTTATTTGAGAGAACATCGATTGGTTGCTTCTTGTACTCTCCCAACCCGGGGACCTGGCTCACAACCCAGGCATGTGCCCTGACTGTGGGCCTTGAACACATGATCTTTCAGTTTTCAGGCCGGTGCTTTGTCCACTGAACCACATCATCCAGGACCAATATATTAAATAGACTCCCTGGGAAGAGACTGAGGAAGGGACAAGTATGAGTTTAGGTTATTCTCTTAGCTCTTTTCTTACAGATGACCTCGGGTTGACTGTTACACTATTCTAATTTTCAGTTTTTTTTCTCTCCAGGCAGCTCTCTCTAATGGACTCTTCTGATTTCCAGTATCCTTCCACTTTTTTGTTCCTTTGGAGTGGGGATGGCAATTATCCCTGAGATTCTTAATTATCCCATTTGAATTTCCTACATCTTTCACATACCTGTCCTTTATTAAATTCTTCACCAATGGTGTTAATTTTAGTGGGGCACCCATTTTCTTCTAGGACCCCAACAGATAAAATGCTAGTCTAGGAAGAGCTCCATGAGGCTTTGGCATGGTCAGTGACATCTGAAGGAGGTATGGGAAAAGCTGTAGAAATGTGTAGGAAAGAACCTCTGCATAGAAAAACAACAGCTCTTTCTTTGGAGTGTTGCATGGGCAGGAAAGTTGACTGGGTGGCTGGAATTAAGTAAGCAGATGTGAGAGTGGTAGGAGATGAAGTCAGTGGGATAGTAGAATGAGGTGGGGAGGCCATGGAGCACCTTATAGAGCTTACTTCAGTATGAAATTGGAAATCATTAGAGGTGATGACAGACTTATAATGTGTTACTGTGGGTATTGTTGAGAGGATAGACTGTGTGGGGGTAGAGGTGGAAACTGGAGGCCAGGTAGAAGACCACTAGGAAAGAGGATGGTGATTATAGCAGCAAAGATCATGAAAAACCGTGGGGTTCTGGAATACGGGGACAGGGTTTGCTGATGGTGTAGGAGTTAAGAGAGGAGTCCAGATTCATGCCAAATTGGCAACTAGAAGCATGAATCTTTCATTTCTGGTGTGAAGATGGCCATTAGAGGAAGAATTTAGGGAGAAAGTTTAGAAATTTGCTTTTGGACTTGTTACGTTTGAGGTGCATTGAAGTAGAGGCATTGAGTGTGAAGTTCCTTGGTAATGTCTAAGATTACAGATGCAAATTTTGGAGTCATCAACATATTTATTATATTTAAACTCAAGACATTAAAATTATCTAGACTGTTGATTCTCAAATTAGGCCTGCTGTGACTTTTTTTGTAACTTTTTAGGATTTTAAGTGAAAAGGCAATTGCAGTAGTAAAGGCATCTTTATTACCCAAAACACTCGTCTGGCAGTGAGGACTGTGGATTTTTCTAGGATGACTATTTGTCACCAACTAGGCATGTGAATTTACAACACATAACACTCCATTGGCTTAAATTCTCTAGACTTAACTTCCGTAAGTTATTTGTTTGAAAGATGGAAAAAAAGTTACGTTAGATTACTGGTATTACCATGGTTCTCCAGATGCCCCTCCAGACTCCTTGCGATGGGCCGCTGTGCCACAGATGTCTGGGTCTGCACTGTTTCTGCCGGCTGTCACTGCTCTGTGTTAGTGTCCACCAAGGAAGACATTTTTGAGCCACAGGGTCACCAGTTTAAATATCTTAAAAAAGCAGTTAGGTACTTACCTTTTCTAGAAAAAAAAATACTTTCAATTAATTATGTGCAGAGTTTTTGTCAGCTTCAAGAGCTGCCTTATCTCTAGACCACTGCCTCCCACCCCTAAATTTCCATTCAGGTCCATAACTGTCTTCCCAGGTAACTATTATTTTTTGCCTCGGAAGTATAATTTAGACTTAATATTCTTTGATTATAGAGGCGTAGGACCTTACGGTTGAGACAGACCTTGGAAATGATCTCTCTCAACCCCTTCCTTGATACAGAATGACCACCACAGGCCTAAGAGTAGTTATTCAACATCTATTTGCAGAGTTCCAGGGGCTCATCAACTGGGTTGGTAACCCATTCCGTTTTGTAGTAGCTCTTATGCGTTCTTATGGGCAGCCAAAATGAATACCTTCACAACGTTCTTTTCTGTCATTTTACCCTAGTGATTTGAAACACTATCTGTGGTGAGTGGCTCTCGAAGTTTACTGCACATAAGAATCACTTAGAGGGTTAGGATGGATATTCCACGACTCTCGCCAAACATTGTTTCAATAGCTCAAGAGATGGAGTCCAGCTTTACATTTTTAATACAAATTGCATGTGATTATAACTGTAGATAATTATTATAACAATACAGAATATTGTGAAATGGAAAATTCAGTTATAAATTTGTATAATATGAGTCCAGTTTTGTATGTAATAGAATCTATGTATAAAAAAATAAGTTTTGGAGAATATTCCCAAAATGTTATCAATGGTTGATTATTTTTGCTTGTTGGAATTTTGGACAACTTAGACTTTTAGTTATCTTTACATTCTAATATCTCCCAAATAATTTTTATATTCCTTTTCTTATTAAAAATAGTAAATTTTAATGATTGATTTATCACCCTCACTGCTTATCATAAAGGTGATTTTTTTAATAGAAGATGGATATTTGCATGGATGAGAGACCTTTCTAGTCTGACAACATTTTTATTGCTCCTGAGTTCTCAGAGCACACCAGAGTTAATTAAGGTCCATCAGTAAAAAATACTAACTACTCTGGTTTTCTCCAAAGGGAGGATGATGGTCAGCCTTGGCAGTCATCTCATTATTCAGTTCAAGGCCATTTCATCTGTCACCCATTTGTTCTTTCATAAACGTTTATGTTCTAGATTCTGTGCCACTCACTAAGGCTCTGAAAAAACACTTGTGGACCCAGTTCATACTATATCAGAAGAAGCAAAGGTAGCAGAAAGAACAGAGGAGCTATCTCTCCCTGGGCAGCTCTGAGGTGGTTTCACTTGAGTGAAGTCCCTTGAAAAGCGAGGAGGAGCTGTCTTCTCTAAGCAGATGAGGTGGTGGTAGTGGACGTATTTCCTTGAGAAGCATATGCAAAGCCATGGAAATGTGACCTAGTGTGATGTGAATGAGGAACTGCAAGTATTAGTAATTTGACATGGCTAAAGGCCTGGCTGCCCAGGAGAGGTTACAAGAGGTAGTGAATTTATCGGACTGTGAGATGCACAAGACCATAAGATGCACCTAGGTTTTAGAGGAAGAAAATAGGAAAAAAATTCTGAAGCAAAAAATGTGGCAAAATATTTAATAACATAAAGAACATAAGCTGCCCTGCCCCTCACCCTCCTCGAGCCAGGTACACTGCATTCAGACCATAAGACGCACCCCCATTTTCCTCTCAAATTTTGGGGGGAAGTATGTCTTATAGTCCAAAAAATACGGTAATTTGGATGGGTAAGCAGGAGTCCAGGCTTGTAACATCTTATATGCCATTTTATCTTACTTTGTTTTTATTTATTTATTATTTTTCTTTTTAATAGAATTTATTGGGGTGACACTGGTTAAAGAAATCATATAGCTTTCGGGTATACAAAGAATTTGGGGATTTGGGTGACTAACTGGATCCACTTTACATCGTGGCAGCAATCTGAGGGATAGATGGGAGGGGTGGCTGGGGCCTGTGGGGCCTGTTGGAGGGTTATTCTGGTGCTGAGAAAGAGGCAGGATCTGTTAAGGGCTGGGATTCAGAGGAAATTCTGAGGGGTCATGTGGGGATAACCAAGAGAGAGAAGTCTGGCCTGACTCTTAGTTTTCTTGTAGAAGGTCTCTGAGTAGATTGGATTCTAGAACCATTTCGAATATTACTACTCTGTCACGGGAAAGAATGAGCAAAAAGTACAGGGTATGTTGAGAAGAAAACAAAATTTCTAAATTTTTCTATCTAGGCATTGTTTTTCGTGCACCCAACTTTATGTTTAACTCCAAAGTTTGTTGAGACCTAGAAATTTTTATGAGATATAATTTCATAACTTCTCATTTATGCTGCTTTCTTCTTTGTGTGAATCTAGAGATAACTGTGAAAGAGATATTACCTTTTACAAAAATCAGAAAGTCAGGCCACGAATGAGCAGGAGAGATGCCAGAGAACAAGGATAAGTGTCATGAAATGGTGGCCGGTCAGTGGAGGCAGGCAATTTAAGAGGGGCTGGAATCCACGCATATTTACCAAATAGGGCAACACATCCATATGGTCTAATACTAAATGAGCTTAAATGGTTTTTAGGTGTTAGTGGTAGCTACTAATGTAATGTAGGTAGTCTGTTGATTTGCAAAAGTAATTTCCTTTTATCTGTACTAAGAAACAGACTGCTGACAGATTTCATATATTTTTAAAGTTATTGTACATTTCAAACAGTAATGTGCTTTTATTAAAAACTGAGGTACAGAAATGGAAGTAAATTTAAAAGCCTTCTTACTTTCCTCTGCTACAACTTGATGAATATGCTTTCATATTTATATGTGCTTGTATTAATATCCACTCATTATTTCTTGAAGTATATATTCAAAAGATATGAAATAGGACAACAGAAATAACAGCCATGAAAAATATCACGCAGTTTAAGTATTGATAGTCAGCAGTATTCTGGCTGTACAAGCAAGTAACAATATTTTGGGCAAGAATGCTCATCTGTTACTAAATAATTAGTAATTGATTTAGGTTAAGCCGGGATTAATTGTCTATGTAGTTGTTCTTTCCCATTAACTCAAAGGGGATAGTAATTATGCATGGTATCTCTTAATCTGCAAACTCTTCTCTAATCGCCCCAAGAACCTACTAACCTTCGTTTAGTCAGATAAAAAACAACCAAGAAACAGAAGAAAAGATAACTTTTTAACCTCCAGTGTCTGTTAAAAGTACAGTTAGTTTTGTATTCCTTAGAGTTGGAGAAGGGGGCTGTATGTTAGAGGAAGTAAATGTAAAAATGTGCCAGTTTTACAGATGCTAGGGTTTTCTTGCTTGAATTTTAATGACCATACTATCACTCTTTCAATTTTGTTAGGAGCTTTGCCCACAAGCCTAAGAACAGCGGTTTGAAACCAGATGATTCTCTGAGGTCTCTTCTTAAGACCAGCTGCAGTTTGGATGCGATTACTCATTGTTCTGGAGTAAGCAGCTTAGACCTCACCAGCCACCCCATTGACTGTCCCCGTACAAAGCTGTTTCTGTCCTACACAGTCAGGGACTCCAGGCTCAGCTGCTGAGTCTGCTGAATTAATCAATGCATGCTTAGACCACATTCCCCAAAGACGAGTGATTTCTATAGTGACTCCACCCTAACATTGTGAGATGCTCCTTTTCAATGTTCCTCTGACAGCTGGGGACCTGAGAGCAGCCTAAACCTGGGACGGCAGCTCAGGAAGAATGTTTTCAAAGGTTTATTGAGGAGCAATGTGGATTTACATGTTTTGCCAGGCAGGATTTATAATTAAAAATTTTCAAGCATATAGAATTTCCTAAGTACTGAATTGCACTGTTTCATGTAGCCCCCATAACACCTTATGAGGTACTTGTGCTTATTTCTGTTGTATACAGAGGGAAATTGAGAGCTGCTGGGTTATGTGTGCCTGCCAACTTAGGAGCAAGAGTGGTTTTTGATGCTGGCTGTACTTTGGAATCACCTGAAAAGCTTTTTTTTTTTGAAATAAAAATTCCTGAGTTTATGGCAGATGAATTAGATTAGAATCTCTGGGGGAAAGCCCAGGCATCAGCATCTTCAAACAAGCAGACAGACAAACAAACAAACAAACAAACCACCTTCCCAGGTAACTTGTTTTTGCAGCCAGGGTTGAGAACTTCTGTCCCAGTTTGCCCCTGGACCAGTGGCATTTGCATGAGGTAGAAGCTTGTTAGAAATACAGTGATGGGACTTTCCCGGACATACTGTGTCAGAATCCGGATTTTAAAAGGATCCCTAGGGAACTGTTTATACTGCTTTTGCAACTTTTATGTAAACCTAAGGCTTTTCTAAACTTAAAAACGTTTATCAGAAAAAAAGACAATGTTCGGGATGCAAAGATCCTTCCCTCCAGAAGCTCAGTCTTGCAAAAGAGAAACTTATTAAAAGGCAATTTGCTAAGAGCTGTAATGGAAGTAATGTAGAAAGTGCTGTCACTTTCTGGAAGGAAATGAAAAATGCTGCTTGGGGAACCTTGTCAATGGAAGGTGACTTGAAGGCATTCCAGGCACAAAGAAAGACGCAAATGACAATTCTTTAAGAAAAGTTGCCAATATAAAGGAAATTGAAGAAGAACATGAAACTGAGCCTGGTGAAAATATAATGTTTGATGCACATGTATATGTTTTTAAGAAGATAATAGGTACTAACCAAAATGGAGGATTAATGTCGTACAAGAGAGGTACTATAATAATTGATGGAACAATTTACTTTCCTTTTTTTGAAAAAAGCCAAGTAATGAAAAGAAATCAATCGTTCATAGCATTAGCCCTCTAGAAAAGGGTTGCAGACAGGCCCTTTTTTGGAATTCTTTTTCTGAGAGCTGCCGTGACCCTGCTGTCCTCTAGTGATCCAGTGTCCTGAAGGTGCCATGCTCAGCTTCTCCGCCGACTTTCACGAGTGCTCTTTCCTCTGTTGGGCTGGGGTGACCCCTTCTGCGCCTGGCTAATTCCACCTCATTCTTCAGCTGGGATTCTGCTCAGAATCACTTCTTCAAAAAGCCCTTTCTCGTTTAAGTTGTAGGTTGGCGACCCTTCTTCTGGGTTTCTACAACATCTTGTAAATGTCACATTGTTGCTAATGTTCTTTTTGTCTGTTTCTCTCATAAAAGAGTACTTTGAAGCCAGGGGTTATCTTTCAATGGCTTCTGTGTCTCCAATACTTTGCAAACTGTTCAACTCAATAAATGCTTTGAAATAAATGAAAGAAGTGAGAATAATAACCCATTTTTTGCCCTTAGTTCACAATGACAAGTAAGCAATCTCTTATGGTTATAAGAGATAGAAATGCTCTTTGCATTAATAGCTGGGAGGAAATTTAGAGACTTCAACCTGTGCAGAACATGTCTGGCCTAAGGTAGATTCTCAGAAAATTTTAGTTGTATGAAAGAATGAACATTCTCATTTTACACATGAGGACTCTGGTTTAGATTATATTAAAGATGTGTCAGCATCTTATTAAGAGAATGTGAACTCAGACATGGATGATAACTCATCAATTACGAATAATTTTTATAGCTTCCAATTTTAAGAACCTGTACATGTCAGGTGTTACAGAAATAATGTGTACATAAGTAAACCAATACAGTCATATTTAATTATCTGAAAAAAACACATGAGGCTAACATTAGATTTGAGGACACGGCCTTTGGCTCAGAAATGTATGGTTATAGAGCTCAGGCCCTTTTCCTAATCAGTGTTTTTTCTGCTCTTTCCTGCTACCTCCCTTTCTTTAAGAAGCACCTGCAACTCCTTGTACCTTTCTTTTCATGGAAATCACATGGTTGGGGATGAAAGAACCGGCCCTTGGTCACTCATTTTCTGTATGACCATGTACAAACCACTGCAGTTCCGTCTGTCAATCTCCACATTATAAAGTAGATCTATTAAACTACGTCAGGGGTTTACTTATTCCGTGGCAAATATTTGAAAGGTGAATGTGTGCTAGGCACCGTTCTAGGTGCGGAAGACGCAGTAGTAAAAAGGACAGATAAGATCCATCCTCCCACAACCTTACATGATGGCGATTGAGGCTGAAAATAAACGCGTAAGCTTGCATAGTGATCAGTGCCATGGAGCCAATAGAACAGGGTGACAAAGAAGAATGTGGCTGGAGGAGTAAGGTGTGAGGTGCATGAATGGGTGGTATGAAAAGGCTTCCCTCAGGAAGCAACATTTAAATCGATACTTGAAAGCAGAGCAGGAGTCAGCCGTGAATGCATTTGGGGGGTGTAGGGTTCTAGGCCGCGGCAGCACGGCGTGGCTGGCAGGAAGACGGGAGCAGACGGTGAGCGGAGAGGCTGGCAGGTCCAGATCAGGGGCTTAGATTACGTGGTACAGACTGTTTCTCAGACTCCAGTGTGTAGATTCTCCAGGGAAATTCATGATGATGTTTTCACATCTTTGATGCCTTTGCCATCCTTGATAGCTTCCAACATCCTTACTTTTTTTCATGTGCATGGGAAACTTTTTTATTATGAGTAATGTCTCAGAGTGGAAGCCAGAAACTTGTTTCCCCGGTCTCTTTTGCATCAAGGATACCTGCGTCTGACCCAGGCTCTAGGTCAGTCAGATGCACACAGGTAAAACTTTAAATTGGAAATTAGTGACAAGAAACAGGCCCCATGGAATCTATTCTGGCAATGATGGCGGCTGATACATTTCACCTCTAGAGTCAGCTCTAGCAGAGTTTCTAACACAACATGTATCTGGTGCAGAGATCCTGGTTAGCCAAGTGGAGTTCAATGAGAATACCTGGTGTAGGTAGCAGTGCTGAACTCACTCAGCCATTTCTATTCTGTTATTTCAGTACTGTTCCTGACAGCTTCATTTGGTTCTCTGGCCATCATGGAGTTTCTACAAATCTCTCATACTCATTTATAAATGTCTTCTTATTTAAATTAACTAGAGTATATTTCTCTTAGCAATTAATAATCCTGTGTCACTGTCTCAAACTGGAGAATAAGGGTCAGCGACATTCACTGTCTGTGTCTGAGAAGCATTCGATTTATGAGAGTAATTCCAACTCTAAGTTCTGGAGGTGTAAATACTGCTTATTTCAAAACCTTGTTTCCCATATTATTTACAAAGTTAGTATTGGTAAACTTGTTTCTGCCTTAGAAGCCTACCTTATTCTCAGTACTCATGGGAAGGTAAGCTAATTATTCGGTTGTTTTCTTCTAGAAACCTCTTAATGGCCTCCATTAACTTAAAGGACAGGATCTAATACAAAGATGCTTGACTAGAACTTTCCACTAGCACTTAGATCTCCCCAGGCTTCCGAGTGTAGCACTGATAAGGGATTTATTACCCAGACCAGTCCTTCCTCCCAAAGCCCACCTTGTTGGTTAAGCTAAACAAGTATTTAATTACTAATCACAACTCTATACATAGATGCATCTTTAGAGACATTTTGGTATCTGTTTAGGAGTCATTATTTCAATAAAATGTTTAAGCATCCTTGCCTCAGGTCTCCCATGCAGCATCTGGGAAAGAGCATCTAAAATTTAAGTGGTTTTTAATAGTTACACAGAAGTAAGGTGAGAATATGTTTATAATTATTACCACCCCCATCTGCTCCCTACATGTTCCAGGCTGGTCTCGGAAGGGTTGTTAAAAATGTAGCTACTTCTCTAAAGTGGCTTTCCATTTTTATGCCTCTTTGGCTATTCCTCTGCTCTGTGCTGAAATTCTGAATTTTCTCCAACTCCTGTCAATTTTATTTCTGTTTATTTTTATATTTATAGCCGAACTTGTTTTCACTTTCTCTGACGTATCAATTTGATGCAGGTTCTTCATGATGAGCACTGGTGAAGAAAATCCCCTTCCCAAAGGCTATGTAGGTAAAAATGATGATTGTTTCCTGGGACTATTTCACTTCTTTTGCTTAATGGAAATTGCTCATTGTTACAAAAAGGAGGGAAGTGAGGGGCCTCATTTTTCTCAGGTGTTATCTGCTTTAATACCAGTATACACTATTAAGAGGAGCTTACTTTGAGTATCAACAGGAAAGCAGATTTTTGATTCAAAGTGTGCTTATGAGAAATGTAATCATTAGGCTTACGCATATTTAGGCTTTGTGTTTGCTAGTGAGTTTTCAGAGATTCCTGCTCATTTCACGCTTTGTCAGTAAGTTTTTGGTGACTCATTCATGGTCGCTTGAGTATTACTCCCTAGAGATCTTCTCTTTGTCTTTACGGGTTTAGAGACAGTGCTTCTGGTGGAAAATTCTCCTCTGGAATGTCTTTTCTGGTTCTCCCCACCCTTTTAACACACGATGTTCATTTTAAATTATGCATTACAGCTGGAGATGTGTGTTTGTCTTATGATTAGGGAAATTTTGAGAAATTAAAGTAAATTTTCTAAATGAATAGCTAGGTGATGGGTATATGGTGGTTTGCATATGTTTTTATATGTTTGATTTTCTTTCATAATACAAAGTTGAAAAGAAAATGTGATGTATTAGACTAATATAACCCTGTGACTGAGGCAATTTACTAGGCATTTCTGAGCCTCAGTGTCCTTGTTTGTAAAAGGAATTCATAAATAAAGAAGTAAATCTTTGATTTATAGGATTAGAACTGTATCAGGAAATGAGTGCTCTAGTGTTCCAGTGCAGACTGTACTCCAAAATACTATTCACGCGTCGAGTATTAATTATAAAGGGATTGTGTGCAAGTGTAACTCAATGTTTATTAACCTAGAAGACCTGGGCAGAGATTTGCATAATTATTTTTTGTATTAGGATGATGTTGGGTCATGATGGCGGAGGCTCAGAGGGCATGTGTTGCCTTTAGAAAATGGCCACTTGGGAAATGGCGGAATAAAATCAAACATAACTTGGAACCACAAATGCTTCGTTTTTTGTGTTAGTCAAGAAAATACTGGTCTTAGTTAATAATAGATGTAAACATTTCTTAATTGGGGATATTGTCCTTAATATTGTAAGCTAGTATTGCTTTTGTGGGTGCCAGTTTTTAAAATTAGAGACTCACTGGGGAGAGAGGCCCAGGCCAGCTCCTTGGGAGTCACACGGAGAGCCTTCATCTGCTGCGAAAGATGGACTTAGAGTTACTGGATTGTGGACGTTGAATTCCAGCTAAGAACAGATAACATTTATTCAAATTTGAAGTTTACTGTATGCCTAGGAATGTGCAAAATTCGTAACAGATGAATCCCATTTCTGTTTCACAGCTACATGGTGGAAGAATGCTATTAGCTTTTGTTCAATAGATGAGGCAGGTCACTGTGGCTCAGGGAGGTAAAATACTTTACCCAAGTTTATATAAATAAAAATGAAATTGATAGAACCAAGAATAGAAATTACCATTCTAACTCTAGGACCTATCGTCTTTGCTATAACACATTGGTTCTTTATAATAATTATTTCAGTCCAGTCTTTTCTCTGAACATTTTTGTATTTCTATCCCTTTATAATATATGTTCCTCTATCCAGCTGTCTGAGCAGACACACATGAGGTTTTTATTATAACAGTTCAGAAAGTCCACTTTTGAAAATGAAAATGATATACATGAAAATGTACAAATGAAAATAACTATTCACATATTGTGTGAATTTCTTAGCTTTCAGAACAAACACTAACATTTTGGTGGTTTAAAGTAATAAATTTATTTTCTCACAGTTCTGAAGGTCAGAAGTCTAAAGTCAATGTGTTGGCAGGAGTGTTTCCTTCTGAAAGCTCTGAAGGAAAATTGGTTGATTCTCCTAACTTGTGGTTGTTGTGGGCAATCCTTAGCATTCCTTGGTTTGTAGCTGTTTAGCTCCCATCTCTACTTCTGTCTTCATGTGACTTTCTCCTTGCATCTTAAATCTCCTTCTTCTTTCTTTTATAAGGACACCAGTCATTGGCTTTAGGCCCACCATAAATCTAGGATGCACTCACAGGTACCAGAAATTAGGATTTGGACATACGTTTTAAGAGTCCATTATTTGACTCACTACCTATTTTGAACATTTGTATTAAAGAAACAAGTGAAATAGTACAAGTAAAATACAAATTTTAATTTTAGATCATTTCAACTCATATATTACTTAGTTTAAAGTGTATTTTATATAAGAATGTTATTTTATATATATGATATCATTGCCAGAGATATCCCCCAAGGATTTTATACTTACATTTTATTTTTTTCATCTCACTAGTAAAAATATTCTAACTATCATCTATCAGTTATTCCCAGGATATGCAATTGCATACGCATGTTTAGTTCCTCATTACTTAAACTTTGATATTTATAATTATTTGAAGAGACTCTAAATGGTAAAAGATATTACATATTCTATTGATGTCTCCTGATTCTCATTTCAAAGCACTTAACCATTATGACATAGAATGTTAGCATTAGACTTAGTGAAGAGATAATGAATTAAAAATATTGACATGATAAAGAAGATGTAATAACATTTGATGATTGGCCAAAATTGAGGGCATGTAGGAGAGAAAAGCTAAACTGGGCATCAAGAAATCTGGATTCTATCTATTCTCCGCATTTTACAAGGTCTTCTCTGCAGAGTGGAATAATAATGATGATGATGATGATGATGATGATGATGATGATAAACAACTCTAGAGAGTGAAATGAAGGGAGACATGTCCACAGCATGTAGACTGCTAAGAGTCCTGGAGAGAGTGACTCATGAAGAAATGTGGATATCCAAATTTGAACACACCTTTAGAGATAAGAGGGAACCGAGGATGATAGGTGTTCTTTACCTGTTTAAAGCAATCAATATGATTTTTTAGCATGAACTTAGAAATACTATATCCGTGTTTTAAAAGTTTAGTGGCATACTATGGAGGAAATGCTAACTGAACATAAAAGATGGCTTAGACTATAGGGTTAGACTGTAAGTCTTCCTAGCTGATGGTGTTGGGAGGATTGCTGATAAGGTAACAGTACAAAATGGTTAAGTTAGTGTAATTACAAAAAGGATGCATATCTACTTAAACTATTTTCTTTTAACTTAAGACTTATACAAGTGCATTTATTTGTCAAACTTTTCATATAAATTAAGGCCTTTCCTTTGAGTATGGGTCTGCTGATTGGAGTTTTGTAAAGACTTTTTTTGGTAAAAAGTTCTCATTGTAGATCACCCCAATGATTACTTCTTCACACCAAAAGGAGAACTGAGGGGTACCTATAAGTGACTTAACTGCAAATTCTATCTGAACTGTAGTAAGTCATCTGAATCTCTGCTGGCTGTGTTGCCCACATGTATATGACAGTGGGACTGAATACCTGACTCCACTGTGGTTTGATTAGAAAGGAAGAATGAGGAATGGATGCTTATTAGGCAGTCAACAGTTTTCATGACAATTAGCATGAGATAGATGCAGCAAGTGTGGTGGGAACAGAATTGCTTAAGTATGTGTGGGGCAAAGTCTAGCAGCTTTGGGTGTTCAGTCAGCTACAGGCACCAGTAGGTATGGAGTCCATTTTAATGGAGGGTGTCCATAAATTTGCTGAGTGGTCAGCTGGTTCATTGGAACTCTGTTTTGAGAGCCTTTGTTCTTTTAATCCAGTTTTTAAAAGGCTACAAAAGCCTCACAGATGATTCAAAAGGAAAGAATTTACAGAGAAAATTGGATTTGAGCCAACTTTGAAGGACAAGATAGTAAAATGACTCATGATAAGGGGAATGCCTGTTTGTCTTGTGGGGCTGAGAAATTATTCCAGGCATTTGTACCACAGGCTGAGAGATAAGGGGAGAGAAATGTTCATTGATTTCAATGTTCCAGAGAGAGTAGTTCTGTGATCCTGGATCATCTAGTTTTATGGCTGTTCTTGGGTGGTCCTTTCCTGGGTGGCCATTTTCACCTCACTTCAGCATGGCAAGTCAGAGATGAAATGTGGATGTGATATTCTTGGATGGTTTAAAGCTGTCCTTATTGTTTGATATCATTTATAGATCTATGTACATACTTAGTTCATGATTAGGTTCTTTGCAAAGTAAGGTTAAATACCTTTTAAAAAGTATAACTTTATTATTATAAAAGCAATTAGAAACTTATTTTCATTATGCTATTTGCCAAATTCTGAGCAATGCAGAAATATCTGCTTTCTAAACAAACCTCAGAGTATGTGCTTTAGGCTTTGCCCAAAATTCAGTTTTTGCTTACCAAGTACGGTTTTGAAAACTTGTCTTCTTTATTGTGTTTATGACCTGTCTGTCATGCTAGCTGTGAGGCACATGTACCTCTTGTGCTGCATCCAGTTATGCAAGGTGATTTTCCCACATCATTAGCCTCGCGCCGCTCTGAGATGCAGCCTGCACGATCAGCCAGCGGCCCCGCTGTCACAGCAGGACACTGCAGAGTGGTTTGCAAGGTCCTTCTTACTCTACTGATTTTCTCAAATACCTCCAAGAAACGTTACTACGCCTCAGCTAAACTGTTGGTCCCACAGGAGACAGTGAGAGGAAACTACTTCAAGAGACCAGGAAGCAGGGTAGAATGGGGAAGGTAAGGGGGATTGCTGTGGTTTCAACAGCATGTGGAAAGAAAGGAAGCACTTAGGAGTTAATGCAAAAAGATAGAGTGGAGATAAGATTGTATTAAAGATGAAAGAGGTGGGTACAGATTTATAACCAAGCCAGTAAGGAGGGTAGAAAATACTGAGAATTTATGTATCTTGGTCCTATTCCCTCTTCCATAAAGTGTTCCTCTCCATTCCAAACCCAGATTAATAGCAATAACCCCTAATATTGTTTGATGTTAAATGCAGAGCACTATGAGGTGTTACTCTTGTTTTGGAACTACAATCTAAAGTCATAGCACATGATATGAATCGGGTTTAATCCTGCTTTGAGTGTGTTCTTTAACAGAGTTTTAATGTGACCTGTATTTTGAAAGTCATGATTTCATATATATAGTCTGTATGAATCACAGGGAACAAAAATCCTTTTAAACTTGGCCCTGAAAACAGAAATAACCCCTGTTTTATAGGCCCTAATCCTCATCATGTTTTATTGGGATTCGGTTGTTTAAGATAATCTGGCTTGATTTAGGTAGACTTAAATCCAGACAGTGATCAGTTGTGTTATAATGGGATGCTTGGCTTGAGCCCAAAAAGAACTTTCGAAGACCTTGCAGAAATCTCCAGGTTGAAGGGACTTCCTGATGAGTCAATTAATGCCTCCAAATGCTTATGAAAGTGGTCATTTTGGAGTGTCTACAAATTGAATGCACTGTGTGCAAATTGTGTGCACTGAACTGTACACAAAATTTTAATGAGGACAATTAAAGAGAGTCAAAAGAAACAAACAAACAAACAAACAAGAATAAGTTTGTGCAGTTGAGGAAAAGGAGCCTTTAAAATCCATAATGAGTATTTGATAAATCACAGTATTAAACACTATTTTACTTTTGTAGGACACATGGCTTTTTCTTTAATAGCTTAAATATATGCAATTTTACTTTTCAATCACATTTTAATAAAACCAGAAATTATTTTAATGTTTAACACTACTGGTTCTATAATACCTCCTAGATATTTTTTGCAAAATACCTGTTGAAAATCATGCAATCAGTAATTATAGGCTTTAAACACATTATCGTTTCACAAAATGTGTATGTTTTTCAGCTGTTTTTTTTCTTTACACATATTTTCCCCACCATCAATTGTAACATATACTAGCAGATTTCACTTTAGAGTGTATTCAGATAAAGTTTTCTCCACTTATTTGAAAATATTCACACCTTTAGCTCATTAACATACATTATGTATAGAGGTTTATTCTTTAAGCACTTTAGAATTGTCGTTGATTCCTTAAGTAAGCAACAACAATTGAGAAATATTGATAATACCTATTGATTTATCAAGGGGCAAGAAAATCCGCTTGAAATGTTTACCTCGTTTCCTTTGTTTTACTTTTTTTATTGTTCAGTTACAATTGTCCTGGCTTTCCCCGTCACTGCTCTCCCAGGAGGTACACATGTTCTTTGTAGTTTATAAAGCACGTGACAGGCCCCATTGCCCTCGAGTCACAGCACAGCTGATCCATAGGCAGAAGACGTATTGTTGTCAGTGCACCCATCTTGGACTTCTTTTGTTATATTTATCCCATTTTGTTCTTTTTGATGTTATTGTAAGTAGAATTGTTTCCTTGATTTCATTTTCAAGTTGTTCATTGCATTGTAACAGTTTTTAATATCACAGTTACATTCATTTAGCCATCTGTTCCTGGCCGTATTTCCAATCCAACAATGAATGAAGCTGAAAAATAAACTGTCTCCATTTTGTCAATATAGTTAGTTGTCAGCAAATGTTTATTGACTACAACATTATTTCCAGAATATACTACATACATGTTGTGGAAGTTATAAAAAAATAAGCTCTGTCTACAAACTTAATTTCATAGGGAAGCCAGATTTTAAAAAGTTTGAATGCCTCCAAAGAAAATGTAGGACATGCACACATTTGGTGGATATTAGGAAAACTAAACTGTTACTGAACACTGAGGTAAATAACAAAACTGTGGAAGTGGCAGAACACAGTCTCATTTGTAAAAGAATGAATGGAGTTTGATAATACAGGTGAATAGGGGAAGATATTCTGCCTAGAAACTGTTATGAGTAGGTCAGAACATTGGGAACATTTTTTTTGAAAAATCTTATTTAACTAAAAGACAACTAATGAAGAAGCTGGAATATAGTTTGAGAAAGACTTAAAAGGACGAATACGATGTATGTGTACTAGACAGCTATAAAGTAGAAAGACAGTTTAATAAAAATAGAAAAATAATGACTTCCGCCAAGATGGAGGCATAGGTGGAAACACTGTGCCTTCTCCCACAACCAAGTTTGAATATAACAAAGGTTTAGTAAACAAAGACACAGCCAAAGAACAGAAAACTGAACTATACGGAAGTCCAACAACAACAACAACGAACCGTTCAACCGGACTGGTAAGAGGGCAGAGCCAGCAGCGGAGCAGGGTCAGGCAGGAAGGATCCGGGGACCCAGGCAACCCAGGCACGCAGGCAGCCAGGTTAGCATCTCGGACCCAGTGAGGGTGCGGGGCAGGCTGTCTGCGGTCACACATTCGAGCACAGATAAACCCGCAGAGGTGTGAGAAGTGAGACGGACCCCGCAGGCCCCAGCGGTGAACCGCTCAGGCCCCAGTGGCGAACCCAGTGAGGGTGCAGGCAGGCTGATCGAGGTCGCACATTCGCGTCGGACCAGCAGGAGGAGGCAGAGGGGACCGCCACTGATTTCCTTTGACCTCGCCCCCACATACAGCATCACATCCCAGCGACTGAGTTGCTCCACCCTGGTGAACACCTAGGGCTCCGCTCCTCATACGTAACAGGCACGAACAGCCCAAAATATGGCTCAAGAAGAATTCAAAGTCCCAGAGCCAATAACTCTAAGCGACCAGGAAATAGCGAACCTCTCAGATGCACAGTTCAAGACACTGGTGATCAGGATGCTCACAGAACTGATTGATTATAGTCACAAACTAGAGGAACATATGAAGGCTAAACTAATTGAAATGAAGGGAAATGCACAGGAAACCAATAGTGTTGGAAAGGAAAGTGGGACTCAAATCAATGGAGTGGACCAGAAGGAAGAATGAAACATCCGACCAGAAAAGAATAAAGAAACAAGAATTCAAAAAAATGAGGAGAGGCTTAGGAACCTCCAGGACATCTTTAAACGTTCCAACATCCGAATTATAGGGGTACCAGAAGGGGAAAAGAAACAGCCACGAGTGGAAAACATTTGAACAAATAATAAAGGAGAACTTCCCCAGTCTGGCAAAGAAAATAGACTTCCAGGAAATCCAGGAAGCTCAGAGAGTCCCAAAGAAGTTGGACCCAAGAAAGAACACACCAAGGCACATCCTAATTACATTGCCCAAGATTAACATGAAGGAGAGAATCCTAGAAGCAGCAAGAGATAAGGGGACAATCACCTACAAAGGAGTTCCTATCAGACTGTCAGCTGATTTCTCCAAAGAGACCTTACAGGCAAGAAGGGGCTGGAAAGAAGTATTCCAAGTCATGAAATCCAAAGACCTACAGCCAAGATTGCTTTATCCAGCAAAGTTTTCATTTAGAATGGAAGGACAGATAAAGTGCTTCTCAGATAAGATCAAGTTCAAGGAGTTCATCATCACCAAGCCCTTATTATATGAAATGTTAAAGGGACTTATCTAAGAAAAAGAAGATGAAAAATATGAACAGTGAAAGGACAGCAAACTCACAGTTACCAACAACCACACCTAAAACAAAAACAAACCAAGAGAACAGCTAGGTCAGGAGCGGAACCATAGAAATGAAGAACACATGGAGGGTTAGCTGTAGGGGAGTGGGAGGAGGAGAAGGGGGGAGAAGGTACAGAGAATAAGCATAGACGGTAGGTAGAAAATAGATAAGGGGGAGGGCAAGAATAGTAGGGGAATATAGAATCTAAAAACTTGAGATGCGTGGTCATAAACTAAAGGGGGGGATTGGTGAGGGAGGGGTGTGCAGGGTGGAGGGGAATGAAGGGGGGAATAGAACAACAACTGTAATGGTATAATCAATAAAATATATTAAAAAAAGAAAAAATAGAAAAATAACATGATGAGGAGAACTTCTGAGGGACAAAAGGTTTGGTAACAGACTGACTACGGTAGAATGAAGAGGAAGAAATGGTAGAATTACTGATACTGTCAGCTAAATGGATGAGTGGATGTCCTGCGAATTTTTCAAGGTCCCAGAGCCATGAACGGCACAGCTGCCATTCACAACACGATGGCTCCTGTGTTGTTTATACCATGCTTCACTTTAGAAGTAATTGTGCACAACCATGGGCTTTATTGCATCCCCAAATCTCCAATAACTTGTAATTTATTTAACCCATATTTCTTAAAGGATCATGTATTGATTTGAGAAAGAGAAAGAGAGAGAGAGACATGATCTTGTTGTCCCACCTATTTATTCGGTCACTGGTTGCTTCCTGTATGTGCCTGCAACCTCGGCTCATCATGACAAGGCTCTAACCGACTGAGCTACCCACAGAGAGCCCTACCCGAATTCTTAAATAGAGTGTTTTACATTTTTCACTGAAGTTCATCCAACAACAGAGAAGCCTGACCTTTTAACTTCACGATTTCTGGAGGTCATAGCTGAAGATGCTCACAATAAGTACGAAGAAGAAAGGCCGAACTATTTGTATGAAAAAGTTATGTGAGTATGTTCTCATTCATAATATACGACGGTGTTTTTGTTAGCCCCATGTGACCCAGCTCCATGGAGTGGGCTCCCAGGAGTTATCATACTGCAGGGACAAAGAGGAACAGATACAGCTGTATCATGCTCCCCTTTGCCATTGACTGTGAGAATTCCTGTGTATCACGTAGGCTTCTGTTCATTTACTCAACAAAGAGTTACTTTATGTCTACTACATTCGAAGCTGTACAAGGAGAAATGAGGGCTTTGTGAAAAGAAGACAGTTTGATTCAAATATTAGTTACGTTTTTCTTAACTATCCCCACCCTTTCAGTTGGGGTAACATCACATCCCTCCTGGCCAGGGATAATCTTAGTTTCTACTAGATGTCCTGGGACCAGATCTAGTTAGCTCTCTTGTCCCTCTCAAAAGTGTTCCAATTTGGATGGTAAATTACAAGGCCACCCAACCTGTGGTAAATTTAAATTCATGTTTCTATAAAATTTTGAATTGAATGTATACTGTCAATCTTTAGCCTCATTTCTGAGGGGCTGAAATCGTAAAATATTAAGTATGTGAATGCTAATTATAGATTGAACTTAAAACAATACAAAATAGGGATGAAGAAGTTTCATTATCCAAAGACAGGACAACACTGATTTAATGCTTATGACACAGAGTATATTTTTACTTAAAATAAAGCCAGTTAAATAAAATCTCTTCCACCTGACTTTGCAGCTGATTACTAGGGTTTTGACAGAAACATGAGACAGGTTACTTTTGTGTGCACAGACTTAATGCTAAGCTGTTAACTTGGAGAAGTCCACGGCACAATAAACAAATAGCAGTACCGTGTCCAACTAGCATACTTGGAGCCCTTATTATGCGAGAAATGCTTTGCTGGTTTTTTTTTTACATGAATTGTTTTAGGGAAAGACTTGTTAGGCATGGAAAAACTTCAATTTCTAATACTAACAAATACTAAGTAAAAAAAGAAGGCTAACATTTATCCAAGCATTCACTAGATGCCAGGCACTGTTGTAAGTGCTTTAATTGTACAAACCCATTTATTCACAGAATGAGCCGTGATGGTGTTCTTTTAACCTTACAAATGAAGGGAAGACACAGAGGTTAGTTAACCTGCAAGCCCACTCAACTGGTGTTTAAATGAGACACTCTGGATCTATAGGCTGCCTGATACTGTCTTC
This sequence comes from Sturnira hondurensis, assembly GCF_014824575.4. Taxonomy (NCBI): domain Eukaryota; kingdom Metazoa; phylum Chordata; class Mammalia; order Chiroptera; family Phyllostomidae; genus Sturnira; species Sturnira hondurensis. Next base: position 15,797,463 of record NW_028076767.1, on the reverse strand, counting down.
TCATGGGTCCCTAAGTGTCCATTTACACATGAGCAATTAAAGGAAGCATGACAACCTTTTGCTCCTAAAATGTTTTGTAGTTAATAAAGTCCTTGTCTGCATATTCTCTCACATTCCCTCTCTCTCTGTCTCTGGTACCCACACCCCTTGTGAAGCAGGAAACAGGAGGGTATACCCATTTTACAGGTATGATATATTTATGTAAGTTGCCCAGAGTTGTCCAAGCAGTGGAGCAGAGGTCGGCTCCTCCTCAGCTCGTTAGTCTGTGAGCATCTCACTCTGCAGTGCGGACATCAGAAGCACACGTACTGAAATCATCAAATTGGAACCTAGAAAGAACCCTTCTTGGCAACAGAAAAATGGAAACCAACAGGTTTATCAGGTTTTTACTTTTAGATATTTTCACATGTTATGGAGACTTTTCCAACTTTAATGCTGATGTAATGAACCTATCAAAAGCAGGCTGATAATTTCCTTTAAGTTTCTATCTGTGAGATGATGGTAATGCTAGTACTTACTCATGTGCTTGTTGTCAGAAATTTAAAAGAACTAATACATTTGTAAAGCACACAAAACAATCTCTGGGACTTTGTTGTTGTCTCCTGTTACTAATAAGGACTGGGTTAAAACTGTGGGCAGGTTACGTGAACATATCCTCATTACCAGAAATAGCTCCCAAAGCACAGGTGCCACTGATGTCCGGGAAACGACGTGATGCTTTTGTCCTAATTATGAAGACATATTTTGTCAAAGACCAGTGCATATTTGAGGAAAGACTTCTATGTAGTGAATACTTTGAGGAAATATGGAATGTATTTGAGGGAGTTCATTTCCTTGAGGAGTTCATACTATTAAAAACATTTTCATCAGGGATTGTAAGAGTTGGGTATTGGAAAGGCGAAGGTGATGTTCATGGAGTATAGAGTTTCAGTTTTGCAAGATGAAAGAATTTTGGAGATTAGTTGCACACCGATGTAATTGTAGTTAATACTACTGAACTATGCACTTAAAAAGGGTTAAAATGGTAAATTTTACGTTATGTATTTTACTGAAATTAAAAATGATAAAAAAGAAAAAAACATGTTATTTTATTCTTAAATCTTACTCTATTTTATTCAAGCACAAATTTGTGGAAGTTGAAAAAGATACATAGGAACAAACTCACATGAATCAGGAAGTTCTTGAATAAGAAAATTGGGTCTGTAATAAAGGAGCCTTGACAGACAACCCTTCTCACCCCTTCCCACTCTAAAAGACAAAATGAAAAACAATTAAAAAGCCAAGGGACAAAAATGAAACCAGCAAGTACTTCACCAAGGGAAAAAGAAGAGTACAAATAAACATTTCAGTTTAAAATTTCAGTGATGAAAGAGCTCTTTCATCCTGTAAAACCTGAGAAAACACCACACGTATTAAAAGTAGGTCTTATTTTTACTTTTTTATTTACATGGATAAAAAGTACTGTTTTCTTTTACTGTTTCTTCTCTCTTTTCCATCTTGTTTTCTTCCCACTGTTCCTTCTTTGTCAAAATACCCAATCAAACTTGACTTTGCAAAAGATGTGTTATGCTTTGTTTTTGATTGGTTCCTTCAAGCTAGTTAGGTGGTCAATGAGATTTTTGTTGTCAGGAAAAGAGCGACATTAGTAAATCATTAACCTGACCATTAACCTTAACCTTACACTGTAGCAGGGCAAGGTAAGCGGATGATGGACGGTATTCCTAAGGACTTTTTTGTATGTGGCTCTTTTACTTGCCATGATATTGTTATCACTGTACTTGATATTTTATTTGCATATATTTATTTATATCATGTCAGAAACAAATATTTTTTAGGTTTTTTGAAAGCTGTGTGGCTTGTGCGTGTCCACTTAATGGAATTTACAATTCCATTAAGAATTGTAAATTCTTAATGCCGAAAAGAGTCAACTCTTGCTTGGACTTAACATTTCACAGACTAGTCACTGAGCAACTCAGCCTACAGCTTTGGGGACTGAACCTAAGACATCTTAGGTAAACTCTGGATGAAACATGCACTTGGGAAGAAGTAAATTGAAGTATGTTGAAAAGTAAATCGACATACTTTGATTTACTTCAGCTTTAACTTCACATTCGCATTAGCCTGTGCACTGAAGGAGCACCAAACGCTAGGCAGCGATTTTCAACATTTTGGGGTCATTGGTCTTTTGAGAATATGATCAAAATCCATACATACACACCTAATACTAGATACAATTTTAGGCAATCTGGAGACTTCTTGGAACACATTTAGCCTGTTAACAACTTGGACACCAAAAATCCTGCCACACTAAGAGAGAATGGAACATAGAATGAAGAATTTGTAGGGATTCAGATGAAAAACTTTCTAGGCCAAATAACAGCTCTAAGTTGCTTTCAGGGATAACATTTTTAGAAATTTGCCATTTGAATACATTTAATACTATGTGGTTTTAGTGTATAGTTCTGTAACATGTTAAACACTATTATTTAAAAGTGTATTTTTCGGTGCCCATTGTGGAATTTTATACTGATAATGAGCCTGTCTTTAAAATATGCAGATATAAAAGTGATCATTTTAATTAAGTAACAATTTTAGCTTATGTAGGGATATTCAAATACATGTAAGCAACCACATCAAAAAGTTAAAGTAACTTTTAAAGAACAAGGCATTGTCACGGAGAATTTTAAAATGATGTTTGCAAAACAATTTAGCCATGATCACAAAACTTTAGACATTTGTCCCTTGTTATAAATAAAGTTGTTGCTAAGCCTTTCTATGAAATAGTAACTGGAAATTTTCATTTTCTAGTTAAATAAAATGAAGACAGTAAAGTTACTTTAATGAATACACATATCATTGATGAATTATGATCTTTTTAGTTTTGTATGTTTATACCACTAGCTTACCTTCAGGAATATAAACACGTGTACCACTGATATGCTGTGTGATTTGAACAAAATTTCTCCCCCTTTAACCATGCTTTAAGGTCATGGACTGTGTGGTTCTGAATATGGAGAAAATCCTTTTTTATTTTATGGTGACGTAAACCTGAACACAATTATTTTTCCTACCTGCCTTTCTAAAATGTCATTGCACTATATAATACCGAGCAGATGACAATTACAGATGTTCTGGCCGTTAGATAAGATATTAAGTGCAGAATATGATATGCAGCAATTAAAACATGTTGTGCTATGCAAATGTACTTGATAGGAAGTAGGTGCCTTCATTTATGGCAATCACTCGTGAATTTATTCATCTATTATGTCTCAGACATCTTTTGAATCATTTTCAGGAAACACTGATGGCTATGTCTGACCTCAGAGTTTTAAAATTAGGAATGCTTAGCGCGCTGGCATTTGTACATTTTAAAACCTGTTAGGGTGTTACTAATATACAACAAAATTTGAAGACCATGCTTTTAGTAGTAAAGAGAAAATAAAAGAGCTCTCTCCTCATTTTAGTCAAAGAAACCGACAATAAAACGAATAAAAATTTAAGCTATTGATAAATACTATAAAGCAAAATAAAACAGGGTAGAAGGAGCCCTGGGTGGTGTAGCTCAGTGGATTGAGCGTGGGCCTGTGAACCACACGATCTCAGTTCAATTCCCAGCCAGGGCACATGCCTGGGCTGCAGGCCAGTTCCCCGCAGGGGACTCACAAGAGGCAACCGTACATTGATATTTCTCTCCTTCTCTCCTTCCCTTCCCCTCTAAAGATAAATAAATAAAATCTTTAAAAAAACAGGGTAGAAGGAGAGGGCACAGAAGAAATGTGGAATTATAGGACAGTGGTCAGGCTGGGACAACCTTTTGGATGTGGGAACATTTGAGAAGGTTGAATAATGGGCAGGTACTTGAGCCTGGTGAAGGTGTAGAGAAAGGGTTCATGTAAAGACCTCAAACAGAAATGACCCTGGCCTGTGTAGGGCAGAGCAAGAAGACTTATGGGTGGTGTGGAGGGAGAAGAAGAGAGGAAAGAGAATATGAGCGTGCATGAGACAGCTCAGAGGCAGCCTGTAGGTCTGTAAATGTGAGCAGAAGCCATTGGATGATTTGATCTTATTTGTATTCTTAGAGGATCATTGTGACTATCTGTAGTATTGTTTTAGAAAAAAATATGGAGGCTATCCTTAGAAAGTACACATTTTATGTCTGTCATGATTTGTCAGGCGTTCACACCTAAACCAAATCTAGGTTTGGAAAGCCACTGTGTGCTCCCCATGCCTTTGATGTATGTGGTGATAATTACCCCGATCTAACGGAGAGAAGGCACATTTCTTTAGGAAAATATGCATGTCATTGTGTTCAACACAACTTTTACTTAATTTCGAGAGACTTTGTACAAAATTGTAGCATGCTTGCCTGTTTTTCCAGATTTAATTCTATGTCCTTCTTAATGAAACAGTGTTCCTTATAAGTGCTAATGTATTGACAGCTCAATTTCAAAATATAAAGATGGTTCATGGCTTCTTTATAACTTGATTTCATATGCTTATAGCTGCTTGCATGTCATATTATTCTTCTGCATTTCAGTCAAGACTTGAGTTGTAACATTTGCCTCATTTTCTGCAGATAAAACTTAATCATTAAATCATTTCTATCTTGCTTTTCTGAGAGCAGTATGAATAAAACTCTGGATGTACTCTGTGAAAAAGGGTTTTCTTGGTGAAATAAAATAAGGGATTATGTTAAGATAAACTTTTGCAGCATCAAAATACATAATAATATGTATTGTGAGACATACCGCAGTGAAAACTTTATTTACATTTGTTTATCCAAATGTTTCCCTCTCTCCAACATTTGTTGTGGGGAAAAGGGGACTCTGGTCCGCCGTTGGTGGAATTGCAGAGTGGTACAACCATTATGGAAAACAGTATGGAATTTTCTCAGAAAACTAAAATTGGACTTGCCTTTTGCAATTCCACTGCTAGGATTGTATCCTAAGAACCCTAAAACACCAATCCCCAAGAACATATGCACCCCAATGTTCATAGCAGCACAATTTACAATAGCCAAGAATTGGAAGCAACCTAGGTGCCCATCAGTAAATGAGTGGATCAAAAAACTATGGTACATATACACAATGGAATTCTATGCAGCAGAAAGAAAGAAGGAGCTCCTACCTTTTGCAACAGCATGGATGGAACTTTTGGAAAGCATCATGCTGAGTGAAATTAGCCAGGTGGTGAAAGACAAATACCATATGATCTCACCTTTAACAGGAAGCTAAACAACAAAACAAATAAGCAAGCAAAATATAACCAAAGACATTGAAATAGAGAACAGGCTGACAGTGACCAGAGGGGAGAGGGGAGGGAATTTCAGGGGAAATAGGGAAGGGATTTTAGAGGAACATATATAAAGGATACATGGACAACAACTGAGAAGGGTGGAAATGGGAGGGAGGGGGGAGCCCGGGGGTGGGATGGGATGAGAGTAATAGACAGAAAACTGTACTTGAAAAATAATTAAATTTTAAAAATGGGGGAAAAAACACAAATGTTTCCCAAACGCATTTGACTATGGGATCTTTTAAGTTTGTGTGTGGGTGTGCATGCATGCGTGCGCTTGTGTGTAAGACACTTCTTATATTTCATAGGACTAGCCTTTCTCAGAATTCATTTTCAGAAACATTGTTCTCTGTATATGTCACTGACTTGTATTTCTTCAGGTGGTATTACTCATGATGTTTCACTAACCTGTACATGTCGATAAATAAAACAAAACAGTGGAAGACGTATTCCTTTTGACACTGAACAGATGTGACATTTATTCCCTTATTAGTGCCTGCAGGACTTGCAAATAAACCTGTGAATAGTTCGTTGTTTGTTCTTCTGAAGTCTGAAATTTAAATTTATGGATGACTGTAGGCCTTTTCATTATAAGAGTAGCTACAACCCTCCTAGCCATATGCCAAGAACATTAAAGAATATGGTTCCTTTCTCTGTTTCTTCTCTATTATCTAATTTAGGAGGCCGATAGTAATGTAGGTCAAGAGAGGAGAACATTTTTAATTCCCTCTAGTGTGCACAATGGCTTCTTCCACTAAATATGTAACAATTGAAGCATCCAGAGAACTAGCATCTCTTACTTCCAACCAGTTGAAGGGAATAGGATACAGAAAACGAAACATGCTTAGTAGGAGGTGGATTCTGTCAGCTAATAGTGGTTGTTGGAGTCAATTCAACACCATCAGTGATTCCCAATTTGGGGTCAGTGAAGAAGGAAACTCGGTTCAGTGCAAACAACTCAGTTGTGGGACGGCACGGCTGTGGAATGGTGTTACAGCTCAGTATGAAGTAGCACAGCATGGCTGTGGAGCAGCCCTGGGGCCAGGCCCCTCTTCAGCCAGATAGCTCTGCTCTGCTCTGCTCTGCTCTGCTCTCAAAGTGGGGCCACTTTGGAGACACATCTTCGGTGTTTCGGATCCAGCCAGGAATGCAGCCGTTAGCCTTCAGTGGAAAGGATAAATGCACTTTCTGCCCCTGGTCCTTTATTAGTCTGTGCTTATGCATATGAGGACTCCAGATGCTCCTAGTTTGGCCCAAAAGGGATTGTTCTGATTGATCAGAGTGTAGTCACTCTGATTGGAGCCACAGTGAAGATGCTGGTGGGGATATAGCTGCACAGCTATGATTGGACTGGGAAAACCTCAGTCCTATTGGTTGAAATAGAATTCCAGGAACTCCTTTAAAACAGCTGGCTCGGATGGCAGAAACACAGAGCAGCAGGCAGGCGGCATAGTGCAGGCTGTCCCTGAACCGCAGTTTGCTTGAGAGGCCTCTGTTCAAAATAGTTGTTGGGTTCTGCTTTTCAATATGAGCCCAGGTAGCCACCAGGAGCCCTTCTCATAGGTATCTTCTTTCTCAGGTTCCACAGTTGTGTCTAATTAGGGAAAAAAAAAGCATAGATTGTAAAGACAGGTGGATGATATAGCTGTCCAAGTTATTTGAAAGTCCTTCCTAATCTTAATTTCCCAGGAGCTATGGAAATATTAAATTCTGGAAAATGGTTTTCTTTCCGGTTTCTCTATATCTTTATTAATGTTATTGCCTATTTTTTCTTTTAAAAATATTCTTTTCATCAGTTCTATTCGTGAGAACTTGAATTATAACATGTAATTGCCTTGGCTACACTTAAGGATTTATTTTTTACACCTTTGAACAGTTATATTATGACTCTGTTGTGACATATTTAGTCTGTAGAAGACACTCAGTGTACCTGTAGATTTGTAGATGCTTTGTAATGACTCTGTGCTCAGTCAGGGAATTAAATCAAATGGATGAAAGCTGTCCAAACAATGGATACACATCATGTAATGGGAGAAGACAGTTGGGTTTAAGGTGTTTGCAGGGACTGAATTATGGAAGAGCATGACTTGTATTCTGAAAATTCCAAGGAAGCACTGAATCATGGTTAAGAGGTGGATGGCAGAATAAAGATTTGCGGTTTTGAGGTGTGGTTGTCAAAGGGTAGGACAAGGACTCGGGAGGGCAGTGCAGATAAGGACAGTCAGTCCAGTTTTCAAGGCAAAGTGTCATTAGTGTCTGGCAGAGAGAGTAGAGAAGATACAATAAATTCTAGGGCTCTTTTGAAAATAAAATGGACATGATTTGTTGACAGGATATATATTGGAAGTTGAGTGAAGGGAAGAAATATGATGTTACTTGAAGACTTGGCAATATTTTTCTAGGTGAGAAATTTGGAAGCTTTGGCAGACTTGAAGATAAGGGATTATTGGGACATGTCCAATTTGTGACACCTTTTGGGAGCTGATGAGAGGCAACGGTCTTGCCACTTCATATGCTTGTGCAACATTGGATTTTATAGATTGTGTTCCATTAGACGTACCAAATTGGATATTGCAGTTGTTTCAGAAGTTATATTACAAATCTTCGATGTACATGTGGTAGGCTTAGTGTATGCTATGGCTACTTTATCATCAGAACTAGCAGCTCTCTTTTCACGTTGCTAAGGAGAATTATTCACTATAAATAAACAAATCCTTGTTGTTTTCTATCCAATCATGCTGTTCACTGCTCAAGTAATAGGAAGCCCTTTTGGCTTTCCATGTAGGGGCTCACGGTTTTGCTGCATGGAGGGGAGTTGCCCCCTGAAGGCACTTCCTGATCTGCATGCTCCTAGTTTGGCCCAAAAGGGATTGTCTGATCGATCAGAATGCAGTCCCTCTGATTGGAGCCCCAGTGAAGATGCTGATTACCTGCTCTGCTTACTTAGACAGAGATGTCTGTGGAAAATGAAGACTTTATAGTGCAAGCAGCGTGTTGAGAGTAGCAGCTTCGCAGTACTGGGCCCTCAGCATCTGCATTCTTGTTCTAACGAAGCCCAACTAATTTGGAATCTCTTATCTCTAAGAAGTATAAATGCCAAAAAAGTATAAAAAGATAATGACTTTTACCTTTTTATGTGGTTGGACTTTAGCTTATGTATGTGGATAAATAGAGCATACATTCCCGGAGGGCAAGTGATCTATCTTGTTCACCATTGTGTCGCTATTGTTGAGACATATCCTTGACACTCAACAAATATCTGTTAGTTACTAGAACAATGTTTCCACTTTTTCTCGTAATCTTAGCATTATTTGTGTCTGTGTGAATCGGCAGGATGGAGGGAGGAGAGGGCAGGCTAATCAGTTGAGTCCCTGTGGGCGGCCAAAACCCTGGTAGCCAAGCTTCCCTCAGACTTCCCTCCAGGCACTTTTGAGGAAATAGACTAACTCCAGGAGTTCGGATGAAGCAACAGGGAGGCTGGGCTTGTGCGTATGGCACAGCCATGGGGATCAGGTGGCATTAATACATAGACACCTGGGGCTGTCACAGGTGTTCTTTTTGAGGTCTAGGTCAGCTCATGCCGGCAAATGGAATTTATTTGTCAAGTGTCAGGTCCGGAGGTAGAGTGACAAAAGTACAATATTATCCTAGGAACTGAGAAACAGGTACCAAGATAGTAACGAGTAACAGTTACACACAGAGATCCACGGGAGGGATGCACACGTAGGAGCGTGTGTCCGCCCTCTTACCAGAACAAGAGGAGGCTGCCACTCGAAGCGGTCAGCGCTGTCCTTCAGCAAGAAGAGTGACAGCATCACCGAATGAGTAATGAAGAAGCCTAAGCGTCTCTTCCCCAACGTACTTTTGTCTCTAGAGTGGGTGGGTGGGTGGAGGTCCTACATGAGGTCTGGGAAGAGGGTTCTGGTGATTCTCCACTGGTGCCCTTGTACCTGTTAATCCTCCACCTCTTTCTTCCCCCATTCTACCCTTTTCTTTCTGTCCTTTGCATCCTGCCTATATCCTATTCCTTCCTTTTCTCCCTTTCTACCTTCTTTTTTCCTTTTCCTCACTCTTCTTTCCTCCCAGCTGCAGGGTATGATTTTGTAAGTATGGTAAAAAGTCTGTACCTATTATTTATAATATAAGAAAATAAAGTATAATATATAAGAGTAAAGTAGGAGAAACAATTGGGGTTTCTTGGTGTTGAGGGATCCATAAAACTGAGAAAGAATATTTTTTCCTGCTCTACTGATATAGTGTATGAATGCATTTAATTTAGCTTTGAATAAAAAAAACATAAAATGTTTTCAGCACAACAAAGAAAATTGCAGAAGCCACAGATAAGTTATATTTGCTTTATTGTTCCTGGGAAGAAAGAGAGAAATCATAGCACATCTTTGTCTGTTTCTGCTTTTGAATTAACTGTAGAGCAGAGGTCTGCAAATGAAGAGCATGTTTTCTTGTTTAGAGACTGCACTTTTTTCAGTGACATGACATGCACGACAAAACCTTGTGTGGCCTCCCTCCGCAGCCTTACTCATTCACTGGATTAGTATAATTCTTTGAGAGTATATTAATTTGATAGAACAGAAATATTATTTTTACATGTGTATGATGAAGTTTTTTCACTTGTGGTTTTAAGACTGATTCTTTACATGGACAGCAGTGACACCAGACGAAGAGGTGATGTTAGGTTCTTCTGACGCATGGAAAAGACATGCCTAGCTACCTCAGGAAGGTTAGGTGTAGGCTTGGAGACAGCAGTCCTAAACGTGTGGCCAGTCTTTAAGGGAGCTCGGGGAAAATGGACTGAGATGGACAGAAACCAGTGCAGCTCTCCTGAGCCTCCTAGTGACAGACTGGAATCTCTGCTATTGGAGAGACCGCTCCCGTCCATCTTTGCTTTTCCTGCTGCTACCAACATTCTCTCTATTCTGTAGAGTGTTTCTCTACCTTCTTTCGACAGTTTCTGATCATTATAGCCATTATTCTTCATGGCTGCTACTGCTTCCTAACATCAGTAAAGCATCTTCTTAAGTGTTTTGTTTTCGGCTCCAGTTACAAATACTCTAATTCTCTTCCATGTCCGAGTTCAGAATGTGGAGCATGTTCTTAGTCTGGGTAATCTACTGTCAGTTTGTTTACACGGAGATTTTTGCACAAGGTCCCCACTTAAGCCTTAGATGGTCTAGTCTTAGCTCGAGTGCTCACTCTAGTCTTCTCAGAGGGGGAGGGTTATGCCGAAGAATGGCTTCAGGTTATATTCCTCCAGCTGGAGCTCCAGGGCAGGATGCTCATAGATGGGATTGATTTATAGGCAGGGCAGGCATTTTGGGAGCAAACAATGGCAGTTCGAGTATAGTAAGGAGTCGCTTAGGCACAGGGAGTGCATTGTTTGGAGGACCTGAAACGTCCAGGGACCGGCTCCTACTTGGCCTTCCATGCACTTTTGCTTTGATGAAGCCATCAGTGAATGAGAAATAACTGTTCTTTACTTAGTTTTTTCAGGATTTCCCTGGATCTCATTTTAACTTTTTTATACCCCCCCCATTGAATTCATCAAATTTTCTTCCAATTTAACCTTTCCCCCACTACTTCATGGATTATTTTAACCTACAAGTAGAACTGAAAATATACAAGCAAATTTTACAGGGAGTTAAACTTACTTGCTACTGGTGACATCAATAAGTATTTAAGGCTCTTTCAGCTTTGAAAAGTGATAATTATCACATCTCAGAGTGTTGTCTCTGTCCTGAATAAATTACTTCTGTGCAAAGTTCCTGAATAGGTACTTGGAGACTACACAGGTAACATTGACAAAAAGCAGAGGTAGAGTTTTTAAAGTATGAGATAGGGTTGCCTTTAAATGTGTTGGTTTCAAATGTATGTGCCACTTCTATTTGTCTGTCTGTAAGTGTAATTGTTATTGTTATTATTTGATTTTTTTGTTTGTTTTTCAAGGTGGAGCTTAATGACCTGTTCATAAGATTTTTCTTCCTTCTAGCAGTCTTTACCACCTTTCCTTCCCAAATATGTATCGATCAAAGAAACTGATGCACTTTTTGAAATCAAAGCATTATTTATAACAATAAAAAATTTAAACAACCCATGTTCAAACAGAATAAAATACTATGCAGGAATTCAAAATAAAGACTGAAAGAAAATACTTGAATACCAAAATATCAACTGTAATTCAGGGGGAGAGAGGTTGAGTTTGAGGTGATTATTTGGGGATGATTATTTTTGTATGTTGCTGATTTTTTTTCAATGAGCATATACCTTTAATCGTTTAAAAAGTTGTTTAAACACCGAGGGACACCCTAAATGCAAAAACAGGTCCAGGCAATGATGAACAGTCGCTGTCAGATGAAAGCTGGGCTTTCTTTTTTTAAATATATTTTATTAATTATGCTATTACAACTGTCCCATTTCCTCCCTTCAGTCCCCTCCACCCTGCACACTCCATCCCACCCACATTCTCCACCTTTAGTTCATGTCCATGTGTCATACTTATAAGTTCTTTAGCTTCTACATTTTCCATACTATTCTTGCCCTCCCCCTGTCTATTTTCTACTTACCATTTATGCTACTTATTCTCTGTACTTTCCTGTTTGGTTGTTTCTTTCTTCTTTCTGGTCCACACTGTTGATTTGAGTCCCAATTTCCTTCCCATCACTATTGGTTCCCCGTGCATTTTCCTTTATTTCACTTAGTGTAGCCTTCATTTTTTTCATCTAATTTGTGACCAAATTCAACCAATTCTGTGAGCATCCTGATCACCAGTGTTTTGAACTATGTATCTGATAGGTTGGCTATCTCTTCATTGCTTAAATGTTGTATTTTTTCTGGAGCTTTGATCTGTTCTTTTCTTTGGGTCATTTTTTTTGTCTTGTTGTGCCTGTTACGTATGAGGGGCAGAGCCTTAGGTGTTCACCAGGGCGGGGCAACCCAAAGCTGGGTTGTGACACTGTATGTGGGCTGGGGTCCAGGAGGGAACAATGGTGCTTGCTCCACTCTGCCAGATTGTAGTCCCTTCCACGCTTCCCCCAAGCCAACTGGGCCTTTCTGGTGCTGATTCCCCAGGTGGGTGGGGTTGTGTATGTTTTAGGACCCTGTGGGTCTCTACAGTGATCTCTCCTGTGAGGCTGTGAGTCTCTCCTGGCATCTCAACCCTTACAGATGTTTTCAATTGGTGTTTTGAGGCTTTATTTCCCCACGCTGGGACCCTGGGTTGCGCAGTCGGTCTCCCCAGTTTTGCCTGGTTTATCTGTGTGGGAATGTGGACCACCAGGTCTGTCAGCCACCTTTTGCTCTGCGCCCCTCCACAATCCGCCACCTCGCTGGGTTCGCGTGCTGCCACCCTGTGTCTGGGGTCCACCTGCCACCGCTTTTTTTTGCCGTGACCCCTCTCCACCTGGCCGCCTGACTTGGCCCCTCCTACTGGTCTGGATGAATGTGTCTATTTTAACTCCTTGGTTGTTGGACTTCCATACAGTTCAATTTTCTGTCAATACCATTTGTTTTTTTGTTTCTAAGTTTTTGTTGTCCTTAGTTTGGTTGTGCAGGGACGCACAGTATGTCTACCTACGCCTCCATCTTTTGATGTACTTTTTATTTAATTCAGACATACAGTAAGCCTGTGATTGCTGTACTTGTACTTCAGTTGGAAAGATGTAAGTAGGTTGAATAGAATGTTTCCTTGATCGGACAGCAGTAATCGTTGGTGTGCCAGCCTCCAGTATATTCTTTCAGATGTCACATTGGGCCTGTTTTCTTCTTTTGTAAGTTTTCTCTGCAGATACTAATAGACAAAAGTAAACATCATTATTTCATTTCCTAGCCCAGTAAGCAATTCATAGCCTAAAATAGTTTTCTCACATGATCAGGTTTGGGTCACAATGGCTGAGAGTTAGTCTTTTCCGGTGTTATTGATAAACATAGTTATTCCCCACAGTGGGAAATAAAATGACAAATAGTACACAGGGTTTTAGCATGCAAACTAGGGCATTATTATTTAGTTGTGAAAAAGAAATAAAAGGATTAGAATTTCTGAGTTGTGGTCTTGGCTCTAATGCTTCTAATTCATCACTCAGTATTGATTTTCTTGTTGATAAAGGAAAGAAATATATGGGACCAAGTTGGTTTTTTGAAAATAAAATGTTATCGTCACTATGAAAACATGTGATAAGTACAAAGAACCTGACGGCTTCATCACTGTCAGAGGCGACCTAGTTTGATCAGATTGCTGCTTGGAGGGAACCGAGAATTAAGGTAGGTGCAGGTGCTTCGTAGGGCGGCATCTGTTTTAACATTTATAATAACGAGCTGTCATTTTTATGTCTGGCTCCGATTAGATTTGAAGCTCTATGTCTCCATTTGTACCCACAGTGCACAGGACTGAGCAGGCCGTCCGTAAGTGTTCATTGTATGAATACAGCTGGCGAGGAGGTGAGACAAGAACGTGTTTACAATGTCCTAGTCTGCTTATTATAAACTAGTGAACTAGCTTCCAGTCATGTTTTGGAGAGAGAGATAAATTCTTTTTCAATCAGCTAGCTAGGTCCTGGTTTCCCTTGGCCATGAGACTGGAAGCCTTTTGTTCTATTCATTTCACTCTCTTCCTTTTTTTTCTGCTGTAAATGGTTATAGTGAAACACAGAGATTATATGCTCTTGGTAATATCATCTTCATGAACTGTATTAAATGAAGTCTTTATTATCGGAAAGAATGGACTGTACTGATTCAATTTTAAGTGTTTTCCTGTAGGCGGGAAAGAGATGAAGATGGCTTTGCCCAATTCCATTTAGGTGTGAGTTCTCTAGAGGGGTGATCTGCTACGGCTGACATTCCCCTTAATGCACATTCAGAACACTATGAAGACTGCTTTGACTGACTCGCAGCTTGGAAACTAGATGTATTTGGGATTACATGACCCTCTACTTTTAACACTGATACAGTGTTGAATTCTTATCAAATGTCTTTGCAAAAGTTTATGTGTAAGTGTGGAGTCTGACATCACTTGGAAAAGGAAAATTTGGTTGTAAATGTTGCATTATTTAGCATAGGGCATAAGTTTTCCAGGAATGCTTTTTTTTTTATATTTTGGCTAGTAACATGATCTCATACTTGTGTAGTACTTTATACTTTTAAATGTGCTTTCATACATAGTTCCTTTGAAAATACCCTCGGGGAGAGGAAGAAGGGTATGCTTAGCATCATGTTGCAAGTTCTCTCTGCAGGTTACTTTGATTTAACTTATATATAAACTATAAAATTGTCAAATGAAATTAACTTGACCTAACTATGGTGACATTCCACATTTTTCAAATTATTCTAATAAATTTGTGAATTTATACATCAATTAAATTTTTAAACAAAGGAAAGACTTGCTCTACTTGGGCTAAGCCATATCACTGGGTTTGGGAGCCTTGGGAGATTGGGCTCAAACAAGATGGTTGCAATGTTCTTCGCTCACAGATAGGAAACTATCTTCACTTATCACAGAGTAACTGGAGATAACCGAAGTAGAGACAGCTTTGAAAATTGTCAAGATAGAAATCACTCCCTTCTGATGAGGAAAATGTGTAACAGAGAAGGCTTAAGAGAAAGACGTTTATAGCTTGGGTAAATATAGTGCTTGTTCGTTATAAATTTTCAATGTATTCATTTTATAACTTAGACTCTACTTAGTGGAAGGAATGATTCAAACATGTATTTATAATTGTGTGGCCTCTTTTTTCAGTGATTATAGTTTATTGATTTCCGTTTGAGATGTAGCTCAGGTCTAAAAGAGTGGGGAGTGGAGGAGCATGTCCTAGAGAGGGATCGAGGTAGTGGATAATTGGACAGTGGATTATATTTGAATCTATTTAAGAAAAAAGAAAATCACTTATAATTTTTATAAGCAAAACAATGAGAATAATAAGTTATATAAGCTAAACTTTTATTTCTTTATAGGTGATGTTTGGGGAGAACTTCTGTTGCCTTTTGCTATTTTGTGTACCTAGTCTTCAAAATGAAATTGTGAAATTGTAGATGCAGGTCTCTAATGTATCCTTAAGTCTCTTATAACATTTATTTTTTCAGTCCTAGAAACACTGAGAGTTCCACTTTACTTTTGATGGGTCAGTCAGATACTACAGAGCAGATACTAAATCTTTATCAGACATTGAAAGCTATAAACAGCCCAGGTGCCAAAATAAATCATTGTTCTAGAAACATCTTTAACCAGTTAATAAAGCACAAAAGATTTACTTGGCTGCCGTCTTTGTGAAAAGCTTCAAAGAAATAAGAAAGTACCTTATTAGAGTAAAATCAGGTTGAAATCCATTCAGCTGCTGATCAGTTTTTATTTGCTTTTACCAGTAATAAAGAGTAATTACTCATCAGTAATGAAGAGATATTATTATCTTGTATAATTTTTAATTGTAAATGCTGTATATCACCTATCACATATCAAACTTATGAAGTCGATTTTATCTATCTTAACTCTATAGTTGTTTAAAGCAATCACATTTATACTGTCTTCAACAGAAGTGGTTGATTAATATAATACTCTAACCTAAATTTGACGAAAGTCTATATTATGTGATTTCTTAAGAAAACACAAACATTTTAAAGTATATTAAGTTCTGCCTTCTTAAATCTGAAAAATCTACTGAAGACTTATCTGGATTTCTATGTGCTTTGCGGCTTCTAATTACAACAAATATCCTCAAAACACCAAGAATAGCTGAATAACAATTTTGTAGATATTTTTTAAAATATATCAATTAATCATTTTGACCCATTATTATTTTGTATGATTAACTCAATTTAGGGAAAGTCACATAATATTCAATAAAATATATACATGACATATAATATATTTGAGAGTGATTTTTTATGGTTGTACTTGACAAAATCTAATTAAAAGTCAGTTAAGCAAACCAAAGTATATATATTGGTTATCATACTTGGAAATTCTCGAGTGATGCTTCAAGCATGGCGGGATTCAGGCATTCGGATCTTCATTTCTCATAACTCTGTTTTTTACTGAGTTGGATGCATTTTAAGGCAGGAAACCTGAGGACAGAATAACCACCAGGCTTTCAGTCTTCTAACTAATCAATTCAGGTGGAAAGGGATTGCTCCCTTTTAAACAGTTTTGGGGAAAGGTGCCAATTTGATTTTTCTTTTTTAACTCCGTGCATATTTTCATTCCTGAATGAATAATTATGATTAGGGTTATGGTGCTTTCATTGGTCAGTGTTGGCACCAGCACCAGAACCAGCCTTGGCCAAACGTAATTACCAGGAAGGAGGAAAGAAGTGTAAGTCTGCGGAGGAACCGGGGGTGTTGTTAGAGGTGCTGGTATTGGCAAGAAAGCAGGAGGTACATATGTACTAAATTAATGAAATTGAAAGGGGTATACCATTTTGTGTAAATATCATTGAGCAAAAGAACAGCAGTTTAAAACAGTATACTAATCTTTGGTAGTAGAGTAATGTAAAGGATGACTGTGAAATCTTAATACTGAAAATGTTTGATTGCTGAAAAAGGCCTGGAAACATAACCAAATTAGGGTACAAAATACTTTCAATGACAACATTCTAAGACTATTACCTCATCCGTAAAGTAATTGTTTGGTTAATAATAGACACATTTATACTCTTTTTATATTGAATTATGTTGATGCAGAAGGTATTCCAATGTTTATTGAACAGGGTTTGTGTAATGTGAGTTAATTATACAGGGTGGGGCAACAGCAAGTTTACAGTTGTTTCTGTGGAAAATATTACAGTAATTAGTAAATAATAATACAAGACTGAACTCTGTATTTTGTATACTCAAACTGTAAACCTACATTTGCCCCCCCGCTTATTCAAGTCTGACAATACTGCAATTAATTTAGAATAGAGACGAGGATTAGTGAAGCTCTCCTTCCTGTTCCCTCATCCCCACCGTAACTGTGGGAAATTGGAGCACTGAATTACAGCTTGCTGAACTCTGTCTTTGAATATAGTACGTACTTCTTGGATATTAACATGAACAAAATTAAACTCCACAGAACTCGAAAAATTAAACTAATGACTTTTCATGTAATTCAAGTTAATGAATGCTTTCTAGCCTGATTTTAATCCACCAGTTTCTTGATTTCCTCCATTTGAATAGCCTCTATTGTGGCTATTTACAAAAGTGCTTAATGAGAACCTTTATTGAATAGGTGCTCTATTTCTACAGAAACTGAAAACTATTTTCATAGTTTTACAACTTTTTTCACTTTCTTTTTTCATAATTTTACATCTCTTGGTAGTAATGTAAAGTCTTTCGAATATTAAGCATGGCTTTTACCATAGGTGTTATATAAATACTTTCTTTAATCATCTGAATATGTTCTAATACATTAAAATACTACAGTAAAGAAAAATGACTCAAAAATTTTTTTTGAGATGAAGGAAGAAAACTGTAAAGAAAGGAGGAAAGGGGAGAATAAAGGAAGGAAGGAGGGAAAAAGGAAGGAAGAACAGGAAGAAGATGCTTAAAATATGAGAATATTGGGACAAAATTCTGTTTCTAAAGACCTTAGTGATGAAATCCTTTTTTGCAGTATTTTAGAAATAGTCCTAGTGTTAGAAGATAAACTAAATAGGTGTTTAATTTAAAAAATTAAAACTAATTAAATCTATAAAACATTGGAGAAATATAGTAGTTAAATAGAATTCTTTGACATCTTTGATATTAGCTGCTTTCATCATTTTGTAGGTAAAATGTAAAACTGACATTAAAAAAAACTAAGGTAAAAACCAACTTTTTCCTAATCTAATGAAGGAATTGAGTGAATGAATGCAGTTATCTGGGAGAAGAGCAAGGAAAGCAGGACAAATAAAAAATTCAAAGGCATAAAGTTTGTATCAAAAGCTCAAAAAACCCTCAATAAAGTGTTATAAAAAGAAAAAGAGCACACCAAAAGGCAAATAAAAGTTGTGAGATAAGTATTTAATAAATCAAACACATAAAAGTTGTACTTTACTTGCAGTTAAGGTAGTATACTTGTCAGAAAGAGACACATTTTGACAATCCAGTTGTCAAAAGATTAGAAAAAATATCATAGCTGGCAAGGGTGGTTAAAATTAGCATTACCATCTGCTGCTGGTGGAAGTCCTTTAGGTATATCGTTCTAGAAAATGACAATATGTATGAAAATACTCTAAAGAGCAAATAATTATTCTAGGAAGCCATAATAAAGCAATAATTTGGGATGAGCACAAATATTTATGTACAAAGACATGTATTATAGTTTTATTTAGAATGTGAAAGTGTAGAACATTTAAACAATCCAACAGAAATAATAATTATTGTGAATTGTTAATTATTGTTTTATTTTTATATAGCAAGTAGTGTGATTTCTGCTAGGTATGAATCATCTCATTTATATCTTTCTAAATTCATATGCTATATAATTAGTGTTTATTTGTCAATTTTCCTACCCCTGTGTTTATACATAGGTCAGGCTTTCATTGGTGGAACTCCCCTTTCATCCGTGTAGAAGCCATGTGATTTGAAGAACAGGCCATATCTGGATCTCCAAGAGTTCACTCTGGTCGGTGGGAGTCAGTCAGTGGTTGTACACCCCAGTGATTGGTTAGGAATGTGCTTGTTACCTTTTTGGTCCAGAGTAAATCCCAGGACTTTTGATTAGTGATTATAAGAGAAATGCTTCCAGCTCTGTCTATTGTTTTTGCTCAGGCTCCTTTGCTCTTTCTTCCTTGTCCACGCCACTCCCTCCCCTCCAGTTCCTCTAAACATTGCTAAGATTTCTCTTTTTCCTTCAATTTATTTTCATTTTTGAATTCCCAATTGTGTTAATAAAAGTTTCCCTACTCTGGTATGAACTTCACTCTTCCATACATTGTTTGCTAACTCAAATTTTTAACCTGTGACCAGTTGTAACTACTTTGGATTCATCCTGATGCCTAGGTTGTGTTTTCCATAAACAACAATATTTAAGAGGTCAGAATTTGCAAAAAGTTAATGTTAAAAAAACAAAGACTTTGCCTTAACCTATTTAGGCTGAAAATGTAATAAAGTGTCTCACAAGTGACTTGTGTTTTCTACTGATTTCAGCTGAAAGAGTGAATGACTTGATAATTGTGCTCCTACTTCTTCTAATTAGGAAAATTTCCTGCTGGTGGCAGCTTCAATGCACTGCTAAAAGTTTTGTGTCAAATGTAGAGGAAAGAACTAGATAGAGTTTGTTGTTAAATTGGTAAATTTAAAATTCTATTAGTTCTGAAATAGTTTGTCATGTCATATCCTCTATCATTTTTTCTTTACCATGCTGAGAGCTGAGGGTAGAGAACTTGAAATGAATTGTGCAAGAGTATCAGGTGATGTGAATTCTTGGTCCATACTGACATCTCTGAGAATAGAAAAGCGAGGATCAGGGTGGTCTTGGCCTTTCTTTATTTCTACATAAATTAAATCTCAAGCACCTTCTTAGTTTTACATCTCACAAATATGAGTGCTCTGAGTCTATTTCTATTTTGCATTCCCACATGACAAATATACACACATTTCTAAGATGCAGTTTTGTCTCACCTCTATTTCACAGTCTCTTCAGAGCCACACCTGCATAATATTCCTACAATACATATATTGCATGAGTTCCCTGTTTTGTTATACTCTTATTACCTTTAGAGTAAAATCTAAATTTTATAGCATGGCATTCAGGAAACTTCTTAATAAGGCTTTACCTTACCACTAAAATTTCTTGTAAAACAGTCTTTCATAAGCAACCTATTTTCAAATCATGTATCCCTAATTACTTGCCTACTTGAAGGTGGCACGTTTTTTCTTATTCCCGTGCCTTTGCCTATGATGTGCCCCCTGGCAACTTTGGTTTTTCCCAGTCTTTTCCCTGAACAACTTCTAAATTAAAGGTTCACAGGTCCCACCCTCTCCTTGTTTCTTCCACACTTGACCTTGCCGTTAACGTAGTTCTTAACACACTGATAAATGCAAAGGAGGACATAGACTTACTTTCTTCTCCCTAATGCCCAGTACAATTAGATATTCAGTGGATGCTCAATGAATAGTCTTTTAATGAACTAAGTTCATTTTCCAACTTCCCTTAGAGCATAGGGGTATAGTGATGACTGTATGTATGCCCACCCCTCAGTGAAACCACTAGAATGAATGGGAAATGACAGCCCCAAGCCACTTAGGGCAATCACCCCGAGTCACTATGTTTGTGCACTTTGCCTGAGGCATTATGGTGAAAAGACCTGAGAAGACATCTTTAAGAAAAGATGCCAAGGCATTTGGACTTTGTAGGGAGGGTGCTATGGCCTGGTTGACTATCTATGGATCAATTAAGATGTAAATTTAATACAAAATCAAGTATTTTGTATTAAGTAGAATTAAATTTAATCTGATTGGATTGCATTGGAGATGGTAAGGAAAATTATAGGGATTAATAATGCAAGGTTTCTGGCTTGAGCAATTAGAATGAGGGTTGTACTATTTTCTTAATTAAAATCACAGGACAGAGAAAAAAAGTGAAATAAGACAGTTATAAGCCAAGGATCTGATTTTGTATATTTTGAATTTAGATGCCTGTAGGAGATAAGAAATGAACATTCAGGAAAATGTTCTTTTTGGCAACTTTTTGCAAATTAGGTTGAAATATTAAATTCTTGGAGCTTATTTAAGAAAAATAAGTAGTAACATCATTTTCTAGATGGTGGTCTCTTTCATTTGATGTAGAAATACCTTTTTGCTTAGCTTGTTTGCTTAGCTTGGTTTTCTTGTATATGGAATATTTAAAGATACAAGTGTTACAGTAACAAATTGAAGCATTTAGTCACATTGCAATGTTAATAATGTTTTTCTTAAACTAATACTGTTGGGAAAAATGAATGGCCTGTTAAAGAAATGGTAGGCTTCATTTAACTTCATATACATCTTTAAATTTCATGAGAATATATAGTAAATGGTGGCCACACCACAAAATTGAGTGTGTTATGCCTTCTAAAAATTAAAGTGTTTGAATCGGAAATCAAGATTTTATGTTTTAAAATAAAAATATGTTCAAAAAGCAGCTCATAAACACATCACATTTTTTGTAAGAATACTTAAAATGCTTTTTATATGACCAAATCTAATCACCTCAGACATGAAATAATAGATTCACTTCAGAGTAGATGTCATTTTCCTGCAAAAGGAAAAATGGAATGGGCACAAGTTGATTCTTGTTTTTTGATGTGGGTGTTTTAGGCTATTCTTTACTCAGTAACATTGCATAAAATATTCTAAGTTGAAAAATATTTCCCACAGTAAGACTGGATTTCAGTCAATATGAGATAAAAATAAAATCTGTGGGATGTGAAGTTGAATTAAGTTGAATAATTTCAGGAAAATATTTACTTTGCTATAATATTATGGAATTTTTTTAACCATC
The DNA here is from genome assembly GCF_014824575.4 of Sturnira hondurensis. Lineage (NCBI taxonomy): Eukaryota > Metazoa > Chordata > Mammalia > Chiroptera > Phyllostomidae > Sturnira > Sturnira hondurensis. The sequence goes on along the minus strand of NW_028076767.1, from coordinate 15,775,727 downwards.
TGGTTATTTTGGGTTGTCTTATTCCTTTTCTGAGACTAATAGCTGCACGAAATAAATAGAGAAGTTACCATTGTGCTGGAAAGGAACTAATGTTGCCTTTCATTTTATTCCCTCTTCCCAAGACCAGAAAGAGAAAATGATCTCGTAAATTGCTCTGCAAATCCTGACGGAGTTTTACGATTACCTTTTAGCTGTGTCTTGTTTGAAATGTCCTGTCCAGGATGAACAAATTTATTTCTAGTGATGGAAGAATGTGAAAATTCAGTCTTTACATTTCAAGGCAAGATAAAGTGGGTTATATCCTTTATATACCCTATGGCCCATTAAAGCTAAGAGAATAACATGATTTAATATTAAATGATGGCATCACTGGGGAGATAACCATTTTTGGTTAAAATTATAAATACCAATAAATGGCCCTAAAATATAGCCTGCTTATATTTTAATTCAAAATTTAAAATTGTTGCCTTGTGTGATAGATGTTATTAATGCTCTGCCTATCACCTCTCTCCCCTTGAATCTCCTAAACTTCTTTTCTTCATTTCTTACCTCAGAGTTTGCCTCTGGGGCCACCTAAACTAGGGTCCCTTCTTTTTTTCTGTGTTAGAAAGTAAAAAAGAATAGGGTCAACAAAGAGTTAAATAGGGTTCTAAAGAAAATAATGTCTGAGGTGGAAAAGGCTAGCTTTCAGATGGTATAAATGCAAAGAGCTAGAAATAAAATATTTAAAATCTGTCTTTAGTCTATAATTTAAAAGAGTAAAAGATACAGGTGTAGCTTTACCAGTGGTCTATGTGAAAGTTACAGAGTAGGCAGAACAAAACAGGTATGTTTTCATGTATTTGCCCCCAAATCCACCACTCCCCCCGCCCCCTCACAAAAAAGCCCTTTGCTATTTGGTAAGAAGAAATACTGCTACTTTTTGAATTTAGGTCAGAGGTAAATTTGAAAATACCAAATTAAGGGAAGGAACAATTTGTGTTGTTTCTTCTGGAAGAGAAATCCTTTTTGTTTTAGAATATGTATTAAAACCTCTAAATTGAGGTACATGTAAATATAATCACTGATTCATTCCACTAAGTCCAATTTAATTTTATTTTTAGTTATTTGTGATTCCATCTGATACACGAAGGAGAGAAAGTGACTGAAAGAGAACTTGGATGGCAACTGCATGACTGAAACTACCAAAGTCAAGTGTCAGTTTTCTTTCAACTAAAGTTCAGCAAAACCAGGTAAGAATGAGTGATTATTTGTTTATTTACTTTGAGCTGTTTCGGGAAAAATTTTTGAAACTAAAAAATGCTTTTATTTTCTACCAAACATTTAAAAAGAAAATAGTAAAATACGTAAAAGCAAAATACTGTAAAATTCAAATCAAGAATGAGCCAGTTTTCCAAAAATTGCTGTCATTTTGTTCTCTATCATTTGATTTTTGTTTCATTGGTTTTTTCCTGTATGCAAAGTTGATAATGTTATACGTATTCTTTGTATAATTAATTATTTTTGTAACATATCTCTTTCGTCCTATTTGATAATATGAATTAGTGTTTCATAGTTTCTATTGTATTGGTTAATATGAACAAATTATTTTAAAATATTTTGTATATTTATTATTCAGATAATATGCTTATAGGGAGATATATACATCACTCATTTTGCATTAGTAGTTACTAAAATTAGCATCCCTGGTTCAATGGTTATAATATTTTAAAGGCTTTTTACTTTTATTACTGAAATTACCTGTAGAAGGTGATAAGAAGTTACCATTTCATCAGTTATTTTTGAAAATGTTTGTTATCTCATTGACTTATATTTTTTCATTCCAAGAATTTCCCTGAGAAAAACCTAGTGGAAGAAAAAATTAAAAATTGAGATTCTAAATTTCGGTTGCAAGCATTAGTACACTCTATTCACATATTCACCACTGTATGCCTTACAGAACAACATAATGTAAGTGTAGAATAGAGTGAATATTATATTTGCATTATCTTCCCACAGTCTCTAAATATATCATTTGTGAATGATGGCAACTATACATTCATTCAACTAATCTTTATTGAAAATATTGTTACACTAAGCCTAAGGACTATGATTATTTCAAAGCAGTGGTGGTGATGCTAGGAATTGTGTGCAGAAAGGTACAGAAACAGTTTCCTGTGTCTTCTAGTTTTCAATAAAATATGGCAACCTTAGAAACATATTTTGGGCCCTTAGGTACCGGTAAGAATGTGCTAAGTGTCCAAAAAGAAGTGTAAAGAAAGGGCAGTTGCTGATGATAATACTTTCAGGGTGGGAATTGTAGGACACAAATGAGTCACAATTTGAGTTGTGCTTTTTGAGGTCCGTAGGACTCTAAAGGCAGGTGACCATTTAAAGGGAGGATCAAGTTGGAGCAAATGCACAGAGCTCAGACAGCACAGGGGTATTCAGGAAGTTGGAAGGGCAGGACAGATACAACAAAGCAGTGGGAAATACATCCTGTGATTTATATTCTTGTACTTAGGCATTTATATTTCAGCATTATATGTATGGTGAGGCACAGTTGTAGGACAATAAGATGACCCGTGTCCTTTCGGAGGCTTAATGTGGAAATGATATGCATGTTTGACTAATGAACAGAGAACAAACCCAAAGGAAGGGAGAATAATTTGTACACTTTTTCTTTTATTTTCAGCAGTGTTTGTTCAATACTTGCAATTTGGAAGACACTACAATAAGAACTGTAGAAAAAGAAAGGTGAAGAAGACACAGTCTTCACCCCTGATGAGCTTATGCTTTAGTGGATGAGACTTGGGTGACAAACAAATAAATATAACACACAATGACAGTGTAACAGTTGAATGATATTCAAGGAAAGACTAGTTGGTAGTCTTGACTTTGGTAGTCAATCACTTTAGAGATGCAGGTAATGAGTTATCCAGATGCAGGTACTGGGTTACCGATAGATGAGGTAGTCCCACAAACATCTAGTCTGATCAAGGTTCCCTAAGAAGCAATGTTTTTTAACTTTTCAGTAATTTAAACAAGAAACAGTGGAAATGTCAGGGTGAGAGTAGTATAAATAAAAAAAACAGGGAGCAGGATGGGGGTGGATGAGATTTGGCAGTGGTAGAAGTGTTGGGAGGTAAAGGAAAGGGGGCCTGTTGATGGCATTAACAGAAATGAGTAGATACCAAAAAAGTGAATTTGGTTTTGGTGAATTAGTAGGTTTAGTTTTGAACACTGAGGGTTTTTCTGTGCTCCCTTTACATATCTTTGCTAGAGCATTCAGAGCATTTTTATTAAAAAATTCATTGCAATTTCTTATTTGATGTTTGTCCAGAAGGTATACAGACATGTAGTATGAAAAACAGAGACATTTATAGAATAAGCAAATTTATAGAATCTTATTCAATTTATAGAATAAGATTCAGGATACAAGAAACATTGTACATAGAACAATGATGCCTCTGACTCCTTCAAAGTAGGCACCTTGCGACTTCACACAATTCTCCCAGTCGCCATCAGCTGCCCCATCATATTTTTCTGAATCTCACTGACAGTCTGAAGCCTCTTCCCTTTCAAAGGTGATTTTAGTTTTGGGAAAAGTCAGAAGTTGCAGATGCCAAATCTGGGGTGTAGTGGGGCTGAGTCATCTGGGTGATTTGATGTTTCATCAAAAAACTCTGTAGGGGACATGATGCATGAGCAGGCATGTTGTCATGATGAAGCTGTCAATCACCAGTTTCCCATAGCCCCAGCCTTCTGAATCATCCAAATAATTTCCAAGAAGGAACGTTCAAGCTTAATGCAAAATTTGATGTAGATTCTTTGCTCTACTAGCTCAGTCATTTTGTTTTTGTTTAATTTTTTAAAGTTTAATCTTTATTGTATTTTTTCAATTACCATTTAGTCCCCTAATAACCCCCTCCCCACAACAGTCACCACACTATTATCCATTACCATGAGTCCTTTTTTTATTTTTGCTCAGTCCCTCCAGCCCGTAACCTCCCCTGCACCACTAGCTATCGTCGTTCAGCCATTGTGAATGTGATGGCCCCAGTAAACATACTCAATGGTGTCTACCACCCCCACTGACTAGTACAGTGAAGTCATCGTTGTTCGCTCATGTGCATTCCAGTCCACTCTCTTTGACTGTCAGCTTTACATCAATGTCACACAAGCTGTTCTCATTATATTAATGGCTGGACTTTTTCTGGAATGAGGATTCATTTATTTACTATTTAAAGTCATTTGGGTTTGTTTCCTTAAGGTGAAAGTACAATAAGAAGTAAAAACAAGTTATACAAAACAAAACATATGACCTGTGAAGTAAAGGTCTGATTTGATTTATAACTATCTATGTAGATAATTTAGCTTTAGCCCTTTTGCCAATCCCAGAAATGGGTATACGTTCTTGCCCTAAGAGCTTAGACAAACTTATTGTAGGAATATTATGTAATGGAACAGAAAAATGTCCTTACTACTTAGGGGTGCCTTAAAATATTGCATTGTTGAAAGGAAAGAGAATTTTGTTAATACATAGTTATAAGTAGCTAAATTTGTGGAAATTAAGAATTCAACTTCTCCAGGAAGTCCTTTTGAAATCTGGACCAGATCCTTCTTCTATGTGCTTTGTATCTTACTTAACACCTTTTCTATTTCTCGGCCATACAACGCATTTTGGTCTTGTCTATCATTCCCTGAAACTATAAGATTCTTGGGACCATCATTTATCATTGTATATCATTGTATACATATATATGTATATATGTGTGTGTGTATATATATGTATATATATATATGTATATATATATATTTACATCTAAGTAAAAGTCACTCTAATGTTGTTTTATAGAGCATACTCCATAAATATTTCTTAAATGCAAAATTAAATCCATTTTCATGGCTTATCTTAATTATTGCTAAACTAGCCTATACATTTTTGTGAGCTTCATATTAGATGTTGATTGTTGTGTGATAAATCACTCTAGAAATTAGCAGCTTAAAAACAGTGCTTATGTACTGTCCCACAGCTTCTGTGGGCTTAGCTTGTGTCTGGCTCTTGGTCCGTCGTGATGCTGCAGTCAAGCTATCAACTAGAACTATGGTTTATTGCAAATTCATCTGGGTTAAGGGTCCACCTCCAGACACAGCCATGGAGGACCTCTCTCTATAGAGCTGCTTCACTGTAAGGAAGATAGCTTTTCCCACAGCAAGCAATCTAGGAGAGAGCAAAGGTGAGCACTTGTGGTGGAAACCACATTCCTTTTTAACCAAATCTAGGTAGTGTCATCCCACCTGTAGTGAGTTGAATGGTGACTTCCAAAAAGATGTGTTCAAGCCTGTGGTACTTGTGAATATAACATTATTTGGGAAAAGAGTCTTTGCAGATGTAATTAAATTAAGGGTGTTGAGTGTGATCATTCTGGATTAACTAGCTGAGTCCTAAATCCAAGGGCACGTGTCTTCTGACACACACACAGAGGAGAAGACCGTGTGAGGACAGAGGCAAGGACTGGTGTGATGCAAATATAAGTCAAGCATCGCCTGGAGACACCAGAAGCTGGACAAAGCAAGGAACAAAATATCCCTCACTGCCTTCAGAGGAAATTCAGCCTCTCTGACACCTTGATTTCAGACTCTGGCCTCTGGAACTGTGAGAGAAAAATTTCTGTTTTAAGCCATGCGGTTTGTGGTAATTTGTTATGGGAGCCTCTTGAAACTAATGTATCACCACTAATGCAGTTTTAACAGTTTAGAAGTGATTCTGTAAGTCCAGGCATCATTCAGTTGTCAGGGGTCTCAAAAAGGCTGAATACCAGGAAACAAAGATCACTGGAAGTCTATTCCATCAGATTTCTGGAGGCCGCCGTTTGATTGACATGTCTGTGTGGTTGGCCAAAACTCAACAGGTCAGAGATTAGGAACATGATCTCACATTTTCTTCCTTTTTTAAAAATTTAATTCTTGTTCAAGTACAGTTTTCTGTCTTGTATTCCCAGCCCTGCCCCCCCAGTGCTCCCCACCTCTCTCCCATTTCCGCCCCCCACCTTAGTTATTGTCCATGTGTCCTTTATTCTTGTTCATGTGAGTCCTTCCCCTTTTCCCCTGTGATTCTCTCACATTTTCAAAAATTATGTTCTTTCTTTTATATTTCCTACCTCTCAGATTAGAATTACTATTCATTTGGTTAGTCAAACTTTAAAATTTAGAATACATTTTAATTCCTTCTTTCTTAAATTGATTAACCAATCTTTTCATTCTATTCTGTATATTTGTATTGTTTAACTCTTTTTCTCTAATCTTTCTCCTACTATCTACAGACTGGTTGTCTCTTGCTGAAACTAACACAATCGCCACTACGTGGTCAAACTGTCTCTGAACTTTTCCCACTCAAACTTTCCCCTACAAAGTGGCTTTTGTCACATAATAGGATTATGTCATTATCTTTAACATTTTCAAGAAAAAGAAGACTTGTGATCTGGATCTTGAAGTCCTAAAAATCTAAGCTTCATCTTTAGTTATTCCTTAATGTAGGTCCACAGAATTATATAGGATTTTCCATATATGTTTTAATTTTTGCTTGCCTTTGTATGGGATTTTCTTTTTCTAGTTATAAAATGGGTGTTTGGGTATTTGTTTTTATATTCAAAGCACTGAGCAGAATTTCTACTATAATGACCATCACAGAATAGGTTTTCATCTGTTGTAAACTAATGTAAACTAAAGATGAAAGAGCTGAACAGAGCAGAAGAGGCCTAAAGCATCAATAAAGTAGTTTAACTTACAGACTAATCTAAGGTGGAAATGAATGAAAGAGAAAGGGGAAGTTATGGGCTAATTATGGAACCACACTGGGACATCGAAGGATAGGATGAAGGAAAAAGTATGTTCACTGTAAATGTGCAGAAGTACGAGGTGAAGAAAGTGTGACAAAAAGAGAAGGTTTTAGATTTGAGATCCTAAAGGAAGTTTGGATTAAAACGTGACCTTAATGTAGTTTCAAGCTTTTAAGGCTATTAAAAGATATGTCTTCATGGACATTAAAATAAGTTGGGCAGAAAGTGAAAGATGATGCAGTCGTTCAGGATAACAAGGAGAATAAATAGATGAGACGATTCGATGCAATGCTGAGAACCTAGCAGAAAGGAAGTAGGACTGTGATTTCTTCTGCCCCTTCTGTTTCAATAGCTAAGACTAGCAGCACTGTTGTCCGCAGAGAATCTACGGGGAACAGCCCAGTGGAGAGAGAGCAAGTTCAGTCCTATTCAGGAGATTTGTTACGCTTTATCTGCATTCAAATACAAAAGAAAATAACCTTTAAGCCATTGCAGTTAAAGAAACCATTTTGCTTTTACTAACCTTAGTTCATACATCTAAAATTTACATTTAGTATATCTATGTAAGTAAATGATACTTGTGTTCTAATAATTAATAATATTCAAATAAATCTTTACTTGTGTCATAATAACATTAGTTTTCATTTAATGAAGAGATATGAAGGAAAAAATGTTCTGTATATTTACATAATATGCAATAGTAATAAATACTTTATTTATAAGCTAATTGCTATTTGAACAAAATAATGAAACCTCCCAAAGTAATGTTCATTGAATATGTTGGTTTCTGTGTTGCACAATGGGGAACTATGGGTCTTCTAGTGTAAACTATGCTATGAGTGTCGTTTGTCATACCAAAGCCTTCACTTATTTAGAAGTAACATCTTTGTAAAATGGTTCTATGTGTTTTTAGAGCATGATTTACATTGAGAAAATTTTAAAATAAACAATTTCTAATAAAAATGTTCTTAAAAAGGAGAATTTTTATACATAGGACAGAATTAAATGATGGAGAAGAATAGGACTTACCTATTCATATGCATACGCACCTTTCCTTAGCACATGCAATGCATAAGGAAATGGAAGTGGCTGTCTCACAGAAGGAAATTGGCAAGTCATGAATTTGAAATTGTGTCGTTCATCAGTAAGTGGTCTGACAATCTAAGTTGGAAACTTTTTGAACCGGTAACCATCTGGGAAACAGTACCTGTTTACACAAGCAATCTGTACTATGTGGTCATCACACCTACGTTTGAAGATTACCATTCTTAAATTGCAAGTTACAGAAACTAGTTCTGGGCATGTTAAACAAAAGGCTGTGGGTTAGCTCATAGAATCAGAGGGTAATCAGACAAAACAGTTCTCAGCAAAGACAAGCTGGAGCTGCTCCAGGGGTCTAGAAAGCAGGAAGTGGAGAGAGACCGTGAAGTGTGCTGCCCGGAGCTAAACGTGGGCCAGGAGTGCGGTTTTCATGCTCTTACTCCCACATTCACAAAGGGAGTCTGCATGGCTGAGCTTGAATTACTTACCCGATGCCGGGAACCATGACACTTGATTCGCAGCTCTCTGGAGGCTGCATGATCATACCCCCAAAACTTCAAAGATCTGGGTCCAGAATGGGGAGTGAATGTGGGACCAGTAAAAACAATAGATGTGTGGTAAAACCCCTCTTCCAAACCGTCTTTTGAAAGCCACAAAACTCTAAATGCGGTAAATCTCAAGTAATAAAGATTTTGCCAGTAAATTTAACATAGATTAAATAATGTTGCTTAGGTTTTGATAGATATCTACTGCTTTGAAAATGTTTTTTATACATGTTTATTAATTGCCTGTCATGTGCCAACTGATATACTTAGCAGTGAATATAAAGTTGTAAACAATAGAATTAGTTCTTGCTTTGCATAGAGCTTATAGTCTAGTGAGAATTGAAATGTAACAACATATTACAGTAAGTCTAGGGAGGGAGGTGCATTAGTTTCTTAGGGCTACTGTAACAAAGAGCCACAAACTGGGCTGCTTAAAATAACAAAAATTCTGGAGGTTAGAAATCTGAAATCAAGGTGTCAGTTGGTCACATTTCTTTCAATGCTTTAGGGGAGATTCTTCTGTGTTTTTTCCAGCTTCTGATAGTTACTGACGTTCCTTGACTTGTGCAGCCTAACTCCAATCTTTGGCTCCATTTCACATGGTTTTCTTCCCTGTGTATCTTTGGATGTGTCCTCTTCTCTTATAAATACATTATCGGTCATGGGACTTAGGGCCTATGCTAATTCCAGAGCTTGATCTCAAGATTCTGAAATGATTATATCTGTTAAAATCCTATTTCCAAATAAGGTCACATTCTGAAGTTCTGAGTAAAGATGAATCTTGGGGAGATTCTCTTGAACTCATTCTAGGATGGTACACTGCAGTGTTGATGTCCCTAGCAGGGACCCTGAACCTGTGCTTGGTGCATGTTAGAGAAAGCTGCCTAAAGGAAGTGATGTCTAAACTAAGGGTGAATGTTCAGTCAGGAGGAACGAGGTAGGAAGTGGACTCTCTCAGCATCTAAGTTCACTGGAAGAACTAAAAGCAGTTCAGTGAAGCTGGAATAAAGAATACACAGGGCTGGGTAAGAGGTGGAGAGGAGAGATGTTGAAGAGGTGAAAGGGGCAGATCACAGGGTCATGCAGGGAATTTACCATTGTCCTGAATATAGTGTGGTGCCACTGGAGGGAGCTAAGCAGGTGAACAACCAAATAAGATTACAAAACCCACATTGGGTGCAGTGTGGAAATAAGGAATGACTGAGCAATGCTGGAGAAAGAGAGCTAGCTAGGAGAGTTTGCAGTAATCCAGGTTTGAAATAATGGAGGCTTAGAGATTGAGATGCTGGTGGGAATGAAGAAAAATCAATGTAATAATGGTATATTGGAAAGGGGGAATGGATTTTATGTAAATCAGAGGCAAAGGATGAAAAGTGAGGAATCAAGTGTAATGGCCCAGGTTACTAGCTTCCAACACTATAGGTGCTGAGATTGAAAGTGTATGTCTCTCTGTGTGTGTCAATGAGAGAGAGAGAGAGACCTGGGAAGAAGATAAGGAATTCAGGTTTGGACAGTTCCAGGTTGCATTGCTGCGGTACTTCCAAATCAGGCTGTTCGAGAGGCAGCTGTCTATACAGACAGCTGGTGTTGAGTAAGGAACTCTTAGAGTATATAGGGTACCTGGAATTGTTTGGAGATATTTGAAAAAAATTACATTATTACTGTATCTAACAAAGAAATATTATGCAGACTGAAGTAATGACATTTAGAAATATTTAATGGCATAAGAAATAGCCATTTAACATGCAAAAAGAACAATAGTAAAAAGAACAATAATGTAAAGAACAAAACTGGGATACACAGCTTATCTACAGTAAGATCTTAATACTCTATACACCTGACCTGACTACTTCAGTACTAAATTCTGAAAGTAAATGCACCTAAATGTTAGCAGTGGCTTTTTCTAGGTGATTTGAATTTTATTCTCCTTAAGTAATTTTTAAAAGATTTTATTTATTTAATACACAGAGGGGAAGGCAAGGAGAGAGGGAAAGAAACATCAGTGTGTGATTGCCTCTCACATGCCTTGTACTTGGGACCTGGCTCACAACCCAGTCATGTGCCCTGACTGGGAATGGAACCCGTGACCCTGTGATTTGCAGGCCAGCACTCAATTCACTGAGCCACACTAACCAGGGCATTAACTAATTTTTAAAGGTCATTGAAGTATATACTACTTTTGTAACCAGAAAAAATGCTTTATTGGGGTAAATTTTAACACATAAAAAAATGTATCTGAAGTAGAATTTTATAGCATAGTATTTTTAAAAAGTGTAATTGATTTCTAGGATTGGGTGTCTTTTTGACATAGGAGGCAAAGGAGCTGTAAGTGAATAAAGAGTTATACCACCCGAGCCAGGTATTTTATAAAATATCTTGAAATATATATGGGGATATGGATTGTACATCTTTGTATAGTTAATTAGATATTTAGTAAATCGGGGAAAAAGATGATTACTTTTGGACATAAAATAGGACATAAATTAGACTTATTAAATAAATTACAAAGCATTTCTTACTTGATTTTGAAAACTATCGGTGCATGAGCAGTTTAATAAATCACCGATTTGGATCCTTTTATGTAAGTTGTCATCCGCAATACCAGGTTGCCTTATGTAAGGTGATTAGACACAACATTCCTATGCAGATTTTACTAATTCCTAAGCCATGAGTGGTATTTAGGTTCCTGGAATGCAAAGTTAGAGCCTTAATATTAAATCTACTTTACATATCTAAGGGTTGTGCTGGAGAACAGAACATATTTGCATGTTCTCCTGTTTAATTTCTACCAAGTTTCAGAATATTAAACCACCATTCCATTGACACATACTGGATAATATCATGGTGCATTAGGCTATTCCCTGGTTTTGGAGTTACCAAGAGATAATACAGGGTAATCAATGCCTTCCTACAATAGGGGGAATCATTTGACAGTTTTATGAAAGTCTTTTTTTTCCTTCAAGTTTTGATAATTGCTTAAATAGAATTGTTTACTTTGCTTCATCAATACAATTATTTGCTAACCCTGACCTAGGATGGAATAGAAAAGTATTGCTGTTTAAGGATAGTTCAAAATGCAAACATATGACTTGTTAATGACTGTAAAGTAGTCAGACCCTCTTTATTTGAAATTCATTTAGAAGATACTCAAGTAATGTATATACTGGAAATAAATTTCTTGGTTAGTTATTTTATAAGAAAAATAGATAATAATTATCATATAAAAGGAGCATAAGCTTACATTTTGCTCATCTCAGTAGAGATTTATACTTTTTCCAAGCAAGTTTACATTCCTTATATCATTTGGTTAAGACTATCCCAAAAATATTTTAAATGACTTATCCTATGCAAAATTTGACTTAATTAGTACTATAGACGTGAAATTTTACTAGAAAATCTGTCTGTTTGGAGTTTATGGGCTTTCTCTCTACTCCAGACATTTTTTAAACCTCTAAGTAGATATTAAAAAACTGCCATGGGATATTTAGCCACATTAATAATATTAATCATAATGGCCAATGTTACATGTTGTATAGTTTTATGTTAGGCACTGTTCTGAACTGTCTCTACAAATGAACACAGTTCTAAACTGTCTAGCTCATGGGGAAATTTTGAAGTAGTTTACAGATGAGACTATTGAGGCACAAAGAGGTGAACTAAGCTTGCCCAAGGTCAAGTTGCAAAGATAGGATTAGAACCCAGGTAGAGTCCTTATTTTATCCACTACACTCGGCAGCATGAAGAAGACACGCATTAAAGTGAGAGAAAGTATTTTAATCCAAATACATCAAATACCTAGTCAGTATTCCCATGTCATCTCCTGAGACAATCTGACATTCAGCTCTATGCTTGACGTGTTTCGTATTTCATCTTCTCCCACACTTTTATGCCTCTCTTCCTCCTCACATTTCAGTCCTTCCAGATTCCTTAACTCCTCTCTTCTCCTATCTAATACTCAATTTCATAGTTTTATTTGCATGTTTTCTAGTATGTGTAACATTATAGGGGGGACTCCAAGATAAACATCTAATTTTTTTTCATTAGAAAAGATGAAAACAGCACTTTGAGATAGTAAAACAAAAGTACATTAGTTCTGTGCCCTATAACAATAAGGCAAATACCAGTGGTAAGTTTTCAGGTTAATGAGATTATTAAGAGCCTTTGGTATCTCTTTTTATAATTTAAGCTTATACTCGATATTGTTATATTTTAGAAAAAAATTATAGATTCTCTATCCCTTATGATAAACCAAGCATACACAGTAATATCCTACTTACAATGCCAAATCTCTGGATAGGACACAAATTAAATATATATAATTCAATTCAGAATTATGCTGGCAAATAAGGCAGAGGACCCTCAGTAGACCACGAAGTAGGAGAACTCCAGAAAAGGGTACAGTGTCAGATTTGAGAAGGAAGCTACAACTGCGAAGCACCGGGGAGAACTGTTAACTGAAGGTGGGAGTGGTGCCAAGAACCCTCCGCACTCACAGATGCAGGTTCCCCCGAGTCTTGGACAAGCAACGAGTCTGGGGATACATAACTAGTTGCTTCGTTGGACCACAGCAGAGGAATATTGAGGTATTTAAAGCTGCAGAGCCCTGTTTATCCTGACCACAGAGCTCAGGACAGTGAGGATGTGAGCTTGAATTAAAAACCCTTAGGTGTTCAGATGATTGGCAGTGATGAGGAGAATCGGGGAACTCAGCTCCCAAAGTTGCTGTTTCTTCAGTGTGTCCTCCCATTCCCCCACTCTGATTGAAGAGACACGACAAGAACACTGAGAGAACAAAAGTTACTCTAGGAAGCAGAGTGCAATTGCCATAATACACATAGCAGAGGGGTGTCAGAGATATTCATTGAAATAGGGGAGAATCAGGCAGAGATCAAGTGAATTAAACACTTGATCATGTTCCCTTAACATTTCAGTGAGGCCAAAGCGTAGGTGAGAAATGGTTCAACCTAAAATTCCCTGCATACTTAAAATGTTAGAAATAGTGTTAAAAATCAGGAATGAAGATAGAGGACAAAGGTCATTATGTAGTTTCAAAACAAAACAAGCTGTTTTTTGAGAATGTTAACTTTTTTATTGTTTTATACTGTGTGATTCTTTCCAAAATTAGTATAATGTTCAATTTTTATGTTATAACATGGACATGTATTTCAACACTAACCATAGAAAATAGTTAGATTCAAACAGAGTGATAATCGCTTTCAGAAAATTGTTTTCTGATAAGTGTAAAGTTAACAGCAGGGAGAAAAATTTGTTGCCTCTATTAAGGTTGAGCATATTATATATTCTCACTTTTGAGGGGCAGTATAAACAATATTGAAGAAAATAACCTGTGATTTAAAAGTTTAGTATTTGGATGCAAGGAAGTAAAGTGTGCACCTTTTCATCTCTACCCCAACCCTCACTGAGGAAATAATTTGAATCCACTCTGAAAGTAGCAGAAGACACTCTGCTTTGTCAGGCTTTTATAATGACTGTATATTTATTCTAGAAACAGAGAGCTGTGCAAAGCCTATCTGTGCAGTAGGGCATAAAGAATATTTTTCTATTTCCTGACCTTTGGAAGTTTTCAAATAGTAACAAAATATTTCATTGTTTTTATTCCTAAGTTACACTAGGGTTTGTTTTTTTTTTAAACACAGGCTTCTTTCTTTTGCCAGACCTAGATGTGATGTGATTTGGTTACTTAATCTGCTGTTCTCAGCCTAACAGATTCTCAGTCATACTCTTATCATTTTGTTGCACACAAACCCATTAAGTTAGTGTGGAAGAGGTCTTGAGCAAGTCCTTCCTCTTCTAATAGTGGTAACTACAATGCTGAGAAAACCTGTAATTTTTCATATTTGTTTTTCCAACTCACGTATTTATTAGTTCACTCATGTTTTTGGTAGTACACAATTAAGCTGTTTCAGTAACAAGCAGCTACCATTTAGTGTGATGCAGAAATAAGGCCAATGATTATTTATTGATGCAAAAATAAGGGCAGTGATCATTTATTAATGATACAGAAATAAGGACGTGTATTATTTAACATATTTAAAACCCCTACTTATTTAGTGCTTGCTTTGTCTTTAATACTGGTGTAATTGCTCCTTTTACATGTACTCAGTAATTCATTTTTTCTTAAAAATGACCGACTGTAAAAGAAATTTATTCTTCTCATTGTACAGATGAGATAACCGAGGTTCAGAGGATTCAGCGACTTGCCTAAATACCTTTAGCAAACGCAACACTGAAGACACAGTTTAGGTCAGGCCTTCTGACTGAAACTTGGTCATTTTTTGTCCGTAGTGCTTCTTAATAAATGTTCTTAATGATGCGTATTGCTAATATTTTCAGAAAAAAATGTGAGATGCAGAAGAATGCAGTCTGTAAGAGCTGGCTTTTTCTGTACTTTTGTCTCGATTCTTTCTCCCCGCGTCAAACCCTTAGGGCTTGGACTGCAGATACTGGCATTGTTCCAGCCTCCAACCTAAGGTTGCTGGAATTGTTGGTTGTTGTGTGGACTTGTGCTGCCTAGCTCTCATCTGAGATTGTACTTACTCATTCATTGACTCCTAAATATTTACTAAGCAACCAACATGTGCCTGGCAATGTTCTAGGCACTGTGGAGTCGCATGAAACGCCCGCCCTTCTGGAGTTAGAACAGCATCATTGAAGCCGCCTTCTCAAGTCCACGACCTAGACTTAAGGAACATATTTTTAAAAATATTTTATTTATTTATTTTTAGAGAGAGGGGAAGGGAAGGAGAAAGAGAGGGAGAGAAATATCAGTTGTGGTTGTCTCTCATGATCCCCTACTGGGAACCTGGCCCACAATCCAGGCATGTGCCCTGACTGGGAATCAAAATGCTGACCCTTTGATTCAGAGGTTGACACTCAGTCCACGGAGTCACACCAGCCCGAAAGGAACTATTGTTTTGTTTTGTTTGAAAGAACCTTCCTTTTCAGTGTTTTTGCCTTATTTACAAAAATAAAATAATGAAAAAAAACACAATGAAATCATCAAATTAATTGCTGTTATTGCTCTATGGACGAACGTAACCAACCTATAAAAATTGCTGGTTTTCAGACAGTGCCATTTTATAGCTTGAAATTCCCATTCAAGTACAGAAGAATATATTCAGAAAAAGAAAGCCCCTGAAAGGTGTCCATGAACGATGTTCAGAAGCATTGACTGTGTGACAGTTAAATGTCACCTCTACCTGTAGCTGTGGTTTTAACTGTCAGTTCCTTCTCATTTCCACCCATCGATAAGGGCGGCTGGGCTATTCTCTCCAGCTGGGTTCTGTCCAACTCCATTCCTCTCTTCAAATGCTTGATCATCTCCCCGTACACCTCACAGTTTCACACTTGTTCACTCCTCCTCCGCACTGTGGATTGGTCTCTTCATGTTGTCAGAGCCCTTATGTTGAGGACACAGCCTGGGTCTCCCTGAGAGGTTATTCATACGTCAGTATCTCAAGCATAATCGTTCTGTATCCTCAGCCGTTTTATTGGTCACGTTGTTTGAGCCATTATTTTATAGAATTTTATAGTTCTGTTATTTAGAATTATTATTCTAAGTAATAATAATAATTCTGTTATTTTATGGAATTAGCCAGTTGTGTCCAAATGTTGGCTACACCAAAGACGAGGCTTCTTTACTGCTTATAGTTACTGATAACGTTTCCAGCTAATAGGTCTGCAACTCTGTATTAGAGTATTTTCCACGAATTCGCTGTGCCGATTCAAGCCAGGGGATTGCTGACTTGAATTATAGAATCGCTGCTGGGTTTCAGACAGAACATCAATTTATGTGCAAGATGTTAATTTGCGTGATTGAATGACTCGCCTTCAATACCGCCAGACAGACTAGGAAACATTTTCCTTCTGAGAGGTTTTGTGTTTGTCTCAGAGTGATATATACTCTCCCTTCAACCATCTAACAGATAAAAGCTACAGTTAAGAGCTACCTGATGCTGTGATGTTTAAATATTTCATACATACCAATTGTTATAACAGCATTTTCATTCAACCTTATCATTGCAGATTATTTCCATTTTCTATCTGCTTTTAAGTGCATCTTAGAGTTTGCCCTGATTATCATTTATCTTTCCTCTGCAGTGATTCTGTACTATTGGAATGGGATTTATGTTAGACCAATTTTATAAGGAAGTGATGGATATTTGGCAAAACCCAGATAAATATTACATCATTTCTTTTCATCTGCAATAAATATTTTATAGCAGTTCTTTGTTTTTACTGATGACTAACCCAATTCTACATTTAAGTGCAAAAAGCATGATGGCTTTTCCTCTCCTCTTTGGGATCTTTGGCTAGGTTTCCAATTATCTTTCAGTTTTTATGAGACTTGATCTCCTAATCAGTAAGTTCGATTTAAAAATTAATCTAAAACTCTATCAAGTCAGGTGAGAAACACATTTCTTTGACCGGAAGACCTGCATCTGCTTCCTAGAAGTCTGTCGCCTTCCAGGTCCACCTGGGCCTCTCATACTGCTGCTAGAATCATAATTCTGGGGTCACTTGGTCAGCCTTTTTACCCCCGTACTTTTAGATACTAAACCCTGTCCTTTACTTAACCTCTTAAATATAATGTTTTCACTTTTTTCTCTTTCTCAGAGACAGCTTTATGTTTCTCTACCATCCTATTTGCCTGAACTACAATAATAGCTTTTTAATTCCTCTGGTATCCATTTCAAAAATATGGATACATGAATATGCAAATTTACATGCAGATATAATATCTTCCAGCTAACTTCAGTTGTTTCCCATCCTGAGGCTTAACAGGCGCAGCAGGTTTCTTGGTGGTCTTTTTCTTCTTGTCTCTTATTCAGCTGTGTCTGTTTTTCCTCCTTCCCCATTTCTCCAGTCTTCACCCTTCTCGATCTACTCTCAATTCTTTGAATGCCGTGTTTTCACACCTTCAAATCTGTGTGCATAATGCTCCTTTTGCTTGGTAAACTTCACTTACATCTTTCAAGTTTTGGTTGAAACATTACTTCCTCTGAAAAACTCCCTTTGATGTTTTCATACTCATTAAAGTTCTCTTATAATGTGCTACCAGAGCATCCTGTATATCTTTTTTTCACTTCTCATTACCTGTGTAAGTATTATTATTTTTTTAATCTAATGTCTGTTTTTCCTCATTGTATGTAAGTTCCATCAGAGCCTAGGTTGATTCAGTCTTGTTCACTCATAATATCAGCCACAATATAAATTCTAAGTAAATATTGTTTAAATAAGAGAATGAGTGACTAAAAGATACCTTTGTTAGCTACTTTTAAAGATGGGTTCTTTTTTGAGAGACATTTTTCCCTTTTATGTATCTGTTGAATTTTCAGTTTTCTTGACATTTTCTCTTAATAAGAGAAACGTATAATTAAAAAAACATGCACTAATTATAACTAAATGTTAAAAAAACTACTTGGGGAAAATGGCCTTATAGAAATGGGTTATTGTATTTGCTGAGAGATGTTCTAATTTCAATTTGCTTGTTATACACTTAGTTTATTTTAATGCATTAAAATAGCATTAGTGTTTTTAAGGAATGTGTTTAGAATTGTTGATTGATTTTTATATGCTTCTGGTTGATGACCAGTTTTTGTTATATGTCTAATTTACTGAAGCCTTTGTCATTTTCTTTACCATGAAACTGCCTAAATTTATGTTTAATTGAAATGTTGTTGTGTAACCATCAAACAGGTAAGTTTTGACTTACCAGTATGATTCTAGCCAGTAGGCACTTACTCTAAATCATAACACTTCAGCAATCTTCACTGGGAAACTAATTTGTAACTTTTTTAGAGCTTAATTTAGTGAGAGCTAAGTGAAGTCTTTGAAAGACAAGATGTTTCCCCTCCCAGAGCATTCAGTGCAAAAGCTGGAGAAGTTCAATGCATCTGAGCGTGGCAGCTCCTCTGAGAACTCAACACCATTAACCATTAAACAGAGTTTTTGTAATATGTCAGAGACGTATCATTTTGTTCTATTCTAAAACAGTGTTTGTAAGAGGAACATGTTTTCGGTTGCTGTGTTATTGAAGCTATATAAATTTTAAAATAACATGCGATGACAAAAATAGTTCCAGTCTCTTCAAAAAATAAGCTTTATATAATTAGAGTAATTTAGAATCTTTTAAGTGGAATTAATTTGCAGGACTGCTTTGAAATTATAAAACAGGTATCTACCTGGCCCAGGAGATGCCATGATCACGAAGGTGGTTTTCTCAGGGTGAAGCTTACTCATTCCCTGTTCTCGGGATGTGCGGACCCCCAGGATTTCCCCAAATGTGGGAACCTCCCGTGCATAATTTGTGGTAGTGGGGAATTGTGTTGATGCTCTCCCCTGAAAAGAATGAATGAATGAATGAATGAACGAACAAGTAAAAAGAAATAAAATTATAAAACAGAATAACAGAATTATAATTATAACAGAATAATTAGATGGTGTCTGAGGGTCCCTTTCAACTCCTTCGTAACAAATTATAATTTTTAGTTTTATGGAATAATGTTATATCCAGAGTAAATATGTTATCATGTGGGATAAGTCTTAAAATCTTGGAATGGAGAAAGATGCTTTTTAACATTATTTAAGAATTCTAAATAAGGATCTCATTTCATTTCTCAATTTCAGAATTAGTTTACAAATAACTAAAATTTCTTACTGTAGATTAATATGATCTCAGGAATTTTTTTCCATATAGTCCTTTGGAGTCTTTGCTAGAATGAGGAGTGAATCTAAGGAAACTGTATTTCACAGATAAGAGGAAAGGGCACATTTTGGGGACTTTTAAAAAAGGTTATAATGTGAAGCCTACTATATAGGGTTTCTATGTCTCAGAGCTAGCTAGAATGATGTCCGATAAAATCTATTTCATCTAAGTAATAAAGCAACTTTATCTCAAAAAACTGCAGGACTGTATATATCTGTCTGTGAAATGTAGCCCAGATACTGAAAAGTTTAATGATAATTCCTGGGAGTTGGCTTTTTGAAAGTCCCTTGATAATTGGAGAATGTAACTTATTCTGCTGCCCTAGCAAATTTCAAAGAAAAGCTAAGTTTAGAGGAAATGTTAGCATCTGTCCAAATCCTTTGTCATTGTAGAATTGACAGAGAAAAAGGTGTTTGCGATTGGAAAAGGAAAGACTAGAAGAATTGGAATATGCCTTTTGAGAAGAAGGAGCAGATAAGTCTAGGTAAATGAAAGCTGCAAGTGATGCCTTTTTTTTTTTATTGTCAGTCCATCTCTTCCATCATAGGGCCGAAAAGCACAAGATTGATAATAACTGAGAGGACATACCAATGGAGTCCTGAAACTGAGTATTACAGTAAGAATGAAAAAATATTTTTATTATTTCAAAATTTCTTGAGGTAACATGGAATGAGTCTAACCACTCTCAGTTAAAAGTGACTTCCATGATTTGCAGAGACAAGAAGGAAGCAAGCTGCCTCAGTTCTGTGTTGCAGGAGCACTGTTCATTTATGAAGCCCTTTTCTTGGAATCATTTGCCCATTAAATGACTAATTAATAATTAATAAAAATAGTGCAAAAGGAAAGAAAGATATAATCATCTAGAATGAAGTGAGGAAATACCCATTTAAAAAAATTTACTGATTTATCTTTCCAGGGTTTTCAATTTTGTGAGCATTGTTTTTTACTCTTTAAAACAGAAGTCTTTGTATGCAGCTTTTTTTCCTTCCTTCTTTCAACTGTCTCTTCTTTGCTCTTTCTCGCCCCCCCCCCCGCCCCAATACAGGGTGCAGCCAAGGGGGGGCCCAGAAAAGATTTGGAATGGTGTCCAGAACTCAAAGTGTACAGGGATATTGGAGAAAATATTAAGATATCCTCATCCCCCCCGCCCCCCCAAGGTGTCAGTTGGGGGAAGGGACGAATGGAGCAGGGCCATCTGGAGCTGTTTTGCATAGCAACAGTTTTGCAGCTAACCTCTGGAATGGTCATTGAACATATCTATAACCTTTAACTGGTTTCATAGATATGTTAAATAGCTGTGGCCAAGTTTTGGGCCAGGGAGAAGTGAGTGGCGGCTAACCAGGCTGGAATTGGGAATTGGGAGCTGCTTCTCTGAGAGCGGGCCTTCGAGAGAGCTATGTGGCTTTAGCAGAGTGAGGAACCCCCTCTTGGCCAGGTGAGGGGGAGAGCCACTGTTTTGGAAAGATGTAGACCCCTGTAGCCATTAGGAGGGAGAGCCATGCGGTTTCAGCAGAGTGCAGACCCCCTCTTGGCCAGGTGAAAGGGAAGACCACGCAGCTTTGCCAGAATGGAGATCCCTGCGGCTAGGTGAAGAAGAAAGACGCGCTTTTGGTGGAGTGCGGCTTTGGTAGAAGAGGCCCACGCAGCTTTGGCGTGCTCCCTTTGGCTGAGTGGCCTGGAAAGCAGGAGAGACTTTGACTGGAACTTGGTACAAAGAACTCTTGCCAGTGAAAGGTGCCACATGACTTTGGATTACTTGGAGATCCTGCCTGGACAGGCAGGCGACACAGCTCACGTGCCAGCGACCTGAAAACGGACGTGTGCTCTTTTCCTGATTTACGGTACCCGGAGTTGGGACAGTGGGAGAAGGGAGCGCGCTGTGTGTGTGTGTAGGTGTATACCCTTAAAGACTTTAATATTTTAAGGAAGGCATTAGGCCTGAATAGCATTAAATAAACATTTTGTTTCCTTTTCACAAATCTCTGGCATTGAGAGATGTCTTTCCAATTGGCGGCGGACAGAAGAGCCCTATAGATATTAGTGTATCGTCCTTGGGAGGGGCCCCTGTTTTCTGTAGCAGTTTTTGGCATCCCTGGGTGGGCCAAGTATTGCCCCCCCCTCGGACCCTTTGTTTGGTAACACCCCCCCGCCTTTTTTCTTCTTTTTTTCCATCAGTTTAGGGTCATACCTTCAGGTGTAAAGAATATGTTCTACATAAAGGTATTGAAATTACAGTGATTGTTGTATAGCTTTGTAATTATCCTAAAAAACATGGCATTGTATATTTTAAATGAGTATATTCTACAGTATACAAATTATGTATCAACCAAGCTGCTTTTAAAATGAGAAATGCCAATCTGAGGTTAACTGAGGTGACTGCAATCTGTACAAGGACACTAGTCTGCTCTCTGATTGATTACAGTAAATCACGGAACTAGACACTCAGTTTCAGGACTCAATTGGTATGTCCTTTCAGTTCCTTAATGATCTTGTTCGTTTTAGTCCTGTGATAGAACAGATGGACTGACAGTCAGAGAATTGGCATTGGTCTCAGCTTTAATTCACCTGAATCATTTGTGGATTTTCTGCCCTGCATCCTGGGAATGGAAACTGTCAGTAATAATTCAGAGATAGGCCTTGCACTTTATTCACACAAACCACAGGATAGCAATGACTTGAATATATAGTATTCAACTGAAAGGTGAATAAAATGCACAAAAATGTTACTTCAGTTAATCAAATATAGTTGGGTAATTTTTTTTAAACATTTGTTTGTAAAGTCTAGTAAGTTTTATTCATTCTCAAGTAAATGACAAATCACAATAGTAAAGACTCATTTTCCTTTTTAAGAAGTGCTGTAATTTCTGTGTTTCAAGATTTGAATGCCTGGGTAATGTTTTCTGTATGCATCAGAAAATTGTTCATAGTAGTCAAACTCGATTGCAAAACTGGGACAATGAGAATTTGTGCAATCAGAATATATGTAGCATTTTAAAAATACAAGGTTGTTTTATTTTTATTGTTCTGTCAAGCGGTGCCTATTGGATTGCCTTTGTGGCCTCATCTCACCCATTATGACAGGAAATTCCTTTCCCATTATCTCTCACAACATAGCCTGGCTGTTTTTTAATTGACTGTTAATGTTTCTCAGGGAACACTGAGAGCTTTCAAAGCATGGCTCTTTACATTATAAAGAATTGTTTTGTTACTTTGGCTCAAACTAGTGCTATATGCTAGAATTACCCAACAGTGTGTCACTTACTTCCTGTGCCAGAAGTTGTCTGCATGCTCTAGATCATTCGAGTAGTTGAGGTGATCTTGGTTAACAAGAAGGAAGATGCATTTTCACAGTTTTTTCCCAGTTGTAACTATAGAGTATAATTTAGTCCAAGTAGTTAGAAATAGTAAATATACACCACTGTAAAAGGACTAGAGATTAAAAATTACTTTAACTTCATTTGAAAATCCTGTTCTCTTATAAAAGATGAGCTTACCCAATATTGATGATAGTTTTTTAATGGGAGTTTGACTTCATAGAAATGTTACCGAACAAGGGTCCGAAGGGGGGGGGCAATACTTGGCCCACTGAGGGATGCCAAAAACTGCTTCAGAAAACAGAGGCCCCTCCTAAGGACGGTATACTAATATCTATTGGGCTCTTCTGTCCGCCGCCAATTGGAAAGACATCTCTCAATGCCAGAGATTTGTGAAAAGGAAACAAAATGTTTATTTAATGCTATTTAGGCCTAATGCCTTCCTTAAAATATTAAAGTCTTTAAGGGTATACACACACACACACACACACACACACACACACACACAGCGCTCCCTTCTCCCACTGTCCCAACTCCGGGTACTGTAAATCAGGAAAAGAGCACACGTCCGTTTTTTTTCAGGTTGCTGGCACTGTGAGCTGTGTCGCCTGCCTGTCCAGGCAGGGTCTCCAATTAATCCAAAGTCATGTGGCACCTTTCACTGGCAAGAGCTCTTTGTACCAAGTCCCAGTCAAAGTCTCTCCTGGTTTCCAGGTCACTCAGCCAAAGGGAGCACCCCAAAGCCGCATGGGCTTCTTCAACCAAAGTCGCACTCCACCAAAAGCGCGTGTCTTTCTTCCTCACCCGGCCGCAGGGATCTCCATTCTGGCAAAGCTGCATGGTTTTCCCTTTCACCTGGCCAAGAGGGGGTCTGCACCCTACTGAAACCCGTGTGGCTCTCTCTCCTAATGGCTACAGGGGGGGTCCTAACTCTGCTGAAACCTCATGTCTCTCCCCCTAATGGCTGCCGTGTCTGGGTTTAAATCCCCCCGTGCCCATCTTCCTCTGTACCCCTATTTCCGACTTCTCCCACGATCAGTTACACCTGCCAGTATTTCTGTATTATTATAAGTTTACTGGGCTGCCATTGTTAGTATGGGCAGGTATGGTCCCATGTCCTAGAGCCAATCTCTTCTAAGCTCCCACGCAGGTGCTGTAATTCAGGGAATCTGCCCCCCAGTCGCATCTTGGGGGGAAGTGACTTCATTCCCCTAGCTCCAAGCCTGGCCACAGCCATTTAACATATCCAAGTGACCCGCGGAAGGTGATAGATATGTTAAATGACCAGGCCATGGATTAGCTGCAGGGCTGTGGCTTTACAAAACAGCCCTGCGTGTTCCTGGTCTATGTGTCCCTTCCCCCAACTCACACCTGTGGGGGGAAGGGGTGAGGACACCTTATACATCTCTCCAATATTCCTATACACTTTGAGTTCTGGACACTATTCCAAATCTTTCCTGGACCCCCCCCTTTGGCTGCACCCTGTATCAGAAACACTTATTTAAAATAGGAATTTAGAGTAGGCTGGGATGGGGGGAAGGCAGAAAACTATACTTGAACAACGAACAGTTAAAATTTAAAAAATGTAAAAATAAATAAATAAAAATAAAATAAGAATTTAAATATTCTTGTCCAGTCTCTCCTCCTCATCGACAAAGAGTAGGTTTGTCCTTTTAAGGAAGAGCTTATATTTTACTTATTTTAGATTTTGAATCAATCAGTAATTTAAGTTAGCTCTACCCTTGTAAAAATTATGAAATTTTGAATACATGGCATCCAAACTAATGGACTTTGTATTTTAACTTGGAATATTTGTATATGTGTGCATGTGTGCCTGTGTGTGTATATTTATGGAGGAATGTTGAAATTAATACAATAATAAAGTGTCAATGTGCCAAATAGAATTTACTAACACATTTTTTACAAAAATTTAATATTAAGTAGATGAAGGGCTACCATCACCAGCTCTTTGTTGGCATGTCCATCTACAATCAATTCAGTGTTTTTGAGTGCTCAGCTTTGGGGTTAAAACTATACATAAGGCAGAGCTTTTGCAGTTGAGAATCTTTCAGTTTAGTAGAGTGAAAGTGTGGTCAGTGGCAATCGGACTTTTTCGCGAGATCATTGCAAGGACCTCCACTCAGGAGACTATGGCGTGGCAAGATGGTCCCTTCGTGCGGACAAAGGCTCCCTCCGTGGCCCCTCTCCATTGGTCCCACCATGGAAAAAGTCCAACTGAGTCTCGAGCAAGGCCAAAACAAAAGCCAGTGGCCAGAGTTCCTGCTTCATACTAAAGCTTCATACTAAAGCTTTTCAGAGCCCACAGATTGGCTGCAGCTCCAGGAGCTGCTAGACTCACATGGTTGTGTGCTCTTGGGGGAGAGACCTCACAAACAAACCAGGTGTGTGCTGGCCTCTGAGAGAGAGAGAGAAAGAGAGAGCTGTTTCGTTTCCCTCCCATCATACTGGCGTGGCAGTTTGGGACAAACCAGGTTCTTTTTCAAAATGAACACTAACCTTGCTAAGTTTTTGCAGGCTAGGTCCACACCCCTAGTTATACTGACAGGCCTCTATTGTCAAGCTTCTCCTCTTGCACCCCCAACAATCCAGTTCCAAAGAGGGAAACGGTGGAGCGCTAATTCCCATGGTGGAGCAATGCCGAAATCCTTTGGGGTGTGAAGCTATAACTTCCTGGTGGAGCAAATGGACTTATGTACGCCCTCCCCTCCCCATTCATTAAGTTCAATGTCTGTTTCCCTTTGTTCCTACTTCTTTATTAATTCTAGGTAACCACCTATGCTAAAAAAGCATGTATAAATAACTAACTGCAAATAGTGTGATAGAATATATGGAAATGTATATAGAAGGGAGTGACCTTCTTTGTGGGAGTGGAGCACTCAAATGCATGCTTAATATTGGAATAATCTTTAGAAACAGAGGGATAAGCAGCGCTGAAAAATGGACTTATGCCCTGGCTGGTGTGGCTTGGTAGATTGAGCGCCGGCCTGAGAATCAAAAGGTCACTGGTTTGATTCCAGTCAGGGCACATGGCTGGAATCAAACCTGGGTTGTTTTGAAATTTTGTTTGTTTGTTTGTCTAATCCCTTTACCTCTTTAACCCAGGATCCCATTTTCCCTCCTTTCTCTATGAATCTGTTTCTATTTTGTTTGTTAGTTTATTTTGTTCATTAGATTCCACATATAAGTGAAATCGTATGGTATTTGTCTTTCTCTGATTGGCTTATTTCACTTAACATAGTACTCTCTAGGTCCATTAATTCTTTTGCAAAAGCTAAGAGTGCCTTCTTTTTTATGGCTGAGTAGTATTCCATTGTGCAAATGTCCCATAGCATTTTTATCCACTTATCTACTGATGGACATTTGGGCTCTTCCAGTCTTGTCTGTTGTAAATAATGCTGCAATAAACATAGGGGTTCATATATTCTTTTGAATCAATGCTTTGGGTTTCTTCAGATATATTCCCATAAATGGAATTGCTGTTTTTGAGGTAACTCCATGCTGTTTTTTCACAGTGGCTGTACCAGTCTGCATTCCCACCAGCACTGTACAAGGGTTCCTTTTTCTTCCACATCCTCACCAACTTTTTAATATTTCTTGTTTGTCAAAAAATTCAAAATTTAAACAAATCATTTATAATGTAGATAAACATTGAATAATCTCTGGATGCACTGCTTTTTTTTACCTTTTCTTTTTTGCTTACTTTTTAATAAATCATGCATTATTAATGCATCTTTGCATTATCATGCATATTTTAATTACTATAATTTTCCTGTTAAATATCTCCTATTTCACTTCAGAATTCATCAGGTTTTATTTCAAATGATATTAGTGAAAAATTTAACCAAAAATTACTTCTTATTAATGGCCTTTTGAACTTAGGCATATTGATTGGTTAATTTATGAGAAGAAATTTAATTATAATCATATTTGCACAAAATACATGTGCATGCATGTATAAACACACATGTATATGTATAACACCACACACATATATGTAAATAATGTACATATAATATTCACACATTCACACATATATAGTTTATATAGTCATAAAATCATTTATGGAGCCAAATGATAGTTCTGTACATCAGTTTCTTCCTACACTTAAATCTCTTGGTCAATTTGATGTTTTATTGTTATTTGACACATATGAAATTTAATAATACAAATATTTTACACTTGCTTCTCACTCTGTATTCTAAAGGCCTGATATATTTTATAATATAATTGAAGTATGAGCACATCTATGAAATAAAAACTTCATATTAAATAATTTTAATAAAATGTTATTCATCGATATTGAACTTCGGGGAGGAATTTTGATTTATAAAAATGCCTGCAGCACAGTAAGAAGTTATCTCAACTATTATTGAAAGTACTTTTTTCTTTCCTAAGCCCTTTCCAGTACATAGGTTACAGGATTTACACACACAGCTGTCTTCCTCTGTGAGCAGTGGAGTTCTCTGTGCCCGTGCCCACTGGGACACTGACCCTGTTGGGCACTGTGTATTTTTCCGCTGTTTCGTTTTCCAGCTCCTTGGACTTCTCAAACTCTCTTTGACCTCCATTCTGAGAAACTACCTGGAAGACCAGTTGTTCACAAACCAGGTAGATATTCAATGTAATCTTGAGTACAGTGTAATCTGCTTTTCAAAAGTAATCCAAGGGTGGCTCTTTTACTCTCCTGTTTCTAGTACATTCACTGCTCCTAAGGATGACAGAAAAGTCACAGTCCACCAGCTGAGGGTGGATTTTTGAGAAAATCTGTGTTTGTTAATGATTGCACTCTGCTTTTCTTTAGCACTGCACTCAAAGAGAGACCCATAAAGTATTCATAATATTACCCATTTTAACGATGAGAAAAAAGCTTTATCATTCAAGTCAATGAATTATGCAAAAAAAGAGAAATAAAACAGTTGAATGTGTTTGTAGAAACAATTTATCCCCACTTTATGGTACAAAAGAAAAAATATTAAATTCCATACAGCATAAGATTTTCCATAGTCTATATAGAAAATGATTGTGAGAATTAGAATTTATTTTTTTCAGTTCCTAAGGTAGTATTCTTTTCTGATGCACAATGTTGTTGCACATATAATCTTCTTTCATTGCTTTTAAATAAGAGAATAGTTTTTTCAAAGATTCTGTGATTATGACCTGACTGTATTTTAAGAGCACCATACCCTTTTAAACATACTCTTTTAGAGATCCCAAGAAAGCATTATTTTAAAATGACATTATCATGATAAAAAACATACTATAGCATCATAGGTGTGATCTTCCTGTTTTATTAAAGTTTGGGTCCTTAGCCCCTCACCATGTTATTCGGAGATTACCTCCCTCACCTATTTAGAGGAACATGTCCTTCAGGGGTACATGTTCATCCCTCTGTCACAGCAATTAGTACATTTTATTGCCTGTTTTCTCTGACCCGTGATTTTTTTCAGTATGTAAAAGTCATGAATTCTTACATTTTTTGTATTTACGTTAATGTTTGTTAACTGACAATACAAATAAGAGGCAATATTCCTGGATATTTCTTAGAAACGTGGAAGATATGCTTTTCAGGTTGCATTTTGTTCCTCAGGAAAGAACTGCTTCCTTTTGAAAATACTCTTTAGGCTTCTTTAAAAGTCAGAGCCCATATGATCTAAGTGGCAGTTGCACATATGAAGTTGAAGTTAGAATTGATTATACATTGGTATCATCTGTTTGTTCTATTTAGAGCGGAAACAGCGCCCTGGCTGGTGTAGCTCAGTGGGTTGAGCACGGGCCTACGAACCACACGATTGGGGTTCGATTCCCAGTCAGGGCACATGCCTGGGTTGCAGGCCAGTTCCCGGCAGGGGACTCACGAGAGGCAACCATACATTGTATTTCTCTCGCTCTCCTTCCTTTCCCCTCTAAAAATAAATAAATAAATAAAATCTTTAAAAAGAAAAAAGAAAGCTTTAGAGTTGAAACAGCATTTCTTTTTCTACTTTGGCTTCAATGTTTGCTAGACAATCAAAATGTAAAAGACTGATAGGGATTTAAAAAACTAACTGTTAAAAACAATGTAGCTTTTCTGAGATCAAACAAAGGTCAGCTACTGGTTGGTACATTGTTTGTACCTAATTATCTAAAACTGGAATTAATTTCTCAGATGCATAGGGTACTGAGCCTATAGGTCACCTGTGAAACATGCATACTTTCTGGCTGTCAAAACTGTTTTGTTGTGTTTTTTGCCCCCCTAGTGAAGGATTTAAAATTAAACATCAATTTATATTAGGTATTTTTGATGCTTTTCTTTAGCATTATTTTATAACCATTATAACTAATCCACCTTAAATAAAAATATTTTATTATTTCAAGAAAATAAGATTAATTAAAAGTTAAAAGATTACAAATTGATGCTAAAAGTTGAGATAGACATATTAAAAATCAACACTGTGAATTGATGAATAAAAAATTAACATAAGGTGGGAAATTAAAATCTCAACATCGAACACATTGAGTAATACATAATGTTTAAAGCCATCTATGAATTAGATATTATTAACCAAATATAACCAATGTGCCACTTAAGCCACTTAATCATGTAATTGAATATTTTTAAACAGTGATTGTACTGCATGGCGTGTGAACCACACTGTTATTGGCCTCTTCTTTGGTCTAACAAGAACCAGCCTCAAGCATGAAGAAAGGAACAGGCACCTGGGCTTTGCTTTAAGATTATTTCTTAAAAAGTATTTTTTCTAAATAATGATATTAACACAGAAATATAAAATATAATTGCTTAGAAAGTATCCAAAAGAGAAACTTTGATTCACAATTTAACCGCAAGTTTGCTTCTCATTCATGCTTCTCCTTCAAAATCCCACAGATCACTGAACTCTCACCTTTTCTCAAATCTGCTGTACTCATAAGTCAATTCATTAGTAAGAATGTCTGCCTCCATCCTTAATTTCATATGCACAATTGACCAGTTTTCACTTCTGCATGGTCAACATCTTAGACCAAACTACCTTCATTTATCATTTTTACCAGGCCTCCTACTTGGCCTCCTTGCTTTCATGCTTATACCACATTACCTCCCTTCAATTGCCTACTTTCCATTTATCGTCGGAGTGATAGTTTTTGATATAAAGTCAGATTATATCACCTTACCAAGGTCTTCCTGTTGTACCAGAGCAGAATCTGTACTCTCCATGTTTACGAAGCCCTGCAGGATTGGCCCTTCAGACTTCTGCTCCTACCACTTTCTGTCTTACACGCACCTACTTACTGCACACTGGCTTACAAAATGCCTGGCTTATTTTTTCTCTTGGACTTGTCAGAAATCTTGACTTAGTGCTTCAGTTCACTCGGGCCTCTACTTGAAAATCATCTTCCCTATCCAAGTTCTCAATCCTATCATATTACTTTCTAACCCTTTATTCTGTCTTATCTGCCTTACTTTTTATAGTAGTTTACACTGCTTGAAAACATGTGTGTGTGTGTGCTTGTGTGCACAATTTCTGTCCAGAAAAAGTCCAGCCATTGTTCGTATAATGAGAACAGTTTGCATGACATCAATATTACCTGGCAGCCAAGGAGAGTGGACTGGAATGCACATGCATGAACAATGATGACTTCACTGTACTAGTCAGGGTAGACACCATTGAACAAGCCTGTGTACTGCGTGGCCATTGCATTCAAAATGACTGAAGGAGTAGAGCAACAAATCATGAAATTTTGCCTTAAGTTTGAACATTCCTTTATGGAAACTATTCAGATGATTCAGGAGGCCGCAGCTATGGGCAAATGGTTATCAGTAGCTTCATCGTGACAGTGCACCTGTACCCAGTCTTGCATCACGTCTTGTGCTGAGTTTTTTTGACAAAACATCAAATCACCCAGGTGACTCAACCCCCCTACAGCCCAGATTTGGTGCCTTGAGACTTCTGGCTTTTCCTAAAACTAAGATCACCTTTGAAAAGGGAAGAGATTTTCAACCATCAATGAGATTCAGGAAAATCAGATGGGACCAATGACGGCAATCGGGAGAATTGTGTAAGGTCCTGAAGTGCCTACTTTGAAGGGGATTGAGATGTCATTGTCTTATGTACAATGTTTCTTGTATCTTGTATCTTCTTCAGTAAATGTCTCCTTTTCATATTACATGGCTGGATACCTTCTGGACAGACCTCGTATATCTTCTTCCCCCTTTACTCCTCTCAAAAATGTCATCTCCATGATCACCAGGAGTTTGTCTTCTTCAGTTATATCTTCACAGAACTCAGATTAATACCCGGAAACAGAGAAAGTGTTGGGTAAATACTTGCAAAAGGGAAAAAAGAGAAAAGAAGGAAGGATAAGGAAGGGAGGGAGGGATAAAGGGAAGATGAAATGAGTGATTTCTTCAAGGCCTAATCTTTCACTGTCCTCCTAAAAGGGAAATAACTTCCTTTTACTCACAACACATCTGACAATTGATGTGTAATTTTTTCCCCCATTAAATAATTGTTCTCGGTGGACACAAATGGGATGCCCTCCAATTTAGCTCAATTCTGACACTATCTACTCAGTGTTATTGCAGACTCCAAGGGTTAAAGGGCCAGTCATGGAAAAAAAAAAAAGTCGGCCGTTAAATAGTGGCAGGCTGTACTGAGCACTGTTTATGAGTAAAGCAAAGCAGGAAAACTTTAAACAAATAGGACTGTGTTGCATCAAGTAGAAGTACATGGTAAGAAAGAAAAGTCATTTATTCATTTGTGCATACCATGTTTTTTTCCAATAATAGAATAGAACCATAAAGCAAAAGGAATTCAAAAGTGAGGAGACAACACAGAGGGGATAGAGACTTTAAAAAAATAAGTAAAACTGGGGTGAGATAGTTTATGACAAACTAGCCTCCAGGGTGTGGCAAAAGTAGGTGTATAGTTGTGAGGACTTGGAACAGTTTATTCTTGTATTATTACTTATTAATTATTGTATTATTCTTCGTATCAACACTGTAAACCTACTTTTGTCCCACCAGGTTTTTGCTAAAATTGTACCACAAATATAGGCCCTATGATTTTTAAAAGCCAGGATAAGTAAGAAAATATAATTCATGGGGTTTATTACATAAAAACATATCTATTGTTGGGAAGCTGTAGAAGTCATTGAGCTGTGGGCAGAGTGGACAACTGCAGGAGTTCCCTTCGAGTCTCACTCAGCTACCAAACTTGACTGCAGAAAGGTCCCACTCTGAAATTAAGATAAAAGCCAGGTTATCTAGAGATACAAACTAAGTGAACAGCTATTTATGTGGAATACTTCAAACCTCAGGGATAAATAGGGCATTAATGCATTTTGTGCAGAATCATACAAGAATTTATTTTGATATTGTAGTATTTCAACTTCATAATGACTCCTATCTTCAACTTACCACTTACATTTTGCGCTGTATCTATAAAATATCATTAATGGTAGTGTTCATTAGCCATTTAGTATTACTTTTGCAAGAATTAGGTTTTCAAAACATTCTGACCTAGTTGTTTATTATCAGCTTGAAGGCAGAACCATAAATAATCATGCACTTTGTTATTCAGTACTTTATTATAAGGATTATTTTTGGTAGAAAAAAGGATGAGATTCCAGTTAGACCATCATTGGTAATTTTCATTTTGTAAAGTCAAGATGAGATAATACTTTCTATTAGTAAGTATTCAGATGGGCCCTGGTTGGGCGATTGGTAGCTCAGTTGGTTAAAGCATCGTCCTTTCATGCCAAGGTTGCAGTCAGGGTACATACAAGAATAAACCAATGAATGCATAAATAAGTGGAACAACAAATTTGTTTTCTCTCTCTCTCTCAACACAATGAATAAAGAAAAATCCACAGATGTGTGTTGGGCTTTATTCTCTGCTCAGCGTGGTATGAGAACTGTAGGTTGAAAGATGGGGAAAGGAAAATACAAGAAGTGGCTTTCACCCTGTTTTGCTCACATAGAGGGCAAATGCTTTTGAATAGCATTGAAAGCCCTAGTGGGTTGGGTGGAGCACTGGGTTGGCACTCCACAAATCAAAGTGCTTTACCATCTGCATGGTACTTTAATGTTTTCAAGGTACTTGCCCGTATGTTTGATCCCCCCCAAAACCATGTGTTTAGAAGAAATCATAAGATTTCTCATATTGAACTTACAGGGTTTTTTTAACATTTTATTTATTTACTTTTAGAGAGAGGGGAAGGGAAGGAGAAAGAGTGGGAGAGAAACATCAATGGGTGGTTGCCTCTCATGTGTCCCCTACTGGGGACCTGGCCTGCAACCCAGGCATGTGCCCTGACTGGGAATTGAACTGGTGACCCTTTGCTTCACAGGCCCGTGCTCAATCCACTGAGCTACACCAGCCAGGGCAAGATTTCTCATATTTAAAGTCTCATAACACATACCATAAATGGTAGCTATGTATCAGATCCTCTACAAGTCCTTTTACATGCTCTTTAATTTAAATCTAATTAAAAAGCAAGTGGTTATTATAACGTTTAAAGTTTGGGAAGCTGAGGATGAAGGGGTTGCCTAAATCACTCTAAATTTTGTAGGTGGGAGTAAAATCAAGCATTGCCCTCCTACAGGTCCAGTGAGTGCTCCTGCCACCCGGTGTTCCTAGTGCTGTTACGAATCCCATCAGTGGTGTTCTTGCTCAGACTTGGGCCCCATTACCCATCACTTGGGAACCTCTGCAATGGGTGTTTGTTCATACTCTGTCGTCCACCCACAGTGAATCTTCTAGAAAGATACCTAAAATAGGAAAACCTGAAAGGCTGTATTATCTGAATAAATTGGCTTTATTAAAGATAATAAACCCAAATGATGGAGAACAGAGAGGCCTGATACAGCCTGGTCCACCTAGAGTCCAGGCCTACCGCTGTCCACCATTGAGCTTCCCATTGCTGTGGTTTGGTTAAATGAGCCAGTAATGCCCTTTCTTTTCTTGTTTAAGCTAGAATTGATGGTACTTAATTTGGAACTGAAAGAGCCCTGTTAGTTTAAAATTATGCAGTGGACCTAAAATGGCTTCTATTTACTGAACTAACAAACTTTTTGAAGTAGACTTCATAATGAGTGGTTGAAAGTTTAAGATTACTGATATTCAAAAACATGAAAAATAGTCTTTTAAAAACCTAGGTGAAAAATATCAAATGCAGCTAATGAGAATGATCTTTTTATTTTTAGGATTCCAGTAAAAGTATTCTTCTGATAATAATTACAGAGGTTAAATTTTTGTGTGAAAGGTAAAATAATGGACACATTTAGAATGAAATCAGTGGTTTGTGGCATTTTAAATTTACATGTAAATGTCAAAACTAATTTTCTTCCCTTTGATGTTTTAAAATAAAATTTAAAGACCTTCACACACTAATGTAATTTTCTATTAATAAAGTAATGTGGCCTTTTTTCATTGTTATTTTGGCCTTTGCTTATGTTTAGTCACATCTGGTAAATGGAGGGAGTTAAGGCACTGAGTCTTTAGGTCATCTATAAAGTCATTAACATTAAGTATTAACCACATTTCTGGCACTTGATAAATGGAAGAGTGAAGGAATTAATAAAGTTGTGATGGTATAAGACCAATTTATTTCCCAAATAAAACAAAAAAAATACTTTCTGAGAAACTTTTGTTTTCAGAAAAAATATGTAAAGTACCTGGAAATCTTTGTATTTTTAAAAAAATATTTTATTTATTTATCTTTAGAGGGGAAGGGAAGGAGAGAGGAAGAGAAACATCAATGTATGGTTGCTTCTTGTGCATCCCCTGCTGGGAACTGGCCCCTGCGAGGAACTGGCCTGCAACCCAGGCATGTGCCCTGACTGGGAATCGAACCGTGATTGTCTGGTTCGCAGGCCCGCGCTCAGTCCACTGAGCTACACCAGCCAGGGGAAATCTTTGTATTTTAATTTGGTATTTAGGTAAGTTCTGAGATGCCTTGGGTTTGAATCTCCCACTTACTACTGAGAGGCTGTGGACAAGTTTGTGAACCACTCTGTTTCCTTTTGTGTAAAATAGGGTAACAAGAGTACCTACCTGGTAGCATTGTGGTGAGAATTATTGAAGATAATATTTATGAAGTGTATAGAACAGCCCTTAACTTACAGTAAAATCCAGTAGCTGTTAACTATTCTTATGACGTGCTGCAGCTGAATCAAAGTAGCTTTTATGTGCTTTGCTAATATAATAATGGAATATAAAATTCATTACTTTTTTGTTAAGTTCCAAGTTTCATTTGAAAGATGAAATTCTGTTTCTTTTACCATGTGACTCTGAAAAGCTGGTTATTTTTCAGTTTTGTAGCAGGGGAAAACTTACAAAGGAAAGGAAACCTATAGGTGGGCAAACAGTCTTAGAGGACTGCAGGTGTGGGTTCCCTATAAAGAAAAGAAAACAAAAAACCCCAAACCAAAAATCAACTATTCAGAGAATTGACTATTAAAACTATTCATATTGTAATCTCTACTAGAGTGATATAATGGCCTTGGAGAGGAGACACACTGGGAAAGTAAAAATTAGCAAGTACCCAGTGAGATGTGGTCGAGACTGGCTAAAGCAAGCAGCCTACCCCGGTGTGGCTTCCTTGCCAGCACAATGGTCAGACTCATACTTCTAGGTCCTCACCAGCCCCAGGGTGCAGTGGGCATGATTTACATGTTTATCTTACTTCCCGATTCTGGAAGACCTCTGAAGGTTCAACATCTTATCTAAAGCCACCAGGATCTTGTAGTAGAAGTCCAATGGGAACGCCCTGTGGCATTTTAATCTGCATTAAACAAAATGGCTAACGTTTCACCAAAAAGAAAAAACAACCAACTTTTTAATGGTTGCAACTGTAGAACCTAAGGAATCAAGCAAATATCAAGTTAACATGGGGTATTTCTAAATTAGAACAGCATTTTATCAGTTTGTATTGTTAGAAGTTTAGATTACAAACCCGGATACCATTTCTGGAAAGCATCTTGTGTTAAAAAATAATTTTATAAAATAACCGAAACTAAAAATCTCTACAAATTTCTAATTTGAATTGTAGCTGAGAATGAAATTCAAAACGTATCAAAGTAATAATTCTAATTATATTTGCTATCTCTCAGAAAGTAAAGTCCCTTTCTCATAGTGAATTGCTTCTTTTCTCTGGATAAAGAAAGGGGGGAAGGGGGAAGAGCATGGCCAGTGTTGGTCCCTATGTCTCTAGAAAGACTCTTTCCATCTCCACCTTTTCTTACCCTAAAGGAATATTAATCTTTTGTCTGTGTGAAAAGGTATGTACTTCCATCTGGAGTCATTCCCTGGAGGAGAAGGGACATGATACCTTCTCTCTCTTGGCGACATGTCATTTCTTCTCTTGCTATTGCCTTTTCCCCTGCACCCTTGGTTTAGTCCTAGCCTACACATAAATTTCTGCTTTGTGTTGAACTTGCTGCTTTTTTCATATTGAAAAAATGACCTTGACCCAAGAGCCAAAAATAAATGGGAATTGGAAAAAAAAAAAAGCAAAGTCAAGTGCACTTTTTTTCTTTTCCAAAAATAGTTTTAGAAAGATTTTAAAAAGTTGACCATGTCATTCCATTTTCTCTTCTAGTGCCATGGCCAGTTTCTGGTGTCTCTCGCCACTTCCTAGTTGTCCTTTAGCTTTTACTACCTCTGGCCTAAACCACTACCTACACCCTTAACTGATCTCCCGTACTTAAATTACCCTGGCTCTGCTGCCAGATTAATATTGGTAAAACACATTTTCTTTGATGGATATCCGATACCAATAACTGTCAAAGTATATTTTTCTACCCTCAATTTAATTTGAAAAGCTGGCTCCTTCATAAGCTAGCCAAGAGTGATTTCTGCCTTTATTAAATTTCTGGATCACTCCTTCCTCAAAGGCACAAGGTGGTTATCCATGACCACACTGGATCATGGCAATTTGTGCTTGTGCCATTCCCCTTTGTTGTCAGTATATCAGCACATAACTGGGCTGGCATGCTGGAGAATGCCAAGCTCCATGCTTGCTTGATCACAAGCAGTCAGTAATTCTGTGGCTGAGCATTCATTCCAGGTTGGCAGATGTCCCCCACTTTGCCTGTTAGACTATAGACAGATTCTCCAAAATTGCTCTGTACCTTTCTACCTAAAACTGACATTGCCTTACAAAATATTTTTAAAGAATCTTGCCTAAAGAAGAGTGAGTTTTGAATCATAGGATTTTAAAAATGTGAAGGAATTCCAACTGATTAAGTCACCTGCTATTTTTAACACTAACAATCTCATTGTTTTGTGAAACTTGTAATAAAATACAAGTTTCCAACTGTCATTGAGGGAAAGGTTTCTACTTCATTCAGGGACAGAACTATGAGTCTTTTATTATTCTTAGCTGTAGATCCCAAGCTCTGTGTTATTTCTTGCTTTGGTTGGTACATAAACCTTGAGGGTGATTCCATTCTGCCTTGTTTCAATTCTAGATTCCCTCCTCAAACTGCTAACTCCGTTGCGCCATCCATGTAGGTCTCTCAGTGAATGAAACTGCAAAACAAAAAGCAGCAACAATGACAAAAACAAAAGATTTAGAATTGTTTAAAAAGCCATTAAAAGCAGACAGTTTCAAAGCATGGGTTTCCAAAGAAACATTAAGTGTGAGGGGGGACTCAAGAGGCTCATTTATGAGTTGCCAAAGCCACAACTATGTTTACACACTCTACTAAATATATTATTGCATACCAAATGTTCTAGTAATTAATAATTTCAATAAAAATAAATATAATATTTGAAAAGGAGAGGATTAGCAGTAAAAAAGGCATGTTTATGCCTCTGCATAGTTCTTTCAACTTCCTATCATAGACTCCTCTTCAGTCTGTATGAGCACCCATCAGTACCCAGTACTGTTTCATAATAGAAGTCTCTCATTTTTAGGACATAAGACTGGTATCGTCTGGTGTTACCCAGGGTATTTTCATTCCATTCACGTTCTATGTTTCTCATTCTAAATTATTACTAATCCTAGAAGTTGAAGCAAGTGTCTTAACTTCCTGATGAATTTTATAGGTGGATGGGGAAAGATGGTAAAACAAAGCTGAACATCTCAGGTAATTTTAAGATTTAACTTCAGCCTGTATTTCAAGGAATGTCATTTAAGATCTTAAACTTGTTCATGGATACAGATTTACATGTGGTAAATCTGCATATTCTTCAGCCATTCTGCCATTTTTCCTTATCGTTTGCCCATTTAATGGAGTTAAATGTCTGATACTCACTTTACCATGTTCGGTTTCAAATATAGTCTGCCATAAGACCCCCTCTCCTTGTGAATTTCTAGGAACTTTTATAGGTTCTTCTTCTGTGAACAATGAAGTACTCTTCTTTCTACCTACCTTGGTATGTGTTTAGGTGAATGGGGAAGCCATCTTGTGTCTGTGAAGGAACAACGTAAGAACAAAAGCTGATATCTGAGGGTGGGAGAACAGAAGAAATGAAAGCACCGTAGTCTCTGATAAGGGCTGTGTTGTATTTACCAGCCTGGGAACTATTTGCCTTCAGGTTCTTGTCATGTGAAATGTTACGTCCCTATGATGTAAGCCACCCTAGTCAGTCCCTTGCATCCTCTAAGTATCCTGCGTCCGACAGGCTGAAGTCATGTTTGGTGACTGTTCTAAGATGGCAACATACCATTGTGCACAGGACACAGCACATCTAACTTCCTAGATTCTGAGGTCAGCCCTGCTCACTGGCTTTCGTGTTTGCACCCTGTCTGGTGCAAATCTCTAAAGTAGTAGTGCTTGCTATGTCGTCTAGGGTCCTTTCATCCCACTACATGATAACCAGGCAAGACTTTAACATATTAAATTTCAATTTATATACAAAAAAGCTCTTATTCAAACTTGCATAAATGAAGCATGATGGTAACATGCTTAATGATGTATTGGTATTTTGTTGGATGTTCAGCAGGTTTAGAAATAAAAGTTGCTCTGGTGCTTTCACTGTAGTCAACGATGTTTTAGAAGGAATTTGCTTTATAATATTGAATCCAAGATAAAAGTCAGCCCAATATATTAATTAGGAAGTTTGAACCTATTCATTAGAGTCACATCAATTTTATATGGTAAAATTCTGATTCTGCCACTTGATTGACAAATAGATTTGGGTAAATTATTTTGCTGCATTGGTCTAGGTATGGTCATAGTGAACTGCTAGTGCTCTGAGAATATCATTTTGAAGAGTAAATAAGATGCTATGTCTAAAATATTCATTACCAAACACACACAAGACATCAGCTCTTCAGAGCTCCCTGAAAATGACGCTGAGGCAGGGAAGTCTAGTCATTCTGTTAAGCTGATCTGATTTATTCCATTCCCATGGACTGTGCGGACCCTAGAAATGCGCCTGCTCTCGTATCATTGATCACAAGAAGGCCTTCTGGAGAAAGAATTTAAACTCATTCCTTACAGGGTAAAACATACAGTATCACTGATGCTGCTATAGGAATAAAGAATTCATACTGGCCAAAGTGAAATCAGACACCTAGATTGAACACATAATTCGAAACATCAGAGCATGTAGACTGTGTCAGGTCCAGAAATAAGACATAGAGTCAGAGACATATGGTTTGGATTCTGAGACAGTGGAATTTCTGGGCTATTTGATCTCTTATGTGATAAAAGAAAAAAGTATATGTATCTTGGAAGGTCTGTGATAAAAAGTTTGGATTAAGAACAGCACGTGTGAAAGTAGCATTTAAAAAAAAAGATTTTATTTATTTACTTTTACAGAGAAGGAAGAGAGGATGAAAGAGAAACATCAGCGTATAGGGAATGCATTGATTGGTTGCCTCTCACACCCCCCGGCAGTAGGGATCTGGCTCAGAACCCAGACATGTGCTCTGACTGGGAATTGAACCGGCAACCTTTCGGTTTGCAGGTTGGCACTCAGTCCACTGAGCCACACCAGCCAGGGCCGAAAGTAGCATTTTTAATTTTAACTTTATCTCCTCCTAAGAAATGTTTATGTGACTCTCTAACCTACACTATAGCCATCAGTCAGGACTCCCGTTCTCTTCCTTTGCAGCCCCATGTGTAGTTTTACTGCACTACCCAAAACACTGTTTCCCACACCATTAAAAAAAAGAAAGAAAAGAAAAACTTTAATTAACAAATTTATCTTCCTTTGGAAACATATCATGAGATGTATGTGTATATAGTGTAAAAGTCTCCTGAACATGCTCTTAGAAGACCTAGTGTTAGTATTTACTGTGTCTCTTACTGTGTGGTCTTGACAATACTTACTAATAACCTATGTGGACCTCTGTATCTCCATCTATAAATAATCTGCTTCAGAGAATGGCTATATTAAATGAGAACATTTGTGCAGTCACCTAGATATGCAGAACCCAACACAAAATGGTACACAGTAGATGTTCGCTGAATCACACATCATTCTTAAGTTCAGTGTTTGTCTCCTCTCACCCCATTTTCCCAGACTTCCAGAGAATCAGAGTATTTATCTTGCAAAATATGTTAGTCCTATAGTAACACTACTTCCATGTGTCTTTTCATGTAGCAAGCCGTGCTCAGGAGTAGGAAATGTATTTCACTATTATTCTTGCTATTTTTACCTATAATTTCTCTTTGATTCGCAGCTTTGGCTTGCCCTCCCAATACATCTGTGTATTTTTCTCACTAAAGAAAGTGTGTAGAATGAATACTAATTGGATGGTAAATACACTTTTAGTAACAGTGTTATGGAATTGAACTTATGACAGATTCCGAATACAGATGGCATGAGCACTGTGAGATGTCACGGTTTCCTCGGTTGATGTGTACAGCATAAGGTATGCACTACAAGAATAAAGCTAGAAAATTAAAATGGAGATTTCTGCTATAAATTTTCCAAATGAAAATACATTTCTGCTAATGTGAAGGATTGCAAAGGAATTCCCATTGCTATGCTAGGATTTGGAGTCTTGGAATTATGCCTAGAAATAATGCATTGGAAGGATTGTGGTGACTATGACCAAAGTGAATTATTGCCACATTATTGGCAAGTTCAGTGAGAAACTGGGTTCACTCGAACTTTAAAAGAAGTAGAGGATGGCATTAGTTAAATGGTCCCTATTGAATTTGTTTACTTTTTGAATCATTTAGGTATTTAGAAAGTTGTTCTTGTTGCTGATTGTCTTCCTTTCCATCTTGTTTTCTAATTATACACATCTGGGTTTCAGCTGATTCAGTTTCTATAAGTCTAACCAAATGTTGTAATATGTATGCCTTACATGCAAGTTGATGATTAATCCAAATAATATTTGTAATACTCATGATACAAAAAATGCCCAAAATACATACTACATTATTATCATCAATACAATTAAGGAATATATGTTAGTGATCTTGCACTGTATTTCTGGCATTATACCAGGTGGTTTGGGATTTACAGAATATAACAAAAAGAATTCTGGTTTCAATAGAGAAAGGGACTTTCAGATTCACATTTATTTGTTGTCTACTGTTTTTATCTTCATATTTAAAGATTTAATTGTTTATTGGTTTATGATGAATAATATTGAATCATTAAGCATGTACAATATAGTTCAATTATACACACATAGAGTTGTATTACATTTTGAATCATTTTTTTTATATTCACAAACCATTAACTTTATTTGGAAATAAAATTGTTAGAATTTATTCTGAATAAGTGTGAGGCAACAGAAAAAATGTGAGTAAATGAAACAATATACCTAGTTTCAAAGGAAATGAAATAATATTTAAATAATTTGAAAGTAATTAGATGAATATTTGATATAAGCTCAGAAAAGACAATATATCAAATTAATAAAACAGATATGAAAAGTTAACATAGAAAAAGAAATATCTGTAGTTGTGTTTACAAACATTTCATGTGTTTGTAAATAGACTGGTCTAAGGAATATACTTATTTAGCCATGTTCTTGCCTATTTTTTTTTAATGTTCAAGTACGGTTTTCTATCTTATATTCCCATCCCAGCCCACCCCACCAGTGCTCCCCACCTCCCTTCCATTTCCCACCCCCCAGCCTTAGTTTTTGTCCATGTGTCCTTTATTCTTGTTCCTGTGAATCCTTCTCCTTTTCCCCTGAAATTCTCTCCCCTCTCCCTCTGGTCCCTGTCAGCCTGTTGTGAATTTCAGTGTCTTTGGTCATATGTTGCTTTCTTGTTTGTTTTGTTGTTTAGATTCCTGTTAAAGGTGAGATCATACGGTATTTGTCTTTCACTGCCTGGCTTATTTCGCTCAGCATATGCTTTCCAATTCTGTCCATGTTGTTGCAAAGGGTAGTAGCTTCTTTCTTTCTGCTGCATAATATTCCATTGTGTAAATGTACCATAGTTTTTGGATCCATTCATTTACTGATGGGCATCTAGGTTGCTTCCAACTTTTGGCTATTTAAATTGTGCTGCTATGAACATCGGGGTGCATAGGTTCTTTTGGATTGGTGTTTCAGGGTTCTTAGGATATGTTCCTAACAATGGAATTGCTGGGTCAAAAGGCATGTTCATTTTTAGTTTTCTTAGAAAATTCCATATTGTTTTCCATAGTGGTTGTACCAGTCTGCAATCCCACCAACAGTGAACTAGGGTCCCCTTTTCCCCACAACCTCTCCAGCATTTGTTGTTTATTGCTTTGTTTATGATGGCCATTCTGACCGGTGTAAAGTGGCATCTCATTGTGGTTTTGATTTGCATCTCTCTGATAGCTACTGATATTGAGCATCTTTTCATGTGTCTCTGGATCCTCTGTTTGTCCTCCTTGGAGAAGTGTCTGTTCAAGTCCTTTGCCCATTTTTTAATTGGGTTGCTTGTCTTCTTAGAGTGGAGTCATGTAAGTTCCTTGTATATTTTGAAGATTAAAACTTTTTCTGAGGTATCATTGGCAAATATGTTTTCCCATACAGTTGGTTCTCTTTTTGTCTTAATACTGTTTTCTTTAGCCATGCAGAAGCTTTTAATTTTGATGAGATCCCATTTGTTTATTCTTTCCTTTATATTCTTCCATTGGTCTATATGCCTGTTTTTATGCCAGTACCAGGCTGTTTTGATTACAGTGGCCTTGTAATATAGTTTAGCATTGGTTATTGTGATTCCCCCTACCTTGTTCTTCTTTCTCAAAATTGCAGCTGCTATTCGGGGTCTT
Source organism: Sturnira hondurensis (assembly GCF_014824575.4). NCBI lineage: Eukaryota > Metazoa > Chordata > Mammalia > Chiroptera > Phyllostomidae > Sturnira > Sturnira hondurensis. Next base: position 15,733,112 of record NW_028076767.1, on the reverse strand, counting down.
TTATGGTTCCATATAAATTTTTGAAGTGTTTGTTCTATGTCTGTGAAATATGCCATCGGTACTTTAATAGATATTGCATTGAATCTGTAAATTGCTTTGGGTAGTATGGACATTTTGGTGATGTTAATTGGATGATGTTAACATCATGAAAATGTCCATAATTAACATCATTTTGAATCATTTTAACAGTGTACTGAGTTGGAGAAATAACAGTAACCTAGAGAGGCGAAACGAAGTAAGACGTTGGCCGCACAAATTTTATAGTGGCTCCTTCGGTATCAACAGAGGAGTGTTTTTATGATCATTATATAAACATATGCATATGACATATGGCTATGGATATGCAATTATATTTTTCCCTCAAGTGTAAAACACAGTGCGTCCTGTGGACTAAGATGAATTACCAACATTTTATTTAACTCTCTTGAATTTGAAATGTGTTACCTATAAAAGAAATAGAAGATATTGGGATGTGAGATTTCTTTTCTAAGCCAAAGATGTTTTCTGGGTAGTAGATGTATTTGGACTTACTGAGCTTACATAAGAAATTACTCTTTCTTTGTCCAAAGGAGGGCACCCAGCAGAAACAAGGGCAGGGTTCCTCAATGTTTCATGAGCCTCAACTTAACTACTCAAGAAGTTTTCAATTCTGTGCGAAGAACTGCTGGTCTCATAGGGGAACAGCATCAAGCTTCAGCCTCATTTCTCCCTCTCAGTCCCTGATTTTTCCCAATCAAGTACGAGGTTTTAACCTTTACCGTGTAGGAGATCACTGTTAATAAATGACTCTATATATTCATTAAAACTGCAAAACTTAGTGACTTGTTTTAGTTCAAAACAAAGCAGTACTAGTATCTTATCTGTTAACTTTGTATTTTGATTGGTGATGTCTCAATTTCAAATTTTTAGAGAACTAGTTTTCTCTTGAACATTTCTAACAACTTATGATCTAAAAAACATGATATCTTTCAGGGGAAAGACACATTGCTGCCTTACATTCATTACCTGGCCAACGCTGGCAGAGCCGTGACCAAAAACATTCACAACAGTTTAGTCATTTGTGTTGGGCTGCTGACTGAGCACATCTGTGTGATGGTAAAGGAATGGCCGGCTGCATATTGTCACATACGGTTTGCATTATGAGAACAGAATGCTAAAAGAAAAAAAATTGGACACATGAGAAAACTCCAGATTTATTTCTCTGGAAAGAAAGTTTTGATTTCACCTTCACCAGTAGAGGACTTCTTCTTTTTTTTAAACTTAATCTTTATTGTATTTTTTTCCATTACCTTTTAGTCTCCTTATAAGACAGGACTTCTGGATAATGGTGCATATATTGTATTTTTTTATGTTTAAATAATCATTTTCTGTGATTTTGTAAGATGAGTTAAGTGGATCATTTCCAGCACTTAAATGATTATACTTTGCCAATGTTCCTGTAATTTTCGAAAATGCGAGTTTTAATTTAGGCTTCTTGTCATTATTATTCTCAATATCAACACCATAATTGAAAACACAGTATTTGTAAAGTGCTTTGGCTCTGCACTTTGTCAAGAAGGTCACTGGGAAATTTGCCTTACCTCTTTTCTCAGTGTATTCTACTCTTTGCTGTGTCTTCTAAGGTATACTAGGAGAAAGAGGAATAAATTTTATTTTTTAACACTTTAAAAAATATATTTTGTTGATTATGCTGCTAAAGTTGTCCCAATGTTTCCCCTATTGCCCTCCTCCACCTGGTGACTCATTCCCTTGAGCAATCCTCTCCTTAGTTCATGTCCATGGGCCATGCATATAAGTTCTTTGGCAAGTCCATTTCCTATACTGTTCTTAACATCCCCCTGTCTGTTCTGTACCTACCAATTTGTACTTTTTAATCCCTGAACCTTTTCCCTCATTCTCCCCATACTCCTTCCCAGCTGATAATCCTCCATCTAGGGTGTTCAATCCATGGCTCACTGGTGGCATGTGGCCCAGAATGGCTATGAATGTGGCCCAACACAAAATCGTAAATTTACTTAAAACCTTTTTTTTTTTTGCTCATCAGTTTTTGTTAGTGTTTTTGTATGTAATGTGTGGCCCAAGACACCTCTTCCAGTGTGGCCCAGAGAGGCCAAAAGGTTGGACATCCCACCTCCAAATGATTTCCATATCTATGATTCTGTTCCTGTTCTGCTTGTTTGCTGAGTCTGTTTGTTATTCGATTGTTGATAGTTGTGAATTCATTGCCATTTTAATGTTCATAGTTTTGATCTTCCTTTTCTTAAATAAGTACCTTTAATATTTTATGTAATAATGGCTTAACGATGATGAACTCCTTTAGCTTTCTCTTGTCTGGGAAGCACTCTATCTGCTCTTAAATTCTAAATAATAGCTTTGCTGGATACAGTAATCTAGGTTGTAGGTCCATGCTTTTCATTACTGAATACTTCCTGCCAGTCTCTTCTACCTGCAAAGTTTCTTTTGAGAAATCAGCTGACAGTCTCATGGGAACTCCTTGTAGGTAATTCTCTGCTTTTCTCTTGATGCTTTTAAGATTCTCTCTTTATCTGTAAACTTTGGCATTTAAAAGAAAAAGATTTTATTTATTTTTAGAGAAAGGGGAAGGGAGGAAGAAAGAGATGGAGAGAAACATCAATACATGTTGTGTCTCTTGTATTCCCAACCAGAGACCTGGCCCACAATCCCGGCATGTGCCCTGACTGAGAATTGAACTGGCATCCCTTTGGTTCACAGGCCAACGCTCAATCCACTGAGCCACACCAGCCAGGGCTAACCTTTGGTAGTTTAATTATGATGTGTCTTGATGTGGTCTTCTTTGTGTCCATCTTCTTAGGGCCTGTCTGTGCTACCTGGACTTGCATGTCTATTTCCTTCACCAAGTTAGGGAAGTTTTCTTTCATTATTTTTTCAACTAAGTTTTCAATTTCTTGCTCTTTCTCTTCTCCTTCCAGAACCCCTATGATTTGAACGTTGGTACCTTTGGAGCTGTCCAGAGGCACTGTAGCCTATCCTTGTTTCTTTGGATTCTTTTTTGTTCTTGCTGTTCTTATTGAAATTTTTCCCCTTATGTTCCAAATCATTGATTCCCAGCTTCATCCACTAAACAGTTGGTTCCCTGTAAATTTTTCTTTATTACACCTAGTATAACCTTCATTTCTCCTTAGGTATTTTTTATGCTGCTGAACTATACCCACTGAGTTCCTTGAGCATCCTGGTAACCAATGTTTTGAACTTTGCATCTGATAGGATGCTTATCTTGATTTTGCTCGGTTATTTTTCTGGAGTTTTGTTCTTTTCTTCTGTTTGGGCCATATTTCTTTGTTTTCTCATTTTGGCGGCCTCCCTGTGTTTATTTCTATGTGTTAAGTAGAGCCACTTTGACTCCCCGTCTGTTGTAGAAAAGCGCACTGGTAATTTGGATGGGGCAGAGCGTTAGGTAATAGTCAGGGTGAGCAACCTGTGTGAATCAGGTTGATAGAGGTCCTGATATGGTGTCACTGCTCTGTGGCTCTTTTGCAGGGGAGGGATCAGAGAGGGGACAGTGCCTTTTCCTGGCCTCTGGGGGTTTGTCCAGGAGGAAGCTGAACCCCAGCACTTGCCCTGACACCAGACACTTCAGTTTCTCCCCGTGTGTCACTGGAGCTCTTCCAGTGGCTGACCTGCTGTTGCAACCCCGATGTGGTCTCATGTTGAAGTTCACAATCACCAGCTGTCCATAGTTGCAGCCTGCTGAATCATCTGAATGATTTCCGCAGAGGAATGTTCAACCTTAATGCAAAATTTGATGCAAGTTGCTTTACTCACTCAGTCGTTTTGAATATGATAGCCACACAGTACACATGCTCACTCAACAGTGTCTACCACCCCCACTAACTTGTACAGTGAAGTCATCTTTGTTCATGCATGTGCATTCCAGTCTACTCTCATTGCCTGCCAGGTTACATCAATGTTGGGCTCAAACCATTCTCGTTATGCTAATATTGGGGTTTAGAAATGTTTACACTAATAATGTTTAGAAATGTTAACACTAATAAATTAAAATTATCATTGCATCTTAAAATTATTTTTCCCTTAAAGTTATTTTAGTTTTTTTTGCTACTTTCAACCCTTCTAAAAATTTTTGATAAGAATATTTTGACATTGTTAGATCTATGCTTTTATAGGAATCAGTACATATATAGGTTGGCAGGTTTGACTCAATAACTCCATCTTTTAAGACTTTAAAACCAAAATTAGAACTGATCATAGATATAAATGGTCATCACAAATCCCAGAGTATTAGGAGGTTTAAGGCTTACTTTTGCTTAGCAAAGGGTAAATAATAACAAATTTTTTAAAGATTTTATTTATTTATTTTTAGAGAGAAGGGAAGGGAGAGAGAAAGAGAAGGGGAAAAACATCACTGTGTAAGAGGCACATTGAGTAGTTGCCTCTCACACACCCCCTACTAGGGATCTGGCCCACAACCCAGACAAGTAACCTGTCTGGGAATTGAACCCACGGCCTTTCAGTTCACAGGCTGGAACTCAATCCATCACACCACACCAACCAGGTCAATAACAATTATTGACATATTCCAGGACACAGAACAAGGACCATATATGATTTGGATTATTGTTTTTTTCTCTCTGAATTATGTACTGAAAGGAAAATATCACTTTAATTGCAACCTGGTGTCTCCATTTGTTTCTTAGTCCAAAGGAAAAAAGGAAATTACTTCACTAGTGGAGTGGAGGTATAAACAAAAACTTTTGTGGCCAGAAGCTTTCCTTGAAGAAAGGGTTTGTTGAGCCAAATGCAAGACAGTAAATCACCAGGTCTTGGGTCATGTAGTCTAAACCACTAGCGACCAAGCTGGATGGAGTTGGCAATATGTCTACTGCTCTGGAGTTGATGGGCCCTTTTGTACATTTTGTTTTGGGAAGGAAAGATGTAAGTTATTTTGAGATATAACTTACATATTTCACATTGGCTACACATAAGTATGTAAAAAAAGGTAAAGCGAGGGCAGTTCCAGGAGCGGTGGATAGTCTATAAAGAAGAAATATCGACTACTTTTGATTGGTTGTATACAGACCATAGTCCTGAAAGTTCATGCATGAGCAGGATGTGGTGGCTTCTGGGCCTCCTTATAGAACTTGATTAAAAGCTCCAACATACATTGCTAGTGAGCAGTTTGGGCCCCACAGCTATTAACTGGTAAGGACTCTAATCTCTTCCTCTCATTCTCTGGATTGTTGTAAGTTAAATAGGACATCTTATCAATTTTCTCTTGTCAGAGGCAAGAAATATGAAAAGAGATAGGTCAGGATTTTCAGGTTTTCAGTAGGAAAAGATCTTCTAGATGAGAAATGTGAGGTTTGCTCATTGTAGGTACACATGCCTGAGTGGCCTTGCGTCTTTCTCTTTCTGCTCTGTAGCTGCAGCTGCCACAGGACTTTAGCTCCCCAGCCCAGACTTACTCCTTCTGGTAGATCATGGTCAAAAATGTCTAATTGAAATTGGGCCAGAGGGTTTACTGGTGAAAAGACGGGGAAGTCCAAAACTTAACATATTTCATAGTACCAACGTATAGAGGTAATCAGTCATTTTAGTTACTGTTATTTGTGTTGAAATGCACACTAAGCATAAAGATACTAAAGTATATCTTTTTCTTTTGCCTCCTATTTTTAGATCTTCAAGAAAGCCTTCTTAGGTATGAATGTTCTGGTATGAAAAAATGATGTGTGAGAGTGTAATTATGTGTATGTTTTTCCCTTTGGTTATTAAATTACAAATAAGTTTCACACTATGATAATTTAAAAGTAATTCTAAAACAGTAAATTATAACTGAATGTTCATGTCAATTATAATAAAAGGATATGATAAGGAGAGGAAACAGCTTTTAATGTAGTTTTCAAGGACTGGACCAATTTTAAAGGGAAGTCTTATTTCACTACATGGAATACAATTTATCGAGATACTTTTTTCCTTCTTTCTCCTTTTTTTTTAGTTTCTAAGAGTTGAGAAACCTCAACTCTTATTGATGACTCTGTACTGTTCTGCAGTTAAGTAGTTAATGTGGCCGGAGCAAACACACACCAATCCTACGACCTTGTCAATTGGTCTCATTTTAGGTTCAGATTGCAGTCCTCCGTACCTCACTGAAATTACCCAGAAGTTCACCTGCCTTGTCTTTTCAATTTGCTCCTTTGCTTTAGAAGATTATTTTCTGTCTCTCTTTTCTCTATCTAATCCTTCCATCTTTTCTTGTTCCTCATGCAGGGCTAATGACCTACTTCTTACTTACTGATACAAATACATGCAGTTAGAAGAGAAATTCCATATTTTCTCATCACTAAATCTACTATACTAACCAGTTTTAAAAGGTCCGATGACTCAGCCTTCCCTTTGTTGTGATGAGTGAGCTCCGCCTCTTTGTATCTTAGGGCAGTCGCTTCATTTGTGCCTTTGACCATATCTCTTTACACCTGTTCAAGGAATTTGTTCCTGCATTTATTCTCTGTCTATTCTGTGTAATCAATTTTCTTCTGTTACAGTAATTTTCCATCTCCATAAACGCGTGTGCAGTGGTGCCCAACAAAAAGCCTGTTCCCTGAGTCTGTGTCACCCTTTAGTTTTGCCTTATTTCTTGTTTCCACTTGTAGTAAAATTCCTCAAGTTTCTTTAGTTCTTGTCTCTTCTTCCTCACATATTATTCTCTCATGAACCAACACCAGTCAATCTGTTCCATCCCCTTCACCCTGAAAGTGCAATGCAAGAGTCACTAATAGTCTTTCTGTTTTGAAACTCATACCATTTCTGAAGCTTGCCCTTTGTGGACAAATCAGTATTAGTTCGTCTTCTCTTAATGAAAACATTCTTCATTTGGATGCAGACATTCACACTTTCTTGGTTTCCATTTGACTTCAAGGGCTGTTCCTTAAACATCTCCTACCTTGAACTTCTTATTCTGAGTAATCTGTAAAGTTTGGTGTGCCCTTGGTCTCAATCATTATTTTTCTACTTACACCTACTTTCTAGCTGACCTCATCAACTACGCACTGGTTACTGCACAAATTATCTTCCTATTCATATTCTACCTGACAGTCCATGTGCCGCTCCCCAAACATTCACTCAATATCTCTTCTTCGATGTCTATTAAGTATTTCAGAACTAATATGTTTAAAACAGAAGTCTTCAATTCAACCTTTCAAACTTAGTTTTCCCCAAGTGCCCCCTTTTCAATAAATGACACTTTTACTCATTTAAAAAGAAAGGGGAAAATAGTTTGTGTCCTTGAGTTCTCTCTCAATATCCACCCATCAATTCGACTGGTAAGCTCTCCCTTTGAAATATAAATCAAATAATAATGCACGGGGTCTGAGGACATTTCAGACTGGAACGAAGTAACCAAAACTTCAAGAACTTTGTGGCAAATGTTAACAGAGGTATCTACAGCTCTAACGAAAATTAAAAGATGCAGTGAAGATGATGATAATAATTCTCAGGATAGGATGAACTGGGATTGGACTAGAACAAAGCATAAGTGTGGGGACACGGAAGCTGTTCTGTTTCTCTGAGATAAGACAGAAGGAGAAGAGAATAGGCAAAGAGATTAATGACTGGGTGTTTGTATTTCAGTCTTCAAGGGGGTGATCACATTGCCCGTTTGACTAGTACAGGTAGGAAAAAGTGAAGAATATTAAAGGGTTGGCATCAATCATCTCAGTGAAGTAGGAGGCAAGATTGTCTCCTAGGATATGGCTTGACAAGAGTAGGAAATATGTGAAACAGCTGCTATGAGGCATCAAAGGACAAGGAATAAAAGGCACACGATGTCTAGAAGGCTTAGTTTTATGGAAAGTAGGATTTTTCCTCTCTCAAATGAGTTTCTGCTTTCTCCTGTACTCAGGGGTAGGGGCTCTGACATTACCCCATAGATGCACCACAAGATTCCAAGTACCTGGGTGACTAAGTAGAGAAGAATGGCAAGAGAGTGCCAACCTTGTTCAAGATTTACGTGATTGGCACCTGATTGAAGACAGGTGCAAAGTATTGAAATAATCACTTTCCTTTATGCCATTCCTTACCCTTTCCCCCTCTTTATTAGTCAGTTGCTTAATGTACATATTTTTGTTTGCATTTGTTCCTTTATTATTAGTATTATTTTGTAAGTGTTGCTTAATTTATGGATTATCTTGTTTACCTTATTTGTTGCAGTTAGCATTGTGTCTCAGATTTATTCATGTTGTTATATGTACATTTATTTAGTCATTATTTTGAATGGATTGTTCTACATAATATTCGATGATATATCTGTATCTCTCTGTGTCTATATGTATATATCTCTATCTACATCTGTGCCACATTTTGCTTCTTTTTTCTACTGGTGGTAGACAACCACACTGCCCCCACCCCGTTACCTTCACACACAGTAAAAGGGTTCCTCACATAAATCCTTTGGCAGATCTATGAGAATTCATTTGGGATGGATATTCAGTAATGCAGTTTATTAGTTATAGGGTGTATAAACATTCAATCTGCTTATCACTGGTTTGTTTTTCAAATGAACAACAAATTAAAATTAAAAGGATAACAGATTAAATGGAGAGTTTACGTGTCTAATCTTTGAACATGGTAATTTTTCTATAAATCATACCCATTTTGCCATCTAGTCTATTTTTGTGGCTTTTTACAATTGTAGTTATTATATTTTATTATGAATATTTTCTCTTTGTTTCACATACTAATGACTTCTTATTCTTTTCTCATTTACAAATGTCTTCTTCCTGTTGGTGTAAGAAGCACCCAAACCTGTAGAGAAATCTTTGTAATAGTTCATTTGAGCCCAACTGATGACACATGAAGAGAGGCAAGATCCTAAATGGTCTAGAGAAGAACAGCTTTGTAGCTAGGGGTTTGGATTACAAGATAGTTCACAAGATTATATGTTCAAATTTATTTTGCAAGTGTGTCAACCTAGATGCGCAGATACAGTGGACAGGGCTTACTTATGGCACAGATACGCCTTTTACTAAAGAAGTTATATGCCTGGGGGATGACTGCCCACCATGACCCGCTCAGGAATGTATGGTCAGAGCACCCTGTGAGGGTACTTTTCATAGAACTCCTTTTATCCACATTCCTTTGTCCCTAGGTATATGCTATGTACATTTTCTTCTGTTCTTAGAATTTTGTTTCTGTGAAAAGTTTACCCTAGATAAAGAATATTGCTCTATTCCTTACGAGTTAAATTGTTTCTTCATTTTTGGTTTTGAAACCATCAAAGAGGTTTCTTGTTAACAGTGGAACTTTTGTCTGAAAATATGCATAGCTTTATCAAATTGTTCAGTAACTTAAGTTTTTTCAATAAATTTATTCCAACAGATGAAATAGTTCTTATACAGGAGAATGATTATGACTATTATTTGCTTGTTTATGTGGTCTTTGATGAAAAGGAGAATTGTCTTCATTTGCATAATTTATAATAATCCTGTGCAGTATGTGTAATAATGTAAGATTGTATTTTTGTGAGTTGGATTACTGAACAACCTTAGAGCATTTCTTATCCAAAAATATCTTCAAATTAATGTAATATTTTAATTACATATTTTCAACACATTTTGATGGCTAAGATATGTGCTGGTATTACCATAAATTGTATATTGTTTTAGAATATTTAATTTGTCCATTCACATTGTAATTCAACAGATATTTACTGTAGGTATCAACTAGATGGTAAGGCTGTAAAGGTCAAAATTATTATTGATTTAAGAGAGAGACAGAAAGTGGGGAGAGAGAGCAAGAGAGAAACAGAAACACCGGTGTGTTGTTTCACTTATTTATGCATTCATTGCTTAATTCTTTTATGTTTCCTGACAGGGATAAAACCCACAACCTTGGTGTATCAGAATGATGCTCTAACCAACTGAACTACTTGGCCAGGGCAAGATAACAACATTTTAAGACCCTATTAAATTACATTTCTAGGATATAGGACATTCTGTTGGCAATTCATTTGATGGTGAAATGAAAGCATTTATTAGTGCAAGACAATAAGCTCCATTTAAATATATATAGTGCATGGAAAATTTGCAAATTATTTCAGTCAAGGAGGTTGGGGTTAGTTGACAGAAATCTTTCTGAATTTGACCAAATGGAGTGTCAAATACAATTAAAAAAAACCAAATCTGGATGTAAGTAAGGAGAGACGTTATATAGAAAGATAACTGCAATAAGGGGAAGGTGTGATTGCAATGGAGAGAATGGTTGGTTTGCTTATGGTCTCAAAAGCTGGCAAGGGCTTTCTTTTTATAAGGAGGAGTAAATAAGGCTACACATAATGGGATGTAGGAAGGTGGATGATTGAGATGGTGTGATTAGGGACTACTGCAAAAACCTTTTGTCCTGACGTCAGCCTATTCTTCAGAAAGGCTCCGAAGGAAGGGTTGAGTCCTAAACTGAGAGTCGGTCAAAGTTCAGAGGCCGGGAGGAAGGAGAGAAGTTGGGTTAGAGTTTGGTAAAGGAAAGGTAGCAGCAGGTATTTCATCCAGATTGGTCACTGACACAGTTTAGCTAATTCTTTATGAAGCAAATAATGGGCATTTGGAGGGTCTTTGTCTTGCCTCTCTCACGTAAACAAGGAGAGTGCCCTGAATCTTATCTAAGTCAAATGGGGAAGGGTGGTTCTTTGCAGTAAGCCATTTCCAGAACACAAAAGGGTGGAGGAATTTCCTTAACCTTTGTTATTTTCCAGGATCACAGAGCTCAGTATTTTCAGGATGGAAGTAAAGATAAAGAGATTTCCCAGGAGAAATATTTTGGCAGCTATACGTGAAAGACTGGTAGAAATCCACAGGAAGACGGCCCCAGAATTAAAAAATACCATGGTCCCACTACAGTTAAAAATAGGGCATGCATGATTGTAGTGGCAGAGACGGAACTCATTCTTAGCTGTGGCTTAGCAGTATTGTGTGTGGGCAAGTGCAGTGGCAATGTCCAGCACTGCCCCTAACAGCAAAGAAAGTGTGATATCCCAGTGTAAATATTTGGGAGGCTTTGTTTTTAAAGATTAGATTTCCTGCCAGTCAGTTCCTTCCAGTGAAACCATTCACATTGTGAGATGCTCTGGGTATCAAGGGAAAATGTATGAGAAGTTTCTGCTGAGGACTGCTTTAAAAGCTGGTAAAAGGAATAATCTTTCCTCCATTTTCTCTCTCTCTCTGTCTCTGTCTCTCTCCCTGACACGATGAAATAAAACTCTGTCGAAACAAAAGTTTATAAAATGATTAAAATGGTAAGTCTATGCACATTTATAAATACTGATTGTTAAAATTAAATGCAAGAAGAACAACTGGGCTTACTGTATAAAATATCAATCCAAAAACAGTGGACATTAAAGCAAGAGGTTTAAACTAAAAACAAAAATTGGTTTCAAGTGAAATACCCTAATAAAAGGCAGAAAATAAGCTAAAATAAATATTTTCGTATTGTTCTTTGTTGTGTAAATCAACTGAATTTTCAAACAATGAACATTTTACAAATTTTAGTCTTAAAATCCAGGAAGTCTTGAGTCTTACACTCTTAACAGCTTTAATGGAGCCGGCAAGCTCTTTTATTCTAGTCGCCTCCAGGAACTCAGATGCTTGTCCAGACAATGTTACCTCAGTAACTGGATCCCACAAGGTAGCACTCTTACGATATGAATATCAAAGTGCTTGGTGAAATCACCAAAACAATAGGTCTAAAAAGATGCAGTTCTTACGTGTAAAATCAAAATTAAAAGCAGAGAGATTATACTGTTATTTTAAAAATGGCGAGAAGTCCTAAATGTAGGACTTATACAAAGAACTTCAAAAGGAAACAACCCAGGTTACCTATGTGTGTGTGTGTGTGTGTGTGTGGGGGGGGGGGGGGTTGGCCAAAAAGCTCGTTGTTTTTTGTTGTTGTTTTTAGATGGCTCTAATAATGCTTAATTGTCTTTAACTTTATTCAAAACAATTTTGTTAGATTGTATTGTGACAGTTATATCAGCATGCATTCAAAAAGGAAAAGAAAAAACATCAAAGTCGGGAAATTTTTGTGTAGCCATTTTAATATTGAATGTGGGAGAAAATATGCAACATTTTCAGCATATTATTATTTCAAGGAAGGAAAAAATGCAAATAAAAAGCAACATTAAAGAGATTTATGCAGTGTATGGAGAAGATGCTGTGACTGATCAAACGTGTCAAAAGTTGTTTATGATGTTTAGTGCTGGAGATTTCTCGCTTGACAATATTCCACGGTCAGATAGACCAGTTGAAGTTGATAGTGATCAATTCCAGACATTAACTGAGAACAATCAATGTTGTACCACATGAAAGGTAGCCAGCATACTCAAAGTAACCAAATCAATAAAGTTATTAGTGAAAATGAATAAATGTGTCTTTTATTTTATGGAAAAAACCATGTGGGCTTTTTAGCCAACCCAATGTATTTAGTAGAGACCTATGCATTCTATTGTAACTAATGTTTGTTTCAGTATACACAGTTCTGTCTTTAAGTTTTTTTCTGCTAGCATCATTAATTTATTGTGTGATTATCTCATTTTAGAGAAAGGTAGCTGACCTCCCATTGAGGATACAAGATAATGAAGAAAACTTTGGGACAGAATAGTTAATTGATCACTGAATAAACTTTTAATTAAAAAATATCTCAGTATCTAATTATTGGGGCAGACTGCTAGAAGCTTTTCAAAGTTTAGCGCCGAATTTTATGGGCACTTGTGAAAGTACTGTATTGGAGTCTCATCAAACCCACGCCGAGGTTGCCCAGACCGATTGAAAATCCAGGACATCTCCTTCTCCGGAGCTCTCACTCTTTGGTCTTAAGGAAGCAGAAAGGACTTCGTTTGGGGTGCTGAGTGGTGGCGCCACCTCCAGGTGACATATGGGAACAAGGGGTATTTCTGCAGTACCCAATCTTTGCACTGAATATTGTGATATCCCAACATTGCCAGAATCATTGCACACATATTTTTTTGTGCAACACTTAGAGGTTTAAGGCTGTGGAATTGACTTGTGAATCTACTTCATCATTACAGCAGAAAATTGTTGTCAAATTTTGTGGCTTTCATTGTTAGAAAAGATAGGCTGTATATGTCCATTTTTCTTTTTGATTCATTCTAGCCTTAATTTTGACTGGACTCTTGGCACTGGAGAAAATTCAGGCTGTTTTAATTTTGCTTCATGTACCTGGTGTTTCTGGATCATGTATATCGTTTTTCGTACATACAAGGCATTCCAAAGTGTCGGTCGCAGTATGGACAGCCCGAATTGCTCTCCTTAGACCTTCCCTCACTCCCAGTCAGGGGTGTTGCAGTGTGGGGCATAGATGGCTCCCTGAAGGCTGTTAGCCATGTGGCTAGGAGCTTCACACCCATAGTCAATCTGTATCACATGTGCTCTGCCTGCTCTTTTGCTTGCAACCTTCTTCCCTCCCCTCACTTTTAGCCTTTATCCATCTGGGAAATAACTATTCATATCCAGTCTGATGCTTTCCATTGAACAAAAACACTAATTATGTGCTTTGTCCAAGCATTTCCAATGATATCAACCTCTTTATAGGGATTTTCCCTAACCATAGAGTCCCAAACCCTTGCCCCCTCCCTCTCAGAGATGGCAAGTTCTTTGAAAACAAGGATCATGTCATACTTATTTTTACTTCTTCACTCCTCCAATGCTTGCCACAGTGTGATCTCAAGGTGCATCTATTGAAAGATCAGCAAGAAGAAAAAAGAATTTTAAAAAATGAAGGTAGTATAAGCAGCCTTTGGGACATCTTTAAACGCACCAACATCCAAATCATAAGGGTGCAGAAGGAGAAGAGGAAGAGCAAGAAACTGAAAACTTTCATTATTTGAAAAAAAGTAATGGAAAAAAAAACTTCCCTGATTTAGTGAAAGAAATAGACATACAAATCCAGGAAGCACAGACAATCCCAAACAGGTTGGAGCCAAAGAGGACCACACCAAGACACATCATAATTAAAATGCCAAAGGTTAAAGATAAGGAGAGAATCTTAAAAGTAACAGGAGAAAAGCAGAGTTACCTACAAAAGCATTCCCGCAAGACCGTCAGCTGATTTCTCAAAAGAAACTTTGCAGGCCAGAAGGGGCTGGCAAGAAGTATTCAAAGCTTGAAAAGTGAGGATCTACAACCTAGATTACAGCAAAGCTATCATTTAGAATGGAAGGGCAGATAAAATGCTTCCCAGGCAATATAAAACTAAAGGAGTTCATCATCTTCAAGCCACTATTATATTACATGCTAAAGGGAATTATGTACAAAAGAGAAGACCAAAACTATGAATATTAAAATGGCAATATATTCACAACTATCAATGATTGAATCTAAAAAGCAAACAAGCAGAAAAGGAACAAAATAATAGATTTGGAGGGTTATCAGTGGGGAGCAGGGAGAGAGGAGAATAGGGGGAAATGTTGCAGGGATTAAGAAGCATAAATGGTAGGTGTAGGTACAAAATAGACAGGAGAATGTTAAGAACAGTGTAAGAAATAAAAAACCCAAAGAACTTATATGCATGACCAATGGACGTGAACTAAGGGAGGGGGATTTTTGGAGGGAATGTGCCCTGACTGGGTGGAAAGGGACAAAGAGGGGAAACTGGGACAACTCTAATGGCATAATCAATAAAATATATTTTTTAAAAAGGAAAATCAAAAAATTTTTGAGTGTCATATCTGAGATATGGGTCAATATTGGAAAACAAGAGAAGGAAAATATGATAAACAGTTGTATTCCACATCAGGGAATTTCAGAAAATAGTAATGTTGCTATTTCTCGGCAAATTATAAATGTGTATTTAGTGCATATTATGTGGATTCCCTTCCAGGTAATGTGAAATTTCTCAGTTTTTGTACTGGTTAGTTTTCATTGGTTATTCTTAGATAGCATTTATCTATAAAAAGCAAAGACTATTGCAAATTAGAGTTATAAATGTAATGGAGAAAAATGTTATCTGATGCCTTATAATTGGGAGACCTACATACAGAACCTTTACAGCAGACACTGACTGAATCAAGAGGAGTGTTAAAAGTGAGCTAAGTAGGCTTTTGGAGCCTTTGGAGTTCCAATAATGAGACACTGCTTTAGAGTATTTAGCAACCTGGAGGAGTTAATGCGGGATCTAAAAACATTTGGCATTCTTTCATAATTACCTTCCTGAATTACATATTCAGAAGTGTACACAAAAGATTTGAGAGTAAAAAATGCATCTTCTGTATATTTATAGGTGAAGCAGCTTATTTATTTTTCACTTCATTTACTTTCCTAGAACTAAACCTAATTATTAGACTTCATTATTTTACCAATATTTCTTATCTCTTGGTGAACAATAAGATTTTTAAATGATTTATGACTTATATGTGAACTGTGTCTTAATCAGTTTTTAGATCTTTAAAAATTGTAACCTTGAAAGAATTCCAGGAAGATTTGATTTTTAAATGCACTTATAAGGATAAAAATGAAATTCAAAACTAGCTGCTGTACAGGTTAGAATAGTCATACCATATATAGTTTCTCAGTCATAACAATATGATTTGATTTTTTATTTTAATTTTATGTATTTTTTTAGAGGGAAGGGAAGGGAGGGAACAGGAAAGAAGAGATACATCGCTGTATGAGAGATACATCAGTTAGTTGCCTCTTGTTGCTTTTTTCATCACTCCAACTAGGGACCTGGCCTGCATCTCAGGCATGTGCCCTGCCTGGTAATTGAACCAGCTTCCTTTCCGTTCACAGGCCGGCACTCAACCCAGTGAGCCACACCAGCCAGGGCAATTTTTTTCTTTTTTAATAAGAGCTTGGGCAGCAGGTTTCAAAGCAGGAAACTGCCATTCACTAAAAAGTCACACTATAGTTATGAAGTAGTCTATAAATATCAGTGGATTTCCTTTAGTAAATCAGTTTTCCATCCTAAGTGTGCTGGATTTATTTAAAGAAATGATTGTTGACTCCAAACTTTAAAAAAGAAAATCATGCCCTCAAAAGATTAAATTTATAGAGTAGTAAATACCAATTGGCCTCACAGTGTTTTGTCAGTGTGGTTATTGATTTTCAATGAAATTTGGAATTAAAGTAATTCATGTAATGACATGTACCTTGAATGTTTATAATGTACTTTAAATTTTTATTCAAAGATTTAAAATTCTAATTGGCTTTAAATTTAAAATGATGTTTCAATAAATTATGAATTATAAATTTTTTATTGATCACATGTATTCATTTTTAATATAACTAGACTTACATATCAAGCTAATTTGTAAGTTTTCTAATTATATTTATAATATAAATATTTAATGCAGAATCTTGCCTCTGGATTTTTTAGAAAGATAAAACTAAAAAACATATCATGGTGTTTAATAAAGAAACTCAAAATGAGCCTTAAAAAATCAGTCTACTTCCCCCCATATGTAATGAGATGATCTGTTCATGTATTTATTTACTTATTAGGTTTCTGTTTTTTAAAGGTGTTGCTCCTCTGTCTTCTACTTTGTAACATTTCAGATGTAAAAACTTCTGCCATTCCAATTTTTTCCACTATACACAATGTATCTTTTTTCTGGCTGCTTTTAATACTTTATCTTTGTCCCTGGATTTAAGAAATTTGGTTTTGATATGTTATGGGTATAATTTTCTTATTTCTTGTATTTGGGGGTTTTTAAGTCTCTTGAATCCCTGGGTTTGTATTTTTGGAGAATTCTCAGCCTTTATTTCTTCAAATATTTTATGCTTCTCTTCTCTCTCCTCCTTCAGGGACTATTTGACAACTTGAAGTTTGTCCACAGTTCAGTGACGCTTTTCCTTGTCTTCTCCCTGCCTTCCTCCCTCTTCCCCAGCCCCTCTCCTCCTTCCCTCTTTCTCTCTTCCCTTTCTTTCTTCCTCTGTCTTGTGTTACATTTTAGATGGTTGCTATGCCCATGTCTTCACCTTCACTACTCTTTTTTTTGAAGTGTCTTATCTGCTATTAGTCCCATCTAGTGTACTTTTTATGTCATACATTGTGTTTTTCATTTCTAGAAGATGGATTTGTTTGTTTTTATCTCCTCTGTTTCTCAGTAACTGCTTAATCTATGCTCTAGTTTCTTGAGCACGTGGAATGTGCCTGAGTGTCCTTGGATATCACTACTATGATGTATGTTACTTTTCTGGATCACTTTTCATTGATTTTTCTCCCCATTGTAGGCTATATTTTTTAATACTTTCTATGCTTGATTTATTTTCTATTGGCTGCCAGATATTGTGAATTTTACCACGTTGAGTATTGAATATTTTTATATCTCTTAAAATATTTTTGAACAAAGTTTTGGATACAGTGAAGTTACTTGGAAAAGGTTTACTTTGTGTGTGGGGGGGTGTGTCTAATTTTTAAGATTTGCTAAGTGGGGCCAAAGCATCATTTATTTTAGTTTTTTTCCCCTTTTAAGGTAAGAAAATTATTAAACATCTTATTGATCTCCTATGGATTATGAAGTTTCCCTCCCTCTCTGCTGGCTGTGTGTGAGCTGTAAGACTTGTCTCTATAAACTCTGTGGGAGACTCCTTCCTACATTTTTTTCTCCTTAAATGTTCAAGTAACTATAATTAGTGATAGATATGTAATAGGAAAACTATAAGGATATTTAGGAACTTCAGAGGAATTTCATTTGAGATATTGTTCTTGTCTGCTGTGTCACTCATAATATTGACTACTTACGTGTCCTTTGGGAGATTTCAGAATATTGTTTGTAAACATTTTTTTAAAAATGTAAAAGACTGTGATTAAAATGCATCTGCACAAAATGTTGATCAACATTCTTTCATTTATGATTTTTAATATTTTGTTATGTTCACAGGCTATAAAGTGTGATTGAACTGAACATCTCTTTGGCCGATCCTCATCATGAACCGTGCTTTTAGCAGGAAGAAAGGTGAGTGTGCCCGTTGAACGGCTGGAGTCAGTTCAATATTACTGTGAAAGGCAAGCAGAGATGTTTGTTAGGCAATCAGTTTTTTCCTATTACCAAACCACGTGGCTCAAGAACGGATTTAGTACAGAGCACGCAAATTTACAAACATTGCCAGTTAACAATTTTTGGTCATCACCCTAATGAAAATGGAGTTATCTAATATACTTTGTTCAGAATACACTTTTCCTGGTTTGTTCTCTGATAGTTTTATTCTGTGGTGTGAAACTGCAAAAAATAAAATGATCTGAAGTTGGTTCTAACTTCACCTTACGTAGCCATGCAACACTCCCGGGCTTACCTAAGGTTATCTTGATTTAAATTCACTCCTGTGTATGTGTAAGTGTGTGAGAAAACTTTACTTTTTACTGAATAATACGTTAGAATTGATGATAGGTGAATTGAGAGCAATGAGGCTAAATGAAGTTTGTTACTAATTTTAAGATAAGTATTTAAATATATATTATATATATAATTATCAGTACAAGAATAAAAGAAACCGCTTTTATTTATTTTTTAAGGGGGAAGATACTGTCATTTTACAAAATATGATGCACTCATTGGAAAGGCAGAAAAATTTGATAGTTTTATATGGTCAGTGAGGATAAAATAATGTGTCCTTATTATTCTCTAGTGGTGAGCATAGGACTCTCTCTTACATAACATGGTATCCATGCTGCTCAGGTTTGTAGGTGACTGGAAGCAAAAGAAAATTGATGAGGCAGGATTACAGATGTGTGAGGGGGGTGTGGGAAATGACCAGTTAGGTCACATTATATGCTGTCGGTTGCCAAACATTGGTCCATAAAAGCAAACACTTTTGTTGTTATTTATATACATACATTGTTAATATATACATATACATATATTGTGGGTAAAAAATGGCTGAAGAACAACAGCGTCATTGCCCAAGGTTCCAGTTCATTTTCTGATATGAATAATGAACAGTCCAGAACCAGGGAATAGATCTGTTCCATTCCATGAAGTCAGGAACAGGCTGTTCTGTCTGTAGATAATGAATTGACACATTGTAGCATGCCCTCCTGAGAAAGGCTGAGATGACTTCAGGACTTTGCACCAAACAGGAGGGGAGCATGGCTGAATCCTTGGCATGATCATGGGAATTATCTTATAATGTTTGAAAGGCTGTCATTTGCTCATGAGACTAAGTTTAATAAAGGACACAGAGGTATAACTTACATGGTCATTGATTTAATGTAGGAAAAACAGTTCAACAAAGTTGTGCAAAAATATAATGGGATCACTCAAAGTACTAATTTTTGTTTTGTTACTGAAGCAAGAGGTGTTCATCTGGATGTGGTCCAGAGACTTTAGGTAATGTGAACTTTCTGGTACTTTTCAACCCTCGCAAGCTAGGAATTTATTATTTTATTTATTTTTTTCTGAATAAGGGGAAGGCCAAGTGACATTTATTATGGTCTGTAATTTGCTTCTGATTTAAAACATATGCCAACAGTAAAATAATGTTTGTGTATTTTTTATTCCTTTTTCTAGTAAAAAAATTATGTAGAAATGATTATCTGAAGTATTTCTAACAGAGTAATAAAAAACCTTGTATCTCAGCTCATTACTTTAATTATACTACCTTATTTAAAAAGGCAACAGCATTCTGGAGTTTTTCTTTTTATTTGATTGTAATTGCCTTTCCCATGGTTTTCAGTTGAAACTCCACATTTCTAATTTACTCTCTATTTGAAGGGAATTTAGAGGGCTTGTCCACTGAGCACTAATCTCACCAGCTGTACAGCAATGTGAGTAACTAGCAATTTGTACATTTGCCTCATTTGAAGACAGTGGGAATGTAACCGGGAGGAAAATTAGTGTAATTTAAAGAATCAAGAAGGGGAAGTACTTGCTATTTTCTACTTTGTTTCATTCTCTAATTTTTTTAAAATTTATTTTATTTTTCAGGTCTAATGACTAAAATATACATATTAGGAAATTATTGCTCAATATTTTACTCCAATTTCAAGTTAGAACTTGATGCTGGAAATTCTACCTTAAGTTCACCAATCACTGCTGAATCTTTCATGTAGTGAGGTTCTCCTCCTAGTTCCAACCAACAGTACTATTTGATTTCATTTTAATATGCGTTGGGAAATTTGAATTATATGAGGGAATCCATAGATCCTGACAACTGAGTTTAATTGTAGCTCTAGAGAATATATAATTCAATTTATTATTCCAATAATTAGCACCGACATACATTCTATACTTGAAACACAGCAAGGTGGTCTTCAGTCAGTAAAAGCTTATATCTTATTTTATAGATGTCCAGTTCACTTATCATGTGCAACCTTGCTAAATCATCCTTTGTCTCAGAAGCCCGAGGAAAAAAGATTATTGTAATTGTTTTTCCCCCTTTTATTAAATCACCCAATAAGTAATTTGCCTGCTATTCTTGAATTGAATTAACTGGTACTTTACTGATTTCTTTGCAAAAGCTTTAATGGTATTAGTGCTGCTTATAGATTTTGAAAAAGATTAAGTGTGTTAGAATTGCATCATTTCACACAATTTTTAATTGGTAAAACTTTTTCTGTCTTCATAATTATTAATTAAATATTAATGAATATGTTTAGTAACTCCTTTCCCTATGTTAGCTTTCTATCTGAATTTTTAAAATACAGATTTTACTTCTTACATAAAAATGAATAATTTAGTGAAAATACATAAACATAGCATGTGAATAAATGTGATTAAATAATTTAACTAATTTACTTTATTTTTCTTAGCAGTTGACATACTGATGAGTAGACATACTCATAGTGCATAGCGCTTAGCATTCAGTATTTAAATATTATTTGCCTTTATATGATCTGTTCATATGCATCTATTCATACCACATTTAGTTTTAAATTTAATAAACTCAAAGTATTAAGCTTTGGGATGTAGAAGTAATAAAGTTACTACATATTTCTTGATGAGGTCTTAATCCAAATGAATTATGAATGCTTAAATTTATTGTCCCAGCAGTGAGAGTGGTTTGTTTAACACTTAAGTATTTTGAAATGTTAGCATTTCTACTGAGTCAGTGATTATAGTTTAATTTCAAGGAAGGGGACACATTCTTGAATGTCTCTATTCTCCTTCTTATACCACTTACATGTATCTAATTGCATTTGTGGGCATTTACAGTGACCAAGGACCATCTCTTTAAATACTAACTCTTCAAGGTCAACCTCACTTATATAAGTTAATATTAAAAATTTTATTGTGTCAGGTTTCTTTTTTCTTTTGCCAAAGTGTACATTAGGATGACTGTAAGGACTTGTTTTGGAAACCCTTCAGGTTTCATAAGTGTACTACCTATACTAGAGGTAAATAATGAGCAACCACTAAACTAGCAACCCTTGATATGTGGATATAAATTTTTTTGCCATGGTAACAGCTGCAGTTTGTGCACTAATAATTTAATATTGCAATTATATTAGTCTCTCATTAGTAAAAGCTGGATATATATACATTCTCTCTAGGTCCTTGCAATATGAAACTGTAACTGAGGTGATATCATCAGTCTTCAAATAACAGTAGTTTATGGAGAAAGCAGTTTATCTCTCTGCCTCAATATTGGAATGAGCCATCATATTCAGACTTCAGTTAAACTTTATTCCTCCTGAGCAGTGTTGTCTGTCTTAGAAATGGAGCCATGAGGAGAGTTGAGTTAAAGGGTAAAAAAAAGTATCTTTTTAGGTTTCTTTTCTTTTTTTAAAACAATATTTTATTTATTTATTTTTAGACAGAGGGGAAGGGAGGGAGAGAAACATCAATTTGTGATTGCCTCTTGCATGCCCTGCACTGGGAAACCTGGCCTGCAGCCCAGGCATGTGCCCTGACTGGGAAGCAAACCAGCGCCTCTTTGGTTCATAGGCCGGTGCTCAACCCACTGAGCCGCATCAGCCAAGGCCTTTGTAGATTTCTTTAATGCAGGTCTTTGGTGGTTTTATTATTTTGGTGTTTTAATTGTTTTGGTGTATAGTGTTGTGATTTATTTTTTTAATAGACAAGGGCAAGGATATATCCCAAATTTAAGTACAAATTACCCTTGAATTAATCATGTCACTATCCAGTAACAATCATAAAAAGAACACTATAACAAAAAAAAGAGTCCCCCACATTAATGTCAATGCCAGTATGTCAAAATTGCTTTTTGAAGCTTAGAATTCCTTGCTTCTCAGAATGTTTGAACCAAGTACAGCTCTCATATACCCTTCAGTAGTCAGAGAGGGCCCTTAAATGCACCCTAAACTGGCATTTAATTGATTCCTCATGTTTGGTCTTCAAGTTGTAAATAAGGCATTGCATTCCAGAAACATATTTCATAGAAATATATTGCATTATCTTTCAAATGATATAAATAATTGATGCTCCAGAAATATGTCTTTTTCTAATGTCTTCACATTCCCCCAGTTTGAGGGGACATATTAATGCTATCAGGCTGTGTTCTGCTGACACCACCTTCAAATGTTCTGAATTAAATGTTTAAAATACATTGTTAGTATTTCAATATTTCCCTACAGTGTGCACTTATTTAATATTTTTCACATAAAATGTTTTGATATTATTCTGTTCATAATATTCATTCTACATTTTAAATTTTTCATGAGAAATTAAATACTCACAAAACTCCATTAAAGGAGACATCACATATTTGAATATTGAAAAAATTTTACTACAAAAACAGTTAAAAAAGTCAAATTTGGTTGGACTAAGCATTAATATTTTTTACTTTTTTTCTCTTATGCATTCAACAAAATATTTGGGATGATGTACAGAATTTATAAATAAAGTTCAAAATTGAATGAAAAGTATATTTTATATTATATCGATAATATACAGTACTAATTAGTTTCACCTTCTATCCTTTTAATTACTTTTATTTATAATATTCCATTACTCTAATCCAAACATTTCAAATTAAGATTGAAATTATGATTATCTATATCAAAACTCCAGATAGTAGACCCTCAATTAATGTTTCTCCAAGTTTAGATTAAAAGTTATCCTAATATCATATTGATTTCTAAATGAACTTAGTAGATTGACTTATTTTGGATTTTTATAAATGTAGTTACTAGTATAATATTAAAATGTTCCTTTACTAAATAGTTAATTCTTTGCAAAAAATAGTAACGATGGGTAAAGACAAGATTACTAAAAGGATTGATTATTGATTAGAGAAGTAAGAAAAATAACTTTTAATTTATGAGAATAAAAAAGAAAAAGTAATTATAAAATTAATCATATAATTGATATTACTCATAGCTCAACTAATATTGTTATTTTTATATATTCTTTAAAAACCCAGTAATAGTTGCATTATCTCAAAATATTTTTTTTTAAAAAACAGGGACTTGTAGGTGAAGGAAAGAATTCTCTAACCACTTTCCAGCTACATTGTTCTTATATCTAACTAGTTTCTCTTTCTTAATTTAGCAAAAGAATTTTGGAATCAGAAACGCTGTCATTCATATCAGATTCCTTAGAAATGCTAATGCATGAATGTGACACACTCAAAACCTGCGATGTAAGTTAACACTGTGTATCCTTTATTGCAGACAGAACATGGATGCACACGCCTGAAGCTTTATCAAAACATTATATTCCCTATAATGCAAAGGTAAAACAATTTATATCATAGTATTGAATTTATTATGTATCTATAATATTGTTAATTTATGGTTGATCTTAGAAAGTTTGTTTATGCATTGGCATTTTGTGTAGAAAAATTTGCATATATAAAATAATTTTTTTAGTATATAGTATGGGAAGTTATTTTTCTCTCTAAATAAGTGATTTAAAAATAAAAAACATGTCCTTTATCATCTCTGTTAAAGTCATGTATGTGTTTTCTTCAAATAATTTTAGTTATTGTTAAAAAATGTTTGTGGTATCATGGCCTGTAGGAAATAAAGTAACCAACAAATTAGTGTCTTTTAAAAACATTTTTATGTTGCATCACAAAGATGAATATAAAAATTAATCTGGATATGAGAGAAATGAGCTGCAATTTTAATGAATGTAGTTATCATCCAAAAAGGAAAAAGAAAGGAACAAACAAAATTCACACTATTAAAAAAACAGAAAAAAGGTGTATTTTTTGGGTGAAGTTTTTGTTCGGTTTGCTGCATTTTAAAAAACAAAAACAGTCTGTGCTCTGCGTCTTCAAAGATTCAGTTCATTGTTCTTGGAGAGCTAGAGGAATGAATGCGCTATACAAAATAGTCTTTAAAGAAAGGTGTTATTTTTGGGTTATTGAGTACCGAATCTGAAGTAGATTTGAGAGAAATCTGAGTTTAAATATGGAAAAGACAGAAGTGAATTAAAGGGTTGGGTTTGGGAATAGGAAAGTTGGTCACACTCAAGCAAGTGAACTTTGGATAGTGTTGACAGGAAATATAAAATGATAAAATTATTTTTATAGGAGAAGTTAAGAGCTTATAAGTTAATACACATTATATGCTGGTATATAAGGAGATTAGATATGAGAAATGATTTCAGGAAAAAGTTTTTAGTTATTGAACAGAAAGTCGATGGTATTTCACAGGGCACCTCGAGAGTGCTTGTGTGGGTCTGAATCAGCAGGGGGACGCATTTACTAGTCCGTCCAGAAGTTCTCCCCGAGCTGCTACTCAGCAGCGAATTTGTAGAGTGAAGCAACTATGTGTTTTTTTTACTGACTTTGCAGCAAAAATAAAAATGCTTTAAAATACTTTCTCTGTAAAACTAATATATTTGACATCACTACAATACTTACAGATTTCTCTGTAAAGTTAACATGAGGATTTAATTGCCATGATGTAGCATGTAAAGTTTAGTTAATGAGAAAAATTTTAGCAATACCCTTCTCTTCCACAGGTATTCTTTATTAGCTGTCGAGAAACCCTATGAAAACTATGTAGAAACAAATCTCAAAAACTACTGTCATTTTAAAGTGTATACTCTTTTTTTTTTCAATAACAATTGTAGTAAAATTCTGTCCTTCAAGAGAAGCTGGCACAGGTTATTTATTTTTGTATATGATTGAAATGTTTCATTTCGACAAAAAAAAGGTTTATATGGGATTGAAAGATTCTAATTAGAACTACCTTGAACTTTAACTCTGTGGGTTAATGTGACAGTGGAGATCTGCTCGTCTCCGTGAAAAAGTTGCCTGTGCTAATTCACAGGCACATAACAACCATAAGTCATCCCACACTGTAGAGGCCACAGAAGCTCCTTCCCAGGCTGGGCTTGGGGAAGTGTGGAAGGGCAGGTTGGTTTTGGCCGCTCCAGTACGGCCTCCTGATTGATAATGTGTATGATGTATACCAAGTAGTGTTACAACTATATGAAGAGCTTTTTCCTTTTTCTGAATTTCCTCCTTTGTAGCCCTTTTTAAATTAACCATTTAGTAGTTATTTTTTGAAAATTTTTTTATTTCTCTTATTAGGACACATTCCACTTGACAACCAAATCCATGTCCATGGGAAGTACCTTAGCACAACAGAAAAAATACAGACCGTAGACATAAGAGTGTTAGATAAGTATTAGAAGAACGTCTGTAATAAAATAGTTGCTCAAAAAACATTAGAAAGTATTCATTTATCTTTTTATTTTTCACAGGATTTGCCAAAGTTCCTGTCTCATAGTAGGCATTCAGCATATATGTAGTTAAATGATTTATTTATTTTTAGAGAGAGGGGAAGGGAGGGAGAAATAGAGGGAGAGAAACCTGGCCTGCACCCCAGGCATGTGCCCTAAGCAGAAATTGAACCATTGACTTTTCTTTGTGGGATGACACCCGATTCACTGAGCCACACCAGCCAGGGCCGGTACATATGTACTTTAATGAATGAATGCATAAAACCCTTTCCAAGGTAATTAACAGAATCGTTACATTTCATTTACCCTTAATATGTGCCAGGAACTATGCTGGTTTGTTTTTACACAATCTCATTTAATATTTGCCATGACTCTGTAGAGATTATTAATCTTTGCATAGGAGAAAACTTCACATTTTATATGAGAAAACTAAAGCTAAAAGATTAAGTAATTGGCCCACTGTCACAGAGCTAATAAGACAGACCCAGATTTAAAAACTGAAGTTTATCTGAGTTTTAAAGCTTTGCTTACTTTTATGTATATAATACCACTTGGCCATTCACTCATTCATTAAACAACCGTTACATATAAGGTGCAATTGCTGAAACTTCATGAATGTTAGTGACACTTCAGAGCTGTATGACACAGGCTTGTATTTTTATGGATCTTATTGTCACAGGCTATCATACAAAAAATAAGTACTATAAAAAGGAGATCATGTTCTGTGCTATTCAAACGGCATGTAACAGAAGGCTCTAAAGATTCGGAGAGTGCTATCTTTGGGTTATGAACGGGGGAGTGAAGCAAGATCACAACAAGGCTGAAGTGACCCGTTCAAGCTGAGACATCCGGAGGAGGAGCAGCAGGAATTGGCAGGAGTTGGCTGGACCGTAAAGGACCGTAAATGATCATGTAAAGTACTTTATCCGTTAAACTTCCATCTGAGAAACAAAACTAGTAGGGTGAGCAGACAGACACCCACTTTCCTTGTCCCGGCAAGTCTGAGATCTGTGTGGCAGGCCATCAGGAAAGGCAGGCTGGATACTGCTGGGCACAAACTAAACTCAGGGAGAAGTTCTTCTTCAGCAGTCTGTCTCCTGTCTGTTCATTAGGCCTTTAGATGGATTTTATGAAGCCCACCCGGGTTATTCTGCATCACCTGTTTTATAAAAAAAGGGTGATTATAGCTGTGAATAATACCTACAAAACAACAACTCCATAGCAACACTTAGATTCGTGTTTGATTAAATAACTGGATAGGATAACCTGGCCAAGCTGACAATGACCATCACAAATACTGATGCCAGACAAGGCTAAAAATAAAATAAATTGGGAAGGCTTTGAATGGCAGGAAAAGCAGTTTGAGCAGTGAACTAATCAAATAGAATTTTAGAAAAATAAATTTATAGTGATCTGAAAGTTGATTTGAATCAAGAGGGATAGGATGACATTGAACTTCTTAGGAAGTTGCAGCAGGTCCTGAAATAATAGTTTCATTCAATGTTGTTTCATTGCAACATTGCTGAGAAGCTGTAGGAGCATAACTCTTTACATTAATCAGCCTATGGTGAGATTGGTTATGTCACATATTGTTTTGCTTTAAGCTGCCAAGTCCATTGATGGTAAGTGAGGACTTAATGTATTTTAATGGTCCAAGTGTGTGGTCATAAGTTTCTACAGGGTAGCAGATAAGCATACAGTGAAAAACAAAGATGTATTAAATGTTTAAGGTGAAGAATTGGTGCAACAGAAAAATAATTTATATGTAGGGAAAAAAATTCTATTTTCATCCTGGCTAAAAGGGAGAATAAATCATACCATTAGAAGATTCCCACCACTTCACTCACTTTTGGCATCTACTGGTTGCAAATTAATCTGATAAATTTAACAGAGTTATTTAAAAATGTAATTCTACTGAAGTAAATATATAATAACATTTGCATTTAGATATTTTCCATTTTAAAGTAATAGTTTTCTGCTTAATGTTGTAATTTCTTTAGTTTTTTTAAACATATCTTTAGTTCCACACTTTCACTTTATAGAACATTCTGCGTCAAAAATTCACATTTAATATTCATAGTATACTTATTTCAGGTCATATGTGGATATAAAATTGTAGTTGGTTTCAAAGTTTTATGTAGGGTTCATTGGTTTTCAGGATTTTTTTAATGAGCAGTAATAGCATTAATACTAATGCATTGGTAATTCTGCATGTTATTCTGTATACTCTGTAGTTATGTTTTTCAAACAGTTTTACTCCATGAAAATAATTGGTTATGAAATCAGTGCAGCAGATCATGGAAAGCATTTAAAGATAAATAGAACAAAAAAGAAAGAGAAAAAAAACTTTCAGAATGTATATGCTAAAATCAATTTGTTGTATGAAATTGTGACTTTTAATCATAAGGGTTAGAAAGTCACTGCCTTTAAACAGTAATCTGCCTTTAAATAGCACAAAAGACTTCATCATATTTAACTAATTTAAATTATAAAATAATAAGGGGGGGACTGCTTAAAAGAGCAAATAAAATTTTAATAAAAGATTCACATGTAAGTTTATCTACATGTCTTTGTTGAATATAACATCTTAAAATGACTTCTGAAATATACATACAAATATTGTAAGAGTGATACAGAAATATAGTAAAGTGTAGAATATAGGTTTATGCACTCATTCATTCATACCTAGACTTACTCATTTAAATCAAGCTCCTACTATATGCCAGGTCCTGATCTAGACAATAGGACTTAATTAGTGAACCAAATAGATAAAATCCTGCCCTCTTAAGACTTACATATAATAACAGTCATAATACTTTTTTGAGCGATACCAGTAAGAAAATAAATAATAAATATATGTATATAGTATATTATATAGTGTGTATGTATATATAGGTATATGTAACATAGGATAAACAATGTTTTATATTTTAATAAATTGTTCCAGGCTATAGCAGTTGCTTGGAGAAGAATAAAGCAGGATGTTGAGGACTGGGAGAAGTGAGGAAAAGGATGCTATGTTACCTAAAGTGGTCAGGAAAGATCTCCGAGGGCAGAGGCCTAGAGGAAGAGAGGGAGTGAGGCATGTGACTGCAAGGGAGAAGAGTATACCTTCCAGATATGGAAGAGCATTGACTAGCACATGCAAGGGGGCCATCCTCATCTGGGAAAGGACTATCCAGGGGTCAGGTGGCTGAAATGCAGGGAAATTGTAGCAAATATCCGACAGGCCCATGTGCAGTAGAGCAGATGGAGTGGCGGGCATCTTCTTGTGATCATAAGGCCTCGTAGGGCAGTGAAAATTTGAGAAGCCCTCTATTAGAGAGTTGAGAGAAAGAGTGGTGAAATCTGAGACAAGTTTTTAATAGGAATTGGCTGTAAGGAGGCAAAGGTGGTCACACATCAAGAGTTCAGCACAGGATTCCAGGCAAAGGAAGTGTGACTGTGGCTTGAGATGGAGTAGGATTCAGAGAAACGTACTGGGCATCTGGGTATGTTAGATAGATCTTGTGTTAGCTTTCTATTGCTGCTATAATTAGAACACTAAAGCAGAAATTTTAAAATACTTTTTGACCACATTTACCAAAGACTGTAGTATTTTCCATTCTTTCCAATTTGTGAAGAAACTGCTGAAATGTCTTCTTTATAAAGGCAAAATACTGAAAACACTTTTCTTTCAGTGAATTTGTTATTTCGTTGGTGTCAGATAGACAATCTCTAGATGGAGAATTGTACAAATCCTTCATAAAAAGCACTTATTTATTAAATGTTTTATTCTAAATGTGTAATTATCCACAAAAAAGCTGATGTGTTCATTTTTTATGAGGCATCCAGCTTTGTTAAAATATATGAGAATGAAATTCTATGGAGATTATTACATGACTTCGCACCATGCGGCACTAAAGAAAGTCAGCATTCCCGGATTATCTGCTGACCATGTTCCAAGTCCTAGAAGTAAGTGAATCCAAAATAAATAGGAACATGGATCTTGACCCTAAAAACTCACAACTTCTCTGGGGAGAGAGAACAGACACATAAAATGAAGGATTTGGGTAAAAAAAACTAAGACGAGATGATAACTAGCAAAATAAAATATGAATGTCAAAAAGAGGCTTAAAAAGAAAAATTACATTGTATTTCGGTGATTTCTGGGGATGTCAGAGTTGCACATGTGAAACATACACTGTTTGCCACTGTGTGTGTTTGATAAGACAGAAGGCAGACAGAGCCGTGACCCGCGGGAACTTCCCGACTCGGTGAGTTCTGCGGTTTCTAGCCAGGCTTGCACAACCTTCACAGCCGATTCTTCCTCCGTAGTTTCATCTTATAAACTCTTATCTGGCTTAAAAAACAAACAAAAAACCCCAGAAAACAACAAAGAACAAGAACAAAAAAAGATGTAATCTCAGATCTGACAGTTAGTGGTTAGAACTTGAATGTTCTAATCTGTAGTAGTTGAAACCCACATCTTAGTCAGTGACGTTTGAAACTTATAGCAAAACCTGGTTAGTAGTCATTGATACAGGGAACTCAGAACCTGGATATGTGGTATGCTCAGGTGCTCCCCCCAAACCAATGGTCTACCCCAGCAGCTCCATTGATGTTATCAGAATTTTATAGCCATGTAGTTGCTGTATCCTCTTATAGGATCACAGCCACCACTCTTATCAGTCTATTTAAGTTTAAATTTCAGCTCCCCCAACTAATATCTGAATCATGTAATTTTTCTATCTTTGAGTTTTCTCATTTGTAAAGTGAGATTAATAACTGTACTTACCTCTCTAAGCTAGTAAGAGGCTTAAATGAGTTAATATAACAAGAATGGTTTTCATGACATCGATGTAACCTGGCAGCCAAGAAGAGTAGACTGGAATGCACATGAGTGAGTAATGATGATTTCATGGTATTAGTCAGTGCAGGTGGTAGATGCTATTGAGTGAGCGTGTGTACTGTGTGGCCAACACATTCAAAATGACTGCATGAGTAGGGCAAAAAGTCTGCATCAAATTCTGCATTAAGCTTGAACATTCCTCCATGGAAACTATTGAGATGATTCAGAAGGCCACAGCTATGTACAAGTGGTGATTGGCAGCTTCATCACACCATTCCCACTCATGCATCCCATCTAATGCAGAGGTTTTTGGCAAAACATCAAATCACCCAGGTGACTCAGCCCCACTACAGCCCAGATTTGGTGCTCTGCGACTTCTGACTTTTCCCAAAACTAAAATTACCTTTGAAAGGGAAGAGATTTCAGACCACGGATGAGATTGTACAAAATATGATGGGGCAACTGATGGTGACTGGGAGAACTGCATGGGGTCCCAAGGTGCCAACTTTGAAGGGGACTGAGGTGTCATTGTCTTATGTACATTGTTTCTTGTTTCTTATATCTTCTTCAATAAATGTCCCTATTTTCATATATGGTTGGATACCTTGTGGACATACCTCATTTGAAAAAAAAAAAAAACCCTTAGATCAGTGTCTGGTGTATCCAAAGCTTATTTTAATTGATACATTTATTACAGAAAGCATCTCTCTACACTGTAGTTGCACTAGTTATTATTGTATCTTGAGAATAACTTAGACCTTTGCACTATTATCTGGAAAACAGAGAATGAAGTTCTTGCACTACATGTTGGGCATTGTATCTTTTCTGTTTGTGTCAGAGACGGTGAGGTCCGCCAAGGCGCTTGCTGTGGCCAGCCTGAGAGCCTCATGGAGAAGGAGCGGCTTTTCCTTCAAGCGTGGCAACAGGCTCAATACTGCTGACCTTGTAGGTTTATAGGCAAGAAAAGGCTTTGAGGGTTAAAGAAAAATATCGCTGCAATCATGCTTTCCTGTCTTCAACAACAACATTATGGAGTAAGATATTAATGCACAGATCACCTTGGTCTTAAAGTCAAATACAGAAATACATGGAAATCAATGCAAACTCTTTAAAATTCTTAAAAGTTTCATGAGTAAGAAGTTAATGAAGAGAGCAAGTTACATTATGTGGCCTAATGAGTCATAGTAAAGAAAAGTTTTATTATAAATAAGTCATTTTGCTAATGCTTCTCAATTATTTTTGGTGAATATGTGATAAATTGCCCTTCCATGAAATGTTAATATTGGTTTATAAATTAATAGAAGAAAATGTGGATCTTAGAAATAAATAATCTACATCCATGTCAAAAAAGGAAATCAGCAAAGAAAACATTTATATTGAATGAACCCTGTGGAATCATTAAAAGTTGAAAAAAAATACATCCCTGTGATAGTGAGATGAGATGCATTGCTAAAACATCCAAAATAATTTAAAATTCCAAATTCCAAAGATTCTTCAGAGCGGCTTTGTAATAGCAGTAAACATAAGCATTTACCAGTTTTGCTGGTTGTATATATCAGGGGAAATGTAAAAAACATGAAGAGTTCAAATGCATTCCATATAATTCATTTCATTTGTTTAAAAATAAGATTTTAGGCCCTAGCCAGGTAGTTCAGTTGTTTAGAGCATTGTCCCAAAATGCCAATGTTGTAGATTCAGTCCCAAGTCAGGGCACATACAATCATCAACCAATAAATGCATCATTAAGTGGAATAATAAATCAATGTCTCTCTCTTTCTGTTTCTTCCTCTCTAAAATTAATTAGAATTTTTAAAATAAAATTTTTAATCTTAGTGCATAGGAACCAATTCAAAAATTAATTTATATAGAAATTTCATGAAAAAGTTTTCCTGGATTTTAGAACTGGTCTTTAATAATGTTAATGTGTACAACTTATATCCATTACCAACGTTTTAAAATTAAAGAATGAGCATATACATTGAACTTTAACTGTCATTTCCTCCAATTGCAAATGATACATGCTATTGTATATATTGACAATAATTATGCATCTATAACCATTAGAAACTGTCCTCTTATGTTCCAAAGCAGCACTGACTCATATTTAAAAGGAATTAAAGCTATAAAATGTTATTTTTCCATTACTTTTCTTGGGGATGGGAAGCTATAAGCATTTTTATGCTAAACGGTGTGGAAACAAATAAGAACAGTAGTAATGGGAAATTTATAGAATTGTGACTTTGTAGTTGGATTATACTTCTAAAATATAAGAATAAATGGGAGAAGAGAAATTACAATAAACACATAACATTACCTAACTCCTAAATTCTTGGGATGAACTTTTAACACCAATTTAATTTCTCAAAAACATAGGCTTATCATAAAGAGAATGTCTAGTTGGGGTTTTCCCTTAATTTTTCCCAGATGGCTTAAATAGGTTTTAAACATAATTTTGGAGGTCACCATCATCGGAAACTATTATTCTACATATTAGAATGCTCTGAAAAACTATAATTTACCAGTTGAACATTACTGAATAAAAACTTAAAATTCTGTATTAGTTATTCTTTGTAAAATTCACAATGGACTATGGTATTTTTTTTTCTTAAAAGAAGATAGACCACAGTGTGGTGACTGCTGGGGGG
The DNA here is from genome assembly GCF_014824575.4 of Sturnira hondurensis. Lineage (NCBI taxonomy): Eukaryota > Metazoa > Chordata > Mammalia > Chiroptera > Phyllostomidae > Sturnira > Sturnira hondurensis. The sequence continues at coordinate 15,700,042 of NW_028076767.1, read as the reverse complement.
AGGGGACCAAGTGGTAATGGAAGAAAAGTACAATGCAGGTTTAATTTTAAAAAGCTATATGTGTTACAGATTCAAAGACTTTGTATGTTCAAAAGCATTTTAAGAATCATTTATTGAAAGTCCATCATTTTCTTGAAAGGTAAATTAAGGCTGAGAGAGGTTAAGTGATTTGCTCAAGCTTACATAGAAAAATAACAAAGTTAGATATAGAAATTAAGTCTTCTATTCAACACCTATTTTTCTTGATATTATAATACACTATAACCAAGCTTAAGGAGAGAAACTTAGCCAGCAGATGAATGAGTCCAAAGACGAAATAGGATATTTATACACATCTGCCCTTTGTATATGGTACATGTGAAATTGGTTCATTTATGGAGCCCTGCCTGAAAATTTATTCGTTAGACATCATTTAAAACCAGCCAGGAGTTTGGCAGGGATGTGAGCTAAATAGACTAAATAAAGCCTGTATATTTGCTTGCCTGACAGAGAGGCCACTGAGTCTGTGCTTTTGTAAAGTATTTCACTTTCCTTATTCTGCTTTGCTTAATGATATTTCTATTAATATAATCTTTGGGTAAAAATAGTTCAGCATTAGCTATGTCTGTAAACGCTTCTGCAACTTGACAGCATCTTAGTTATAAATGGGGATTTTTTAATGTTGGATACATTTATTATTATTTCATATTTCTTCATGATATGTTTGGCATTCTGTGCAATAATAACAAGAAAGCTTGTTCATAGCCAAAGAATGTTTCTGAAAAAGGAAGTCTGATTTGGTCTCAAAGGAGTCAGACAGCAGCATTCTGAAGACTGGAATATGAAATTTAGGGAGTGAACAGAAAAGACATGTAAGGGATATTGTAGTTTGAGGAAAAATAGGTTTAAAAGGGATAAAAAATACTGTTTTAATCAAGAGCATTTCATTAGTGATTTTTTATTAACTAAAATAAGCATATGATAAATATAAGAAAATTGTAAAGAAGTGAGCATTTTTTAAACAAAGGGCCCAGAAAAAATGAGAAATGGGAATGAAAAGGAAAAGACTGTTACAGGAGGTAAAAGACTGCAGGAAACACCAGGGGTTTGCAAATTATTTAAACATCTAATCAGCACTATGAATGGGTAGAAAGTTGCATTTCAAATATTAATTAGGAAAGATGTTATTAGGTAAAAGAAAGTTGCCTCCAGAGTTTTCTCTTTGTCTCTGGATTCTGGTGGTGCGAGATAAGAAGTAGCCCGCTCACTTCAGAGACGGAATCTCTGCTGAAGACAAACAAAGCAAGATCCCAGGTCACCGTGTTTCTACATTTTAGGAGACATTGGAGGAAGTAATCTTTCATCCCTTAAGAAATATGTACATAAATACATAAATTTCAAATGAAACTCAATCCATGTCTGTCTTCTAATGTTATGAGCTGTGAGTTAACGTCATCTCCAGAGCAGTTATGCATAGCTTTATGTTTAGGAATGGCCTCCTGTTGTGTGCCTATTTCTTCAGTTTCCAGGAAAGTGTTTATCATCGTCTCCTTTTTCTTCCTCTTGGAATTAAGCAGTTTCTTTTTCTACACCTTTAAAAATCATATTCAGAAAATTAAAAGTAGCACCCAGTGTCAGTCTTCATATCAGATGGGGTTAGAGGACCTTCCTCCTCTGCTGTAACAGCAAAGCCGTCAAAATAAAAGCACTTGGGGAACTCAAGGTTCGATGTAATTGTGCAACCAGTGTGGGAAAAGATGTGTCTCAAAGTATACAGAACTTCGGATAGAACACTGAAGACGCGATTGTTTACATTATTAGGTCTTTACTGTATTATTTCCTACGCATAATATATGCTAATTATTAAAATTTAAGACCTACAGAAAAACATCAAAGTCTGGAAATCAACACATTGCTCAAACCCTACCAGGCAGAAATAACCCAGTGTTAATTTTGGATTAACAGTGCTCCAGGTGTCTCTCTTTGAACAAATAAAAATGCAAGAATAAATATATAGATTAAAAAGTAACATTCAACATTATATAAACAACTCTATACCAATAATTTTTTAAGCATCTTATATCCATCATCTCAGTTCATCTTTACACCCGCCCAGTGAGACTGGGACTATTAGTAGCCTGCAACAAACAGCGAAGTCGTAACATTAAATTATAAATAGTTACAGTGAGACCAGGGATGAATGGATAGTTAGGAAACACTAACTTTACAAGAATCAACTTTATAACATCCGTACTGTTATTTTATAAGTAAAAATATTAAACTTTACATGAATTTAACAGAAGAAGGAAAAAGAAAATCAAGTGACTCAAAGGAGTTACCACATTGCAGATATGTGTGTCTTTGCCAAAAGGGGTATTAGTCTCCAAAAGATTGCTCTGGGGTTTAAGAAGATGATTGTTAAAGTAATTAAGGGTGAGGCATCCTTATGTTTACTCTGAACAGTACCGTTACGACGGTCTTAGACAGCATGTGTATATGAGTGACCAGGAGTCTAGCCTACTTACATTTCCTCCTTCTAGCATGCTCTGCTCCCCAGTTTTTGTTGCTTATTTCCATTCTACTTGCCAGGATTTGCAACCTCTACATTTTGTTCTGAAACTGCAATAGCAATTTTATTGTAATGACATATTGAAATAGATTCAGATCTCCATCGCTCCATTTACTATTTCTTCTCTATTCTTGAGATTTTTATTTGCTTTTTTGTTTTTCTCATTAAGAATTTTTTTAAGTCTCAATTGCTTCAATATTTTGTGGGGTGTTTCACATTTGAGAATATCTGCCTATTCTCTTAGATCTTTTCTTCCCTCAGAGGTAGTCCTGGTTGCACAGGCTTCCCTTGTTCTCCTGTAGAGAAAATATCTGAACCACCTCAGTTTCTCTTCAAAAAGCGTCCTTAGTTTTTCTGAGTGAATAACTGAGACTTCATTCTTTATGACTGACTTTTAATACCAAATCTTATGGGTCTAACTCAAGTCTCAGCAAACATCTCTAATACCTTGGAGCCTGTAAACGAAGTCCTTAACTCTACTGTGAAGGCTCCCCCTGCGGAGAAGTTAGAAGGAAATGAGACCTCTGTTTTTCAAAACATAACAAACTCCTTTATTCAAAGAAATATGTAAGTGAGTAGGGCTATTCTGCTCTTAGTACAGCAGAACTCACGGTTTTGCATTTGGGAAGGCTGTGTGCTGTAATCGAAAGAGCAAGGGCTTTTGAGTCTCAGAGTAGAGAGTTCAGGGCTCTGCAACTTCATATGGCAAGGCTTGTATTTAATTCCGTTTTCTCATCTGTAAAATGCAAATGTTTATACTACTTTAATGACAACTAAACAAGGTAATATCTGTAGAGTGCCTGGCACATAACTGGTGCTCACTAAATATTAGTTTTCCTTATTTGTCTTTCAAATATACTTAGCTTTTACAAAGATTTTTTATAACATTTTTACTATGGAAAAAGCTTCCATAATTTCAAATAACCAATTTACCAGATTGGAATTTTTAGAATACAACACATTCATTAGAAGATTAGTTCTCAATTTTTTGAATATTTGAATTGCATGACTATTACAAGATCCAGTATTACGAACTAGGAGCAAGTTGAATAGGCTTGCATAATCTCCGTCTTTCCCTGCCCTACCTCTTAGATCGATGTGATCTGTGAGGGAATTACTCAGGAATGGTGAAGGGTGATAGGCAAGACAACAATGGTTAATCACTTCCTATGAAATTCAGAGTCTGAGAAGCATAAATCACCGCACCCCAGACTCTCTGTAGGTTCAGATAAGAAATGGCACCCTAGGCATCAGGCAAGCAGTGAAGGGGCTTAATCTGTGGTTGATACCCAGGTATAATCCTAAATAATTAAAGTGAGGTCTCTAGCTCTGTCTGGTTTTGGATTTACTTCTGAGGATTACTACACCACTTATTTGGTTACATGTCTGTTTCTATTGCTCATTAAAATGGTATTGCTCCAGGCTTGCTCGCACAAACGTTTAAGACTACCGAATGAAAGCAAAGCAAGTCTTACAAACAGAGAGGCTGTTCGCATTTGCAAATATTCAGACTAAATAATATCCTACAGGAATTGCTGAGGTAAAATGAGTAGGACTGAATTTAAGCTTTGCCAGGAGAATATGCCATATCTTTAATTTTTTTTTTTAATGTTACATACAAAGAGTGAGAAAACAACAGCTAAGTAATTTAGGAAACGAAATTAGATTTCTTGAGATGATTTTTTAATGTTTGTGTATGACTATGGCAATAGCAGGTGAAAGCAATAAATTCGCTACTATAATCAATGAATTGTCCTTAATGGAAAGTAAGTAAGGCAGAGAAAAAATTTATAGCTGAGATGTGAAACAGAACACAAAGCTATGAGCAATTAATCAATGATATATTCACAACTTTAGCATGGACTTTTCTAATGAATTAATGAATAAATATTACTTTTTTACCATTTATTTATAGATTTCATAAGTAATGCCCCTTATATTTTTCAGTGTAGTAAAAATTGTATTGATTGCAAACACATATGACTTTATAGTAAATGATCCAAATAGAAACATTAATTGACTGAGTACAGTGGCTCTTTTAATGGCCACCAATATAAAATAGAAATCTTTGTAGTAAAAAAATATTGGTTAATGAATTATTACAGATTTAAATGATTTTGTTGTCAGCTTCATCATGAGTCATTTCATAGCGTGATGATGTGTATAATTATATTTATAGCTGGTTTGATTCTAAGTCATATAATAACAACATTTCAACCTACTTTCAAGAGACAAGTTTGTAATTCCAGAATAGCTGATGAACAAAATACATTAATGTTTGCTTTACAGTGCACTTTCTAGTTGTTAGGGACTGATTCAGCCTATTCGTTTTTAGCATGTAGTCGGTGCCAGACTAACATGCCTGCCTCACAGTCTCAGCATGGAAGAGGTCGTCTCCAAGGATGACAAGGTTGAATAATTGGAAGGACACATGGGTGTGTCTTCACTCGTGTATGGCTTTAATGAAGGCAATGGAAATGTTACAGCAACAGAAACAATGCACACAAAATTATCAGGAACCTGAGAAGCTTCCATGCATAACTCTCTAGGGTCCTTGGTTAGTCCCTCAAGACTCATCACATTATGAAAGACCAACATACCTGGAAGGAATTTTGGATTCAGAAGACCTTGTTCGTGTCTTGGTCGAGGATTAGTATGAGACTTCTACATATCCCAGAGATAAGCATGTAGCTGGCTCATTATCTTATGCACTGTGGTACCTTGAGTTATACTGAGGAGCATCCATGTGAAGGGTGATGAAGAATTTTCTAATGGAGATCAAGAACCAATAGAAATGAGCTTAGTGATTGAGGTGAGATGGTCATTTCAGTGGGAGGGAACAGGATGTACGACATCTGAAAGACATCCCAGAACACTGCATGTGTTAAAAGTGTAAGGATTCCACATGGCCAAAGTGTAAAGTGTTTATGTAGGTAAAGTAGAGAATTATGAAGGTAATCCTCCAATTACATTCCCAGGTGACAGGAGTGTGGTGGTTGACTTGAACTTAAGATAGGGGATAATGAGGTCAGAGATATCTATGTTACCAAACAATGGAAAGAGTTCATGTACCTGGTGCTAGCAGAGCCAAACCCTAAACACCAAGAATTGCAGTAGAGAAAGATTAGCCATTTTATTATGAATGGGGCCACCCAGGAGAACAGGAAGCTAATGTTTAAAAATGTGAACTTCTCCATGGTTAACAGACAAGGGGTTTTCCAGAACAAAATCACAAGTCATCATGCGTAAGGGGTCTGGGATTGTGGGTCTTGCTGATTGGTCAAGTGAGGTTAGGGCAATAAATCATAGTTTCAGGTCATGAGGTCAACACCATAGTCCCTCAGTCTGGCTTCATGGTGACGTAGCCAGGGGTCATTCCCTTTATCACTCAGGAGCCAAAATACAAGTTAGGTGATGACATTATTTTTAGCTTAGAGAAGCTCATACCTGTGACCCTTAGTCAAGTCATGACCATTGTTTCTGGCAGCCTCAGGGGGGTTAATGACTGGCAAGGGGGAGCGCTAAGGGTAGGTTGTGAAGAAACTGAATAGATTACTGAGGCTATATATTAAATCAAAATCGTATATTACCTCTAGACCACAGGTGGCAAAAGCAAGGCGAATCCGGCCCTCCACCTTGTTTTATCTGGCCCGGCACCTTGTTTCTACCCAGTGGCAGCACCAAGCTCCTCACCGCCAGTTAAGGAACAGTTACATGTATACAGTCCTAAAATTCCATTCGGCCCTTTGAAGGCAACCATGAGGCTGATGTGGCCCCCAGTGAAAATGAGTTCAACACTCTTGCTCTAGACCCTCAGTTTCAATTGGTCATTCACTTTGTGGGTCAAAAGCCATCTAAACAACACATGTTTCTGGGTTATCTTGATGTGCAGGAGTGGAGGCTACACCTCTTGTGACTCTTACTCATGTTGTGCTGTTACTACCTCTGCTATCTCAGTTACTTAACCCCCACTCCCCCAAGCGCAGGCCAGCGGACCTTAGGCTAAGAAGTACAAACCTATCTTTTCTTAAATTAAAGATATTTTCTGAAGGGTCTCAACTCCTCAGCTTCATCTCTTGGTTGTAGGCATGGAATCTGATGTCCTTTGGAACATCTAGTTTGGAGATAGCTAAGAAATTCAAGGCCCAGAATATAGATGTAGTATACTGTGACCATGGGTAAACACTAAACTAAAGGACTAATGTCATCTTGCATTTTAAGAGCTCTAGTAATTTGTCAGAAATCTGTTATGAGCAGAAAAAAACAAACAAAAGTTTTAAAATGTGTCCATGCTGTGAACTTACATTAGAACAAGTTGCTATTTTCAGGTTTAAACACCATAAAAAAAAGAATGTTTTCTCAGTTAACTTGCAGAAAACCAGGTGAAAGCTGGCTTTCTGTGAAGGAGGAATTTGACTTGAGTATTTCACTCTGCCCCCTTTCCACCATTTGGAGTCAAACCAGCCATTTCCTTTTTTTCTGTCCCATATTCTCTTTTATCCAAAGATTTTAATTGACTTCTTAAATAACAATTCATTGAAGTTAAAGTCATGTCTGTGTATGCACATACATAATGCACACATGTTATATATACATCTGTATAAATGCATATATATATGATATATAAATATAGTATATATTATTTATATATACTATTCTATGTATTATATATAAGAACACACACACCAACTTTTTATGTTGGCATAACATCTTCCAAATAAACAATTTCCTAAAACCTGAAAAAAAGACACAAACTCAATTTTTTTCTGAGTGACGAGCTAGTAAGTTCTTTTCAAGTACTGAATAACAAGGCTCATCAGTATTATTCTGCATTTTTACCTCATCCTGCTTCATGATAAAATGCCTGAAAAGTAATCACAAACAGCACAGAGCCATTTTCTGTGGACTACACAATTGCATGTCATTTAGTGTAGTGGCCATGTCTCTTGCCTTGTTACATCTGTTTATGTTTTTACATTCCAGTGAGGTAGTTAGAACTGATAGTGTCATGTTTTACAAATAAGGATACAACTTCAGAGTCCTTAAGTTACTTGTCAAGGTCACATAAAAAGCGAACCCTGGTCTTCTGTGAACATAATATTCTTGTAGATTCTGACTTGTTTGAAATATAATACTCTTCTTCACCAAGCTGACTTTTCTAGTTTCAGAAATCCAAGAGTAAAGGCATATATATTTTCTAACTACTATTACATATTTTAAGAGATAAGATGGTTTCTTTATTATCATTATGCAACTTTTTTTGAATTTTGCACTAAAGTCACCTTCTTATTAAGGGATATAAGAAAGACAAAACTGCTTTTGAGAGTGGTGGGTTCTTATTCCCCGGGAGTGAATGCCAGTGCCTCATTCCTTTTCTTAAAAAAAGTCGGTACACTCCCTTTCTGCACTGCTGCACTGCCCTACTGTAAATAGACATCGTAAATACACATTTCAGTAAGTGGGATATGTATATCCCGTACCAGATTAAGAGGTGGCACAATGCTTTGTGGCACAAAGAAATGTTCGCTGAACAGGTAGAATTAATCTTACTTCGATTCCTTTAAAATAGATTAGTGTGTCTTAAACCAGTATGCTTGTTAGAAGCGCAGGTTTCCTGTCCACTGATTGTGATCTAGCAGGACTAGAGTGAGCCTAGAAACCTACATTTCGACAGCACTATTTGAGGAGCTCTGGGAAAGATAAGGGTACTTTCTTTGTTTTGGAGGATACAAGTAACAAAACAAATGGAAGTCACAAATAAAGTCTATTTTAATCAGTAGTGTCTACCTGACTCCCTACCTCTCTTTATAGGAAACTGATAATAGGCAGCAAAATCAAGTACCTTTTGTTTCAAGTCTCTCTTCTCTTGCACACCACCCACAGCAGTGCTAATAAGCATCAGAATCAACCAAATGTGAGGATTTAGGAAGTAAAAAAAAAGAAAATTGCAGGATCTGAATAATTCCTTCTAGTGGTGATACTTGATACATAAATCTTTGGGGTACAAAGATTATAAAAAATGGACTATGCTAAAGTAAGGAGTAACTTTTTAGTGCAATGGAAATATTCTCATAAGCTGTTCTTGGATGTGTTTGCATAGTGTAGACATGTCACCATCAAGATTTTCTGAATGTCCATCTCTTATTAGCAAGACTGGATGGGCTCAGTTTGATACAGTCATCTGTTTTAGTAATCCCCTCTCTTCCTCCGTTTTCTCTTCCGTACTCTCTCAGTAGTGACCCTTGTCTTTCCCAAATTTTCTTTCTCTGAATTCACATCTTTTAACCTACTACTTTCTTTTTAAAATTTATTGGTTTTGCCATTATAGTTCCACTTTTTTCTCCCCTTTATTCCCCTCCACTCTTCTCACCCCCACTGCCACTAGCATTTCCCCACCTTAGTTCATGTCCATGGCTCATACGTATCAGTTCTTTGGCTTCTCCAATTCTCATACTAACCTCATACTTAACCTCCCCCTGTCCATCTTGTACCTACCATTTCTCCTTCTTATACCCTGTACCTTTGCTCCTGTTCTCCTCCCTACCCTTCCTCACTGATAACCCTCCATGTGATCTCCATTTCTGTGGTTCTGTTTCTGTTCTATTTGTTGCTTAGTTCACTTTTGGTTTTGTGGGGTTTTTTCAGGTTCAATTACTGATATTGTGAGTTTTTTGTCATTTTACTGTTCATATTTTTGATCATCTTCTTTTTCTTGGATAAGTCCATTTAACATTTCATATAATAAGGGCTTGGTGATGATGAAGTTCTTTAACTTGACCTTATATGAGAAGCACTTTATCTGCCCTCCCATTCTAAATGATATTTTTGCTGGCTAAAGTAATCTTGGATGTATAACCTACTACTTTCGCTAGAACTGAGTAAAGGTTAGTGACTGGTCATTGGTATGTGTTATTGATCAGTTCATACATTAGCAATAATAA